>NW_012267221.1:20942506-21057699 GCF_000151885.1 Dipodomys ordii
CGAGTGCTCTACCACTTGAGCTACAGCGCCACTTCCGGTTTTCTGGTGGTTTATTGGAGATAGGAGTCTCACGGTCTCTCCTGCCTGGGCTGGCTTTGAACCGAGATCCTCAGATCTCAGCCTCCTGAGTAGCTAGGATTACAGGCGTGAGCCACCAGCGCCGGGCTAAACTTAAAAGTTTTTATTCAAGTCCACAGGTATTTTTCCATTTTTGTTGGCTACCTGAAGAGATAGTTGCCAGAAAAGCAACTGGGCACATTGTTGGTCCCAAGGGCAGGTTTTTTTTTTTTTTTCCCCCCAAGGGCAGGTTTTTAACAACCATTTTCTTTGGGGCTCATAATCCTAGTGCTGAAATGCTTGAAAATCTTATTTGAAAGGTTCCATGGCTTGTATGGAAATATCTGAAAAGCCTGGCCATGTTTTTTTGCTGCTGTTGTTGCTGGTTTGTTTTTTGGTTGGAGGGCTTGAACTTGAGACCTGGGTGCTGTGCCTGAGCTCTGTTGTTCATGACTAGCACTCTACCACTTTGACCCACAGCACCATTTCTGGTTTTCTGGTGGTTAATTGGAGATAAGAGTCTCATGTTCTTTCTTATCCGAGCTGGCTTCAAACTGGGATCCTCAGATCTCAGCTTCCTGAATGGCTAGAATTACAGGCATGAACCACCGGCGCCTGGCCCTGTACATGTTTTAATTAGAGGAAACACATGTTTCTCCCTGAGTACAGAGGTCCTTTCTTTTTATTTATTCCCTTTTGAGTTAACTGGATATAGAGCTAGCAGGTGCAGGACTTGCTGTAGTCGGTTCCCATCTCTGCTCTGTGGGAATGCTTGATGTATTCAGCCTGCCTCACACTGTATTGATCAAGGTAATGAGCGGCTGTCATGTTAAATCCAGGCGAGTCCCAGAAAACCCATTTGGAAGGTGTTCTTCATAGTCAGTTGTATGTTGTGTGATTAAATAGTGATTCTCAAAGTCGGAAACATGACATCTTGCCCTTGATTTAGAAGCTGGAAGAACAATATTTATCTATACTAGAAGGCCAGCTTAGAATCCTCATTTGTCTTTGTAACATTATCAAGTATCCAGCAGGTGTCACTGTTACTGTCTGTGCTAGGTTTTCAGTTTTACTGAGCACTAACTGTGGGAAGCCTCAGTTTGGGGGGCGGGGTAATGTTTTATCAGTGATATAATGATACTTCCTATTAGTTTGCTGCTCTGTAGAACACTAGATCAAGTAACTTGCTGAGTATTTGTGTGTGTGTATGGAACTATTTTTTCTCCATCTATAAGCAAAAATAATGTGGAGATTTCCTGGTTATTTTACTGTTTCACATATAGAAAATACACATTTTAAATAAATAAATATACCTTTTTTGGTGATAGGGTTTAAACTCAGAACCTCAAGCTTGCTAGGGAGGTACTCTCTCACTTGAGTGAAGCCCCCTGCCCATTTGCTTTAGGATCCTGCATTTTTGTCCAGGTCTTAACTGGTTTGAAACCCCCTTCCCCTTCCTGTGTCTCCCAAACTGAGATGACAAGAACAACCACATCCATGCACAGATTATTGATTCAGTTGGGAGCCTCACTAACTTTTTATCTAGGCTGACCTTGAACTACAATCTTCCCAATGTAGCTGGTATTGCAGGCATGAGCTACAGTGATCAGCATATTTTTAAAAACCATTAATGCAATTTATATTCCATTTTCATTATACAAAGTAGTCTTAGATAACGTGAAATCATTTCAATCACATTTCTAACGTGCAATATGGCTCCCTTCCTCCGACCAATTCTCTGGCACCAAGTGAATGACCTAAAATTCAATTCTATTCTGTTTACCTAGCATTAACGTTAGATTCCATGACTTAAGGACCCAGTCTTCTCCACTAAAGACACTATCCCACAGTCCCAGGCCACACCTGTCTCCTCCTCCTTTCCTTTCTCTTCCCCTTCCTCCCTCTTCTCCTCCTCCTTCCCTTCCTCTTCCTTCTCCTTCTTCCTCTTTCTCTTGTTCTTCCTTTTCCTCCTCTACCGCTACTACTTCCTCCTCTTCCTTCTTCCTCCTTCCTCTTTCTTTCTCTTCTTCCTTCTCTTCTCCTTCCTTCCTTCCTTCCTTCCTTCCTTCCTTCCTTCCTTCCTTCCTTCTCCTCCATCTTCCTTCTTCTTTCTTCTCCTTTGTGTGGGTTTGTGGGGGGCTTGAACTCAGGGGCTTAGCAGTTACTTGGCTCTCTCCAGCTAGGCTTTTGGGATATTATTTTGGAGATAGAATCTGCAGACTTTTCTGCCCTGGCTGGCTTGGAACTTTCATTGCCCAGGTCTCAGCTTCCTCTGGAGCTAGAATACAGGCATGAACCGCTGGTGCCTAGTTCTTTTGCACTTCTGGCTCCCTCCCCAGCCCCCCCCCACTCCCCTCCCCCACTTGATAATTGTCTACAACTCACAAGAAAACATTTTACTGGATAAAATTCAAGAATAGGCTAATGGAAAATGACACAGGACATTGGTGGGAAAGAGTTCAAAGCTTCTATGGTATTACACTTTCTGGGTATTACACCTCCTGGCACTTCCATGGATTTACTAATCCCATTGCTTAGGGGTTTTTCATGGAAGTTCCATTACATACACAGGATTGATTAATTGCTGGCCTTTGGTGATTGCCTTCATCTCTACCCCTTCTTTCCTCCCCAGAGTTTGGTAGGACCGAGAGCTGAAAGGTCCAATCCTTTAGTTACGTGATTGGCTCCTCCTTAGCCAACCAGATCCTTACCCATCTCAATTCAATGTAGAGGCCTACAATGTTTATTAGCATAAGCTCAGAAATGATCGAAAGGTACCAATAACAAGACTCTAATCATCCAGATAATTACAAGGATTTTTAGAGGCTTTTGGTCCAGGAACAAGGGTCAAATATATGTTTTACTATGTAAAATATCACACGTGATTTCTAATGACTTCATTCATCACTATGTGCTCTATTATGTAATTCTCAGATGTCCTAGCAAACCATCAGTGGATGCCCCAACCAGTTCAGAAAAGTTACATCAGAAGAAGTGAAGGGAACATGTACTCTTTCATCTTAAAGAGTAGGCCATAGAGGGCAGCAGCCTTGAGCAAACAAACTGAAGGATAGCACCCAGACCCTGAGTTCAAGCCATAGGACTGACAAAGACCAAGGGATTATTGGCTGCATGGCTCAAGTGGTAGAGCACCAGCTGTGAGCAAGCAGTCCAAGGAGAGTTGAGAATATATATCCTTAGTTCAAGGCCAGTCAGATGACTTAGAAATCTGTCAAGATAGAATAAGAGAAAAAGAAGTGAGTGTATGCATAGGCACATGTATACAGGTACATACTTGATAGTATAGCATAGGTCTAGAGCCAGGCTGCCTGGGTTCAAAACTTTTTCACTATTTACCTTGGTGATTTTGACTCTGTCTCAATTTCTTCTGTAAAATGGAGGAGGTAAGGCTTTGAAGATAGCCTCTGAAAAGCATTTTACTCAGTTCCTGGCATAGTAAGTGTTCTGAAATGTTGGTTCATTTTACTGTTAGCCCAGAAGCCTCTTTCTCTGCCTAGGAACGTCCAGGCCCCAGCCACCCCACCCCAGGCTCAGGAACCCCAGCCTCCTGCTCTCAGGAGTCCATTGTTCATGCTTTCCCGTGTCTAGCTGCTCAGTCACAGCTACTGGGAAGGCACAGCCCAGCCTCCCCTCCTTCAGTAAGTCTTCTTAGCTGGGTACTACCTGCAGGGGTACCCATCACAGATGGAAGCCCTGAACTGTGGATCCTGAGATGATGCCCTAAAATTGCACTCCTGTCTCCTCCCTGGAAAAATAGAAGACAATGGAGAAATCCACCTGTCAGCTCAACTGGGGATTAAGTGGGATTAAGCAATCTGAGCTTCATCTCCAGCAGAGCGACCTTCACGCCTAGGCCCAAGTAGGCCCAATTTGATTTCTCAAGATCCTGGTGCTTCTCCCTGCCTAAACCCAGATTACCCAGCCACATCAGGCCAAAAGTAGGTGAAAGGGTTGGTTGGGCAGCTTTCCTAGGCTGGCAGCAGGGCAGATAAAAAGAAAAAAAAAGAGTAGGCTGGGCACTGGTAGTTTATGCCTGTAATCCTAGCTACTTAGGAGGTGAGATCTGAGAATCATGATTCAAAGCCAGCCCAGGAATGAAAGTCAGTGAGACTCTTAGCTCCAGTTAGCCCCCAAAAGTGGAAATGGGGCTGTGGCTCAAGTGGTAAGACATTAGATTTGAGCAAAAAAGCTCATGGACAGTACCCAGGATCTGAAGTTGAGTCCTAGGACTGACAACCTTCCCCCCCAAAAAAAAATTAATATCATCTCCTGCTTACCTCACAGTTCCAAGGAAAGAGGTTGAGATTGCAGAGCAGCTCCATTCCATGCAATCCATCCTTGTTCTCCAGAATCCGCATCAATGACAGTTTGCTGGGAGTGCCAGCCGGCAATAATGATCAGAAAGGTGTGGAGATGGCTTGCTCACACCCATGGAGCCTGGGACCTCAAGAAGCCCACCTCCTTCCACCCTTGCTCCATTGTTAAAATGTAGTAATGTCACCACCCCTAACTGCAAAGTAGGTTGGGAAGTTTTGGTGTGTCCCAACGTTGGCTGGTGACTCATTGGTTCCATTGGCAATGACCTTCAAACATGGCTTCTAATTTCCCTTTCAGGAGGTGAACTCTGTGTACAGAATTCTGGCTGGGATTTTGAATATCGGGAACATTGAGTTTGCAGCTATTTCCTCTCAACACCAAACAGATAAAAGTCAAGTGCCCAATGCTGACGCTTTGGAGAATGGTAATTATTTGTGTCTGTGTGCTCTGTGGTGTCATAGTACATATTTCTCTCACTCTGCTAGTTTTCCAAGAAGCTGTAGGATGTAATGCAGCTGTGGCCATTCCTCCACCTGCTCTGGATGTTTTCATTATCCCAAAAGAAGCCCTGGGAAGCTGCAAATAGGTTTTCTATAGAAACAATTGCATGGCGGGCATCTGTGGGTGATCGCTCTCCAACCTCAGTTGGTTCTGAAAATCGTCTGTAAGTTTTTGAGAAAGTACAAGAATTCACATCCCACTCTAAATTTCCGAGTCAGCATCTGCAGGCAAGAAAGCAAACTTCTATTTACCCTTAAAATTTACCTGTAATTATGGTGACACAAAGAATGAGAAATGTCAGTTACAAAAAATAGGAACCCAAACTGATTTAAATATAGTCAAGCCTTTTCAGTGTTGACCTATACTGCTTTTTAGTCGTTTTCTTTATGTGTAGGCATTCGATCTGAACATATGGTCCCCTGCTTGCTTGGCTGTCTTGCCTGGGGGGTGTTCTGCTTCTTGAGGCAAGCCTTTGGCACATTAACACTGCGATATACTAATGTGATATGTGATTCTCTTTCTTCAATTTGTTTCATTGAAGATAATCCCATCTTCAATTTTACCTGGGCAGGGGCACTGTCCTCTTAGCTTTTCCATCCAAGGCTTGTGTTCTACCACTAGAGCCACAGCTCTATTTATCTCCTTTTTGTGGTTAGTTGGAGATAAGCATCACACTGACTTTCCTGCCTGGGTTGTTTGAACTGTGATCCTCAGATCGCAGCCTCTTTTTTTTTTTAATTTTTAACTTTTTAATTTTATTGTAAAGATGCTATACAGAGAAGTTCCAGTTACACGAGCAAGGCAATGAGTCCATTTCTTGTTGAACATTATTACCCACTCCTTTGTTGTTCTCCCACTCTCCCCCCTCTCTCCAGCCTCTTGAGTAGTTCGGACTGTAGGCATGAGCCACTGGAGCTTGGCCCCACCCTCTACTTAAAAAAAAAATCAAACACTTGTGAAGAGCTGTCAGAGCAATGTGGACCTTCCTCCCTGACCTCTCCCCGCCCCCTGCCCCCACACACACAATGGCTGGCTGGAAGTGTCTTCCGGGTCAGAAGATTGGCTTTGCTTATCTCTATTCTGAAGTACCTAGCATAGAGGCTGGCACATGCTAGCTAAAAGGCTGACGGACTGAAGGAAAGGCCACAGTCCCAGTATCTCCTTCCTCTGTGTTTCAGCTGCCTCAGTTCTCTGCATCAGTCCCGAAGAGCTGCAGGAGGCCCTCACGTCCCACTGTGTGGTCACTCGAGGGGAGACCATCGTCCGCGCCAACACGGTGGACAGGGCTGCGGATGTCCGGGATGCCATGTCCAAAGCCCTGTATGGGAGACTCTTCAGCTGGATTGTCAATCGCATCAACACTCTCCTGCAGCCAGACAAAAACATATGGCAAGTGCCCTGGGAGAGCAGAGGCCTCAAGCGAGCGGGCCTGCACACCTGTCTCTTAGAGCTTTGCGAGAAAGTGTTTGGACCTAGCTAGAGTTTTCTTTAGCAAAGCTCTCAGGCTCTTTCCTGAGACAGGCTTAGGGCATGCCGAAGAGTTCATCCCTGAGCAGTGAATGATGGATGGAGTCAGTCAAGTGAAGTATGTAAGGGGAGGAGCTAGCCAGGAGCTGAATAAACCAGATTCACATCCACACCAACAGCTTAATCAGCTACATGTTCTAAGCCACAGAATAGATCCTTCTCATAGCACTTTTAGAATTAAATGGGACACTTTTGTTTTCCTGATCATTGATTTCCTGTGCTGTGAAAGAATTGACATTAGATACTTAAGAGTAGGTAGTAAACGTAGGTGGAAGGATGTGTAGGGAAAAGCCACAGCCCATTCCTTTTATGTATGGCGCTTCTGGTTTTGTTTTTGTTTGTTTGTTTTTGAGGCAGGCTTCAAACTCACCATCCTTCTGTCATCTCAGTTTCCTAAGTGCTGGGATTACAAGTGTGTACTATTATATCTGGCTCTAAGTAAGATTTTAAAAGATTGTACTTTTTTTTTTTTTTAAGTTTACTGCTGAAGGACGCAAGGCAAAAATGGCTTAAGACAAAAACTGCCTCTTGCCCTGGAGGTGACCGGAGGCTGCCTTCCTGGGGTGGCGGGCCCTGGGTGGTCATAGGTGCTCTGGAGGATGTATTCTTGTCAGCTTGAAATGGCGGGGTTGCCTCTTCTAAAGAGTCTGACTCATCTCATCTCTCCCATGCAGTAGTGCAGACGATGGAATGAACGTGGGGATCTTGGATATCTTTGGGTTTGAGAATTTTCAGAGAAATTCCTTTGAGCAGCTCTGCATAAACATCGCCAATGAACAGATCCAGTACTATTTCAATCAGCACGTGTTTGCCCTGGAGCAGGTAACGACTAAAGCTGATGGGGAAGGGATCTCCGAGGGACCCAAGAGGGGAAGCCAAAACTCTCCTAGGCATACACGTATAACCACTGGTGGTTCAGTCCTGTCAAAATGAACTCTCTAAATTTAGTCTGGGAAAAAAGGTCTTGATATTTGTACAAAAGTACTTTTTTCCCACTTTAGTAGACCTGATGATGAGCCAATTATTTAAATCTTACTTTGAAATTCTTGCGTGTGAATTGCTCAGAGTGCTTTATTTCCGTCCATGTTAGTTAAAAAATATGTGATAGGGACCATAATGGCACAGAATGACCTTGAATTCTGGACATGAGCTCTTAGCAACCACCAAAGCCATGCCTTGTCTCCCATCTCTACACCAGACATCTTATCTCAGTAACTTGAGAGGAAAGAGTCAGATACGTCTTGGATTTCTGGAAGTGGAAATCTTGCTTCCTGAGCCCCAGGCTCAGGAGCTGGTGGAGGCTAGGATGTGGGGGCCCTTCTTCAGCCACATCTACCTAAGCAGAAGAGTCAGAGAGGGGGAAGTCACCATCCTGGGAACACATAAACCCAAAACCACCTCTAGCAATGTGTTTCTACAGGATCTGGACTCTTCTTGCTCATCTGTGCAGAACTCGGCCTTCCTTCTGTCTGGGATCCTTCCATTTATCTCCCTGGGAAAGCTGGAGTATTTTTGTTTTCTTCCCAGTTTTCTAGGTTTTAATGATTCCTTCATAGAACGAGGATAAAACACAAAATTACAGCTTGACTTCCTTTCTTTCAAAACTTCTGGATTATGAGTTTCGAAGTCTGGGAGACAGCTTTGGCTGGCTCCAGCTGCCTTGGGCCATCTATAAGTCACATTAAAGTACACATAAAAGCCAGGCATTGATGGTTCACACCTGTAACCCTAGCTACTCAGGAGGCTGAGAGTTGTGGTTTAAAGCCAGCCTGGGCAGACTCTTATTTTTAAGACACCCAAAAGCCACAAGTGGAGGTGTGACTCAAGTAGACACTAGCCTTGAGTAAAAAAGCCAAGCAAGAGTATGAGGCCCTGAGTTCGAACTCTAGTATAAGACACACACACACACACCATACACACACACACACACACATTCAAGTTTGCTGGGAAATCCAGGCCCAAGTATGCTGATGATACCAAGGCCAGCTGGGGATAGAGAGACTAACTCTCAGTTTCCCTCCAGATGGAGTACCAGAATGAGGGCATTGATGCCATCCTTGTGGACTATGAGGACAATCGTCCGCTTCTGGACATGTTCCTCCAGAAGCCCCTGGGCCTGCTTGCACTCTTAGATGAGGAGAGTCGATTTCCTCAGGCAACGGACCAGACCCTTGTTGGTAGGTACCATTTGGAAGAAGGCAGCCAGCGCGTGGCCATGGCCCATGTCCCCAGAGGCACTGATTTCATGAGTTCACCCTGCGTGCTTTGGCTCCCTGGTGACTGGGAAAATATACACCCTGTTTTTTACATTTCTATTTAATTGTAATATTCGGATAGAATTTGTGGCTTAAAGTAATCCCATGGCCATTCTCAAACTCTTCTCTTCTTCCTATTCCTGCTGACACAAAGACTCTCACCCTATGCTGATACAATTTTTCAGAATGTTTTCCCTTAGTTCCCACAACCAATACTTTGCTTCCTTTCCTCTTTGCAATACAGTAATAATTCAGACTGGCATATAAGCCCTTGCTCTGGATCTCTCATGGCTCAAGAAGGGTGAGGTTTGTTTTCTTATTTTTATATAGGCAGTACTGGGATTTGAGTTCAGTGTCTTGCATTTGCTAGGCAGGAACTCTACTACCTGAGCCATGCTTTTAGCCCCTTTTTGCTTTTGTTATTTTTCAAATAGGCTCCTACTTTCCCCCTAGGCCTGAATTTTGATCCTGTATAGCAGAGATAACAAGCATGTGCCTCCATGCCTAGAATATTTTTATTAGTTGGGCTGAGCTCTTGCAAATTTTTTGCCCAGCTACCCTTGGATCACAATACTCTGGGTCTTAGTCTCCCCAATGGCTAGGATTACCTATGGGATTACCTATAGGATTACCTATATGAGCTACTCTCCTTGACCTGGATATTTTTTTTGTTTGAGAGAACCCAAAATTCACATTCTATCTCTCCAACATGGAAATCTACAGATAAATTTGAAGACAATCTGCGATGCAAATTCTTCTGGAGACCCAAAGGGGTGGAACTGTGCTTTGGCATCCAGCACTACGCTGGAAAGGTGAGTGAGGGGTGTGCAATCAGACCTAAGTAAATGTCCACCTTACTCTGAAGTGCTGCCCACAGGATTGTGTGTACATTTCCTTAAAAAAAATTCTTCTTGACCCAAATCCTAACTCCCAAACTTTGTCAGTGGTGCTGCTCACCGAAGCTGCTCCTGGCACAGAAGCAGTTTCTCACTGGGGTAGCTCACAGAGCTGGCATCTGCTTCTCACCCGAAGGCTGGCCTAGAGCTGACAGCTCCCCAGAGAGAAAACACATTATAGCTTTCTCAGTGTGCTGCCACGAATAGCCATAGACTAAAGTCATTTGGAGATGGGAGGTAAGGCAGGAGGGTTAAGATCACAATGGGGCACATCTATTCGCACTTTAAACAGGCCTGCAGGTCACCAAAGATGGCCAGATGGAAGAACACTTTCTATAGTCCAGAGGCTACACCTTTGCAGTGCTAATGGGCATCTCCAGTTTTCATGCAACCCGCCCCAGTGTCAATTTCACATTCCTGAAGTGAATTCATGATGGACCCAGGAAATTCTCTAGTCTCATAGCCATAATTCATTGTTATTGTTTCTCCCATGAGAGCCAATTGAATTATGCCTAATTGGTTCCTGTGGGGTTTTTTGAGGCCCTGGATTGAGAAAATGGATAAGAGTTCAATGAAAGACATTTGGGATTGTGTTGTTGATCCAGGATGTGTCCAAATTATCAATCATATTTATATCAGACATTGAAGGTAATTTTTCCTGACTGGGTATTGACCAAAAAGCCATTCCAATACAAGAGGAGGACTGTGTTTTCTGTCTACCCAGTATTTGATGCAGTCTACTTTGGATGTTGGTTAGAAACTGCAGACTAGTTTCTGTGTTTAACTGCTTCAGTCACCTTACTACCAATGTCCGACTAGGTATTAATGTCCTCTGAGTCTGAGATACCAGCGCCTGCCTTGATCTCTGTTCTCTCTGCCTCCCATTCCTGCCCTCTTCATGTTAACCTCTCTTTCCATCTTGTCATTTTATATCTTCTCTTCCTACCCACCCTTCTTCATCCCTCCTTCTCTTTCTTGCTCTGTATCCTTTGCTGAATTTGCCATTCAAAAGTATTTTTATACAAGGGATTTTTGTTTTTTGAACTCAGGGCATTGTGCTCTTGCTTAGCCTTTTTTTTTTTTAAACTTGTCTGATACTTGAGCCATAGCTCCACTTTTTGTTGGTTATTTGGAGACTAGAGCTTCATAGACTTTTCTGCCTGAGCTGGCTTCAAACTGCAATTTTCAAATCTCAGCCTCCTAAATAGGTAGGATTACAGGAGTGGGCCACCAGCACCTGGCTTAGATGAAAGGTTCTTTGGAACAGACCTTAAAGTTTCTCTGAGCTGGATCATCGGTGTTATGAGAGTTAAAAACTGCTCAGCATCATTGAGTGAGTACTAGCGATGCAGGGCGAGTGCATCTGGGGTGAGCACAGAGCCCATCTGCCAGATGTGAGGCCCACCTACCACCACTCAGCCTCTTTCTAAACCTTGGCTTGCCCCCCAGAGAATGAGATACTAGTAAAGTTAGTGTATAGGATGCATGCTTTGCACACGGTGAACATGTAATTTAACCATTATCCTAGTGTGATATATTTTGGATAGAATTCTTTTCTTCAAAGACAGCTGGACGAGAAGCCAAGATAAACCAAATTGTCAAAAATCACTCCTTTCTCCACTTATCGGGTGCTCTAGATTTAGATGTGTCAAGATGATGGCTGGCCAGACGGCTCACTGGTCAGTGTCTCAGGTGACTACGAGTTGTCTTGGCTAACTTGCTACTTGTGGTCTGTATTACAGGTGTTATATGATGCCTCTGGAGTTCTTGAGAAAAACAGAGATACGCTCCCTGCTGATGTGGTTGTAATCCTAAGAACATCTGAAAACAAGCTTCTCCAACAACTTTTCTCAATCCCTTTAACCAAAACAGGTACCTGGGAACCTAATGACTCCCTAGTACTTATACAAACCAGGAGTGTTTTACAGTCCATGGCTCAGCCAGTATCTGCCTCAGTTCACTTGAAATTATTGGGAAAATTATTTTAAGACACGTGTGGTTTTAAGTAGGGGGAGCACGGTAAATCAAACGTTATCTGAGCGGGGCATCAGTGGCTCACTCACACCCATAATCCTAGCTACTCAGGAAGCTGAGATCTGAGGATCATGGTTCAAAGCCAGCCCAGGCAGGAAAGTCTGTGAGACTCTTATCTCCAATTAACCACCAGAAAACTGGAAGTAGTGCTGTGGATCAAGTAGTAGAGCACTGGCCTTGAGCTGAAAAGCTCGGGGACAGCGCCCAATCCCAGAGTTCAAGCCCCACAACCCAAAAACAAACAAAAACCCCATAAAAACAAAACCCAAAGGTCATCTGATTGTGGGATCCTCAGAGATCATTTGGTTCAATTTCTTACCTAATTGGCAGCCCTGGCCCACCATTTAACCAACTGGAACACACATGCCTTCCCTACGATCAACCCCTATGCAGCTGTTCTATCAGTCCTCATGCCAGGAGTCAGAAAACCAGGGCGAAGCATGGGAGGGACCTCGCAGGTCTTTGCTGTCTTGCCAAATGGATTCTAAGTGCCTTTGATTTACCTGAGGTCCCTGCTGCCTTTGGCTGGTCAGCCAATTCTCATAGCTTTAGTATCCAGGCTTTATGATTTTTGAAGCAATGTCTGGGAAGTGATTGTGTATAGTAAGAGAACTCTCTCCCTCCCTTCCTCCCTTCTTTCCTCTCTCCTTCCTTCTCTCTCTGTCTCTGTCTCTCTCTGTCTCTGTTTCTGTCTCTCTGTCCCTCTGTCTCTCTTTGTGCAAGTCCTGGCTCTTGCTCAAGGCCTGGGTGCTGTCCCTGAGGTGTTTTGCTTAAAGCTAGAGGTCTACCCCTTGAGTTACAGCTCCACTTAGTTGAAGATAAGAATCTCATAGATGTTTCTGCTCTGGCTGACTTTGAACTGTGATCCTGAGATCTTAGTCTCCCCAGTAGCTAGGATTATAAGCATGAGCCACTTGTGTCCAGCTGAGAAATCTTATGATCACTCATTGTTTCTTCGTCTTCCCATATCCCTCTTTAAATCCTTATCATGGACCATATAGGACACTTGTGTTCCAGAAGAGAGTGAGTACCAGTCTGATTTTAAGCACTATGAGGTGTAATGCAAAGCCTGGCTAAGGAAAATAAAGCTACAGGGTATAAGTTGAGGGAAGTTGAAGTCAGGCACTCAGTGGTGCTCTGTAAACAAAGCTTGTAACAGAGTGCTCTTAGAAGCTTCTCTCCTGCACCCTCTCCACATCCTCTTTGGCAACAGTGGGATTTAATTTATTTTGTACTCAAGGGACCTCCTGCAAGGGACCTCCTGGGCGAGAGTGGGCAGGGTTTTTCCCTCTAGTGAACTCAGGAGCCCCGGCTCTTCCTCAGGCCATCTCCATGCTCAGGCATGGCCATCACTTAGGAACATTTGAAAACCTATCCAAATGACTCTTCAGCTTATATTCACACTCTCACATAAACATAGATAATGACTTGCTAATCTGTTATAACTGGAATTTCCAAATTGTCAGCCAAAGTTTGTCAAGATAGAAACAATTTCACAGCTAAGACCACTAGATGGCACTATGCAGGAAGCAAGGTTATAAAGGGAGCTGTGGGCTCTAGAGTTGCCTGAATTCCAGAGGAGCGAACAAAGGGACAGCTCCACAGGGATTTCTCTTTTCTTTTCTCTTTCCTTTCCTTTCCCTCCTTTCACCTCTTTTATTTCATTTTCTTTTATGTGTATCTTTTCAAATTTTCTTTTCTATTTTCTTTATTTTCTTCCAAAAAGATGACAACTTCTAATAATCTTTCCTTTGAGTTCTACTCTATATCATCCAGGAGAAACAAAGATTTAAAAAATCAGGAATGAACTAGTTATCCTGACGAGCTTCTTTCTTTGTCAGGAGATACGTGTATGTTTATAGAATAATTCATTTGGAAATCCTAAGTTTGATTTTCTCTACCTTTTGAGTATAACTAAGAGACCTCACAGAAACATCAAAACTAACAACACAATTCATTTTCTTTTTCTGGAATTATTCATGTAAAAATGCATTCAATTAACAAATACAGAACAGCTTCTGATGAGAAGGTAACAAGGAACTACAGTGGTAATGACTGTCTCATAAAGCACAAGAACTTTCTTTTTTTTTTAATTGTAAGAATACCGTACAGAGGAGTTACAATTAATGGGCAAGATAATGAGTACATTTCTTATCAAGCATTGTTGCCTCCTCATTGTTTCCCCTTCCCATCCCTTCCCATCCTCATCAGCACAAGAACTTTCTTAACCTTCACTTTCTGTCTAGAACAAGACAGGCACTAATTGATCTCAAACCTTAGTTTCACCTCAAACCTCAGTTTCAAGGGGGCTGTGTATCCTGTGTTGGCATGTCAAAATGTTAATTTTCTAAAGTTTAAGAATGTCTATATCTATATGTTTTGTTTTATTATGTTATAGATTTTAAAAGATCACCAATATAGACTGTGATTTTTTTTTTTGTCATAGGGTTTGAACTGGGGGCCTGGGCACTGTCCCTGAGCTTTTCTGCTCAAGGCTAGTGCTCTACCACTGTGAGCCACAGCTCCATGTCTGTTTTTTGGTGGTTAATTGGATGAGTCTCATTCACTTTCCTGCCCAGGCTAGCTTCAAGCTGTGATCCTCAGATCTCAGCCTCCTGAGTAGCTAAGATTCCAGGCATGAGCCACCAGCACCCAGTGATTATGCTTTTTAAAATGTGTGTGTGTGTGTGTGTGATGTGTGTGTGTGATATGTGTGTGTGTGTGTGTGTGTGTGTGTGTGTGTGTACAGGTACTAGGGCCTGGGCTTTCCTGAAGCTTTTTGGCTAGTGCTTTATCACTTAAGCCATAATACCACTTCTGACTTTTTGGTGGTTAATTGGAGAGTCTCATGGACTTTTCTACCTGGGCTGGCTTTGAAACTCAACCCTCAGCCTCGGATCTCAGCCTCCTGTGTAGCTAGGATTTCAAGCATGAGCCACTGGTGCCTGACTTGGTTATGCTGGTTTTGTGAAAATGGAAACATTTGCTTCAGGGGCATGCCATCCTCAATGAAAGGAAAGTGGCTGTACGTTCTTTCTAGAAGAAAAGTCCCACAAGCTCCTTAGAGTCTTGGAAAAGAACACGCTAACATTTTCCTAGCGTACGGACCATTTGAGGATTCTTTTAATTTTTATTTATCCTACTTCAAATCTGTAAGGTTTTGCCAAAAGGAACTACCATGCGGTTTAGGCAGAAAAGAGTTTATTATCCAAACCACTGGCCTACATGAGAGAAGGGGCAGGACAAGGGGAGACTCCAGGTAGAACTGGGGTTAATGTAGGGGGAGAGTGGGGAGGAGTGGCCATGACCCATGGAGGAGGATGGATCTGGCCTGAGTCTGGGAAAGCCTCACAGCACCAGGAGGCTTGCTGTGGGCAGTTGAGGACACAGCCTCAGAAAAGGGGGAGGTGTGCCAGTCACCTGGGTGATGCAGGTGCTAACAAAATCCTTACGCAGTTGTTTTGTTTAGATCAAGTTAGGTGCTAGTACAGTGAACATAGACCTATAGATTGGCAATTCCTTTATGAGTCCCTTCGGGGAATGAGGGACATGGAGGAGGGAAAAAGAGCAAAGTTAGGAAGCCTTGGGGGCTATTGTCCAAAACTTGAAAAGAGGACCAGGCTTGGACTTTTCGATTTTGAGAGGAGAGGAGAGGATGTTTGCTAAGAAGCTTCCCAAAGAGTCAGGTGCTGTAAGGATCATGGTTCGAGGACAGCCTTATGCAGAAAAGTCCTTCAGACTCTGCCTCACTGGAGGGAAGCGGGGGATGGCAGTGGATGCCTGCGATCCCAGCAACTATGGAAAATGTAAGGCAGATTGTGGCTCATTTGCATGTATGCCCTTAAAACAAACAGTAAAAAGTTGGGCTAGAGGTGTGGTTTAAATGGTAGAGTGCCTACCTAGCAAGTTCAAAGCCCTGAGTTCAAACTTCAGTACCACCAGAAAATAAAAGGGGAAAAAAATAAAGCCTCCTAATGAATATTGCAATGTTCTTGGGCTCTGGCAATGCTGGTTACAAGTATGCTAGCCTTGTGTCAATGGTATGTGTCTGTATGTAAACAAACATGGGTTTGTTTTCCCCAAAAAGTAAGGAAGGCCCCTTAAAATGCAAAGGAAATTTTAATTTCTTCATCTGAGTATTCCTTCCAGATAAATTGAGGTTTCCTATTACTGTCCTTTGCTTTCAAAGCCAGGTACCATGGGACACCAGGCTGATTTCCCTGTGCTCTCAAAATTAGCTTCCTCTCTGGATTGCAGAAGAGGTAACATGTCCTTCCCAGTAATGTCAAACTGGGGACTCAGCCATTAGCATATTGGTATTTAGGGGGGCATTATTGCACAGCCAATTATAGTATAGAGGGGACCGTAATATAAAAGCAGAGCTAGGATTGTTGTAGCATTTTCCAGTTTCTGGTCCATGTTTCCCCATAAATGGTGTGTTTTTTGTAATTCTTTCTATTGATTGGAAATTCTCAGGAGATTTTCTGGGTAGAAATTTGGCTTTACTACTTTGTAAAACTACTTTCACTAGTAGCACTATGAGCACTTTTCAACTAAATGCTCTAAGCAAAAAAAAAAAAAGAAAGAAAGAAAAAAGAAAAGATGTCATAAATAAAAAAAGGAAAGATGAGTGGGGCACCATTGGCCCATGCCTGTAATCCTATCTACTCAAGAGGCTGAGATCTGAGGATCAAGGTTCAAAGCCAGCTCAAGCAGAAAGTATGTGAGACTCTCATTAACCACCAAAAAGCCAGAAATGGAGCAGTGGCTCAAATGGTAAAGTGTTAGCCTTGAGAAAAACAAAACAAAACACTCAAGAATAGTGCCTAGGCTTTGAGTTCAAGCCCTAGGAGTAGAACAACAGCAGCAACAATAATACATAAATAAAAATAAAAGGAAAAATGTTGTAATAAGGTTTCCTAGGATAATTTTCCTGTCAGGAGAATGTTCTACTTGATATTAGTAAACTAGAGAAAAGTTCAAAAAGTTCAGAGGATAGGATTAAAGAAGTTTCAAAAAGAACTTGAAAAATCAAAAACTTGAATTGTGATTTCAGACTTTCAAATAATATCTAGGATTTAAAGTAAATTAGGAACATTGAGGAATTGGGGAGGGAGGGGGGCTGGAGGAAGAGCTGCATGAGAGGGAACATGCCTTGAGCCTTAAAGTCTGGCTTTGCTTCTCAACCTAGAGCTCAGCTGTGCCTCTATTGCTTTCAGTCTGTGGTCTCTTAGATTTCACTCTTCTTTAGAATTTGATTGGCAGGGAAAATCAATAGTAAAGTCTTTCTTTATATTTGCTCCCCTTTTTGTCATCTGTGGGAACAAAATGAGCCCCATCTGATAATATTTTAGAACTACTTGAACACCTTCGCTGCTGAAATCCTTGATGTCACCAGTCTGGTTCTTGATTCTGTAGTTCCCAAAGTGAATGGCAAAATGCCTTAAGAGATGCCTTGTGCCATCATCATTATTTTCCACTCACAGTTGCTCTTCTAGCCTGGCAGTGTAGCAAATGAGTCTGGAGAATGACCTGGAGCTAAATGACAAAGTTTCAAGGCCACAGACGTGGATAGAGCCTGGTGGTGGTGGTGGTGCTTCTTCTTCTTCTTCTTGTTCTTGTTCTTGTTCTTGTTCTTCTTATTCTTGTTGTTGTTGTTCTTGTTCTTGTTCTTGTTCTTCTTCTTCTCTTCCTCCTCCTCCTCCTCCTCTTCTTCTTCTTTTGGGTCTGGTCATGGGGCCTGAACTCTGGGCTTGGGCACTGTCCCTCAGCTCTTCAGCTCAAGGATAGTGCTCTACCACTTGAACCACAGCATCACTTCCAGCTTTTTTTGCTTATACGGTGCTGAGGAATCGAACCCAGGGCCTCAGGCATGCAAGGCAAGCGCTCTACCACTTCCCAGCTTCCTTCTTTTTTTTAATATATATTTTTATTATAAAGATACTGTACAGAGGGGTTACACTTACATGAGCAAGGTAATGAGTCCATTTCCTATCAAGCATTGTTACCCCCCTCCTTTGTTTTTCCGCACCATCCCTTTCCTCCCCAACTCCACCCTCCGCCCCCCAAAGTTGTGAAGTTCATTTTCAACATTGTGTCTTGTACATCTCATTGTTACAATGGGTCATCCTGTATCCTTATTTCAGCATCTTGTTATTTTCTTTCCCCTCCCCAAATTAGAAAATTGTATATACAAGATGCAGGACACCTAAATCAAATACAGTGATGCAGGGGTTGCACCATAGGGGAAGAACATACAAAGAAGCCAGTCCCATGGGGAAGCCCTGGAGAAATGCGCTGTGTGAGGCCTGCTTCTTTCTGTTTAATTGGAGAGTGCATGCCAGTCAACAAATAATCCTGAATTAGCATGGGTGGAGACATGGTGCTGAGCATAGGTGTCTTCTCAGTGGAATAGAGGGAAGTCCCAGCCAGAGCTATCAGAGACAAACCAATGCCAAATCCAAAAACATATCATGAATGACAAAATCTAAAGTTGGAATAGGTTTGAAAATAAATATACGGATCAATAAAAGCACTATGTCTATACAAGTAAACATAGAAGAAAAAGTCAGGGAAATCTCATTGTTCAGTATGATAGAAGGCATCTTTTACTGAAGAGATGCTTCTGGGAAGAAAATAGCAGTGTGGAGAAAACTGGCAAGTCTTGGAGAAAAGAGGTAGGCTAACTCTGGATACGCAGCACTGGAAGGCAGCAGGCGGTGGGGTGGGTGGTCACATTAGTGGGGAACAGAGAAGGACTCTCAAAGCAGAAGGGGGTGTCTAAGAAGGAAGCTAGAGGGAAGTGCGATGTCTGGCTGCTGAGCAGGGGGTGAGCTGAGCTGCCAGAGGCTGGCAGGGTGGGCTCCAGGATGAAAGGAAATTTGAGTAAGGGTGGTCAAGACTGACTAGTGAGGGCTAGGGTGTAGCCAGGGAGTCTGTGTGTGGATATCTGTGTGTAAATAGATGCTGAACAAATATTTTTACATTGCCACTCTGGATCTACAGCCCTGTTTGAATTATTATTTTTTAAATAAAGGTTGAAGTTGCAGTTTATTTTTTCAGTATGTTCAGTGGTTTCAAAACTACTTCTTAAAGTAACTATTCCTGCTCCATTGAATTGTTTTTGTACATTTATTAAAAATCAGTTGATTTTTATATGCAAGCCTGTTTCCTTAATCTATGAGACCACAATTTATTCACACTCTCTTACACCCTGACAATCACAGCTTTACAGCAAGCCTTTCAGTCAGGTAGTATTATCCCTTCCCCTTTAATCTTTTCTTTTTGTCAATCATGAGGCTTGAACTCAGGGCTTGTGTGTTGTCCCTGAACTCCTTTGCTCAAAGCTAGAGCTCTATCACTTTGGGCCACATCTCCTCCAGTTTGCTGGTGGGCTCACAGACTTTCCTGACCAAGCTGGCTTTGAACTGTGATCTTCAGATTTCAGCCTTCTGAGTAGCTAAGATTACAGGAGTGAGCCACCAGTGCCTAGCTTAATCATTTTAAAAAATGGTTTCAGGGGCTGGGAAGGTGGTTCAGTGGTAGAGTGCTTGCCTCATATACATGAGGCTCTGGGTTCGATTCCTCAGCACCACATAAACAGAAAAAGCCAGAAGTAGCACTGTGGCTCAAGTGGTAGAGTGCTAGCCTTGAACTATAGAGCTGAGGGACAGTGCCCAGGCCCAGAGTTCAAGCCAAACAACTGACAAAAAAAAAGTTTCACCTGTCCCAGTTCCTTGAGTTTACATTGTAAGTTTAAAATTTCAATTTATCTGTATCTTCAAAAAATTCTGTGAGGTTATTATCATTATGATTTTGGTGGGGGTCCTGCAGTTTGAACTGGGGAATTCATACTAGTAAGGCAAGTGCTCTCTCACTTGAGCTCTTCTGCCAGGCCTACAATTGCATGAAATATATAGATCAAATAGATTAGTAAGAACTGATATCTTGACTATCTTGAGTTTTCCAATCCATGAATATGGTGTGTATATTGACTTGAGTCTTTGATTTCTTCATTCAGTGTTTTGTGGTTTTCAGCATAGAGATGCTATTATACCTTTTGTTAGAATCATACCTAAGTATTCAAAATTTTGAAACTTGTGTAAATTTATTTGTATTTTCAATTGTTCTTTGCTAATATGTAGAAAGATAATTGTGTGTGTGCAGTACATATATGTGTGTGTGCACACATGTGCATGCACCACTTCTGGAGCTTGAACTCAGGGCCTGGACACTGTTACTGAGCTTTTAATCAAGGCTAGCTCTCTACCACTTGAGCCATATCTCCACTTCTTGCTTTTATTTTTGATAGTTTAGTGAAGATAAGAGTCTCACAGACTTTCCTGCCTGAGCTGAATTTGAACTGTGATCCTCAGATCTCAGCCTCCTGAGTAGCTAGGATTACAGGCATGAGCCATCAGTGCCTGACTTAGAAAGATTATTTTGTGTATTGACCTCATCTTGTAGCCTTGATAAACTTTCCACCTTTTATTTTTATGGATTCTTTGGGGGTTTTCTCTAATGGCGATTATGTTTTCTTGAATGAGAATCCTTGTATGTCTTCCATCACAATCCTAGATCAAAAAGTATTTATTTTCCTTGCCTTATTTACTGTCTAGCATGTCTGATAATAGGTTGCATGGGAGTGGTGAGAGGAGTTATCTTTGCTTGGAACTTGGGGAATGGGGGAGCTCCTAATCTTTCCCAATTAAATATAATCCTAGCTGTGGGTTTTATGCAGGTCCGTTGCTATTCCCTGTATCTAGAACATTTTCCCCAAAAACATTCCCATGGATTCTTCTCTTCGTTTAGGTCTTTTCTCAAAAATCTACCTTTAAGATAGATTTTGGCTAACTTATTTAAAATTTCAACCCCAACATTATTGGCCTTCTGTGTTGTTTCTGAGTCTGCTAATGAATCACCATCTTTGTTTTTGTTTTTAAATGACTGTGTTATTGTCATCAGTGAAATTATTGTATTAATATTGTCACACGGATATTCTGGGTGTGTCCACCATACAATGAAAGCCAACTAACTTGAAGAGCAAGCTGATTATTATCTTTCTGTAGTTGTACAAAGGACTTTCAACTCAACAGGTCAGTTGATGAGTACAGTGCATCTTGATCAATGTCACCCCTTCTATTGAGAGTGGCAGACAGGGATCCAGTTTCAGCCTTCTACAGATGGATGTCCCATTTGTCTAGCATTGCCCAAACTCTTCATGATCAACAATACACGCTAATGAAAGAAAGCACACCTCACTTTATTCCTGTGGAAGACAAAGGTCAGGTGAGGTCTGCAGAGAATGGTGACAGTCAGGTTCTTGTCTCAGGAAAAGGGCAGTGACATCAAGGATCTCTTAACTATTGTGACTTCCTCTTCTCCATCAATCTAACACCTGGAGCTATAGAAGTCAGCACTTGTATTCTCCACTGAACTGTTAGTTATGTCTCAGGAGACCAACCTGTCTGCCTATATGATAAGCTCTATGAGAGCAGAGAGTTGGCCTTGTATTTTATTTCTATGCAGAGCACACAGTTGTCTGCTACTGCTAGCTCTTGGTTTCATGCCAGATCTGCTTTCTAGAATGACTTTACACCACTACCACACCACCATCCCTTCCATCCCTCCCACCCCCTCCCCACCTCTTGCCTCTCAATTTTTTCTTCAAAACTCAGTTCTACCATCACCTCCTCCAGAAATTCTGGGTTGGGTTCAGTTCTGGAAACCCTGAAATCTGAATCCCTGAGATTAGAGATTCCATCCATTTGGTTGATTCTTCTTTTCAGCTTCCAGAAAGGAGCCGGCATGCTGGTACTCAGCCAAGCCCAAGAGCAATCTGCGAATGGCATTTCCTGATAGAAGCACTTGAAGCCTATCAAAAATGTAGGTTGCCTGTGATTTATGGTGCTGGCCTCAAGCCCAGCAGAGCCCAAGGTCTATTTTAACAAGCCATGAATTTCAGAAGGAGCTCTATTCTGAACTCCATAGACTTAGTCTGCAGAGCCAAGTCTATGGTAGGCTGGGGAGTGCAGAAGAGACTGCAGTTACTTCTGGACTCTGAAAGTGATTGTTTTCCCTGAAGCACCACGCTGGTGGGCAGGAGTGAACAGGCCACCTCCCTGCTCAGAGATCTGAGAGATTCAACTCAGGAGTCCATGGCTTCAAACCCATTAGAGCAAGATGTAGAGAATCCGAAAGACAGAAGGACACCTCCAGGAGAAACTCTACATTCTTGTGGCTTTATCTTAGCTTGTCAATGGTTTCTAGCCCTTTTCAAAAAGAATCTAACTTTCTTCATGAGGCTTGATGAGGGCAAGTATCGGGAGTGGTTGGACAGTAAGGAGAACATCTCTTGAAATTCTCATTCCTCCCCTTCTACTGCAAAAGGCTTTATATTCTCCAATTGGAGAATATAAATCTGTTCAGCTATAAGTAGATTGAATGTTTCCTTTTCTTTAAAATTATAGTTTTCCTAGTCTGTCGGGTAGAGGAACAAAGAGAACTGGACAGGAAGTCAGCAGACAGGCTAGGATCCACCTGAGCAGGTATTTGGCAGGTTTGGTTCAGAGTGTTGGCCAGCTTCCATATCTACAAGGTGGGTTTGCCTTAGGAAAAGACTCCGGATTAGACAGGATCACAAACAGTCTTTAGACAAACTGTTGTCTTGGGCATGATGGTTTGAAATTTGTCAGTTGGGTTTCCCTAGAGAATCTTAGAGAAGTATACCCTTCAGAATGCCCATAAGCTCCTTTGAAATAAGTAGAAGTAAATAAGTGAAATCATTTAATAGTATATTCTCAACTCATATATTAGAATATTATCCTTTAGCGTGTAATAAAAAATTGAGGTATTTTAGTTTTTTATACCTTTTATTTTAAAAGAATCTGGCATTTGCTTTACACTTAAAGCATCCTCAGATATGGAAAAAGAAAAGAAAGCATCTTCAGGTCAGGCTAGTCACATCTCATATGTTTGCAAACTGTTTTATTACGGCTGTAGCCCAAAGAGTGCCTTTCTCCTGTTTTCCAATGCATGGACTAGGGCTGCAGCTCCAATGGTAGAGCATTTGCCTACCACATTTGAGGTCCTGAGTTCAAACCCTGGGACAACCAATAAAAAAAGAGACGCAGAACTATAAGGTGCCCGTCTAAATGGTCATCCTGAAGAAAATAAAGCAAGATGGTAAGGAAGACTGCTACTCTAGATTCATTTTTCTTAAGAAAGCAATTATTTATTGTATAGCAAGAACCTCAAACCTTTGCTCAGTGCATGAGAGAGGTTGGATATATAGGGTTCCATTTTTCCCCACTTTCCATGGCTCATTTTGCAAATATAGAAGAGTCCTGTATTTTCTATATGGAGCAATTTTTGTTTTCTCTGAAGTGTTTCATGGAGTACTATGATGTGAGATGGCTAGAGATTTTTCATGGCCAGAACTGAGGCAGATAGTGGCTATGAACGTCCAGTAGACATCTTTATTGTAGCAAAAACAAGAGAGTTCTGATGTACTCATAGGGCTTTGAAAACTCTAAGATTGATTTGTGAAAACAACCTGCTGACCAGGATTCTGTGGCCTCTGTTGATCTAGCACAAGAAGGTACTGCAGAGCCTAGGGTTTCTGTCCAGAATCTTTCTTATCTCCAACTTCTTTCCAGAGCCAGATATGAATCTATTCTTAATGAGTTCCTCTCTTTTCCTAACCTAGATAGATCTAATGCCTGGCATTGCTCTGTCCTTGAGACAAAGAAAAACTAAAATCAACTTTAATATTGAGTTGTGATTATGGCTGTAATATTGGGAAAGTTAGTTACCTACTGTGAAGCAAACTCATGGTCTTTCCCCAGAACACTTGAATAGTTCCTGCATAGCTCCTACATATGAAAGTGAATGGGCTGTCTGTCTGTCTGTCTGTCTATCATCTATCTACCCACCTACATATCGATGTGTTCATCTATCCATATATCTATCATTTAAGTATTGTGTACTGGAGTTTGAACTCTAGGCCTTATGATCTCACCGGCTTTCTTGTTCTCAGCTGGCATTCTACCTCTTGAACCATGCCTCTAGCCTGGTTTTTAGATGGTTGTTTTAGAAATGGAGTCTAGAAGATTTTTTCTTTAGGCAAGTCTCAAACTGATCAGCTCTCAGCCACTGGAACGGCTAGGGTTACAGGCATGGGCCACTGGTGCTTGGCATGTGCATTTAGGCCATTGTGTTTGATTTCTTTAATGATCCTCCCAAGTACAGCAAATACAGCAGCCTTGACTTTTCAAATGGTGAGAAATATGAGAAAAATAAATTCTGGTTTTCTGTGTAGTGTTCTCATTCATAGAAAAGAAAAATGTTCATATTTAAGATAGAAGGTTCTTTCAGTTCAGGTTTCAACAGCTCCCATTCGAGAAAAGGTCTCAAAGTCTCTTATAATTTATTAACTCATCCACTATAAAATCCTTTATAAAGGAACTTGCAGGTCATTCTCTCCCATTACTAAGTGATAACCTCAGGTACTTTAAATCAAATAGATTAGAAACAAAGCTATTATAGTTATAATCTCTGTACTTAGAAATGGATCAACACTTCACCTTTTTTTTAACCCCAGGAATTTGAGTCATGCTAATAGAAACTGTATTTTTCTCTTTAGAACACAAGACCAGCTTCTAACAGACTGGCCCATATGTTAGAAGCCTATAAAGTTCATCATTTTGCTTTGGTGCCGACATGTTGTGCAGAAGAGCTGTAAACCACAGCTGCGTGGAGTTACAATTGTGAATTTTACTGGCTTGCACATGTGAGATGTACAAAAAACTAAATTAAATGCTGCTCCACTGAACTTGAGAGTTGAAGGAGGAGCGAGGGCTGCTCAAATCTTATGAAGGTTCCTTTTTAGTAGAGCCATTCCATTTTTTTATGCATTGCAAGAGCAGTTCAAGTTATTTAAAAACAACAACAACAACAACACAGAAACAAAACCATCCCAACTCTTCCAGATGATTAGCTGCAGCAGTGATTGTTGGGTAATCAATGGAACTGCTACTCAGCTGACTGCTTCTGTGTATAAAGGACCAAAACACCAAGATAACAGCTCGAATCAGTGGGTTTAATGAGTTTGGCCAGGCAGCAACCCCATTCATCACTCAGCAGTCTGCCCAATATAATATCAAAATTCCTGAAATAGTCACAGTATAATTAGGGCATCTTGGAGGTGCCCTCTGGAAGCTATTGCACTGGATTTTGACCTTGATTGTGAGGCTTGAAAAGTCTTTGCCTCAGTCTCCTTTTTTTTTTTTTTGGTCGGTCATGGGACTTGAACTCTGTGTCTGAATGCTGTCCCTCAGCTCTTCAGCTCAAGGCTAATGCTCTACCGCTTGAGCCACTGTGCCACTTCCTGTTTTCTGAGTGGTTTATTGGCCGTAAGAGTCTCATGGACTTTCCTCCTGGGCTGGCTTTGAACTGTGATCCTCAGATCTCAGTCTCCTGAATAGCTAGGATTACAGGCATGAGCCACCGGCACCCAGCTTCGGTTTCTTTTCTTTGTGGTGTTTGGCATGGCTCCCAGGGTGATTATATAAAGTAGTTTATTTTCAACACTTAACATAGTTTTCACTACATGGGAACACTCAGTAAATACTTATAGTTAATATTATTTGCTTGTCTGTAGAAGAGTGACAAATAGGGAGCAAAAGAAGTAGATTTCAGTATTTATTTCTTTCATCTCTGGTTACAAAAATGAAGCAGTAGATAGATAATATTGTATACTACTATGGGTTCTCTCTTGCTCTCCTCTAGCCATCCAGCTATCCTAGCCTAGAATCATATGTGTTTCTAAGTAATAGAATATTGGCTCTTATGTAAAACTATTTTACTAGAACACTTTATGAACAGTACTTTTTAACAGTCTCAAAATATATGCTGTAAAATGATCACTGAGTTAAGCCCAGTGGTTTAACTTCAACCAGACCTCATTGACTAACCAGCACTTCTAGAAGCTTCTCCTGGCTCCCATCAAACCCCTTGCAGCATGGTTATCAGTGTCTCTCCTGCCACTGTATTAATGATACTTGGTGTTAATGATAAATTTAACAGAGACAGTTTATTCCCCAAGCTTAGTAAATGTTCCTGGAGCTGTCTAGATGATGAAACCCAGATACTAAATAGACATGTAAGTCACCCAAGTCTTCTAACAAGCAACAGAGCGGAGACAAACTCCAGGCAGTTTGACCCTAGAAATCACATTCTTAACCACTGTTTTTCTGCAATCCAGGCATCAAATAGCTTGATCAGAGTCCATAATAGGAAAAAGATCATGGCATGGTCAGGACCCAACTAAGAGCAAGGCATGTGGAGGGAAATGACATGAGTTATGGCCTACAGCAGAGGGCTCTGGATAGCTGGTTAAATAAAAAGTCAGTGCCACATGGCCCATTCACTCATCAGCATTCACCTATTTCTTGAGCACTTACTATATAGTAGGTATATAAGTTATATAGCAGGTATATAGTGTTAAGCAGTAAATGTATATTGGAAAGAACAGATTTAGTACATGCCCCCAAGGAGCTTAGAATCCAATTTGGAGTGAAAGGCTTTATGTTAATTAGCTCTGTGTATAGTTTTCAGAGTTGCATTCATCACTAAAGACATCTTTGACTTTGATGAGACATTCTCCAGAAATACTTAAATCAGAAGTTTATTACATTTGGGGTTATTACTCATGGTTCATAGTCAGTTGCTTATTTGCTCAGTATGATAAGCTATATATTGTCTTCAAGCGAAGAGTCTGATACCACGTTTGTCAAGAGAAGGTAGAGCCATTCACCTTTAGTAGAAAAGGGTAGTCACAGTCTGGTGTGTTGTTCTGATACATTGTGTTGTCTTAGAAAGCTTTCTAATGTTTGCTGTATGTAGAGCACTTTGCAATTCTAACATCAGATGTTCAGGAAATAGCCTTTGAATTAATTCTTGGGAATAGGAATACTTAGTGTCTACCTTCAAGGAGCTTGTAACTCCAAGTCATTCCTCTATTTCTGGAAATTAATACCAACAGCAGTTTTTAATCAAAACATACTTGCTTTGACTTGAAAGGATGAAGACACAGGTGTATTGACTAGCTGCAGCCCCTGGAATCCACAGAGTTGTGATATTTGTAGAATTCCTTCATCAGATAAGTAATCCTTGCTGGCCTTTATTTTAATAGGTGCTGTTCTTTTTAAGGGAAAAAACCCACAATAATTGTATCCAATGTCTGTAGAATAAAACTTGTTTAGAGAGATTTTTCAAAATAAATATCCTGAATACTATATCACATGTTCTTTAAAGTTCTTAGACAATCAATGTCTATACTTAAGAAATAAAAGTTACTTTAACTTTATTCTTCAACACATGGCACATATAAGGTTCAATGGAAGAGAAAGAGGCCTTTCTGAACACTAGAATTTTATAAATTAGAAAAAAAAATCCTAAATTCTGGACTGACTACCCGCACTGAGAAATGCATGTATAGGGATGTCTAGACCTATGGGAGTATGGATTGTTAGATATGAGTCATGCTGGCAAACAAAACACATCACCAGTTTCATTTCCTATAGGCACTGCCTTTCTTCTCTTTCTTTGTTTCTTCTTTTGTTTCTCTTTCTCTCTTCCTTTCTTCTTTTCTCTTTCTCTCTATTCCTTTCTCTTTCTTTCTCTTCCTTTCTCTCTCTCCTCCCCTCTCCTTCCTTCCTTCCTCTCTCTTTCTCTCTCTTTCTCTCTCTTTCTTTCTCTCTCTCTCTCTCTTTCTTTCTTTCTTCCTTCCTTTCTTTCTTTCTTTCTTTCTTTCTTTCTTTCTTTCTTTCTTTCTTTCTTTCTTTCTTTCTTTCTTTCTTTCTTTCTTCCTTTCTTTCTTTCTTTCATTGTGGGGCTTGAACTCAGGGCCTGGGCACTGTCCTTGAGCTTTTTTGCTCAAGACTAGCACTCTACTACTTGAGCTACAGTGTCACTTCCAGTTTTTTGGTGGTTTATCGGAGATAAGAGTCTCACCGATCTTTCCTGCCCTAGCTGGCTTGGAATCTCAATCCTCAGATCTCAGCCTCCTGAGTAGCTAGGATTATAGGCGTGAGCCACCAGCCCCCCGGCAGATTTTGTTTTTTGTTTTTTCTCATTTTTATCTTCTGTTTTCTCATGTCATTTTATGTAGAGGTTTATTATAACACTTTCTGCTCTAAATTGCTGTGATGTCTCTTCTCTACTCAGTAGCTTCTTGTTTGTTTCCTTGGTTGCTTTTGTTTTTGAGACTCTATCTCTCTTTGTAGTTCAGGCTGGCTTTGAACTCACAATCCTTCAGCCTAAGCTTCCTGAACAGTTTAGGACTGATGGAATAGAATCATAGCACATTCTTTGTGGTTGGCACTTGACACTTGCCATGGAAGAGTTGATGGGTCTTTCAGGAGATTCTGTAGTGAATAGTCGCCATTTGCTTTGGCAGGTGTTTCCCAAAAGGAGGTCATGTTGATGGAGTCACACAATTCTATTGTCCTGTGCACAGTAACTTGTGGTTTCCATCTTTGGTATCCAAGCTGACTGAATACAGGATCTTAATTCTCTGGCTTAGATGACTTGATCTTGTTATATGAACTGAAGTGTTTGATTTTTTGCTTATAGCTCCTTATGTTGTAACCATTAAACTCAGACAGCTTTTATTTTTTTTACATTGCTTTGCAATTATGCATCTGTTTATTGGCTTATTGCTTGTGTTTGGAAGGAAAATTAAAACCAAAGGATGTCACAAGAAATGTCCAAGTGCCCTGCAACAAATCCTGCAAACCCCGAGAGGGCAGCAGAGGGAGATTCAAGTCTATACTTGAGTCTCTAAAATATCCACCTATGATTTGGACCAATTCTTTTTTGTTTTCTTTTGACTTTTTTTTATTGTGAAAATACTGTACAGAGAGTTTACAATTACATGGGCAAGATTTCCCTAACATCAACTTATCTGACCTTTTCTCCTTGACTCATACATATACTAGATATTGCAAATAAGGGAAACCATGGGACCTATGTTTCTTTGGGCCTGGCTTACTTCACTTAATATAATTTTTTTCCAAGTCTTTCCATGTCCTACCAAATGGGGCAATGTCATTCTTTCTGATGGAGGCATAGAATTCCATTGTTGGGCCAATTATTCAGAAGAAACTGAAGATGACATCCAAGAGGTGAAAGTTCTAGCCCTGTCTTCAGACCTCCTGTCTCTTTCCCTTTCAGCTGAAATCAGGGAAATGTGTGGGTGCCTTGCTAGCTCCATTTCCTGTGACTCCTTTAACCTAGTTCCCAAGGAGGATAGGAATTGCACCAGATGCCACCACAGAGAGCTTTTTGGACACAAGAGCCCAAGGGCTGTGGGGTAAGGCAGGGAAGCTGGGCAGGAAGAGGCTGCTGGGTGAAGCTCAGTGGATGCTTACCATTTGAAAGGAGTGTGAACACTGTATTTACATTTAAATTAAAATGGAAACTTCTAGGTTACATTTCTGAAAGGTGTGTGTGTGTGTGTGTGTGTGTGTGTGTGTGTGTGTGTGTGTGTGTGTGTGGCACATCTGCAGGTCTATTGTTTATTCACGCTGTAAATCCTTTGAAATGTGTGAAAATGCTTCCCCCTCCTTCCAAAGCTCCTGCCACCCCTGGATTACGACTTTGATGTCACCAATCCTGCTTCAAAGGGTTCTTTCTGGGCTATTAATCACACTTTAGCCTCTGAAGATATCACCAGAGGAAACATTTGGACATCTTTGTGCTACACTTACTAAAACTTTGAAATCTTGAGCATCTTGCATATATACAAATTATAACACTTCTTTTCATTGACAACTTAAAAAAAATTGCTATAGAACCAAATGACAGTATAGGTAAAAATGCAAACACCTCTCTTTACACACTTGGTTTGGTGAAGTGTGGGAGGGTAAATCAGGAGGGGAGGGGGGAGTTTGAGAAGCCAGGCTGAGCCTTCAAAGACAGAAAAGCAGCAGGATTGAGAGTGGTTTGCCTGTCAGTCATCCCTCTCTCCCCACTCCTTCTTCTCCCTCTTCTTTTCTTGGGTGATTTGGTTGCTCACAAAGAGAATTAATTGGTGAAAATTTCCTAGTCTCTTGCCTTTTACTCTCTGCTTTGAGACCTATTGAATTATTCACAGCAAACCATTATCTTCACCATAATAATACAGGCTGAGAGACCCTTGTACAGAATACTTGGGACCAGAAGTGTTACTGATTTTGGGCCTTTCAGATTTGATAATATTTGCATGTACTAAGTAGTTATCTTGAGAATGGGACCTAAGTCTAAAGACAAATTTGTTTCATGCACACCCTATTTAGTATCCATTCTGAAGGTAATCTCATATTCTCTTTCTCTTCCTTATATACATATATTCACACACATATGTGTATATACATACATACATTCTTACATAAGATAGATGATTGATAGGTACAAAGGCAGATGATAGACAGACAGACAGACAGACAGACAGACAGACAGACAGACAGACAGACAGATAGATAGATAGATAGATAGATAGATAGATAGATAGATAGATAGATAGTGTGTGTTGCTGGGGATTAAATCCAGGACCTAACAAGTACTCTACTTTTGAGCTATAACCCATTCCTTATTTTGTATAATATTTCAAGTAACTTTTGTGCATGGGGCTAGGGCCTAATTCAGTGGTAGAACTTATCTCATCACGTGCAAGGATCTGTGTTCAGTCGCTAACACCCAAAATAGTAATGCTACAAAAATGTTTTTGCCTGAAACAAGGTTCAGTGGGGTGGGGGTGGCATCACAGAGGCTCTCAACATTTTCAGATTTTGGAGCTTTTGGGAGTTTCAAATTAGCAATGCTCAAGCTGTGCCACTAGATCATATTCTTTTTCCTATCATATTTCTCTTCTCCATTTCATTTTCTTAGGAAGGCTCCCATATTATAGAAAGCTTAACTTAATTAACATACATCCTTCTCTCTTGTTCTTCTGTTAACCTGGGTGACTAGAGGTAAAGATAGATTTTTTTTCTAGTACAAGATCCTGTGTCTTAATCTTTTCAGCTTCTCAGTCCTCACAGTGGGGTTCTCTGCTGTTCAACTTTCTCAGCAAAACTCTCTTCAACATTTTTTTCTTTCTTGTTTAATCTCTTCCAGTGACTTGCAGTACCCTATTTTTTTTTGTAGAAAAATATGTAACTTGAAACCTACCTCTTCTCGATACATTTTTAACTGCACAATACAGAAACCTTCACTCTATGTACATTGTTGGTGCAATATTGCATGACTGACACTAAATACTCTCCACACAGAAGCTTCCTACTCCCATCCAACCCGGACCCTGGTCACTACCATTCTATCCTTACCTTCTGAGTTTGAAACCTCATATAAGTGGAATCATGGAACATTTGTGGGTCAGTGACTGTCTTATTTCATTTAGCATAATAGCATTCAGATTCATCCATTTGTTGTGATAGATAACAAGTTTTCCTTTCCTAAAGCCAAATAATATTTCAACACATGCCTGTTAGAGATGTGTATGCCTTCTTGGAATGTCTATTCCAGCACTTTGACCATATTTTAATTGGATGCTTTTGTTACTGTTTATCTCATGCGATTGATTACAGAGTTCCTTATGTCTTTTTATCAGATATATGGTTAGCAAGAGCTTCTCTTACCATACAGGTTTTCTCTTTGTTCTCTTGGTGGTTTCCTTTGCCACACAAAAACTATTCATTTTGCATACTCTCTTGTCTATTTTGGTTTTGTTGAAAAAAATTGTTGTCTGTTTTGTGCTTTTAGTATCTTGTCCCCCAAAATGTTGTAAGACTAATGTTATAAAATGTTTCTTCTAGGAGTTTTATAGCCACATGTCGTACATCTGCATCTTTAACTATTTTGAATTGATTTTTGTATATAGAGTAAGATAAGGATTAAATTTCATTTTTACTAATACTATTTGTTTCTAATGCTATTTGTTTCCTATTACTATTTGTGTTCTGCAGTGGGTAGGTTCAGCACCCTGGTCAAGGATCATTTGGTCATATATAGTAGGTTTATTCTGAGCCCAGTTTTATTTCATTAGTCTTTACTTCCACCTTTATGCTAAAACCATGCTGTTTCAGTTACTGTATCTTTGTAATATTTAAAAAAATTATTGTTGAATAGTTGTATAAAGAGGTTGCAATTCCTGAAGTCAGGTTAGGAGTATAACCTATCTTAATCAATCCATTGTTCTCTCCTCTTATTCTCCCCCCATCTGTACCCTTAAATTATGTAGTTCAGTTTTTACTTAGTGTATATTGAATATGACTGCATATGACTATAATATGTTTTTTGTTGTTCTTGTTTGGAGTCGGTCATGGGCTTGAACTCTGGGCCTGGGCACTGTCCCTTCACTCGTCAGCTCAAGGCAAGTGCTCTACTGCTTGAGTCACAGTGCCACTTCCGGTTTTCTAGTGGTTTATTGGGGATAAGAGTCTCACAGACTTTCCTGCCCAGGCTAGCTTTGAACCATGATCCTCAGATCTCAGCCTCCTGAGTAGCTAGGATTACAGGCGTGAGCACCAGTGCCCAGCTGCAATATGTTTTAAGTCTGAAAATATGAAGCTTCCAGGTTGGTTCTTTCTCAAGATTGTTTTGGCAATTTTCTGGTTCCAAATGGATTTTAGGACTTTTTTTCTTGTTTTTGCAAAATATGCCTTTGGGATTTTTATGCAGATTGTATTGAGTTGTAGATCAATAGTTTGGATACTATTCAAATTTTTAATTAAAAAAAATTCAATTTTAAGTCTCCTGGTCCATTAGCTTTGATGTCCTTTCATTTATTTGTATCGTCTTCGGTCACTTTCAGTAATGTCTCACACTTGTTAGTACATAAGTTTTGTGGATTTTAAAAAAACCTTCTTGATTAAAATTATTCCAGAGTCTTTCATTCTTTATGCTATCATTATGAATGGAATTTTCCCTTAATTTCTTTTTCAGATAATTCCTTATTAGTGAATTACAATGTAACTCTTTTTTGGGGGGGTGTCAGTCCTGATGCTTGATTCAGGGCCTTATTGTGGCACAGCTCCACTTCTGGCATTTTTGGTAGATAAGAGTCTCACTGGGACTTTTGTGCCCAGGTTGGCTTTGAATTGGGATCCCCAGATCTCAGCCTCTTAAGTTGCTAAGGTTGAAGGTATGAGCCCCTGGTGCCCAGCATAATATTACTGACTTTTGTATGTTAATATGCATGCTGGTGTAATGATTCAATAAGTCCAGGTCAGAAAAGACATTTATTTTCTAATTTCTGAGCCAATGCATCAAATATCTTACCAGAAAGTTTAGAGCAACTAGACAACCTCGGTTCATAGGTCTGGCAATAGAATTCAGGCAAGACACAAACATAAGTAAAGATAATAGAGAAATGCCTGAGAGAGTGCGTGCCATAGACATACCATCAAAAGCTGGAAATTCAGCCTCTGTCTCTTCTCTTGGCAATCTTCAGCCATCTTCTTCATTTCAGAGCTTGGCTTTGGATTAAATAGTGAGAATCAGGTGGCTTTCTGATTGGTGACTCTCCTTTCTGTTAGGAGACTGTCCAGTCCTCATTTCCATACTCTCTTGTCCTTATTTTCTCATTCTTTTGTAGCTCCCTTCTCCCTTGTCCTTGTCAGGCAGGTTTTGAGTTGTCAGCTTATCCTGCCATCTGCAAGTTGTTAGGCAGCAACTCCCTGCTGGCTTTTTTTACTAGCTTGTATCTAATTGACACTGCAGCTTGTCTCAATTCATTTATTACTTCTGACAATAATTTTTCCCTCCCTCCCTTTCTTCCTTCCCTCCTTCCTTCCCTTTTTTTTTTTTTGTCTGAGATGACCAAACCTTTTGCACATGAGCTAGTGCTCTACCAATTTAGCCATGCCTCCAACCCCATGACAGTGTTTCATTGTTGTTGTTGGTGGTGGTCAGGGTGCTTGAACTCTGGGACTGAACGCTGTCCCTCAGCTCTTCAGCTCAAGATGAGTGCTCTATCACTTGAGCCACAGCGCCATTTCCAGTTTTCTGGTGATTTATTGGAGATAGGAGTTTCATGGCCTTTCCTGCCTGGGCTGGCTTTGAATGGTGATCCTCAGATCTCAGCCTCCTGAGTAGCTAGGATTACAGGTATGAGCCACTGACACCTGGTCATGACAGTAATTTTTAAATGTAGATCTTTAGGATTGTCTATATGGTCATGTCATCTGTGAGCAGATATAATCTTATTTAAATTACTTATTCCTTTCTGATCTGAATGATCAGAACTTCCAATATGCTTAATAGAAGTGGTGAGTATGTACATCCTTTGCCTCTTTCCGGTCTTAGAGGAAGAGCTGAGTGTGGTGTTAGGTATGTCATGTATAGCTCTTATCCTGCTGAGGTAATTTCTTTCCATTCCTGATTTGTTGAGTGAATTAGTTACTTTTTGATATTTTTTTAATGCTCATAGAAGGTGGTAACACTTGTCTTTGATTTTAAAAGAATTATTATAATTTATGTAATTGAATTTCAAAATTTTTCAAATTCAGAGTAAATCATTTTTTTAAAAATTCTTAAAATACTGGGGCATAAAGGGGAAAAATCACTCACGATCTAATTACTTTAACTTACCCTTCAATTTAAGTTCTTTGTCTTTTTTGCTCAGGTAATTTGGCCCAGACAAGAGCCAAGGTAACAGCAGCTTCAAGATCTTTGCCTCCACATTTCAGTGCTGGGAAAGCCAAGGTGAGTCACAGGTTTGCACCAATGATGATGTAGAGATGAGGGAGCAAGGGAGCAGCTCTTGTCTTCCAGATTATGGTCAGCATTAGTTCCCTTCATCAGCCTGAGTGGTCTGGCAAAGGATCTGAAGGCATCTAGGAAATTAGGAGTTCGGGAATTTGAACAATATCAAGGAAACCTTATAATCCTTACAATCCCCCAAATACTTCATAAGATGAAGAAACTTAGGACAACTTAGAAAGAAACATAGTCCATTTAGGAAGAAATAAAGCACGTTTCCTTGAGGCTATCATCAACCTGCAGAGGAGGATTCCTAGACTAAATGGAGTCAGCAGGAAGAAAAGAAATGATTTCCTACTTCTCAGTTCTGGCCTCTTAAAAAAATGAGTTGTACAGTTGTCTGCGCAGAAGCCATGTTGGAAGGATTCATAAATATCCACCTGTAAAAAAGATTTTTAGATGTCCTTCTCTTTTTGCTAATCTAGCCAGCATCTTGAAGATCGCTTGACTGATGTTTACTTTATATACAGCCATCCCCCTCTTTTCTGTGGTTTAGTTTTCAATAAGTTCAGTTACCTACATTGACTATGGTCCAAAAATATCAAATGAAAAATTTATACATAAATAATTCATGAATTTTACATAATGTGCCATACACAATGACACAGTAAAATCTCCTGCCAGCCCTCTCGGTCCTGCCCAGGATGTGAATCATTGCTTGGACCAGTGTATCCACCTTGAGAACCCCATGCACCCACCCATGAGTCCTGGAGTAATACCTATGTCAGTTATCAGATCACCTGCCATGAGTTTACAGTGCTTATGTTCACGTAATCCTTATTTTACTTAAGAATGGCCCCCAACCTAAGAGTAGTGATGCTAGAAATTTGGATATGCCAGAGACAGAAGCTAAAGTGCTTCCTTTAAATGAAAAAGTAAGATTAGCATCTTGATTACAGTAGATTGTTGTAATTGTCTTATTTTTCATTGTGTTCGTTAATTTGTTACGGTGCCCAATTTATGAGTTAACCTTTATTATAAGTTTATATGCATAAGAAAATGCAGAGAGTATACAGGGTTTAATGCATGGTATTTATAGATCAGATATCTCTCTAGGTAGATCTAGGGAGATAGCCCCCAAATATGATAAGGAAAGTCTATGTGCTACCATGAAAAACACTTATCTGGGGTACTGGAGTAATAAAAAGGTCACATCTCTAGCTTTTCTTATATTTTGTTTGCATAGACTATTTAACAAAGTTAACAAAGTTTGGCTTCCTAAAATGCCTTTGAGAATTACCCAACATTAACAGAGATGTAAATATTTATGTATACTTTTCTTGAGAATAGATTTGCTTGCAGGTGGTAGGAATTCAAAAGATTTGAACTAATAGTAGTTTTTCTAGCACATAGCTAGTATGATCTGTTTGAATACCGTTCTTGCTACTTTGTGACAAGACTTTAGGACTATTTACCAATGGATTTCCTTGAGTTCCTATAAGAGAGTTCCGTGGCACTTTTTAGCAGTTCTGAGAACCTCTTGATCTTACATATGCATTTTGTTTTCATTCATTTCATTGGTTCTTATTGTTTGCGAGAGTTTGTTCAGTTAGAATCTTAGGTCTATAGAATTATTGCAATCAGTAAAACATGGCTTCTAGTGGCAAAACAATATTAGGTTCCTGCAAAACTCAACCCAGAGTCAACCAGTCCATATGTCAGATATATGTTCTTATTTAAAGACACTTAATTCACAGTGTCTTTGAATTTTCTTTCTTTCATTTTTGTTAATGCTTGTCCTAGGGCTTGAACTTGGGAACTAGGCACTGTCCCTGAGTGTTTTTGCTTATGGCTAATGGTCTACCACTTGAGACACAGCTCTACTTCCAGCCCTCTTCCTTCCTTCCTTCCTTTTTTTTCTTTTTTTTGTGTTAATTGAAGATAACAGTTTAATACTTTCCTGTCTGGGATGGCTTATATTTTTTATTTTATTTTATTTTAATTATCAAAATACCATACAGAGGGGTTACGATTACATGGGCAAGATAGTGAATACATTTCTTATCAAGCATTGTTGCCTCCTCCTTTGTTTCCCCATACCTTTCCTTCCCCTCTCCACCCCTCCACCCCCACACCCCCTTACCACCACCTCCCCCCACCCCACCAAAGTTGTAAAGTTCATTTTTTGACATAATGCCTTGTACATCTCATTATTGTAATGGGTCCAACTGTATCCCTATTTAAACAATTTGGTTTTTTCCCTGCCCCTCCACAATTATATCAACATCAAATACAGTGAAAGCAGGGCTTATACCATGGGGGAGGTACATACAAAGCTACAAAGAAATCATCTTATAAATATATTGGAAACAATCCCATGAAAGAAAAAACATTTGAATCCTTATCTTGGGGTTCATTTCACCTAACGTAGAAAACTAAAGCTAGATCCTTATATATCACCCTGCACCAGAATCAACTCCAAATGGATCAAAGACCTCAGAGTCAAAGTAGACACTCTGAAAACATTACAGGGTGGAATAGGAGAAACCCTAGGTCTCCTTGCACAGGCCAAAATTTTCTTAATAGAGACCCAGAAACACAACAAGTGAAAGAAAGGTTGGACAAATGGGATTGCATGAAATTGCAGAGCTTCTGCATGGCCAAGGACATAGCTAGCAAGATCAATAGAATGCCCACAGATTGGGAGAAGATCTTCACTAGCCATACAATGGACAAGGGTCTCATATCTAAAATATACCTGGGATGGTTTCTAACTGCAATCCTCAGACTTCAGCCTCCTGAATAGCTAGGATTACATGTGTGAGCCACTGGCACCCAGTTTTTTTGAAAGATATATATTAAATATTAATGATTTATGTTGGATTCTTCCTCTCAAACATCCTGCACAAAATAGTGAAAATAGGGAAATTCTGTACCTGTCAAATGTTTGTTGGCTTTAAAGAGGCTTCAGGGACTAAATATATACTCAGCATTAAGATTTCTTGGTCACATATACATCTCTAAGAGGAGAGTTAGAGAGCCAGCAGACATAGCTATGAAGTGATTCAGCATAGGAGGTGACCATGGACCAAGAGTCCTTTCCTCAAAGGGAGCTTGCCACTGAAATGTCAAAGCATGTGCATATATCTAAAGCTAAGGAAGACAAACTAGCAAGATAACAAATGAGACGTAAATCCAATTGAAATGAAATTAATTTCATAGAACAATGTGAAACAGTAAAATATTAACTAATATTGAAATAAAACCTATTAACTTTTAAAATAACTATTAAGGGAACAATGTGGAATAAAATATGGAAAAGCTAATTCTAATTATGATTTTGGGGGAGGGGTGGTGCTCAACCACCAACTCCAAAATTTTTTATTTTTCTTATTTTTTGCTGGTCTTGGTCTTGAACTCAGGACCTAGGCACTGTCCTTGATATGTTTTTCTCAAGGCTAGAATTCTATACTTGAGCCACAGCTCCACTTCTGGTGTTTTGGGGATAGTTAATTGGAGATAAGAGTCTCATGACTTTTCTGCCCAGCCTGGCTTCAAACTGCAATCCTCAGATCTCAGCCTCCAGAATAGCTAGGATTATAGGCATAAACCACCAGCACCAAATATTTTTCTTATAAGTAGTTATGTTTCATGTTTTTACTTCAATTGCAGCATTTGTCTCATTGAACTCATGGCCAACTATAAAGAATTCAAGCCTGAGTAAAGCTATGGGAACCCTTGTTTTCTCTGTGAGGGACATGACAACTTTCCTGCGCTTACAACATTACACAGCCCTGCAGCATCTTATTTGGGGGTCATTTAAAAATAACCAACAAAATGTGTATAAATGCAAAAAAATGAGGTTTTTCTTTGTTGTTGTTGTTGTTTTTAGTGTACTATGTGATTTCTTTTTTATTTTGTGTCTTTCCCCGCTATGCTTTATCCCCTGTTGTCACTGCATTTGATTTGGGGTATTGTATAAATGTTTACCTGAAAAATGAAGGAAGGGGTAACAAGTTGGACAAGTAATGTACTCCCTACCTTACTTGTAACTGTAACCCCTCTGTACATCACCTTGAAAATAAAAATAAAAAAACTAAAAACAAACAACAACCCCCCCCAAAAAAAACAACAAGAAAAAAATGAAGCACTTCCCTAGACCTGGAAAACAGGCACTTGTTTATAGTATGACAGCTGAAAAAAAAAAGGCTAAGCGTCACCCTGTTTGATTTCAGCTGGAAATTTATGCATCAGGGTTTTCAAAATGTTCATTTAAAAAAGATTGTCTGAGACCAGGACTGAAACTTGCTATTTGATGCTTGCTTTTGCTCAGGGGCTGGCTAGCTACCATCTGAACCTCCCCTCTCACCCAACAAAATGGTCACTTCTTGGCACACATCTGTGAATGATCCCTGGGACTCTTGACTTTGGGGTTACAAATAAATTCTAACATGTAGGTAAATTCACAAATAATGGAAATGTAGTGAGTTCTCTGGGGGTATGGCTTCAACCAGATACCATAACACAAGAAGATTCAAGATTAGGTAGTCTTCATTGTCAGGGTAGGGCCTACCCCACTATTCCACACACACTGCTTTCCTAGGGCTGAGTTTTTAAATATTATTTTATTGTAAAGAGGCTGTAGAGAGGGGTTACAGTCACATGAGTAAGGTAATGAGTACATTTCTTGTCACCCCCTCCTTTTTCTACTATTATCCCTTCCCTCCCCCTAGGGCTGAGTTTTGATGGCCAGCCCCTGCCAGGACCCTACCTTCCACACTTGGCATCCAGCAGTGTTACTGTATTTCCTGCACCAGCTCCTACTGTTCAGGCTCTGTCCACTGGGAAATGTCTTCTATTTTGTGGCATACATACTATGAAACTAAACTAATCATGTGTATGCATAAGGTGAAAATGACCAGAAGATTTATTTTCACTTAGGAGATAAGTCAAATGCTCTAATTGGGGCATCCAAAAATACAAATGAGCCTGGCAAAGAAAGCCAACAACACTTTCATCAATCTCTGCCTTGTCCAAGATGAAGTTTGCCCCGGGATGAAGTGGAGCTCAGTACAGGAAAAGAAGAACCATCATTTTGCCACCTATCATAAGATTCACAGCTCAATTCCTCCAACAACAGGAAGGATGAACAAGAAAATAAATAGCATACACATTATAAAAAACTAAAGGTAATATCCAAGAATATGCACTTTTGTTTAGTGCAAGTGTTACCCAAACAGGAGCTACAGCGAAAGAGCCACAAAGAAATAAGGAAATCTGTGTATTTTTGTGGGCTTTTATATAGAAGTATAATTAGATCTGATTTGATGAGCTGGGTCCTTTTTGGTACCCTCTTATGACATTCCTTCCTTCCGGTATGAAGGCTTTTATGAGAAAAGGAGATCAGAGAGGACCCTCCTATGGTATTGTCTCTTCAGAGGATGGAAGGAAGAAAGGGTGCTCCCTCTTCTGCTGTTTTCTCAAAGGTTAAGTGCCTTGTCTGGGGTGGCATGTCCTGAATCCCAAAGGCTCCAGTGCACAGAGCAGCATTTCGTGGACTGGTTGGTCAAATGCTTTCCCACTTAGTGCCCCAGAGGCTTCTGGGACTGGGTGATCCTGACAAGCCCTTTTCTACCTAAAGGATGGATGTGTCTGTCACTTGAAAGCAGTAAAAATTCCTGACAAAAGGTCCTGGCAGGATGATAATAAATAAAAGCACTTTTGAGGTTTTAGTATGCAGATAGCAAGCACTCGCCCACCAAGACTAGGAGAAGATTCCCTGGTTTTGCATTTACTGCTGAGAGCTGGGTGGTTTATGAAATGCTTTGGATTCTCTTTATCCTACAGTAAATTCAGTTGACAGATGAGGCAAAGCCTTTTTAATAATACTGGGCTTTCAGACTTTGATTTTATAAGTTATACCAAACCACATAGGGTGGCAGTGTGTAGTGGTTAAGTAAGACTTAGGAATCAGATCTGGGCACAACCGTATTCTGGTAGCAAGACTCCAGGAAACTAAAGTCTCGGAGCTTCAACTTTTTCCTATGTACAATGGGAATCGTATTTCTCTGACAATATCATTTTTGAGAATGTAATGACATGATGAGGGCAAAGTATTTGGTATAGTACGGTGATTTTGTTACCAGAAATTTAGTACAGCTAATAAACCCTGATTCTTGGGTCTAATATAAAAATAATTCAGGCAAGAATGCATGCCGTACATGTGATAGAAAAGTTTATTAGGAAAGAAACATGGTAAAGGAAGAGCTTACACAGCATGATACCACACAAAAAAGGTACCTTAGTTCATCTTCAGGCAGTTTCTGGTTCAGATGTGAGCATGTGGAAGTATTAGGCAGAGGAGGCAAAGGTGTGAATAGTTTAAGAGATCTGGCTTTAGCTGGACATTATCTCACCTGTGGTTTTCTTGGGGTCTGAAGATGTTGAGGGGAACAAATGGGTTCCCATGAGATGACTTCTCCAGCTCTAGAGTGCATCCTGAGCATTATTGATCAGTAAGTATCCTCATTTGGGAGTGATCTGCCCTGCAAAGCTCTGAAGTTCTTTAGGTTTCGTTTTAGTCCTTGTCATAAGGTCCTTAAGACCAGTCCAGACTTGCCTGGAACTGAAGGGGATTGCAACATGACTGTGGAGAGAACTTAAATGGAGGCAAACACAAAATGGAAGTACAGATGCAGTTTATTCTCCTGCTTTTAGCTAATTCTTGGCAGCAAAAATAGTTTAAGCACCTGTTACAAATACACTTTCAGTAGAATATCGCCAGAGTAAGATCAGCAGCATTCGCCTAGGGATTGAGCACTTATAGAGATTGCCTGTGAGAAATTCCTATTGCTAGGTCCAGTCTATGGGGCTGGGATCACCAGTGGCTGAGAAGTTTAATTACAGTATTTTCTGTCAGAGACCTTGTGATCTCATCTTTGGGTTGGGTTTTTGTTGTTGTTATTGTTGTTTGTTTTGTTTTTGCTGGTCCTAGGGCTTGAACTCAGGGTCTGGGGCTGTCCCTGAGCATCTTTGTGCTCAAGACTAGTGCCCTACCACTTGAGTACAGCATCACTTCCAGCTTTTTCTGGGTAGTTTATTGGTAAAAGGTTGAAGTTATTATTTTTTTAATCATCTCAAAGGAGAAGATAGATGGAGAATCTCCTGGATTCAACTTCTGAATCTAGTATCTCTGATATTTGTTAAAAAAATCATATAATTTTCCTGACTCATCTATCTATCTTACCTCTGTCCTGTAATTTCCCCACTTGATAAATAAACCTGTGTTTAGCTGGGCACCGGTGGCTCACGCCTGTAATCCTAGCTAATCAGGAGGCTGAGATCTGAGGATCACGGTTCAAAGCCAGCCCAGGCAGGAAAGACCGTGAGACTCCTATCTCCAATAAACCACTAGAAATCCAGAAGTGGCACTGTAGCTCAAGTGGTAGAGCACTCGCCTTGAGCTGAAGAGCTGAGGCATAGCGCCCAGGCCCAGAGTTCAAGCCCCATGACCGACAAAATAAAATAAAAATAAATAAATAAACCTGTGTTTATATTTGAGTTTTTGGTTTTTATGCTGGTACTGGGCATTAGACTCAGGACTTTGTTTCACTCAAGGCTAGCCCTCTGCCACTGGACCACACATTCGCTTCTGCCTTTTTGCTGGTTAACTAGAGATAAGAGTCTCTTGGATTTGTCTGCCCAGTTTGGCTTCAAACCTGAATCCTCAGATCTCAGTATCCTGAGTAGTTAGAATTACAGGCTTAAGCTACTCGCACCTGGCAAGTCTTTTCTTTATCCAACCCAGTGGAAGGTTTTCTGCCATTTCACACAGGCTCCTAAGTACCAGCCTCTCCCTGCTTTTAGCACCCATTTTACAACCTCATTGAATCCTGCTGCAGATGCCCTGACTCCCAGGAGAAGGTGAGAATCCAGCTAGAGGAACTCACGCGCTGGCAGCAGTTGGTGGCTGCAGTAGCAACAGCAGCAGCATCTTCCAGTTCATACGACCCTGTTTCACACCCTGGCCATTTGCTAGAAAAGACAAGAGCTGTCACTTCTGTGCAGGAAGCTGGTACTGCAAAACCACGCACCCTCCCTCCACTCACCCAAGCAGAGTTTGTTGAGCTGCAAATAGGAAACACAGGCTGTTTTCCATCAATCTATTCCTTCAATTGTTTCCATCCAGAAATCCCTCCCTGCTAGGTAGCTAGAGAGATGGTGGTACCCGGTGTGACCACCCTGCACTGGTCCCGAGTGCTGCCTGCCGAGAGCACACGGCTGGTGGGCAGCAGCAGCGTGCTGAGCCTCAGGCGGTGGTGGCCTGGAAGATGCTTGGTGCCTCGGCCCTACTCCCTCTGCTACAGTCTGAGCCTGGGGTAGCTGACAAATATTCTTCTAGATTAGGAGAACTTGGAGCATGAAAGGAATTGGGATATTCTCTAACTACTGGTCATGTCTGTGCTTGCTTCCAGGTGGACACCCTTGAGGTGATCCGGCATCCAGAAGAAACCACCAACATGAAGAGGCAAACCGTGGCGTCCTACTTCCGAGTGAGCTGGGCTTCATCTCTGTCTTCTTGCTTCCAAAAGGACTTGCTGCATCCTCCCATGCCAGGGCCAGATAGCATAGAGTCGCTGGAGCCAGGGCAAAAAGCCAGCATCAGTAAAGCAAGGGGAGGGCAGGTAGAAGAGGACTGCAAGGAGAGAACCCCAGCATGCAGCTCTTGCCACTGAGCTGCTGTGAGTCTTTGGGCTGCACCTTCACTTTAAAATAGCCAGTCAGCCACTTCTCCAGCAAATCATAGTTCATTAAAATTTATCAAGCTCAGATACCTAGAAAAGCACCAGTTTGGGGCTGAGAGGGTGGCTTAGCGGTAGAGCGCTTGCCTTGCATGCATGAAGCCCTGGGTTTGATTCCTCAACACCACATAAACAGAAAAAGTTGAAAGTGATGCTGTGGTGGTAGAGCACTAGCCTTGAGCTGAAGAGCTGACGGACAGCGCCTAGGCCTAGAATTCAAGCCCTACGACCGACAAAAAAAAAAAAAAAAAGAAAAGAAAAGCACCAGTTTTATTTTCCTTGATTGAATTGCCCCATTGCAAACTCCACTTGCCTCCACCCCGTTATTTCCTTGGTTGTTTGTTTTTTATTTTTGGCTGCTTGTAAGTCTGAGTCAGGCTCTGTAGCCCAAGCCGTTACATAGCCTTCTCAGTGCTGGAATTACAGGTGTGCCACCATGCCTAGCATCTTTCCTAATTCTGCCATCCCCGTTTCTGTGTTCCATCTAGTAAAATCCCTTCTTTGCATAAAAGCATTTTTTTCTAGGAGCACTCTGTTAAATGTCCAGATAAAACATATATTTGTTTACCAAATTGCACCGATTGGTTGACCTTTATTACATAGCTGGAAATCCTTCAGAGGTCATGCTCCTCTGAGAGCTAAGTTCAGGTAGCTTCATCTTTTGTAGTATCTTGTAGCTAGGTTTATATAGCTTCATCAGGTAGTAGCATCATGTGGAGATACTGTTATGCTGAAGCAGGAACTGATCTCTGTGGCAGGAGAATAATGTAGTGAGATGGATTGGCCCGGAAAGTGACTGTGCAGGGCTGGATGGTCAGTGAGAGGAAACTGGGTCATAGCTGGAGGAGCCAGGCAGGCTGAGGGGCAGGATCTGGGAACAGCATTGTAGATAGAAGGTATTATGGGAAGCTAACCCGTACAAAAAGGCTCAAACGCCACAAAGTCAGTCGGGCACCTGTGGCTCACACCTATAATCCTAGCTACTCAGGAGGCTAAGATCTGAGGATGGTGGTTCAAAGCCAGCCTGGGAAGGAAAGTCAGTGAGACTCTTATCTCCAATTAATCACTTAAAAGCCAGAAGTGAAGCTGTGGCTCAAGTAGTAGAGTGTCAGTCTTGAGTGAAAAGGCTAAATTCCAGCCTCAGGGTCAGCACATGTGCATGTGCACACACACACACACACACACACACACACACACACACACACACACACACACACAGCCACAAAGTCCAACACAGCCAATTGTGTTTCAGAGACAAAGTAGAATTGTGCCTATGTAGTCCCAGACCTTTTAGTCCAGCATTCCATCTATAAAGCAATTTTTAGACTTTTTAGTAGTTCTTAGGCAAAAGAAACAGCCAACTCCTTTCTCCAAAGCTGGATATTGTAAATTACAGCGTGCAGAACATTGTTTTGAATAACAGAATGGTGGTATTCCAGGGAAAACTAAAGCATGTTCTTAGCATGTGGCATTACTCGGCACTAGGAGTCATTTAAGAATGTGTTTGAATCTTTAGGCAGCTGTAAGGAGAACTTACCTTGCCATCTCCTGTTGCTGACTGCCTGTTGTGCCTCAAAGGCTTACAGGGTGATTTATAAGTCTCAAGCTCCTCTGAAGACCTCTGCAGGCCCTTCATAGTGGTGACGTCATCTTCTGTTGTGTTTTTCTCCCTGGTAGTATTCTCTGATGGATCTGCTCTCCAAAATGGTGGTTGGACAGCCCCATTTCGTGCGTTGCATTAAACCCAATGATGAACGCAAGGCCTTGCAGTTCTCTGAAGAGAGGGTCCTGGCCCAGCTCCGCTCCACGGGGATCCTGGAGACTGTCAGCATCCGCAGGCAGGGCTATTCCCACCGCATCCTCTTCGAAGAGTTTGTGAAAAGGTCAGACCAGCATCCTTGAATACACGTGCATTTTGCAAATATTGCTCTACCCCGATCAATTCTGTGCCCTGGAGTGGGTCCACCTGCCTGTCTCCCTTCAAACATGTGATGGGCAGATTACTGGCTGCCACTTATTGTTTAAATCTTGTTAAAGTGTGTGTGTGTGTGTGTGTGTGTGTGTGTGTGTGTGTGTACTGGCACTAGGGCTTGAACTCAGGGCCTTGCACTGGGGACTGGCTTTAACCTTGGTCCTCAGCTCTCAGCCTCCTGAGTAGCTTGGATTATAAGCATGAGCACCTGGCACCTGGCAAATATTCTACTTTTAAATTGTAGTCCAACTAAACTGCAGTGTCCCAGAGGACAGGTTGTGTTCCTTTTTGATCATGTTAAAACGTGTCAGTGGCTCACAACTGTAATCTTAGTCACAAAGGAGAATGAGGTCTGAGGATTGTGGTTTGAAGCCACCCAGGCAGTACAAATCCATGAATCTCTTCTCACCCAATTAACCAGTAAAAATGTAGAATTGAAGTTGTGGTTCATGTAACAGAGTGCCAACTTTAAGCAAAAAGCTAAGGGACAGTGTTAAGGCCCTGAGTTCAAGATCCAGTATTTACATACACAAATGTCAGTAGGCATGTTTATTATATAAATTCTTAGGTCTTGCATTCTCTAGATACATTGTATTGTGATTGAAGTATTCCTTCAGAAGTGGGGCATGATTCTGGAGGATTTGAGTGCAATCCTCTTCTCTAGGGTCTGTACTGTTACAGGATAACTGATCATGTAGCACAGAAAATATCATAGAGTATAGGACATTTTAGGGGATTATCAGCAAATATGTAATCTTGTTTGATCTAGAGGACAACACCACAAGTTAGGCTCTATGATTATCACATTTTACACATGTGGAAATTGAGACACACAAAGAAATTTTGTGGCTTTCCCAAGTTCCCACAGTATAAAATGGTAGAGCCAGGATTTGAACCCAGGTACCCTGGCTTTGGACTTCTTAATCAATGTGCCATGCCCAGTGTTTACTGAGGTACACAAATTGCATGGAGCTTTCCAACCTGAGAAACTTGCGTTTGCTAAGAATGGAACACTGCTGTGGAACAACTGCTGTGGGATGTCTTGCATATGCAGGTGATCACATGTGAGACTTACAGAGTTTTCTGGCAAGAAATAGTGAAAAACAATAACCACTTCTGAGGAGGAAGCACCAACATGAGGATGACTGGAAAGAAATATTCAGATTGCTTCAAATCTATTCACCAGCCACCCTGACTATCTCTTCACTCCTAGATTGAAGCAAATTCTGCATTTCTCCAATCTTTCCTTAGAGAAGAGTGGATCCTAAACATGGTAGCTTGCTTTAAGTTTTCCAAACTCTGATAAATTCCATTGAAAAGAAAAGATGGGAAAAGTCCCTTGAAATGAGAAATTTCACATTAAAAATAAGAATGAAATAACATTTAAGAAAGAAGTACCCTTTAAGCCTCTTCCACAACCCCCCTTCAAATATGGAGGTGGAACAAGGGAAAAAAGATGATTTTAGTTCATAAATGTAACAAGTATTTTTAGTCACAAAGTATTGAATACCTAAAAATATTTAAGAAAACAGGTCAAATGCTAAACAGATCAGCACCTCTTTGTTCATAATCAGAAAACCATTAGGCAAGTGGGAGCAAGAGTTTCAAAAGTGTCAGTAAATCTGAGGATATCAAAGATTTCTGAGCCAGCAAGTTAATTGGTATTTTGATCCTTTTGAGCAACGGAACAACAAAATGGATGAGCTAGCAGTTTTCCCCTTGATGTTATTCAGTGAGTTGGTGCTTCTTATCTTCCTGCTCAAGACTGCTGCTTTATCAACTCTTTGAAGGAAATATGCAGACAAAACAATCAAAGGCAGGAACTGAGCCACAGAGCCACTCAAGGTTTATCAAAGGGAGGTAAACAAAAGGTACAGACTTGCTTAGGGTGGTGCTTTGCCTGGTTCTGGCATTCATGATGGAGACCTGAAGTTTCCTTCCAAAATGGGGAATATCTTCCTCAATCCCTCACCACTCAAGTCTGCAGACTTGGCCAAACCTAAAATGCTGCTTTGCTCTAATGTCCTTCAATTTTGTGGTGAAATGACTCTGAAGTGCCCTTTCTGATCCTCTAGGTGTGTTTTAGAAACTGGGTTTTTAGACCAAAATCCAGGAGTCCCATGCCAGGTCCAGCCTCTCACCCCCCCCCCCATATGCCAAACAAGAGACATGGTGAAGGGCAGAGGTAGGAGATTTACTACATGGCAGCCATGGGAAGACAGCCCTTCAGTAGTACATCTTCAGCCATCTTCTAGGAGTACAGACATTAGCTTCAGGTTAAATAGGGAGAGATGGGGGTAGGGAGTACACAGGTATGGCCTGGTTGATCATTAGGTCAGTTTTTGACACTGGAGGCCTGGCGAGTATTCTGTAGTTTTTGAATGTTTTCTTCAAAATAATAAGAAAGCATTGCCTGGTGGGCAAGTTGCCTTTTGTCACAGATGCTTATTGCTAGATAACTAATGCCCCTCCTAGAGCCCAAGGTGATTGTAAAGTGACTGTAGCAGGGCATGGCTCCAATCAGACATCACAGATACAGAGTGGCGGTTTTGAGCTTTTAGGTTCATTTATAAGTCTTGCGAAAGCAACTTTTTGTTGTTGCATTTGTCCCTTTAGGAAGAGTGTTTTCAAAACACCATCTCATCAGTGGGTCTAGGTGAACTAGAAGTCTTAAGTTCTCAAGTAGGCATAAAGAGGCCACTAGGAAGTGCAGGATGGATAGCCAAACATCTTCGAAGCCAGATGTTGAGAGACAAAACAGCAAAGCACTGTGAACATTCACTGTTCTCATGTCCCACAAGGTTGGAAGCAGGGCCCCTCAGAAGTCTACTGTGGGCAGATACATATGCTATACGTTTGGAGCATGGCCTAGCAAATATCTAAAAGACACAGCCAAGGCTAAGGCTTTGTTTATATACAGAATTGCAGAATTCTGTAAGGGGACTGTGTTCTTTTAGACATCTTACTTGTCAAATAATCCCAAATTTCTGTCAAAGATTTTTATTGGTCTGTATAACATGAAGGAGCACACACACAGAGCCACAGCCTGAAGATTGCCAGAGACTGCATGCATGCAGACTCCTGGGCTGTTCTTATCCCTCCACCCCCCACAAGCCTCCAGAGAGGCTCAGTTTCTCCCAGTCCAACTCACAGTGTGGGAGACTTGCACCCACCAGGACCCAGCTCATGACATTTGTGAGTCAATGTCTGTTGAACTGGTGAAGTTCCTCCTTCTCCTCCTTCATTGCCACTTCTCTTTCTCAGGATGGCATCGTACTAGCCTCCTCCCATTTTCCCTTCTTTTCCTTTATTTCCTCTCCTCCAGAAACTCGGGGTCATTTGTGACTTCTCCTCATACCCTTTAAACAGTTCATCACCAGGTTCTGCCACTTTCCCTTTTGAAGTTTCTTCACAAGGTTGTCTTGGGCATCTCTCACCTCTTCTCACAAGCTGTTAGCTCAGGCTCTGGTCTATGATTCTTGTTTTTAGTTTAATTGCAACACAGCTCTCATAAAAAGTTACCCTTACAAAGTAGTTTTTAGTATATTCATGAAGTTGTGCTCTATCACCTAATTTTCTTCGGCATTGTCAAAGATGGCTGCTGGCAGCTCCTACTGGAAGCATTCTTAGGCATAGCAACATCTGCAACAAGAGGCCTTCTGAGAGTTCTCACACAAGTGACTCTGGAATTGTTCAGCATGGATCACATGCCTCACCTTGGATCAATCAGTTACTGCTAGGCACAGAGCCTTCGGCCAAATGCCAGGGAAGGAGTCAACACTACTTGAACCATGGCCTAAAGAGCCCATTAAAGGAAGACGATGTGGGGGCATGGCTCAAGTGACAGACAACCTGCCTGGCAAGTGTGAGGCTCTGAGTTTAAGAACTAAGACTGCCAAAGGCAAAAGGTAAACAATACTACATTTTGCTGGGCACATACCTGTTATCCTAGCTACGCAGGAGGCTCAAATCTAGGATTGAGGTTCAAAGCCAGCCTGGGAAGAAAAGTCCACAAAACTCTTATTTTCAAGTAACCACCAAAAAAATCAGAAGCAGAGCTGTGGCTCAAGTGGTAGAGTGCTAGCTTTGAGCTCAGGGCCTAGGATTGAGCCACAAAATGAAGAAGAAAGAAGAAGGAAAAAGGGAGAAAGAAAAAATGAAAGAAGGAGGAAGGAAGGAGAAGGAGGGGAGAGGAGGAGGAGAACAAAAACAACAACAATGACAATAACAACAGGAGGAGGAGGAGGAAAAGGAAAAGAAAAAAAAGAGAGAGGAGATGGCAAGGCTGAAATAATAGCAGTGGTAGCTAAAATAATGGGTGTCCATTACCCTATATTTTGACCATTCTATGCCTTGGAATGGACTTTAACCTGCAACAATGATATAGAAAAGTCCGCTTTGCCCAGGAATTTACCTACCAATCAGAGCCCTTCCACTTAAAATTTTCTGAGAACAAAATTTTGTTAACAACTGGATGCTGACTTAAGCCTAAGAACTATACACAGCTTATTATATTTAAACGTAAGCATAGGTTGGTTGGTTTTCATACAACTTCACTGTGCAGAAGCCTATTGAAGACAGTTCCTTAAGTCCCCTTCTCTAAGGGATTAGAGAAAAACCAGCTTATGCTGGCCCAGTTTGAACTCCTCTCCGTGTAGTTGACAGCTTTCTCTGATTGTCTTGACAGGGTCCACGGGGTCTGTGTTCCACCGGGAAGCATGTTGGGTGTTACCTTCCATTGTGAGGGTGTTTTCCAGCTCAAAGAGGCTGCTTTTCCTGTTCAGATTATAAATTTGTAGCCATTATTTATGGATCTCAACCAAAGCTACTGCTTTTTTTTTTTCTCACTGGTCTGGGTTTTCCCTCTTCCCTTTGAAATCTGCATTCAGTTGCTGGCCAGCTGCCTCTGTGTTCTGAATCCACCTGCCACTTTCTGTCTCTTTAGGGCAATGGCCAGAAGTCTCCATTTCTTTAAACAATATCATGTCCTAACTGCAGTCCAAGTTGAGTCCTATTTCCCCTCTGGACAGAATTGTGACTTCGGAGCATTCCCATGACATTGTCCCTGAGTACAGCAGCATTCATGGCCAGCTACTCTGATGAATTCATAGATTCCCCCGTGTTGATTCAATAAACAGATTGCAAATTTGCCTTGAGGAAAATTCACACTGAGCCAGTATTCTGTCTACATCAGCTACCAGGATCCTGGGGTCTGATGGGAGAGCCAGAGTCCTAACATTCAATATATACAAGCATTCACTTGTCATTTCTGTTTATTGCTCAGTACTTCTGAGCTTTGCATGATTTTAGGCTAACAATCTTTTAGAAAATCTTCCTCTAAATAGGGAAGAAAATCTGAGTATATGGCTACTTCTTTACTAACTTTTAGGAAAATTTTCTCCCACACATTTTAATGTCTGACTGTAAACGTCTGAGTCTTTGAAGAGAGAATGGAGAAGAGCTTCTTTGCCCATCAACCAGGTTGCTTCTCATCTTTCCCTACTGTGACTTAGGATTCAGTTTTCTCAGGTCTGTTAAATCTGTTACTATTTCTCCATCTGCTTTCTTGTTACCAAAATCTTATTACTATATCCTCTCTCCCTTTCTTATCTCTCCCTTTGTCTTCACAGAGGATTTATACCTTCTAAAAAATCCCTGTGCTGTCATTTTATTGAGGCTTCAGAACAGAAAAAAATAAATGCATGTATTCAGACTACCATCTTTTGAGTATATTACCCATTTTAAATAAAACCTAAATTAATTAATATTTTTAAAGTAAGGGCAAAGAGTAAGCTATTCAATGTGTATCATCTTGTTTTATAAGGTGCATCCAAATTTGTTTAACATTTATTGTGACTTCCTTAATTTGGATGTCATAGTTTTGTGTATTAGAATCCTGGGAATTTCCAGCTGATCCATGTCACGCTCTTTTCTGTAGGTTTTTATCAACTGTGATCCTGATACCATGGGAGATTTTTCTAATGTGAACAGCATCTTAAATTTTCTCCTTTTCACATCTTCCCTTTCAGTGCTTTACTGCTTCCAATTACTCTTTTCCTATGTTTTCTGTTTGTGATTACTATGAAATTAAAGAAGGACTGTAAATGTATAGTATTCCTGGCAACATCAGAGAAGATGCACATGTGCATTGAAGAAAGAGAGGCTAATTGTGTGGATTGTGGATTCATGCTATGACACTGGGTTTTCATACTCATTGGAGGAGGGAAGAATGGTCCATTTAGCAGCCCAGAAATGGTACATTTGTCCCATCATTCCTACTGTTCATCAAAGTAGTTTTTACTTGACGTTTCCTTCAGACTTAAGTATGCAATTATGTATTGGCTTACAGGAATATTTGATTTGACCTTTTTGTCTATTAGACTTAGCTCCAAATTGATTTTGGTTATTTCCAAACCTTAACACACATATACCCAAGCATGCATGTACATGTGCTCATGCACACAGTAAAAGCTTACCAGCTTTCAAGATAACTTTTAAATGGAAGTTTCTATATTGATTTTTGAAATGAGTCTCCAAAATGTTTGTGGCAATAAGAGTGTTCTTACAGATGTGACCTCTCAAGGAGTTGGAAAGAGAATGATGTTTTTAAAGGAACAGTGTTTAATAGACCATATTAATTCTGGAGTGATTTTTGTGTGTGTGAAATTGCCTGATTTCATGGCCACCTTCCAAGTAGTAGCAAGATCTTTAACAGCTAAGGGGAAGCTTTGTACTGCCAAGGATTAAGAACATAAGTATTGCTTCTTAACATTTCTGAAGAATCAAGCTTCCTCCATGAGAAATGTCCCTTAAAAAACTATGTATGCACTTCTATCTTTATGTTCATAGCTACATTTCAGAGAGTCCTGACATAAAGTAGGTGCTCAAATCTCTGGAGAGAATGATTCTATCTCCTCACTTGTGCTTTGCTGCTTTTGTCTATTTATGTTCTTAAGGGACATGCAGCTTCACTAAAGACAATCTAGAAGTTGACTAGTTGGCTTTCTTTGATTCTAGAACAAGCCTTTGAGATCCAGATATTCTTGCCAATGGAGAGTCCATATTGATTCTAGACATCATCTCTATGGATGAACTGTGAGGCAGGTGTGTAACTTTATGTAACTTTACCAGATCAAGTTACCAATCCACAGGCCTTCTCAGTTTGTATCCATTGGCATACTTTCCTGTTGTCAAGAGAAAATGTTATAGTGAGGACCAGCCAGTATGGTGAGTGCTGCAGTGAGGTGCTGAGAATGCAGTAATAGAGAAAACACATGGTTGTTTCCACACCATTGGATTAATAGGAAACCCATACAGGACCTCCTAAATGCTCATTCTCTCCTTATGACTACTTCCTGCCAGACTTGCCAGAACATGAATCTTCGTCTCTCAATGGAGGTTTTGTTTAGCCTTTGATGTGCCTTCCTAACCCTTGGTCTTTGCCACCTCATGTGAGTCTTTAAACCACTGTGAGAGTTATGCATATGGAAATAGAAAGACCATGGTGCTCTCATAAATAAAAATCTATAGCTGTTCCCCATTGGCTAGAGAAACCAAGAAGTTTCCATAATGGGCCCCATCTGAGTCTCCTTGTTTTTCCACCATTTTCCTTCATACATAGACTCCTGTTAGTCATGTATGATGGCTGGCCTCTGTGCCTCCTAATTTCTGGTGGGAAGCTTTCTTCCTTTGATCTTGTCCTGCCCCTCAGTCTTTAGCTTAGACACCATCCCCATGAAACCTGGATGTCAGCAACCTGGTACCTCCTCTATCCTCTGTTCCCATGACTATTCATCCATCTCCCTGCATTAGAATGGAGTATATACTCTCATCTTTAAGCTTAGCAGGCCTGACTACTCTGCTAACTGTAAGCTTTTGAGGAAACTGAGTGGACCTTACTCACTTTTGTATCCCTAGCACCTCACATGGTGTGTTGTATGTGTTTATTTCCTCGGTGAGGAACTCTGTGAGTCAGGAATACATTTGACTGTGAATAGCAAAGAAGCATTTTTAGCAGTTTAATCCAGATTTTCTCATTGGAATGATTGCCATTCTATTGACTATTAACTAGATAATTCTAGGTTTGTGGAGTGTTTTCTTGGGCCTACTAAGATGCTTAGTGGCTTCTTGTCTGGCTTCTACTTGTTAAATATCAATGCCTTTCCTCTTCCCACTACTAGCCTTTGTGACAACTGAAAATGTCTACAAATAGCTGAGCATGTAGCTCAGTGGTAGAGTGGTTGCCTAGAATGTGTGATGGTCTGGGCTTCATCACTAACTCCAGGAAAACACATGTCTCCAGACATTGTCAAATATCTCAGGGCACAGGGCAGAAGACAGAATTGGAGAAAAACTTAAATTGAGAACTTTTGGCAAATGCTTGTTTGTTTGTTCGCATATGAAAAAATTTAGAGTGTCAGTGTACTAGTGGTTTACACCTGTAACTCTAGCTACTCAGTAGGCTGAGATTGGAGAATAAACATTTGAAGCCAGCTAGAGCAGAAAAGTTTTACATCTAATTAAATAGTGTAAGACCAGAAGTGGAGGTGTGACTCAATTAGTCAAGCCTTGAGTGAAAAAGCTAAGCAAGGATGCGAGGTCCTGAGTTCAAGACCTAGTACAGACACACAAACACAAAGTTCGGAGCTCACCTATTTCTAGCATAGTTCAGCCACTCAATGCTGCCATCAGCAACCTGAACACCACTGTGGTCAGGAGCTGGCAGCCCTCCAATCATCATATTTGAATTTAAAACAAGAAGAAAGGGTCAGGATGAATTTCTAAAGATAGCTGGCCTCTGTACCAATCTGTACTGCTTTTATTAGAAAAGAAAGCACATTCCCAGAAGCCATTTTAAAAAGATCCACTTCATTGGTTCTACACCATGCCTAGCTGCAGGAAGAGGCTTAAAAAGTAAAAAGAACAGGCTGTTGTCAAAGAAACTCTGCTGATCAATAACCAAGGTGAAGTGAGCATGGAAATGGTAGGCAGCCAATTGTGCTTCCAAAAAGCAATCTAGTGTTTATTAATGAAGAGGATGAATGAATGAAATGGGCTGAATGAGCAAATGCTTTCAATTCCTCAGATCCCTCATTTCCTCCCCCTTGCTACCTGGCGCCTTCCTCAGCTTTGCCTTACATCTAAGAAATGCACATGCATATGTTCCTAAGTGAGTGCAAGTGAAGTCTGGGAGCCCTCTCAGTCCATCACCATCACAAAGGCATGTTGTAGCCATAAACCTCTTGTACATTCTTTTAACTCCTGAAAAAAAATACAACCAGTCATAATTTGCCAGTGAGAAAAGTTCACCTTGCTATCCCTGACAGAACTCCAGTGGTGCCTGGGACAGCATTAAAATCAGCCTCAAAGGAGAGGCCAGACACTTGGAGAAAGGCTGAACATAATGAAAGAAAACTTCTGCTTTTCTCCCTAGGAAGTCCACAGTGACTAAAGACTCAGGAAACCCAAATCCTCCAGCAGTCCTAGGGTTTTCTTTACACCTGTAGCTACAGAGGGGAGAGTTGACACAATCAGGTGTGAGTGTACCATTGGGCACACTACTAGAGCCAAGCTCCATTCAGGGAGCTAGGACAGCTGCAGCAGGCTGAAGAGGCACCCTATTCCCATTCTTTGGGATTATTACTAGTGAGGGATATGCAAAGAGCTACCACTCAGGGAGGAGAAGGGCAACTTCAATGCTGTGAAATTACCCAGATGCTGTGTTTACCTCTGAGAGGCAGCAACCTCATGGTAGTGTCCCATTATATAGGATGAGGCCTGTAACAACCGCTGTCCTGAAGCTTGGCCCCCCCAACTCTGTCCTAGTCGAGCAGGTCACTCACTCTCTCCACCTGCATGTTTGCTGATACCTTTGGGATATTTAGGGAAGTGAGACTTTGGAGAACTTTTTCTCTCTTAACATTTACATTAACATTGTTATAACCTTGGAGAGTGCAATGAGCAAACAAAAGCCTTTTAACTAGGCTCTTTACAGGGTCATTGCAAGATTCGAGAGGTGGCCTGGGTTAACTTTCTCCTGGACAGATGAGGAGTCTAAAGAGGTAAAGTAGCTTTCTCAAGGTCCTGCATCTAGGAGCTGGCAGTGCCAATCTCTCCAGGTGACGATGGACTGAAGAACTTTCTGGAACCACCTATACAAGCAGTTAGGGGACAAATTGGGTTCAAATTGACCTTCCTAACTTACCTCAGGATAAGGACAATTCTAAATCCTGCCTTTCTCATGGAACCCCCACTGCTGACAGCTGTCCTTCACATACTGAATGTTCAGGGAAAAGTCTCTGTCATTGATAGCTCTAAAATTTTCAGCAGGAATTTGTTGTGGTGATTAGAAAACGAACACTAGAAATGTCTGTCACACTGTTCTCCAAAGATATTCAAGGGGTCAATGTACTGGTAAATCCAGCCTGTCTTTCCTGAGTTCTTCAATGTTCGGTACTTAGGAGCAGCCTCAAAAACCAATCCAGTCACAGAGGAGAATCCACTGACAGGCAGAATTATAGGGAGCCTAGAAACAGCTTAGGAACTCACAAGAGAAACAGGAGGACGTCTGGAGAAAAGAACCAGACAACATGCGCTCAGTTGAGAGGACTCATCCGGGACAGCAGGCCCAGCTGCCAGGCTTACTCTCTGGACATCAGTGGTCGATTGAAATTCCTGTTTTGGCTGAGGGTTGGGGGGGAGGGCTACTTCATGTTGGGTAATGATAATAATGAGGGAGCCAAAGGAAAATGAGTGGAGTTAACGGTGAGCCAAAAGAAGAGAGTGGAAGAGGAGAGGAGGAAGGAGAGTGTAAGAAGCTCTCTGGTCCAGCAAAGGCTAGTCTATGGGCCATGTCATGCTTTCTTCTCCAGCCTCTGCCAGCCACTGACTTGGCTCCTCAATCAAGGCATTTCACCCTGGGAGCCCAGATGTGACTCTGGAAACCAGAAACCATTGTCCAGTCCATTCGCTGACCTGAACTTGACCCTTCAGTCAGTCTGGAGCTTTACAGTAAATATCTGTCCATCCCTGAGAGCCATAGTTTAGAGATGATTGAAATGATTACTAGCTACTTTTCCTCAGGTATTTGGGAGGAGGAAGAGAAAAATGGATTTTTGTCAAAAGAAATGAATGGAAAAAGGGAGATGGATGGATGGACATTCATTGAACACTGGTTTATAGCAAGATTTCTGCTACCATCTCAGCACCAGAAATAGACCCCCAAACGGATGCTATTATCCTAGTTTTACTAATGAGGAAACATTTATACTGAGATTGTGATAGGGTTAGAATACCAAATGAGAATCTAATTTCAGAACCCAACCTCAGTATAAAGGAGACACAATTAGAAAAAAAAGTCCACTAACAATTTTTCTCCCTATAAAATAGAATCATGTTTTAAGTTTAGCTCTTTACTACAAATTTAATGTACAAATAATCTTAGCCTTAGTTTTTAATTCTGTCATTGTAATTTTCTCCTCTTCAAAGATATTTAAACTCATAAATCAGCAGCAGCAATAATTAAGTGCCTATTGTGTTCAGAATGCAATAGTAATAGCTCATCAGAAATTGATAATCTAAGGAATTGTACAACACAACAGTAACTGGTTTTTTTTATTTTGAGCCCAAATTTAGGAGTTTTGTACAATAAAACAGTGACTGGTTTTTTTTATTTTGAGCCCAAATTTAGGAGTTTTGTACAATAACAGATATAATGGCTCTTTCTTCCTTTCTTCCTTCCTTTCTTTGTAGCACATGGTTGCCAGCTGCTGTCTTTCTTTACTCGAGGCTAAACATGAAGGGAAAAAATTAAAATAAAGGAGCTTATGGTAAATACATGAACTTAATAAACTAAATCTGGAATTTTAGACACACAAAGGGAAATGAGCAATTGGGGGTAATTATCAAATTATCCAAGACAAAATAGCTCTGCTACTTTTTCATTATCTACATAAAAGAAAATTATTTATATGGATTGAATTATTCAGACAATTGTCCAGTAATGGAGCCTCTAAGTAGACACCCTGGGTGGTCATTGACGTAGATTCAGAATTCCTCAATAAATATTTAAAATAGGAAAAAGAAGCCAGGCACTGGTGGCTCATGCCTATAATCCTAGCTACTCAGGAGGCTGAGATCTGAGGATCACGCTTCAAAGCCAGCTCCTGAAGGAAAGTCCATGAGATTTTTATCTCCAATTAACCACCAGAAAACCAGAAGTAGCGCTGTGGTTCAAGTGTTAGAGCACTCACCTTGAGCTGTAGAGCTCAGGAACAGTGCCCAGGCCCAGAGTTCAAGCACCATGACCAACAAAAAATAAAACAAAATAAAATAGGAAAAAGATTAAGGCTTATTGCCACAATGAAGGTATAGGATATTTCTACTTACATGCAAATAATACTGATCAAACTGTTCCATCTAGGGTTCTTTACAAGGATTTGGGCCTGTTATTGGATAGACCATAATAATTTTTATCTAATGTCGGAAATTAATTTTTAATTACAAAATAACAGTATAGACATTGCCTGTAAAACTTTTAAGTATTGTATATAAGGCTGAATGTTTTCTTCCCTAAATCTCTAAGTCCATTTTCCATTGTTCATCTCTAAAGTAGCCACTGTTAGGCTTTTGGTAGTTCACATTTTCAGAAAGCATACACACATGTACATACACACATGGAGAGAGCTCTAGAGAAAAGGAGAGGACCCGCCTGCACTTTGGTACAGTTTGCCAACTTGCTTTTCCAGTTAACAATATGTATGAGATATAAACCCATGTTCTCCATAGCTCTCATACATCCTTTCAACTCCTGCATTGAAATCTGTGGTATTTATCCAGCCATTCCTCTCCTGGTGGATGCTAAAATCATTTCTAATTGCTTGCTAGCAAAGCCCAAAAAGTGATCCTGAATAGTGAGCATGTGTGAGGATTCTAGGCAGCTCACCTTTTCCATGGGAAAGTGATATGCTCTGGTCAGCTCATAGCTCATCAGGTCCTCATGGGGAAAAGAGGGAGGAGAGGCCATGGAGATGCAGAGACTCTCTGTGGCTTGGTACCTTTTTCTCTAACCAGGCTCCTGAAAAACCAGTGATAATGCAGATTCCTGCATCTTGTACCAGAGTTTCCATTCAATAGGAGTGGATGGGTGTACAGAGAAAGACAGAAAGAAGAGAAAGAGAATTTACATTTTTAACAAATTTTAAGATGCTGGTAGCGATGGCCAGGTGATGACAAACACTGTTCTAGATGGTGAAGTCGGGATGCTGGATCTAACTGACACCATCTTGGCCACATGGTGGATAGGGAATTAGGTTTAACTGGCACCATCTTGTCTTAATGGTCGAGGAAGGTGAAGTCCCACCTCTCAGGTGATGGGCATGCCTGAGTTTCTAGAGGCATGGGGCGGACTTGGACGATAGGTTACTGGACCTGTCAGTTCTGTGCTTTGAACTTGGGAGACTCTCCAGTTTCCTGTGACCCTGCCCCTTGACCCTGACAATATTTAGGTCCAGCCAGCTCAGGTACCATCACACCATGCCTGTGTCTTCTGTCTCCTGGCTCTCCTGCAGTCAACATGGTGTCCCACTTCAGTTCTCCATTCAATTTGATCTGGTTTGGTAGTATTGGTTTTTCTGTTCTCTCAGTTTTCTAGCAGTGCTAAGTGTATTAGAGGGGCTGCAAGTCTTTGAGACAGGAGTCCACCTGCAGATGCCAGCTTTCTAATAAAGACTCACAATTCACCCTCCCAAAATATGGCTTCTCTGTTTTCTGGTGACTTGATTTGCAACTGAGTTTTACCTTACAAAAATAGATGTGGAGAAGATCCTATGAAAGAGATCATAGCAGCTTCTAAGAGACCCCAACACGCTAGGGGAATTTTAGGAGTCTTTACACATACCCAAGTATAAGATAATAGCACACAGTAACAGTATTGGATCAATGATAAACAAATACAGATACAGATACAGATACAGGTACAGGTACAATATAGATAGATAGATAGATAGATAGATAGATAGATAGATAGATAGATAGATAGATAGATAGATAGATGATAGATAGATACATACATACATACATACATACATACATACATACGTACGTACGTACGTACGTACGTACATGCATACATAGGCAGATATTGCAGTACTGGGGTTTGAACTTGAGGTTTGATGCTTGTTGCTCTGTTTATTTTTGAGATAGGGTCTTCCTTTTTATTCAGGACTGGCCTGGACCATGATCCTCCTGTTTACATTTCCTGCCCCTAGGCATGTGTTACCATACATAGAAATTGGTTGAAATGGAGTTTTGGGAACTTTTTGCCAGGTCTGGCCTCAAACCATGATCTTCCTGGTCTCTGTCTCACAATAAGTATCATGTTTAAAATCATAGAAGTAATTCTTTACAATAAGAGGGAAGTCAATGTAATATGTTCATTTAAGGGAATCTCAAAGGGTCATTGCGTTCAACTACTTACCTAAAATACCTAGAAATTCTTTGGCAACATCCTTGACTTTGTCAAAGAACTTCCAATGAATAGTTCCAGATCTAAGAGGGTTTATCTCCCAACCTTCAAGATGCCCCATTCCATGTTCATGAATGTCTGATTACCACCTTACCTAAATCATTCTTCCAGGGTCTTCTGAGCTGAACTAAACAAACCTTCTCACTTCTCCACTTGATGGCAGTCAGTTCTCATATTCACCTAAGTCAGTGGTTCTCCTGAAGCCAATCTAGAGATTCAGATTCTGTCTCAGAAGAATACTGAGTGTGGCTTTATTTATTTATTGTAGCACTGAAGTTTGATCTCTGCGCCCCATGCTTGCTAGGCAAGAATCTTCCACTTCAGTCATGACCCCAGCCTGTACTTGTAATTTTATTAATTTGTGTCTTCTCCTCTCCCCACTTTGTTAAGTTAGTTTGGCTAAGTGTTTGTTAATCTTGTCTTTTCAAAGACCCAACTCTTTGTTTTATTGTATCGTTTCTTCAGTCTCCATTTCATTAATTTCTGTTCTAATCTTTGTTGTTTCTCTCTAGTTACTTATTTTAGCTAATTCTTATTTTTTTCTAAGAGTATGAGTTATCTCATTAGATTATTTGAGATTTCTATTTTTAAAAAAATTTTTTATTGATATTAGGTGATTACATAAATTTCACGTATTTCACAGTATTGTAGGATAGTGACACTTAGTTAAAATCACGAACACATTTTGACCTTCACAAGGCAAATTGTCATTATCATGGTGGATAGTTTGTGAATTCTATGAGCTTTGACAATACAACTATTTCCTATTTCTTTCACATCAGGTGATATTTACATTTCTTTACTTTTGCTTAGTGTAAGCTGTTCCCTCTTTTTTTTTTTTAGTGTGGGCATTGATAGCTGTAAACTTTCCTCTTAGCACTCCATTTTCTGAGTCCCAAAGGTTCTGGCAAGTCTTTTTTTTTTTTTTAACTTTTTAAATTTTTATTTTGTTGTAAAGGTGCTGTACAGAGGAGTTACAGTTACATAAGTAAGGTAATGAGTAAATTTCTTGTCAAACCTTGTTACCCATTCCTTCATTTTTTCTCCCTCTGTCCCTCCCCCCCCATTCTACCCCACACCCTCCCAAAGTTCCAACATTGGATCACCCTTTGTCCTTGTTTCAGCATTTTGTTATTCCTCTTCACTTCTTCAAATCAGATAAATGTATATATACGACACAAGGTACCAGAATCAAAAACAGTGACTACTGGGGATAAACCAAAGGGAAAAAGAGAAAAATAAAGTAGAGAGAAATAACCTAATACAGTACATTGACAACAACATGATTAACAAGAAAAAAAGGCCTTGTTTCCATATCTTGGAATTCATTTCCATTAGCATCATTTTGAATGGGCATTTGTACATAGCTATTGAGCTATTTTGATCCTCTGCTAGGATTATCATAGACATATACTAATTACTACAAATGAGGGAAACCATGGAGCCTATGTTTCTTTGGGTCTGGCTTACTTCACCTGATTCTTTCCAAGACTTCCTATTTCCTTACGAATGGGGCAATGTCATTCTTTCTGATAGAAGCATAGAATTCCATTGTGTGTGTGTGTGTGTGTATATATATATATATATATATATATATACATTTTCTTGATCAGTTTATCTATTGATGGGCATCTGGGTTGGTTCCATATCTTAGCTATGGTAAATAACGCTGCAATGAACATAGTTGTGCTGGTAGCTTTAGTGTGGCCTTGCTTGTGATCATTTGGGTAAGTAACCAGGACTGGGATTGCTGGATCATAGGGAAGTTCTAAGTTTAGTCTTTTTTTTTTAAATAAGTTTTTTTATTGTGAAAATACTGTACAGAGGGATTACAATTACATGAGCAAGGTAATGACTACATTTCTTATCCAGCATTGCCTCCTCCTTTGTTTTTCCCCTACCATTCCTTCCCTCCCACCACCTCAACTACACTCCCCACCCCCTTCACCCCCTCATCCCCCGCCAAAACTGTAAAGTTCATTTTTCAACATAGCGTCTTGCACATCTCATTGTTACAATGGGTTAACCTGTATCCCTATTTAAACAATTTGTTTTTTTCCCTTCCCCTCCCCAATTATACCAACATCAAATACAGTGAAAATGGGTTATACCATGGGGGAGGGACATATCAAACAGCAAAAAAAAAAAATCACATGGTATCTTATAAATACATTAGAAACAATAGCAAGGAAGAAAAAACCACTTGTGTCCCTATCTTAGGGTTCATTTTGCTTAACATCATCTTACCTAACCTTTTCTGCTTGTCCCAGACATATACTAGTTATTGCAAATAAGGGAAACCATGGGACCTGTGTTTCTTTGGGTCTGGCTTACTTCACTTAATATAATTTTCTCCAAGTCTTTCAATTTCCTAACAAATGGGGCAATGTCATTCTTTCTGATGGAGGCATAGAACTCCATTGTATATATGTACCGCATTTTTGTGGTCTATTCTTCTACTGAGGGGCATCTGGGTTGATTCTATATCTTAGCTATGGTAAATAATGCTGAAATAAACATAATTGTGCTGGTAGCTTTAGTATGGTCTTGTTTGTGATCTTTGGGGTAAATGCCCAAAAGTGGGATCGCTGGGTTATAAGGGAGCTCTATGTGGAGTCTTCAGAAACCTCTATACTGCTTTCCTAAGTGGTTGAACAAGTTTACATTCCCACCAACAATGCAGTAGGGTTCCCTTCTGGCCACATCTCCTCCAGCATCTGTTATTAGAGTTCTTGATTATAGCCACTTTTCTAACTGGGGCGAGGTGGTATCTCAATGTTGTTTTGGTTTGCATTTCTTTCATGGCTAGAGAGGTTGAGCATTTCTTCATGTGTCTATTGATCATCCTTCTTTCCTCTTCAGAGAAGTTTCTCTTTAAGTCTTTAACCCATTTATTTATCAGGCAGTTGTTTCTTTGAGGAGTTGTTATTGGGGGATTTAATTTTTTGAGTTCCAAGTATATTTTAGATATGAGACCCTCATCTGTTGTATAGCTAGTGATGATCTCCCAATCTGTGAGCTTTCTATTGATCTTGCTAGCTATGTCCTTTGCCATGCAGAAGCTCTGCAATTTCATGCAATCCCATTTGTCCAACCTTTCTTTGATTTGTTGTATTTCTAGATCTCTATTAAAAAATTTTCAGCCTGCGCCAAGGAGACCTAAAGTTTCTCCTATTCTGTCCTATAATGTTTTCGTGGTGTCTGCTTTGAATCTGGGGTATTTGATCCATTTGGAGTTTCTGGTACAGGGTGATATATAAGGATCTAGCTTTAGTTTTCTACAGGTGATTAACCAAAATTGCCAGCACCATTTACTGAAGAGACTGTCTTTCTTCCATTCTATTTTTTTAGCTTCCTTATCGAAGATTAGGTGGCTATAGGTCTGTGGGCTCATTTCTGGGTTTTCAATTCTATTCCATTGGTCCTGAGGTCTGTTCTTATGCCAGTAGCAAGCTGTTTTGATTACTATGGCTTTGTAGTAGAGTTTGAAATTTGGTATTGATATTCCTCCAGCACTGTTCTTTCTGATAAAGATTGTTTTTGCTATTCGGGGTCTTTTATTGCTCATATGAATTTTTGGATTGCCTCTTCTAATTCCTTGAAGAATGAGGTTGGAATATTGATGGGCATCACGTTGAATTTGTAGATAGCCTTGGGAAGTATTGCCATTTTCATGATGTTGATCCTTCCAATCCAGGAGCATGGGATGTTTTTCCACTTCATAAGGTCTGCTTTGCTTTCCTTTTTCAGGTTTTTAAAGTTTTCGTCATAGAGGTCCTTCACTTTTTTGGTTAAGTTAATTCCTAGGTATTTTATTTTTATTTCAGCCGCACTCTTCTCATTGTTGGCATACAGAAAAACCATTGAATTTGAAGGTTAATTTTATACCCTGCTACTTTGCCAGAGTTTTGAATCAGCTCAAGTAATTTGGGAGTGGAGTCCGTGGGATTCCTTAAATACAAGATGATGTCATCTGCAAAGAGGGAGAGTTTTACTTCATCTTTCCCTATTTGTATCCCCTTTATGTTTGCATCTTGTCTTATTGTTGTAGCTAGGCATTCTAATACTAAATTGAAGAGAAGTAGAGACAGTGGACATCCTTGTCTCATTCCTGAGTTTAGAGGAAATGGCTTTAGTTTTTCACCATTGAGTATAATGCTGGCTGTAGGTTTGTTATAGTGTATTGAGGAATGTTCCATGGGTTCCTGGTTTTTCCAGAGCCTTCATCATCAAGGGGTGTTGGATCTTGTCTGCATCTGTTGAGATAACCATGTGGTTCTTATCCTTGCTCTTGTTGACGTGATGTATTATATTAATTGGTTTGTGTAGATTGAACCAGCTTTGCATCCCTGAAATGAATCCTGTTTGATCGTGGTGTATGATTTTTTTGGATGAATTGTTGAAGTCAATTGGCCAAAATTTTGTTGGGAAGTTTTACCTCGATGTTCATCAAGAAAATGGGTCTATAGTTCTCTTCCTTTGATGAATCCCTGCCTGGTTTTGGGATGAGAGTTATGCTGGCTATGATGGCTTTCTATGATGGTTTCATAGAAAGAGTTTGGTAGTGAACTTTCTCTTTCAATTTCACTGAAGAGTTGGAGGAGTATTGGTGTGAGTTCTGCTTTGAAGGCCTTGTAGAATTCTGCTGTAAATCCATCCAGTCCTGGGCTTTTCTTAGGTTTCAATGCTTAATTTGGGCCTGTTAAGTTGGTTTAACTCCCCTTGGTTTAGTTTCAACATGTCGATCTTTGCTAGGAAAAGGTCCATTTCTTCCAGGTTCTCAAACTTATTAGCATAAAGGTTTGAGAAGTATTCCCTTATAATGTTCTGAATCTTGGTTGTTTCTGTGGTGATGTTTTCATTCTCATCTCTGAGTTTATTTGTGTGTGTTCTCTTCTTTTTGATAAGATTTGCTAAGGGTCTGTCAAGTTTGTTAATTTTTTCAAAGAACCAACTCTTTGTTCTTTCTATGTTTTTTTAATGCTAATTCATTTAATTCTGATTTAATTTTAATTATTTCTTTCCATTTACTGGATTGGGGGTTAGCTTGCTGCTCTTTTTCAAGGAGGTTCAGATGTCTCATTAAATTGTTGGTTTCAGATCTCTTAATTTGTTGATGTAGGAACTCAGAGCTATAAACTTGCCTCTGAGTACTCCTTTGCTGTGACCCAGAGGAGCTGGTAATTTGTGTGTTCATTTTTGTTGATTATCATGAACATTTGAATTTCCTTTCTAATCTCTTCCATGACCCACTCTTTCCATGATACAACAGTGTGTTGTTCAGCCTCCATGTGTTACTGGACTTTCTTTGGTGGCTTTTGGTGTTGAGTTCTAATTTTATTCCCTTGTGATCTGAGAGAATGCGGGGCATACCTTCAATGTTTCTGAATTTGGACAAGTTTGCTTTGTGACCTAAAATGTGGTCTATTTTGGAAAATATTGTGTACTGCTGAGAAAAATTTATATTCTGATGCTGCTGGGTGAAATATTCGGTAGATGTCTGTTAAATCTAGTTGATCTATGCAATTGTTTAGATCTGCGGTTTCTCTGTTGAGTTTTTGCTGAGTTGATCTGTCTAGCGGGGATAGTGGTGTGTTAAAGTCCCCAATAATTAATGTTTTTATATCTATGTGAGAGTTGAGGGAAAGTGGTGTTTCTTGGATAAATTTGGGTGCTCCATTGTTTGGTGAATAGATATTTAGAATTGTAATATCTTCCTGAAGGAGAAATCCCTTAGTTTGTAGCAACCTTCTTTATCTCTTCTCACTAATTTTAATTTGAAGTCTATTTTATCTGATATTAAGATTGCAACTCCTGCCTGTTTATGGGGGCTGTTTGCTTGGTAGATTTTGTTCCAGCCTTTCACTTTCAAAATGTGTTTGTTTTTATGGGCAAGATGTGACTCTTGAAGGCAGTAGATAGAACGATCTTGCTTTTTAATCCAACTAGACAGTCTATGTCACTTAATTGGAGAGTTAAGTCCATTAATGTTGAGAGTTAGGACTGAGAGGTGTTTGGTAGTTCCTGCCATGTTATCCAGCTTCTTGGGAGCTGCAACAACTGGGTTCTTCCTCTGGCTCTTGGATTTTCAGTTTGGGTATGGTTTCTTGGCCTTTATTGTGGTCTTGTTCATTTTCTATGTGTAGGACATCTTTAAGTATCTTTTGTAGGGCTGGCTTGATGGAGATATATTGTTTCAGTTTTTCTTTACTAGGTTTTTACTTGACTTTCCATTATGAAGGAGAGTTAGCTGGGTACAGTATTGGTTGATCGTTGTTTATCTTTAGTGCATGGCATACATCATTCCAGGCTCTTCTTGCTTTAATTGTCTCTGCTGAGAAATCTGAGGATATTCTAATTGATTTCCCTTTATAGGTGATTTTCTCCTTGACAGCTTTAAGGATTCTCCCCTTGGTCTGAATTGATCCTGTGCAGATTATAATCTGACGGTGGGATATCCTGTTCTGGTCTGGTCTATTTGGGGTTCTAAAAGCTTCTTTTATCTGAATAGGCCTATCTTTTTGCTTATTTGGGAAGTTCTTTGCTAGGATCCTGTTAAATAAATTTCCTAGACTATTAACTTCTGTCTCTAGGTGCTCCTCTACACCCATTATCCTCAGATTAGGCCTTCTGATGGTGTCTTTCAAATGTTGAATAGATCAGTCATATTTCTTGTATTTGTCTTGGATAGCTGTATGTTCTTTCTCTATATTATCTAGTCTGTCTTCAACCCCCGCGATTTTATCTTCTGCATGGTCTAACCTACTGTCAAGACTTTCTACTTTGTTTTTTATTTCCTTACCTTCTAATTGGTCAGCTTTGATGGCGTCAAATTCTTTGTTGGAGCTTTGTTTTAGATCTTGTATAAACTTCTTCCTTAATTTGGTGTACAGTGTTTATTCTCAAATTACTTCATTGGTTAGTTATGGTTTCCTTGGACTCCCTTTCCTTCTGTCAGGCTCCATTCAGTATTCCCTTTGTACTCTCCCTGGATTCCTTGAGCTGTTTATGGATTCTATGAATGCCTTTATTGATCTTTGTCTATTCTCATCCCACTCACGCAATTCCTATATGACTCTGATTAGCTTCCTCATGCTCACACAATTCCTGTACTTCTCTTTGACTGTTCTCAGCCTGCTCACACATTTCCTGTATTTCTCTTTGACTGTTCTCAACCTGCTCATGCAATTCCTGTATTAATCTTTGAGTAGCTTCCTCACGCTCAGGATATTCCTGTATTAATGTTTGGTTTGCCTCCTCTCACACCCTATCATGCTCACACTGAATCCTTTGCAGGATTTCAATCTTCTCATTTACCATGTTTACCAGTAGTGTTTGTTGAGCTTTTTGGGAACTCTCCTCTGGATTATTCATTAACTGTTCTGCCACCTGATTATCATGAGTGGGAGTTCAGATAACCAGACTTTCCATTTTTCTTGTGTTTCTCCAGCTTTTTCTGCCCATTTGGTATGAAATTAACACCAATTTTGTGCTATTTTAAGGCAAGCATCAACCAGAGTCCTGTAGTTGCACAATGAAAATGGCTGCAGATACAATCTAGTTCAACAGATACAATCTATTCAACATCAAACAACTATGGATTAATAGGCTAAGAACATCAAAGAGGGATTCAGCAAACCAGAAATGATTAGGTGTAGGGAGAATTGTGGGGAAAAATAGGATTAGATGGAAAGGAAAGTGAATTTAACCAAGTCCTAATCTCAGAGAGGGAAATGGATTGGACAGAATGATAGGAAAGAGATAAGAAAACAAGAAAAAGAGGAAAAACAAAAATTTAAATTAAAAAAATGAAACATTGAAAGATTATGTAAGTTTAAAGAAATGATATTGAGAGAAGAAAAGGATAGGATGAGAGGAGGGAAGAGAAAAAGGAAACACAAAAAAATAAAAAATAAAAATTCTTAAAATTGGAATACTTGAAAATTATATAGGTATTAAGAGATAATACTACTATTAAAGAAGTTAAGCCTAAGAGGTTGTGAAATGAGTAATAAATTTCTGGATTAAGTATGTAGAAAATGGGGGATAAGGTCGAATAATCGGTGAAGGCTATATATCTGGGGATGAGCAGAACAAGAATTAAGTCACACAAAAAAGAAAGAAAGAAAAAAGGAAAAGGAAAAAGAAAAAAAAGGATCAAAAGGTCAAAAGAGATTTATAAAAAAGCACACACACACACACACACACACCTAAAATAAAAATTATGAGAGAAAAAATAATAGAAAACAATTTTTTAAATAAAAATTTTTTTAAAGGTAGGAAAAAGAGTTCTTTGATATTTGGGGGGGGCAGGAAGATATTTTATCTCCCCATTGTCTGTAACCAGTCTCTTGGTGGAGTCTCTGTTCTGCTTGTGGTGTTTGGTTTTCCTGTGGCTTGATTGGTTTCTTAAGTCAGTTTGTTTCAGCTGGCAGACAGCTCTGCCTTACCCAGGATTTTGTGATCCTCCTCTCAGGCTAGTTCAGTAGGAGGGAGATCTGCTTTGAGTATCCCAAAAGAGGGAGTTGGCTGTTTCCTCTAGTTTGGAGTTGCTGTGATGAGGCTAGGTTCTGGGTAGGGTTGAGGCCTATCAGCAATGAGCAGCTTTTCCCTGAGGGGCTAGCTCCTGAGACATTCACAGAGCCCAGCCTGGAGCCATCCTCAGGGTTTATGTTTACTGAGTTTCAGTTGTTTGTCTAGGCTGCAGTGGGGAGGGGCAGCCTCTGGCTCTGTTTACCCAGTAAAGAAAGTCACTCCTCCAGGGGGCAGAGCTTTCTCTGCCTGGGCATGGTGACTTTCTCCTGGGTGGAGCTGAGCCTGGCAGGTCAGGTCAGGTTCCTGTGACCTGCTAATGGCTCCAATTGTTTTCTTCCAAGGCCTGGCTTGGAGCTAGCTGCTCTACCAGGCGTTTGTCAGTATCAAAGATGGAGATCTTCTCCAGTGGTGGGGGAGGAGAGAGGGAGTGAGGATGTCAAGGTTCTACTCACACCAGACTCTTGGTTCCTGGGCCATCCCTGGTCTGCGTCAGCAGGATGAAGATTTCTGTTCCTACTCAGTTCTTGCTGGTGATGAGTAGAATCTGCTCACATGACTTGTCTGACACCTTTGTCCTGGACTTTCTCTGTTGGTATGGTGGGTGCGGCTGCCACTGCAGCAGCCGCAGCCATGGCTATGGCAAGTGCTCAGATCTGTCTCCTTGACCAAGCTGCTTGGATTTTCCCTCTCTGGCCAAACTCTCTGTACTGTGATGGCACACTTGGTATGATTCTCTAGCCTAGGACTGTTCACTGGAACACTAACTGCTTTCTATGTGAGAACTTGTTTAGCCTCCAGCTTCTCCTCCGCCATCTTCCTCCAGTCTTCACTAGAGCCATTCTTGTGGTTCTGAGACAGAGGAAGATGAATCCAAACTTTATATAGTCTCTTTGTTTATTATTCAATCTCCTATACAGATATGAGGTATTTGTGGTTGTTGACCTCCCTTTGCTTCTTCAGAATCTTTTGCAGTGGCATCCGTGATATCAAAGTCTCATGAGTCTCTGCCTTCCTTAATAGTTCAGTTCAGCTCTCCATTTGGAGCTGAATTGGGACACCATGACGTCTGGAGATGAGCCAGGACACAGGACACAGGGCACGATCACAGAGACACAGGTGGCATGGAGTCCCTATGTTTAGTCTTTTGAAGAACCTTCATACTTCTTTCCAGAGTGGTTGAACCAGCTTACATTCCCACCAACAGTGTAGTAATGTTCCCTTGTTGGCCACATCCCTGCCAGCATATGTTGTTAGTTGTTTCTTGATAATGGCCATTCTAACTGGGGTGAGGTGGAATCCCAATGAGGCTGGCAAGTTTTGGTTTCATTTTGTCCTAAGGTCTTCTGACTTACATTATTTCTGTTGAGAACTCTGATGTTATTCTCAAAAGATCAAAGATAATCATCTTTGATTTTCTGTTACTCACCTGTATTTTCTGTTTGGTAGCCTTTAAGATTTTCCCTTTATTATTTAATGCCCTTTGGTGTCCTTTTCTTGAACTTTTTCTGTGCATGGACATTAGTGAGCAGCTGAGATTTTTAGCCTTTTTTTTTTTTGAAAATTTTTTCCTGCCTCTTTCTTTCCAACTCCCCTCCAGCAACTCAAAATACATGTATTAAGGCACTTAAAGTTACTCCACAGGTCACCAATGCTCTTTCTATTTTTATTTCTTTGTTTTAATTTAAATTTTATTGTAAAGGTGATATACAGAGAAGTTACAGTTCATAGTGAGTTTATTTCTTTTTGAAAAGTGTTACCCTCTCCCTCATCTCCCAGTTTTTATTTTTCAATTTTTAGTTTATTGTAAAGATGTTGTACAGAGAGGAGGTTACAGTTACATAAGTAAGGTAATGAGGACATTTCTTGTTGAGCATTGTTATCCCCTCCTTTGTATGTTTTTATTTCTATTTATTTATTTAATGCCAGTACTAGGTCTTGACCTCTGTGCCTAGATGCTATACTTTAGCTTTTTTGCTCAAGGCTGGTGCTCTAACACTTGAGTGATGCTTCTACTTTCAGCTTTTTGCTGTTAAACTAGAGATTAAGAGTCTTGCAGACTTTTCTACTTGGGCTGTCTTCAAATGGAGAGCCTCAGATCTCAGCCTCCTGACTAGCTAGAGTTACAGGCATAAATTACCAGGACCCAGCCACAGAATCTATTCCCAATGGAGTTCAAAGACACCTTCCTTCTTTATGCCTTCTCCATGAGTCTTTCTTGCAGGAAGCCCAAATATTCTTGGGGAACCAAGAGTCTTTGTTCTTGGCTCCATCTTAGAAGAGCAGCATTTGTTTATCACACTTTTATGAGTTGACCATGAACAAGACCAAGAAAGTGTTCTTCTTGCTGAGATGGATGAGACTAACTTGAATAACTTGAGTATATTTTCCACAGTTTTCGTTTCTGTACTAAGGACTTTCTCCATTTGTACTAAAGGTACAGAATGAGGTGGGAGTACTAAAGGTACCTAACAGTAAAGGGAATAGAATTAGGACAAAAGTTTGTTCTTCTTCAAAAGCTGTATTCTTCAAGTTAAATAGACTGGCTAAGAAATCGAGGGAAGGATATACCAACATTGTAAACAATTGTGTTCTATGGGGCTGTCTGTGTAGACTGTACTATAAGGTGCAATTCAGAAACACCAGAGAATGAAGTTTTGGAAAGACCAACTATTCCCAAGTTTTCCATTTTTTTTCATGTAGATTTTTAAAAATTTGAATGTAGGCAAATTTATCAATCTTTTTGGTGAGAAGTAACATTTAACTTATTTTTTTCTCTCCCTTACTATGAAAATTAAACTTCATTAGCTGGATTCATCAGTTCCTTTTTTTTTTTGGGTCCGGTCATGGGGACTGAATTATGGGCCTGGGCGCTGTCCCTCAGCTCTTCAGCTCAAGGCTAGCACTCTACCACTTGAGCCACAGCACTACTTCTGGCTTTTTTCTTTTTGCTTATGTGGTGCTGAGGGATCGAACCCAGGGCCTCAGGCATGCAAGGCAAGTGCTCTACCACTGAGCCACCTTCCCAGCCCCTCAGCAGTTCTTTAAAACAGTAATCTACCTGGGTGCCAGTGGTTTATGCCTGTAATCCTAGGTACAATCCTCAGATCATGGTTCTAAGCCAGCTTGAGCAGGAAAGTCTGTGCGATTTATCTCCAATTAATCATTGGAAGGCTGGAAGTGGTATTGTGGCTCCAAGTGGTAGAGTGCACTAATCTTGAATGAAAAGCTCAGGAACAGCACTTAGGTCCTGAGTTCAAGCCCCATGACTGAAAAAACAAAAAACAGACGACTTGAGTAATACTATCTGTTATTATCTTTTCTCTTCTCTGGTGTGTGTGTGTGTATGTATGTGTGTGTGTGTGTGTATGCGTGCATGTACATGTACACGCACGTATGCACACGCGAGCAAGTGCTTGCAATTAATTGAAGATAAAAGTCTGAAGTACTTTCTTGCCTGGGCTGGCTTTGAACCATGTTCTTCAGATCTCAATCTTCTGAGTAGCTAGGATTATAGGTGTGAGCCGTTGGTGCTGGACTATTGTCTGTTATTTTGAGAAGGGTTTCTACATTAGGAGAAAAAAGACTGACATTCTAGAAAGATCCTTTGTGATATGTGCATGATTTTCTTCCTTCTAAGAAATAGAACTGAAATCCTCTCTTATTGACTATGAGCTAGACTTAGTGACCCACATCTGGTGAATGGTTGATATGGAAAAAGCAATGGCAGGTGGACACATTACTAATACTACACACAAAGCTTTCCTTGTTCTGTTGGAAAATTTCCCTGCACTGCCTGCATTTCCTACAGTATCTTAGAAAACATTTAAATAGACATTTCTCAATATCTATGTTTTAATAAAAATGAGACCCTGAGTATTTTGTCACTTACTGCATGGTTCTGGAGCAGGCAAGACCTCAGTATATCATCAGGAGTCATGTGGAATCCTTGACATTGTAGTCAACATGCTGTTCAGAACATCTAAGATGTGTATGTGTGTGTGTGTGTATGTGTGTGTGTGTGTGTATGTGTGTGTGTGTGTGCCAGATGTTCATCGATCTCGAGCCCCACATGTACCACTTAAAAAAATTAAGAACTCCTTATTTGATTCCTCCTCCCACCCATAAGAATCCAGAAATGCAAGTGAGTGAATTGCTTACAGGTAGATAGGTGGATTTAGCTCAGTGCACAGACACAGCCGTGAGATCAATTCTACCTGCATGACACAACTCAGGGAAATGGTATTCTTCAGTGTCTTCAAATAGATGTGTAGGCTTCGTGTTACTTTATTATTCCTTATCTCATAAAGTTCCAGCTTATCTCATAAAGCACCTTCAGGAACAAGGGGGCATAGTCTCCCAGACATTTCTCCCCCACTTCCTTACAATAGAGTCTTTATACTGAAATACATCATGTTTCTCTTACCTCAGTTAATATACATTGTTATACATATATCACTTATCTATTTCTACACAGCTTTTGACACTTCATCTCTTTACAGTATTGTTGCTCATCCCTTTCTAGATAGGTATATTATCTTTACAGCAAGAGCATGAGGTTGGAGGACTAAAAAAAAAAATCAAAGTATCAATATTAGTTTAGGATACAGTGCCTACTTTTATGTATTTATTATTTGTTTGGCTGTTTATATTTATTTGTTTGTGCCAATAGTGGGGCTTCAATCAGGGCCCCACTATTGCTCTCACTTGGCTTTTTTCGCTCACAGCTGTTATTCTGCCACTTGATTCATACCTCTATTTCTGGATTTTTGCTGGATAATTGGAAATAAGAGTATTGAGAACTTTTCTGCCCCAGGCTGGTTTCAAACCATGAGCCTCAGACCTCAGCCTCCTGAGTAGCTAGGATTAGAGGTACGCATTACCTATTTAGGAATCAGCTGTTGCTAAGGAAGATTGATAGATATCTGAAAAAAAAGTGCACAGTCTTGACTACAGAGCTGGAAAGTGTCTTGTTCTTTATCTTCATAGCTAGAATGTGTCTTGCTTTCCTTTATCTTGTTCAGTGATGGTTACTCATTAGGTTCTCTTTAAATATGTCATCAAAGTATCATTGGTATTGGGCATTCACCATGAATAAGCTCACAAGGTAAATGGTCATGCCTAAAGGTAGGAAATCCTGTTTTTACTACTTCTATACTTGTTTCCCAAGACCCTCCCTATACATTTGTCATCTATTCCCACTATCCCCATGAACACTAATACACAATGGTTTTTGCTGTAGCCAATGACAAATCAGAGAATCCACAACTGAAATTATAGTCCTGGAGAAACTGAGGCTGAAGAATCTGTATTGATGTCATATACTGCTCATCTAGGCCTAAGCTCCACTCCTGGCTGTCTCCCCCACTGAAGGACCTCTGCTGCTGTCATCAGAATTTTGAGCTTGGCCAGTGTTCTACCATCATATAGTCCCATCCATCATTCAAGGTTCTGAGAGACTGGTTCTGTTCCCCAAAGGTGGAATCAGACTCTGGCTTATGGAATAGGCCCAATATCTCTGAATGCAAGTGCTCCCAGAAAATCTAGCCTTACATGCTAACTTATAAAACAGGCTTAGAGCATGAAGATAAAGCTGACTCAAGTTCTGATCAAGTAAGTTTGTCTTCCATAAAAAGAAAGGTATGGAGATATTTGGCAGGAGGAAGGAACGTGTTTCATATTTTGATGATTTTTTAAAAGTAAAAAGTACCCTATCATTATTTTTTTAAGTAGCAGATTAGCTTTTTTGTCAAAAAAATCCTTTGTTTTTAAGGCTCCAAAGGGTTGGATTTAATTAAAGATGGCAACAAAAAGCAGAGAAAAGATCTCTGAACGTTTTCTGAAGGAAAGCTAAGGCAAGATTTTTAAAAAATGCTGGTCACTGGTGGCTCAATCATAGTACTGAGGAGACTGAGACCTGGAGGATTGAGGTTTGAAACCAGTTCCTGGCAGAAAAGATTGTGAGACTTCATCTTCAATTAACAAATAAAATACTGTACTGGAGGTATAGTCAAGTGGTAGGATGTCACATGTGAGCAAGAAAGCCTGAGAGAGAGAATGTGAGACCCTGAGTTCAAGTGCCATTAGAGGCACCATAAATAGTTTCTAAAAGAATAATATATACACATATTCATTACATAATGTAGAATATTTATTATATAATATATAAAATATTCGATATATCATGCATTATATATAATACATACACACATTTATATGTGCAGGTACCAGGGTTTAAACTCAGGGCCTCAAGCTCACTTAGCTTTTTTGTTCCTGTGTGGTACTCTACCACTTGAGCCACACCTTCAGCCCAACTTTGTGTTGGTTATTTTGGAGGTGGACTCTCATCAACTTTTCTGCAGGCATCAACCCATAACCTTCCAGATCTCAGCCTCCCAAGTAGAATAGCTAGGATAATTTTTTTAAAACAGAGAGAAGAAAGAAGAGGCTAAGAATAGAGTTGAGGGGTAGAGCACATGCTTACCATACACAAGGCCCTAGGTTCCATTGCAGCATTAAAAATAATGAAGGAAGAGGAGGACAAGAATAAGGAGGAAAGGAGAAAGGAGGAGAAAAAAGTCCTTTTGGTGCTGATAACATTCTCTTTATATCCTATGAAGGAAGGCTCCTGGGTCATATAAAATCTATTAAAAGTATTTGTATGTTATTCTGTTGTTAATATTTCTTTTTTTATGGGGACCTCATCTATGAACCTAGCAAGGGTGAGATGATATTTTTTCCTTCTCTACAGTAGTATTCTCTGAATCTACCCAGAAGCCCTTTCATCTGAAAGTTCAGACGTTTACTAACATGGTGTAATTTGTGAAAACCTATAAGGATCTAGGGATATGGCTCGATGGGAGAGCACTTGGCTAGTATGCATAAAATTCTGGCTTTAATCCCCAGCACAACAAACAATGGCAACAACATAAAAATATGTTCACTTGCTGGGCACTGGTAGCTCACACCTGGAATCCTAGATATTCATGAGGCTGAGATTTGAGGATTGAGGATTGAAGCCAGCCTGGGCAGAAAAGGCTGTGAGACTCTTATCACCAATAAACTACTTAGGAAAAGATGGAAGTGGTGCTGTGGCTCAAGTGGTAGTGCACTAGCCCTGGGCAAAAGAAGTTCAGGGACAGGGCTTAGGGCCTGAGTTCAAGCCTCAGGATCAGAAAAAGAAAGGAAGGAAAGAAGGAAAGAAGGAAGGAAGGAAGGAAGGAAGGAAAAGAAAGGAAGGAAGGAAGGAAGGAAGGAAGGAAGGAAGGAAGGAAGGAAGGAAAAGAAAGAAAGAAAGGAAGGAAGGAAGGAAGGAAGGAAGGAAAGAAGGAAGGAAGGAAGGAAGGAAGGAAGGGAGAAAGGAAGATGCCTACTCTATTTCTTGGATGTGACATAGAGAGAATTCAGCACAGAGACAATCATGGTATCAGGCTAGCTATAGATTGCTTCAGATGGTACTTTTAAAGCAGAGTCACAATATGTATAATGGTATTTAAGTTATTTTTTATAATAATACTACCCTTTAAAATTACGATGTTCACTGCCAGGGCTGTCTAAATGTCAGCTTTCAAAAAGGATTATATGTTTTGATTTTGCATGTAAAAGACACTGAGTATGTATTGAATATGAATGAACAACACAACGTTCAAAGGAAAATACTCGTTGCAGAAAACATGAAAGCAAATCAGTACAAATTGTGTCTTTTATTACCTAACATGCTGTTAGTGGGGCTCAAGAAATATTTACTGTTAAAAATAGGCTGGCCAGTGTGTCCTGAGCACTTCTGCTACACTAACTTAAATGATGACTAGAAATGTTTCCTTTGTTTTTCCTCTTTTATTCTGTAGATATTATTACTTGGCATTCAGAGCACATCAAACACCTCCTGCCAGCAAAGAGAGCTGTGTCGCGATCTTGGAAAAGTCCAGATTAAATCACTGGGTACTGGGGAAAACAAAGGTAGTTCTTTCTTTATTGTCACTTGTGATGCTTTCCTGTGTGTGCCTTTGTCTCTTGTCACTGATATCACTAGTAAAACAGATTTTATGGGCCAGGTACTGGTGGGTCATGTTTGTAATCCCTGCTACTCAAGAGGCTGAGATCTGTGGATCACGGTTCAAAGCCAGCTGGGGCAGGAAAGTCTGTGAGATTTTTATCTCCAATTAATCACTTGAAAACTGGAAGGGGCATGGTAGTTTAAAGTGGTAGAGTGTTAGCCTTGAGTTTTAAAGCTGGGGAACAGTGCCCACACCCTGAATTCAAGCCCCACAACCAACCAAAACAAACAAAAATGAAAAACAAAATAGACTTTGTAAGTGGTAGAGCTCAGAAGGCAAGATCCAAACCTAAATAGAATTTTCTAGTCTTGAGTCAGGAACCAAGTTACCTTATATTATGGGCCAGAAGAAGAGATTTGCCTGCTATTTATAATTTAAGAGTCATTTAGCATTTCTAGAATAGGGTTTATTTATTTATTATTTATGGTACAGGAGTTGAAACTCAGGGTTTCATACTTGCTAGGCCGGCCCTCTACCTCTTGAGTCACATCTCTACTTATGGCATTTCACTGCTTAATTTGAGGTAAGAGTCTCATGGATTTGTCTGCACCTGGTAGTACTGATGTTTAACCTCTAGACCTTTCACTTGCTAGGTAGGCACTCTACCACTTGAACCATTCTCCCCAACCCTTTCTACATTTATATTTCGGGTCAAGTCTTCTACTTTGCCCAGGCTGGCCTTTGATTGCAGTCCTCCAGATCTCTGCCTCCCATGTACCTGGAGTTACAGGTATTAACCTATCCAGCTTTAGAATGAGATTTTTTGAACTCCTTTCAAAATGTCTCGTTTAAAATACTTCATATTCTAGCACACACATAAACATGCTAATCAATTTAATGGCATTGATGAGCTTCCTTTAGAGTTTTGTTCATTCTCTTTTCATTAGATTCATGTATGTTCTTTATTGCATATCCAGATTATTAGATTCAGTATGCATGGCTTTTATTTTGGAGAACATTATGTCCCTATAGAATCTCAGTTTTTATGGTCCATCCCGAATCTCCTTGCAAAGCCAGGTCCAGTCTGAGTATAGCCTGAAGTACTGATGTTCCTCCTTAGAAGTTAGATCATTGTGGTCTTTCAGGTCCCTTTCTTCTTTTCTTTCTGGACTTCCTTAGTCAGCCTTGGCTGGGGTGGTTGGCTAGTACCCCATCTCAGGCTTTGGGACACAGGCTGTGGGGGGGCTCATGAGAATAGAGCCTGAGCTTTGTTCTGGAAAGAACTCCTTCCTGGCTGACATGAGGCAGGCCTGGAGAACATCTGGATCTTTGTCCAAATGTATCCTCATCATCTGCTGACGTCAGTAATCAAGGATTGGCTCAATGGAAGAAGGAAATTAATTTGCTCCCTAGCAGCCAAAAATATGAGTATAAATCAAATCACTAAAAACTCAATTCACATCATAGCTTTAGTATTTACAGCAAGAATAGAATGTACTGGTGGCTCATGCCTATAATCCTTGCTATCCAGGAAGGTGATTTCCAGAGGACTGCAATTCAAAGCCAGTCTAGGTGGAAGTCCATAAGACTCTCATCTCCAATTAACCAGCAAAATGCCAGGTTAGGAGGCCTGGCTCAAGTAGTAGAGCATAAGATGTGAGCAAGAAAGCTGAGCAAGAATATGAGACTCTTGAGTTTAAACTCTAATATCAGTGCAAATAAAACAAAATGTACTGGAATGGATTCGTTTGAAAGTTCATTTGTCATGATAAAATGAACGTCTCCTTTTCAGGTTTTTCTCAAATATTACCACATAGAGCAATTAAACTTGCTCCTTCGAGAAGTCATAGGCAGAGTGGTTGTGCTGCAAGCATACACCAAGGGGTGGCTCGGAGCCAGGAGATACAAAAGAGTCAGAGAGAAGAGGCAAAAGGGTGCAGTTACCATCCAGTCAGGTAAATAACCCACTCTCATGAACACTGCCCTAAGTCCTGGCATTTTACTAAGTCCTAGGGCCACTCACCTGTTGCTTTTCTTGGTGCTGGCTTTCTTGACCCTCTCTCCTCCTTTTTTTTTTCTGTCTCCTTCCTTCCTCCCTTCCTTGTTTCAACAAGTGTAGCGTCAAGTCTAGCTTCATACTAGATGTTGGGAATGTAGCCACTAGGAGCCCCTGTGGTCCCTGACCACAGAGAAGAGGCATACATGTCATTAGAACACACTGAATCAAGTGACAGAGACACTTGGCCCATCTCCAGACTGACTGTGTTAGTGAACATTCCACAACTTCATTCAGCATCTCCAGGAAGCGCTCTCAGGCCAGATGGACTTACAGATCAAGCAAACACATTCCTAGGCACTCCCGTGCCCAGGTGAGGTAGTGCCTCTGTGCACATACGTGTCTGTGTCATGTTCTCACACACAGCAGTTGCTCTGAGTAGGGAGCAGCAATGGTAAAATAACGATCTTGAGTGTGGTGGGTGAGTTCCTTCTCATGCTCATAATCCACAATCTCAGTGCCCCGCTCTGGGCCTCAGAAACGCACCCAGCAGGTTAGACAGTTGTGTAGAAGTGGGCATGCCAGACAGCTGCTCATCTCTGGATGGAAGTAGCTGACGCCCCCCCGCATTCCCCCCGACCCCGTCTCTGCTCTCTCTTCTTTGCCAATCTTCTTTGCTTTCCCCTTCCATCAAAGCTTCTTTCCCTTGAGTAACTTCTTTGCATAGACATCACCCTCAACAAATGCTAGTCATGGGCCTCCCTATGTCCCTGGTCGCCTATCTTTCTCACCAACCTTTATGTTTACGTTGCTCTCCCAAATAAAACACATCCAAGAGATCAGCCTGTTCCAATGCCTTCTGCCTTCCCTCCAAACCTCTTCCCCAGGCTCTGAATACAAGGTTTCCTCCATAGGTTGGAATGATAGAGAGCTGCCCCACCTGGGGTCATGGTCTGAGGTCAGTCACATGTGGAATTCAGACTGTTCTGGAAACTTCACTACTTGAACAAAAATGGCTCCTTGGAAGCATTTCAAGTGCTGAGAGCTCCCCCGCCCCAACATAGCTCCTGCAACTCTTCTTCTTTTGCTCAGTGAGAAAAGCAGGAGGGAGGAGGAGAGGGTAATATAAAGTTGAAGGGGAACAGCTTATATCAATTCTCTGGCACATTCTTAAATTAATGTCATTCCTAGCACATGGCTTTTTGTATTTTTAGCTTGGAGAGGATATGATGCTCGCAGGAAATTTAAGGAAATAAGCAACAGAAGGAGCGAGTCTGCTGTTTGCATCCATACAGGTAATTAGAGCATCATTTTTAGCAATGTCTATTTGAAAATATGCTATGATTCGCTTCAAATGAGCTTGGAAAGGCTAAGAATTCAGAAGCCCTGGAGAAGGTCCAGTTACTCCTCTCGCTTGCTGGGACATGTAAGAGGCAGTAGGGTCCATTTGCCGTGGGCCATTCTGGTCTAAAGAAGCTGTGGGATGAAACAGACGCAAAGTAACTTGTCATAGTCACACAGCTCATCGGGGCAAGGCCTACATTGCCACATTGCCACACAGCACTTTGGACTGCATCTGCTTTGTATCCTGCCAACAGCACCAATCCCCTGTCTTCATCTACAAAATGAGAGTACTCATTTAAAAAGTCTGATTAGCTGGGTGCCCTTGGCTCAGGCCTGAAATCTTAGTAACTCAGGAGGCTGAGATCTGAGGATTGAGTTTGGAAGCCACCCCAGGCAGACAAATCTGAGAGACTCTTCTTTCTTAATTAACTAGCAAAAAGCTAGACATGGAGATATGATTTAAGTGGTAGAGCACAGCCTTGAGCAGAAAACCTTAGGTCCCTGAGTTCAAGCCCTAGTACCCACCCCCCCACACACACACATTTCTTACAAAGTTTGCCTGCCTGTCATAATCACAGAACAGGAATGAGATTTTCCTAGTTGTCTGGGTTTCCTAAATCCAAGGCTTTGTGTGGCTAGCAAGGTCTTGGGGTCGATGGGGTGGGCACGCACAGTGGCTCTCAAGGATCAGCTCTTCCTTGGCAGTTTAAGCTGTTGTGAGCTCCGGTCACTGGCTCAACAGTACCCTCCCTGGCTTTCAGGTCACTCTGCTTTTCTACAAATGGCATGTCTACTAGTGGCACCAGGCTGGTTTCCCCTCTTATCAGAAGCCACATATTCCTAATTGAGGCTCTGGGAGAAACAGGCATGCCAAGAGCTCTGGGAGTGCAAGAAATTGTAGACAGAATGAGAGAGAGCATAGGTTGGTGTATTCAGAACAGGGTGTACTCAGGGTTTCAGAGACTGTAAGCATGGGGGTAAATTCTTCAGGAGACAGCTGCAGCCTTTTCAAGCAGACCAGGCCCAGCCCAAGCCCAGACCTGGGCCCAGGCTGCTGGGACTACCTCAGAACTCTTAGGCCATTGCAAAAGCCTGGTGTCTTCGTTCAGGACAGTTAGGGCAGAAGAGGTGCCATTTAAATGCCAATGTTCTCCTAGGAATTCTAAGCTCTACAACTTTAATACCACAGGGCAACAGGGAGAGGGGCTTCATTCTAGTTGTAGCTGAAGATGACATAGGATATATCCTTCTCTGATCTCTCTCTCTCTCTCTCTCTCACATGCACACACACACACACACACACACACACACACACACACACACACACACACACAGAGGATTTTGTCTCAGGAAGAGATCTTGCAATCTGACCCTAAGCCTAACATAGGTTTTAAAAGAAAAACATGGAGCTTGTGTATTGTTGATCCAATGAGTCTAGGGCATAAAAACCATCAATCTAGTTTTCCTCATGGAAAAAATCGCCTCCAGAGGACTGTGTCCCCGCCTTGTAAGCACGACTACATCAGGAACACCTCTCACCAGTGCAGTCTCAGGACCACTACCAATGCAGTGGCTATGGGGTGGGAACCATAGCACTCACAGAACTGAAACTGTCTGGTGGAACTGGAGGCAGCATGCAGTTCTTCAGGTGCCTTTTTGATTTGTTTAGCTTTGCGAACACAGTGGAAATGTTGCCAGCTATTGAGAACCATGTACTACCAGACTGTGGGGAGGCTTAGGCAGACATGAAGGTACCCAATGCCACCCCTGCCCAGTGAGGCTGCCAGGGCAAAAGCAGACAAGAAGGGATATGCCAGTTAGGGTTAGGACTGTGATTTTTCCCAGGGCTTATTCTCATGGCAAGCTCCTCTTGCCATAAAGACATTGCCTAGCAGAGCAGAGCAAGCTCCAGATCCAGCCATCTCTTCACTTTGGAAGCCTCCAAAAGTGGCCTAGGAACATGACAGTTTCTGAGGTTCATCTCTAATTGCTGACTTTTGCACAAATCAGTATATTTGAAATTTACATCCTATACTACACCTGGCCCATAGTATCATCTGCTTTATTTTTTTAATGGTGTTGCCAACTATGTTGTTGTTGCTGCTGTTGTTATTATACAATACTGTGCCAGGCCTGGGGTTTAAATTCAGGGCCTGGTGCTGTCCCTGATCTTTCTTAATCAAGGCTAGTGCTCTACCACTTGAGCCACAACTCTGCTTCTGGCTTTTTTTTTTTTTTGGTGTTTACTAGGAAGTCACAGTCTCATGGATGTTCCTGACCTGGCTGGCTTCAAACCATGATCCTTAGATCTCAGCCTCCTGAGTAGCTAAGATTATGGGCATGAGCCAGCAGAATCCAGCTTCTATTATGTATTGTTAAAAGAGTAGCCCTTGAAATTTAGGAAGCATTTGGCCTACATGGCTGCTGAGCAGTGCATATTGAAATTTGTTTTTCTTTCATCTCCTTCCCAGTAAATGCAGCCGCACAGGGTTTAGCCCTTCAACTTCCTCAGAACTTCCCCTCCGAATTCCCGATCTATTCCAACACATTCACACACCAGCAACAAGCTGCCTTCCCGAGCTGTCAACCTTTTTCATCTGAAATGTAAATTATTCTTGCTGGTATGCCTTGACAGAGATCAAAGTCAGCATTAACCTTCCTGGCTTTCTCCTCTGACGGACACTGGTAGGATCTCTGTGTCTCCACTCCCCCGCCCCCCCCCAGACACCCTCAAAAGAGGAGCCACCCTTTCAAAGACTCCCAGGCCTTTTATAAATGATCTCCTATGTACTTTAAACTGGGTGCAGGGTGATCTCTCCCACTGGCTAGTCCTGAGATCAGCCTGCTATGTAATTGTGGGATTCCTGGGGTGGGGTTAAATGGCTGTGACAAGGGTGGAAGGAAGGCCCTCCCTTACTCAGTGGGTCACTTCTGGCCTGTCAGTCTCTGAGGTAGGTCCCATTTGCATTTCCAAAATAAACAGCTGCCTTTCAAATACATGAGCTGGTGGGCTGAGATCTCTGTGGGCCCAGGCAGTGTTCAGATGCTGCAAGAGAAAACAGACCTCTGCCCAGCATTCATTTCCTCTGTGGATAGCCATGCAGGCAATAAAGGGCCTTTGTGAGGTGGGAGGGGGGAGGAAGGGGGGGTCTGAAGCCCCCAGGTTCTTGACTAATTTCACTTCGGGGCTGGGGAACAACTCTGAATGCCAGCTTGGGGAGAAGTGGCATGTTTCATCTTTTCTTTATCAGCTAATTCTGATCATGTATTTCTCACATGTATCAATGTTCATATAGATGGGATATTCCTTTTTTTTTTCTTTGTCTGTTTGGGGTTTGAATTCAGGGTCTGGGTGCTGTCCCTGAATCTCTTTGTGCTCAAGGCTAGCATTCTACCACTTGAGCCACAGTGCCATTTCAGTTTGTGAGTGGTTAATTGAAGATAAGAGTCTCATGGGGACTTTTCTGCCTGGGCTGGCTTTGAACCACAATCCTCAGATCTCAGCCTCCTGAGTAGCTAGGATTATAGGCATGAGCTACCAGTGCCCAACTATATGGGATATTCTTTACCAGGACTTGAACTCAGGGACTCAAGTAGGCTCAGCTTTCTTGTTCATGTCTAGTGCTCTACTGTTGGAGCTAAGCCTCCAGCCTGACGTTTTGCTGGTTAATTGGGTATGGAGTCTAGTGGACTTTTCAGCCTGGGATGGCTTCAAACCTCAGTCTTCCAGGTCTCAGCCTCTTGAGTAGCTAGGATTATAGGCACAAGCCACGGAGGGTATTCTAAGTAAAAACTGACAGTGTACTTATTCTATTTATTATTACTAATCTATTATTTTTCTTAGCTATTAAATATAGCTATTGATAGTGATATTTATTAACTATTATTTTTATTAGCTATATTGTATTAGTTAGTAAAACAAACCTAACTATATTTATTACACTAAAGTACATATATTTCCTTCTGAAGACTATCAAAATAACCTACAGGGAATTTTTTTTAAAGATCTAGGTCTCTTTCTTTGAACAAAGATTTTATATTTTTAAAATTCTCTAATTTGCGGTCTGTTTTTTAAAGACAAGTGGTGTGCCTCCCTTTGAAATGCTCTGACTGACAGCAGTATGAAGGTTCCTCAAAAGACTCTACATACAGCTCCCCTATAACCCAGCAATCCCACTTTTAGGCATTTACCCAAACAATCACAAGGCCGTACTAAAGCTATCAGCACAACTATGTTTATCACTCACCATAGCTAAGATATGGGATGCCCCTCAGTAGATGAATGGATCATCAAGAAAATGTGGTGTGTATGTGTGTGTGTGTGTGTGTCTGTGTGTGTGTATACATTCATACATACACAATGGAATTCTATGCCTCCATCAGAAAGAATGACACTGCCCCATTTGTTAGGAAATGGAAAGACTTGGAAAAAATTAAGTGAAGTAAGCCAGGCCCAAAGAAACATAGGTCCCATGGTTTCCCTTATTTGCAATAACTAGCATATGTTTAGGACAAGCAGAAGACAAAGGCCATGTACATATGACCATATGTACATATGACCATATGCTAATGGAGATGAGCCCAAGATAGGGACACAAGAGGTTTGATCTTTTTTGCTGTTCTTTTTAATGTACTTATAATGTCTATGTGATTTTTTTTGTTTCTTTGTATGTTCTTCCCCCATGACACAACTCCTTTTGTCACTGTATTTGATTCTGGTATCCTGCATCTTGTATATATATTTTACTAATTTGGGGAGGGGAAAGGAAATAACAAAATGCTGAAATAAGGATACAGGATGACCCATTGTAACAAAGAGATGTACAAGACACTATGTTGAAAACGAACTTTACAACTTTGGGGGGCGGAGGGAGGAATTGGGGAGGTGGGGAGGAAAGGGATGGTAGGGGAAAAATAAAGGAGGGTGTAATAATTCTCAATAGGAAATAGGCTCATTACCTTGCTCACATAACTCCCTCTGTACAGTATCTTTAATATATATATGCATATATTAAGGAAAAAATGATCTGATTGAGTAAGTTGACAGGAAGTTGTAGTGGCTGGAATTTGGAATTAGAGAATTTGGAAGTAGAGAATATCTCCCAGAAGGAGTTTGCAAAACCCTATGGGTTTAAAGCACACTTCATCTCAGTGCTGTGGAAATTATTCTTTCTCACTGCTCTTACTTGCTGCCTACTTCCCTGCTTGGCCTTCAGAAAATAACAATAGCACCAACTAAAGAATGGTCATTTTTCCTTTGCTGCCCTTCATGGACAGTGCTTTTTGGACATTGGTGGTGATGCTAAGGCTCAGGGCATTTAAACCAGTGCACTTGTGCTGTACCATACAAAACAAATGTTATTTTACATACTGCTTCCTGAAGGAGAAACAAACATCACACACAGGTAGCTGACCCTACCTTGTAACAAAGTCAAATTTTTATTGTTTAAAACTACCCGAACCTTTAGACTCTCAAGGTAAGACTTTCTTCAGTCTTTTCTAAATTTAAGAGTCTGTTTCCTTGCTGCTGGTGGTTCAAGCCTGTAATTCCAACTACTCTGGAGGCTAAGCAGGAGATCACAGTATGAGGCCAGTCTGTGCTGCTTCAAAATGAAATTTAAAAAGGGCTAGGCTGCAAATGATCACAAGCAAGGCCATACTAAAGCTACCAGCACAACTGTGTTTATCGCAGCATTATTCACCATAGGTAAGATATGGAACCAATCCAGATGCCCCTCAGTAGATGAATGGATCAAGAATATATCTAAATCTATATCTATATCTATATATACACATACACAATGGAATTCTATGCTCCCATCAGAAAGAATGGCACCATGCCATTTATAAGGAAATGGAAAGACTTGAAAAAAATCATATTAAGTGATGTAAGCCAGACCCAAAGAAACATAGGTCCCATGGTTTCCCTTATTTGCAATAATTAGTATATATCCAGGATAATCTTAGCAGGTGAGCAGAACAGCTCAAAAGCTATGTATGTACATATGACCATAAGATGATGCTAAGTGAAATGAACTCCAAGATATGGACACAAGTTTTTCTTTGTTGTTGTTTTTAATGTACCATGTGATTTTTTGTTTCTTTTGAATGTTCTTCTCCCTATGGTGTATCCCCTGTTGTCACTGTATTTGATTTTGGTACCCTGGTATTCTATATACATTTATTTGAATTAGGGAAGGGAAGGGGAACAACAGAATGGTGAGACAGAGGACAAGGGGGAACCAATGCAACAGCGACATACACAAGACAATATGTTGGAAATGATCTGTACAACTTGGGGGTGGGGTGGGAGGGAGGGAAAGTAGGAGAAAAATGAGGGAAGGGGTAACAGGTTTGATAAGAAATGTACCTATTACCTTACTTATGTAACTGTAACCCCTCAGTGACAATAAAAAGCAAAAAACAAAAGGGCCTGGGCTGTGGCTCAGTGGCAGAGCACTTATACTTGTTTCCTTTAGCATTCGTGGTAAGTTGTCATTGCCCAAGTAGGCGGTAGCAATAGATTTCTGGAATTTACATAGATTTCCTGGAATTATTCCCGATATTTCCAGAAATATCTCTTTAAGTACACAAGATAGCCTTATTTTAAATTAGACTATTCCATTTGTTCATTTATTCAGCTGCTATTTGCTAAGCACTTTATTCCAGGGATATCATGGTAAATAATAGGATTTAATTTGAGGCTTCTAATTCTCCAACTCTAACAGAGAGGGTTCTAAAATATGCTCTCCCTCAGAAAACACTATTTGAATGAATCAAATTATTTTATGTCATTAGAACTCATTAAAAAGGATTTTCATAAAAGGGTAGAAATCCTTAACAAACACAAAGATATGTATTGCCATAATTCATGCTTCTTACAGGTGAAAACAATGACAATATTATTTATTTATTTATTTGTCAGTCATGGAGCCTGAACTCTGGGCCTGGGCGCTGTCCCTCAGCTCTTCAGCTCAAGGCTAATGCTTTACCACTTGAGCCACAGTGACACTTCCGGCTTTTTCTGCTTATGTGTTGCTGAGGAATTGAACCCAGGGCCTCATGCATGCAAGGCAAGCACTCTCCCACTGAGCCACCTTCCTAGCCCTTATTTTTTATTCTGATAGAACTATCATAATAGATTGTTTCTCAAAGCCAAACTGGGAGTAGGGAGTGCAAACAAATGCAGCATTGGGTCTCTCCCACTTTAGGAGTCTCTATTTGTGGTTCTGTCTCTAAGCTGAAACTAGAGTTTTAGGCCTCAGGCCCAGATTCCAGAAGTTTCATATTCCATGTCAGGCTATTGACCCCTGTGCACCAAATAAAGGCACACAGTGAAAAGCACAGAAAGAATTACTAATGGCATGGGAATGCCCTAGGAAGACAACATTTCAGTCCATCTTAGAGAGGGAGAATTGGGGATGGAAAGAAAAGGGATGCATATTTAAAACAGTGCCAGGTTGCAGGTGTGGTCAGAAGTGGTCAGGGATGGCCAGAGGTGGCATCAGAAGTGGTCTGCCAGCCCATTGTGTCAGGACTGGTCAGGTGGGACCTTGTTATAATAGGTCATCTATAACTGGCAGGTGGTCTGCTCCTTGCTGGCTTATAAGATAGTTGCAAAATGACTATGAAATATGAAGGCTCAGGGCATAGGTCATAGATTCAAAGTGGAGGCTTGGGGGATGTATAGCCTTTATCCTGCTGCCAGTAAATTTGTGAGCCCCAAGTTAGGAGTCACTTCTTTTCAGCAAGAAGTAGTTTTTAAGTGCCTCATAGCATCAATGGGTGATTTTAGGGGGAAAGTGCTCCTACCTTGTCAAAACCCATGGTTTCTGGGCCTTTAAGGCATCTGTCAAGAAATAAGCTCTGCCACTCCTGTCCTTGATACAAACAATAAAATTCTTGTCATGGCTTGGTTTGGAATGCAGAGGGATGTCCTTGGTTGTAGAATAGAATTATTGCCCATGTTAGGATGACGCAAGCCAGAAGGCAGGTGCTTATTGTTGATCTAATATCCAGACAGAAAGCTGCCTGGTTAGTGTGGCTTGAGAACCACCTGTGCCTGCTGCCATTGACACAGCACAGAAATGTCCATAGTGGAATTTGGGTGAAGCAGTTGCCTTTTGTGGGACTCAAAGTTATGTTAGAAGAAGCTCCATGCCAGTTTAGTGTGAGGCCACCCAGAGATTGTCTGCAGAGAGAGGACTCAGCTTTCCCAACTGAGCATGGAATGAGGCAACTTTACGTAATCAATACACCCTCCAGTGTCCTGCACGCCAGGCCTTTCTTTTCTTTCATGTTGCATCATAAGATATGATCACCTTCATTAGTTCTTTAGGCTGTAACCATATGAGAGTAAAGACACAGAGGGAAACACTCAATTCAGTTTCAGGAATGATCATACATGTTTGTATTTTCAGTCAAAAGACTTGTGAATAGAAAGGGTAGGCTTTGTTTTCCACTTGAGCAGAAGAAACAGAAGCACAGAGAGTTTCACTAAGGAATCTTCTCCGTGTTCTGGGTTTACAGCCCTTGCATGCAGCGCTCTTCGCAGCACACCGTGCTTCCGTCTTGGGCGTAGCCCCTTGAGACAGGTACCAGCCTGAACTGTGGGAAGAGTTAATACATGTCCTAAGCATGTGGAGTTCAGTCCAAACAAGGGCCAGCCCACCATGTGCGACAAAGTTTGCAATTTAATTTCTTCATCTGTAAAATGGGTATAATGAAGGCCTACTTTTTAGAACTGCTGTGAAAATGAGAATATATCCAAAGCCTTCTGCACAGTTTCTGACATATAGATGATATTCAGTAAATGTTCTTTCTAGCAACTCCTGAGCCCATCCCCTCCTAAACGTGGGAGTTTGGGCAGGTGGCGCGGGGGGGGGGGGGAGAGTGCAGGGGAGGGACGTGGCGGGGAGAATCAGTGAAAAACTTTTCTATGATGTATATTATAATGTTGGGACTTCAGAAAGATGAAACCAATTCTCTTTCAGGAAAAAAATGGGACCTGTCAAGTCTCAAATATAGTTACAATAAAAGCTTCATTGAAAAAAAAAAAGATATTTTCCAGGTCTTAACTCATGACCTGCTTCTCTGACAGGGAAGAATGAGACTAGAACAGTAACATGTAAAAGATTTTTAGTGCTTATTTTTGGTCTCTTGTGTTGTCATAATGAAAGCTTAATTCATTTGTGTAGGTCAAATTTTTTTTTAAGTAACTAAAGTTGTTAATGCTAAGACTTTAGGGGCATGCTACCGCCCCTTCCTTACTTCCCCCACCCCCTGGCTTAAGGCCCTTTTAAACTTATTCTGCAAGACAGTAAGTCTCCTTCTTACCCTGCCCCCTCCCTTCCACAGAATTGGGGATTTGAAGATCCTGGAGCTGTGGGGAGTTGGAAGAGCTTTGTGTGCCTATCACATTTAACCCACAGTGACGGGTGACTGGCAGCCTAACAGCTGAGCGACAACCATTTGGCCAGGAGTTCAAACCTAAACATGACAAACCATAGCAGGATCCTGGTTTGATTTGCTGTGGCCATGAAGTCTGAATGGCTCAGTACAGAGGCGGAGGCAAGGGTGACAGCTGGTAGCCATCCTTGTCAATAAAGTTGTGATGGTTGAGACACACAAGTAACCCAAGCCTGCTAATTTCACAGACTTTGAGCCAAGTGCTTAGTGTCAGAACCGGCTATAGTCAAGGATGCAGATGGCTGTGAAGGACATCGCGGGCCCTCCCCTCCCACTCTTTCCTCTGGGTGGCTCAGGAGCAAGTTCAGTTCCCTGTTCATGTCCAGGGAGAGGTGCCGCTTGACAAAGAATCCTTACCTCTTCTACTTTCTCAAAGTCTAGTAAACTTGTATAAATCAGGTATAATTTTACATACAGTGGATATACCGTTTGATGAGATTGGACCAACTCTATGCCCAAATGATCCTCCCACAAGTGAGAGCAAGAGCAATTCCAGAAAGTTCCAGAACTTTTTCTTGGTCCTCCCCTTTTCCTGCTACTAGTGACTACTGATTGGTTTTCCAGAATGTTCTATGAATGGAGTCATACAGTACACAGACTTTTTGGTTTGGCTTCTTTTGCTTATCATAATACTGTGTCTGTTTGTATGTGTGTGCAAGTGTGTGCGTGTGTGTGTGTGTGTGTGTGTGTGTTTGTGTTTGTGCTGGTCCTGGGGCTTGTACTCAGGGCCTAGGAACTGTTCTTAAGCTTTTTGTCCTCAAGAATAGTGCTCTACCACTTGAGCCACAGCTCCACTTCTGGATTCTTTTGAAGAGAAGAGCCTCTTGAACTTTCCTGTCCCAGCTGCCTTTAAACTGCACTCCTCAGATCTTAGCCTCTTGAGTAGCTGGGATTGCAGGGGTGAGCAGTAGTACCCAGCAGCTTAATGCTTTTGAGACTCGCCTGCTTTGCTGTGTATTCCTTTTCATTATTGAGCAGTATTTCAGAGTGTGGCTGAATCACCATTTCATTCATTTACCAGCTGAAGGGTGTTAGGATTTCCCCCTAACACATCTTAGTGGTTATAAACCAAGGCACTATAAAATGTTTTGAGTTCTATCTTTTTTAAGGAAAATTACTTTGCTATGTAGGAAAACAGAACTCTTCGAACAAGAATGATCTAACGTCTAAGGATATAGCTTAGTAGTAGAGCATGTGTTTCATGTGTGAAGCCATGGCTTTGATCCCTAGCAACACACACACACACACACACACACACCATTTCCCCCCATAAAATGGGAGTCTCTTACCCAGACACTGATGTCTCATGCCTATAATCCTAGCTACTCATGAGGCTGGGATCCAGAGGATCACAGTTCAAATCAAGTCCAAGCAAAAAAATTGGAGACTTTATCTGCAATTAATCAGCAAAATGCTAGACTGAAGGAATAGAGTGCCAACTGTGATTGAAAATGCAGGGCAAGAACCAGGAGGCCCTAAGTTCAAGCCTCGGTTCCAGAAAAAGAAAAATGAGAACAGTCTCATGTGAAATCAGGGGATACTCCTGTGCCAGGCTTGATGGCGGCACCAGATTGGCATGAGCACAGCCACGAGAGCACAGCCAATGGAGCTTCTCCCTGCAGTCCCTTTTTAGAAGCAGGCAGGGTGGAACTTGGGAAAAAAAAAAAAACCAATGTGGGGTGAGTGACAGTCCCTAATGCTCCGAGGGAAGGGGACTTCCCCAGACAACAGTTCAGGGCCGAGGAGCAACTGATTTCTCTGGTAAGGGGAAAACCTCCCCCCCTTAACTTCCAAGTTAGGAAAAGTAATTATCAGGCAAGACTTTCTTTGAACTCTGTCAAAGTTTCACTGGGATAATGACTAGAATTAAGTGCTGGAGAATCAAAGTGGAAACTGTTCTTATAGGCCTGAAATGACTGCACTTGTTTTGTGGGCTGGAGATGGAGGCCAGGAGTTTGATGTGGTGTATGGAAAAGGAAAAGAAAAGAAGCCTGTTGGCAAGGTCCTCTTCTTTAAGGAAAGGATTACTTCCTCTTCGGTGCTGCTTTCCAAGGCGTTTGTGTGCTTGGACCTCCCACAAGTTGGCCTCGTTGTGTTCTGATAGGATGGCTGCTGACCAGCTGTCACTCTAGGCAGGAACCACTCTGAGTCCCATGAAAGCAGCCAGCCCTGGTCAAGAGGGAAAGCTGGGCATCTGCCTCTCATCTATAGGCACCTTCTCTACAAGGTACGGAGACACATTTTGCCAGTGGGAGAGCAGGAGAGTTCACACAACCCAGATCATTAACCAGAAAGTCTACTAAAGATAGGAAACCTGCCAAGACAGTGGTGGGGACCATCATCTGGGTGAGTCTCCAAACACAAGGCCAGGCCAGGCCAGGTCAGGCCCGGGCTCTAGCCTCAGCCACTGATCTAGGGGATTGGTTTTGTTTTGATCTGGTGTTACTGTTGTTTGAACTCAAGGCCTTAAGTTTGCTAGACAGGAGCTTTGCCACTTGAGCTGTGCTTCCAGACTTTGTTGTTGTTGGTTGTGAGGCTTGAATACAGGGCCTGGGTGCTATCTCTATGCTCAAGGATAGCACTCTACCACTTGAGCCACAGTGACACTTCTGGTTTTTTGAGGGGTAAATTCGGGATACGAGTCTCTCGAGGACTTTCCTTCCCCAGCTGGCTTTGAACCACTGTCCTCAGATCTCAGCCTCTTGAGTAGCTAGGATTATGGGTGTAAGCTACCGGTGTCTAGCTCTTTTTTCACTTAAAAAAATTTTTTTTTGCCGTAGTTATTTTTCAAGTAAAGTCTTATGTTGGCCTCCAACTATACATGATCCTCTTTCTATATCACCTACGGAGCTAGGATTGCAGGCATACTCTACTGTGCCTGGCTTTTTGATCCAGATGGGAGTCTTACTAACTTTTTGTCCTAGCTAGTCTTGAACAACGATCCTACTGATCTCTACCTCTGAACTAGATGGAATTATGGGCATAAGCCATCATGCCCAGCTGACATTTTTTTGGTGTGTTTTTGACAGAGTCTAGGTATACTAACCTTGGCTAGCATAGAACTCACAAGTTCGACTCACAGTCCTCCTCTTCAGCCCCTTAGATGCTGGGATTGCAGGTATGCACTGCCACATGGGGCTTCTATGGGATCTTGAGAGCCCAGGAAAATGAAAACCAAAAACCTGAAAACATAGGCAGGTCTAAAATTTTGCTTTGTGTGTGTGTATATGTGTGTGTGTGTGTGTATGTGTGTATGTGTGTATGTGTGTGTGTATGTGTATGTGTGTGTATGTGTGTGTGTATGTGTGTGTGTATGTGTGTGTGTATGTGTGTGTGTGTCTGTGTGTGTATGTGTGTGTGTATATGTGTGTATGTGTGTGTGTGTATGTGTGTGTATGTGTATGTGTGTGTGTATGTGTGTGTATGTGTATGTGTGTGTGTATGTGTGTGTGTATGTGTGTGTGTGTATGTGTGTGTATGTGTGTGTGTATATGTGTGTATGTGTGTGTGTATGTGTGTGTGTGTATGTGTGTGTGTGTGTGTGTGTGTGTATGTCTGTGTGTGTGTGTTTGCTGGTACTGGGGCTTGAACTCAGGGCCTTGGTGCTATACTTATTTTTGTTTTGTTTTATTTTGTTTTTCACTAAAGATGGTAGTATACCACTTGAGCACAGCTCCATTTCTGGCTTTTGGGGGGATAATTGGAGATAAGGCTCTCATGGATTTTCCTGCCCAGGTTGGCTTTGGACCTTGACTCTCAGATCTCAGCAGCCAGGATTACAGGTGTGAGCTACCATCACCAGGCCAAATGTAGGCCAGAACGGTTTTGATCCTTCTGCCTCATCCTCCTCATGGCACTGGGCTCCTTCTAAACAGGAAAGGGAGAGGAAAGTGGAGAAAGAGGGAGAAAGGAAGGGAGGGAGGGTAGATACGGATTATCTTTTACACATGCTTAAGTGGAGATCTATCATATAATACTTTAGAATTTATACTTTAGAGAAAACCTGCCTGACTTGAAATCCTGGCTGTGCCACTGTCCAGCTGTGTGTGTGAAGTTTGCCTTAACTGCCTCAGCTGTAAGTAAGATGGGGTGAAGAGTGGGGCCTACCTTGGAGTTTCCATAAAGACATCAGGACAGTGCTGGAACGTGACAATCCACAGATTATGTTCATTAAGTGAACGTGATGAATCTTTCCTTAACTCTGCTTCCTCCTTTCCTCCCCCACACCTCTAAATCAAGCTGAGGTACACACTTAACCTTTTCCTCTAGTAATTTTCTTATCCTTGGCACCTGTCACACCACCTCCAGTCCCTTATCAGTCTTCTAGGATAGATAGGAACACATTACCATGAACTTTGTTACTTAAAAGCAGGGAAATGTGTTCCTTTAGGGTTCTGGAGACAAGAAATAAAAAAAAATCAAGGTGTCGGTAGGACTGCTTTCTACTGAGACCCAGAGGGACAATGGCTCCATGTCTCTCTTCTAGCTCCTGCCCACAAGCGTCTGTAAGCAGAGAGCGTTTTCTCCAAACCCCAGCACTCCTACCTTCCTGATCTCTCCCCGCAGTAGCTGAACAAGACAGGTTTCCAGGCGACATTTCCACCCTTGTCAACAGTGTATCTGGGTCAACCCTCTCCTTTCTTGTGTCAAGTTCAACAGGTTTCATCCTTCTATTTTCTTCCTTTCCTTTCCTTTCCCTCTCTCCCTCTCTCTCCCCATTCCCTCTTTATCTCCTCCTCTTTCTCTTAGTTTCCTTCTCTTTCTCTTCTCTGTTTCTTCCTTTCCTTTCCTTTCCTTTCCTTTCCTTTCCTTTCCTTTCCTTTCCTTTCCTTTCCTTTCCTTTCCTTTCCTTTCCTTTCCTTTCCTTTCCTGTATTAGAGCTTGAACTCAGGGCCTCTCATTCCAGCTTGGCTTTTATTTTTCCTCAAGTGGTAGGGTGGCCACACCTCTGCTTCAGCTTTTTGCTGCTTAATTAAAGACAAGCATCTCATTGACTGCCCAGGCTAGCTTCAAACTGTGATTCTGCACTCTCAGGCTCCTGAGCAGCTAGGATAATAAGCATAAGCCTCTGATGCCTGCCTTTCATTGCTCTATTTTCATTTGTGTACCTTCTTCCTTAGCCTAGCCTCGCTCACTGGTGCTCATCTGAGCCTGTTTTGCTGTCCTGTCATTCTTTCTTTTTTTAGTGTGTTCTAATTGTACCAAAAGTTTTCACTATGGTACTTCATATGTGCACATATTTTCTTTTGCTCAGAAAAACACAGTCCATTGCTTTCTCTTCCTTTGCCACCAATCCCCTGTTGACTGACAGCTTCCTCTGAGGTTGCCTATGCTGTTTTCATACATTGTTGTCCCATATTTCAAAACTATTCATGCTCCATCTCTTTCCCCTTCCCTTCATTCCTCATTCTCCTATATGGTCTCATAATTAGAATTATATTATACACATATATACATACTCAGGGCCTCTGTGTTTGTGTGTGTGTGTGTAATTACATATAGAGACACATACTCAGGGCCTGGGTGCTGTCCCTGAGCTCTTTTGCTCAAGGCTACCTTTCTACCAGTTTGAGCCACAGCTCTACTTCCTGTTTTCTGGTGGTTAATTAGAGATAAGTCTCTGGTGGCCTTTGCTTCCCAGGATGGCTTTGAAATATGCTCCCCAGATCTCAGCTTCTTGAGTAGCTAGGATTATAGGCATGGGCCAACAGCTCCTGGGTGTGATTATGTTTACTGGGTTGGCCAAAGCCACTTGAGTTTGTAACTCTTACTATAAGGAGTTTCTTCTTCTATATTCTGACAATCAAATGCTTTCCTATCTTATTTCCAAAAAATCAAATCATTGCCTATTGCAGCCCTTATAGGTTCCATGGATAGGAAAACTGAGACTTCCACCTGTTCTTCTCAGATTCTTATCACCAATAGAGAAAGTATTCAGAAATGAGACAAATTAAGCAATTGGGAGGAAGTTTTAATTCAGGTTGAAAGTACATAGTCAACAGATCTGTGGGCTTCTCAAGAGAGACACACAGAAAGGGATGTTGGGCAATGTTTTTTGTTTTTCTTTTGTGGGGCCTGAACTATGAGCCTGGCCACTGTCCCTCAGCTCTTCAGCTCAAGACTAAAGCTCTACCACTTGAGCCACAGTGCCATTTCCGGCTTTTTCTGTTTATGTGGTGCTGAGGAATCAAACCCAGGGCTTCATGCATGCCAGGCAAGTACTCTACCACTGAGCCACCTTCCCAGCCCCATGGACAATGTTTCATGGGGAAACAGGGAAAGTTATTGGTGAGTTAAGGCATGGGAAAGAAGAGAAGTTCTAGGAATTGGTCAAGATGTTTCTGGAATAAGATTTACCTCTCCTTTGTAATCATTTTCATGGCATTTTGGGGGCTGTATAATGGCTTCAGGTGTAAGATGGGCATAGGTGATTCTGCACGTCTAATGGTGTGGGGGTGCCATTATAATGACGCAAAGGGCAGTGGTCATCACCTTCTGCCATGTTGGTCTCAGGCAGTTTTGAGTGGTCAAGATTTTTTACTATTTGAGTTCTCACATTATTTCCTATTGTAATACAGAGTCTCAGGTTGCATCAATCTCTAGCCACCACTCAGTCTGCCTTTTAATTCCCCTATGCTCAGCTAACACTACCTCAGCATGAAGACCCAGTTCAGCTTTTCTGGGAAGTACAAATGGCTAGTCAAACTCAATCAGATTATGGAAGGCCCCAACTTTTCCAGAGAACTCCACTCCCATAAGTGCTTTGCTTCATTAAACAAGAAGCCTGCAGGGACCTGCCTGATGTCCATCTCTGGAGAGGCCTCTGTTGCCATCTGCACATTCTCTGGCTTGGGCATTTTATGAATATTTCTAGCTATTGAAGTTCAGAATTTGTCAATCATATCATGTCAAATCCGTAAACCTTACTCATTCACCAAAGATGAATAACCTTACCTTTCTTTTCTCTCTCTCCCTTCCCTTCCCTTCCTTTTCCTTCCCTTTCCTTCTCTTCCTTCCTTCCTTCCTTCCTCCCTCCCTCCCTCCTCTCTTTTTCTTCTTTCTTTCCCTTCCCCTTCCTCCCTCCCTCCCTCCCTCCCTCCCTCCCTCCCTTCCTTCCTTCCCTCCTTCCTTCCTTCCTTTCTTCATTCCTAGCTTTCATCTAGATCTCCATTCCTCCAAATTTCTTGGTTGGTGATTAATTCATCAGAGGGATGCAGGTGATTGTAGCTGCCAGGACACACTTAGGTCCTGGACAATTGTGGATCCTGCTTTGAGCTCCATGGATTGATAAGCATTAACTTATTTATGGTTATCACCTTAACTTTGACCCAAATTTCTCTCTCTGCTCTTCAAGAAAAGCTGGGGGATGGAGGTGCCGACTTCATCAAAGCTTTATTAGGAATATTCTGTAAGTTTTCTGTTTGGTTTCTATACTTCAAATAACTCTTAAAAATCAATATTTTGATGACTGAAGTGTAAATGAATAAGAAACACAGAATAAGTTTTCTCCTCAATTTCATGAAGAGAAATTCTGTATATTTTCCCCCTGGAACTGAGGCAGAGCTACTGGGGGCATTTGCTAGGTTCCATGTGCAGATGCTGCTGCTGCTGCTGCTTCTCTTTCTGGTCAGGACATGGCACTTTCATTGGAGAGTCCCAGATGTGCTTTTGTGGGCTATTGATGCACTATTGTGCTATTTTTCTTTTTGGATCTCAAAGTAGGTACAGACAAAAGCCTTCAATCTCAGTGTCCAAATGGATGGCACCATCTGAGCTTTGATCACGAATAGATTTTGGTGAAGTTGAATTGTGCCTGAGAACAAGGTTAAAAGATAGGTGTGGAGATTTTCCTTTTTAATAGGGAAATAGAAATATAGTTGTATTCCTAAAGTGGGATCTTCTTTTTCATTTATTGTCAATTTTTGCTTTTATGTTTCTTATCACAGCACGACAAGTGAGCTGGAGCCACAGAATCTTTTTTGTTTGTTTGTTTTCTTTTCTCTTTGTCTTTTTTTTTTGTGAGAATACCGTACAGAGGGGTTACAATTACATGGGCAAGATAACGAGTACATTTCTTAGCAAGCATTGTTGCCTCCTCCTTTGTTTACCCTTCCCATCCCTTCTCATACTCCTCCTCTCACCCCACCTAATCCTCCTCCCACCCCCCCCACCAAAGTTGTTTGTTTTTCGACATAATGACTTGTACATCTCATTGTTGCAATAGGTCCGCCTGTATCCCTAGTTAAACAATTTGTTTTTTCCCTTCCCCTCCACAAATTATACCAACATCAAATACAGTGAAAGCAGGGATTATATCGTGGGGGAGGTACATACAAAGCAACATAGAAATTCATCTTATAAATGTGTTAGAACCAATTGCATGAAAAAAAATTTGAATACTTATCTTGAGGTTCATTCCCCCAACATCAACGTATGTGACCTTGCACAGAATCTTTCAAGAGGAGTTAGAGCCACTCTAACCAGAGCAAGTTTATCCATCAAGAGATGGCAAAGGGGAAAGAGGGAGTCAGTTAATGAAATTCAAAAAAAAACCTCTGGCTCTATTTCTTAACTTCTGCTTTTTAAAATTTGTTTTCACTGGCTACAATGCCTTTTGTGCAATAGAAATGTAATAAAGTTCAGTTTAAATTTTTGCCTTTTGGTATTTGTAGCAATAATAGCAAGTAATGTGTTTTATCTTAACTAATACCTTATTAGATGTCTAAATCAAGGTATTGATGTTTAACCAAATTGCATTCTAAAACCAGGCTATACTTTTCCCAGAACAAACAATGTAAGAAAACACACACACACACACACACACACACACACATATTTTTTAAGGTGATTCTAAGGGTTTGAACTCAGGGTCTTGAATTTGTTAGGCTGGTGTAATACCACTGAGTCATGCCTCTATCCCTGTTTTTCATTGGTTACTGTTAGGATAGGATCCCAGTTTCAGCCTAAGCCAATGCCTGAGCCTTGAGAGGCTTGCTATTAGGCTTCCTGTCAATGCTGGGATTACATGGCACTGTATCCAAATTCCCTTCCTGGAGACTGAGTCTTATGGACTTATCTGCTCAGTATGATCTGATAATATAGTATTCCCCATCTTAGTCTCCTATGTAGCTTGGTGTGACTGGTACAAGCTATTATGCCCATCTATGGATTAGAAGGGGTCTCATGAATTTTTCTGCCCATTCTGGTCCCAAATTATGATCCTCCAATTCTTAGCCTCCCAGGCAGTTAGGATTACAGAGATTAGCCATTAGCACTTGGCTTTATTCATTTGTTTTCCTATGCTCTCTGTCATGTTACATGCAAAATCATTATAACATCAACTTTTTACATCTTACGTGTCCTCCATAATATACCATAATTTCCAAATTTATAGCTGATCTTTGTTGGTTATATTTTGGTTTGAGTGCTTAAAATTTCTCCAAAATACATATGATGCAAAAGTGTGGATTGCACTTCTTAACCCAATTGATGAGTAGTGACTGCTTAGAAGTGTGGCTCACAGCCCTAGCCAAACATTAAAAAATGATCTAGGGAGCTTTTAACTTAAGTCAGCCCCTACTCCAAGTTCAATTTCAAGAATCTCTTGGGGCTGGGTTTAGGCAAATTTCAGTCCATCCTGGATGATGCTAATGCACTGCCAGGATTAAAAGTCATTGATCTGGAAGCAGTGTCTCACACACTTTAACATGGATCAGGGTCCCCTGGAGAGCTTGTGAAAGATTGCCAATCCTCCCTTAGGGTTGCTGATGTACCAGTATTTTGCATCATGGTGACCAAAATGGCTAATACAAACAACTTAAAAGAGGAAAGATTTGGTTTTGGTTTATGGTTTCAGAGGGTTCAGTCTGAGGTCACCCTTTGTCCCCAATGTACTTGGGAAGGACCTAAGGCAGCAGGAGCATGTGGTGGAGGCTGGTCTTTACTTATTGATGGACAGGAAGCAGAGAACAATAGAAGCAGCAGCCAGGAATAGTATACCTGCAAGGACCCGCCCCTGGTGATCTACTTCCTCCAGCTAGACCCTACCTTATACAGTTCCCAGAATTTCTCAAACTAGTGCCACTAGCTGGGACTGACTTTGTAATACATGAATCTTTTATGAGAACGTTTCATAATTAAACCATTACAAATAAGATAGGGTGAATCTCCAAGAATTTGTCCTTCTAACAAATTTCCAGATGATGCTGGTGCTGCTAGTTGGGGTCTATACCTTGAGAACCATAATGAGAATGATTTTGAAGAGGAAGTTGAAGTTGACTTAGGGCTCAGTGGAAAAAGAAGGCCACAATTGATTAGTTATGGCTGCCATGGTCATAGGAAGGAATAACTATTTGTTGTCCTCACTCTTGAGAAATTCATAGGTAAACTGCTCTCAGTAACAATGTGGAATGGGTTACTTCTGTCCACATGACAACTTGTTCTTCTAGCTACTGCATGCACCAGCTGGACTAGAAACTGGACTTCTAACTGTCTAGCATGGTGCTGTCATATGATGCTTCTTCTCCAACTTCCTCACCTGGGGACCTCAACTAACTGCTTACTATTTGTTCTATCACCAGAGAGAAGTAGCTTGCTTTTCTAAAAGCTTGAATTATTTTATCCAGTTTTCTGGCTAAGACTAAGCATTGAGCAAGACCTGGAGTCCCAATGTAGGCTCGTTTTATTGACCTACCCTAGAAGAATCTAATCAGGCAATAGAACCTAACCCTGCCTGCTTCTGGCATTACCTTATATTTCTAAGTTTTTGGGTTTTTTTTCCCCAGTTCTGAAGACCAACCAGAAAAGCCATCCAAAGGCAGAGCCTAACAATGGCCATGAAGAAACTTCAAGCATCTCCCTTGATGACACTGAGAAATATCGGTGAGTCTTGTCTGTAGAAGTCCCTTGCTGTAGACTGGAGCACATCTTTATACTATGGGTCTATAGTTTATTCCTTCTATTGCCACGTGACTTAGGCAAGATAGAGTGTTTCCCTCAGATTCCCTGGACTTACATGTCATTCATTAACTGTGGGCAAGTGTTCATTCTTCAAGGAAACATGAACACAATTTTGCATTCTTGTCATGGTCAAACCTATACTTAGCCTCATTTGATTAAAGTAATAGTTCTCAGCTGGGAGTGAGTCCCTCTCATCACTACCACAGGACAGTTGGCAATGGTTTTACAACTTTGGGGGGAAGGGTTGTAGCTATTAATATCTAGTAGGTGGAAGACAGTTGATGCTGCTACACTATGTGGCACAGTCTTCTGTAATAAGGAATCATACAGTCTAAAATGTCAGTAATCCTGAAGCTGGGAAACCCCAGATTTAGGCCAAAGCAAACAGGGAGCACTAAAACTTCCTGTCTTCTCATTAAGTTTGTGTTTGGGTAGAGTAGGGTTTGCTGAGGGCCACGATGTGATGTTTCCACTGGATATCTGGGCTGCTCAGTGTCTGAAGGGATTGTGCCCTTGGTTAGATGTGGGATCAGACCAGGCTGTGATGATAATCCTGGAAAACTTAAAGAACTCATAAGCCTGTTCCTCAGGACAGGTTTCTAATCTAACTTCTCTCAGAAAAGGTTTCCAGGCCCCCGGACATACAGGAGGGAGTGGGCCACGGAGAAGGAAGGATATAAAAGGAATGAAATTTGCCTTTTTTATTTTGCCCCAAATGACTATGAGGAACTACACAAAAGTTTAGTCAAGGATCTGGAAAAAAAAAAAGCAGGTTATTAGGGAATCTTTTGTATCTGGAGGAAGAGGTAGTCTTGACTTACAATTTGTTAAATTATATTTTTGAGATTTCCTAATATATTTTTGAGATTTGTGTAAGTAGAATTCTCAATACTTCTCCTGAGGTCTCAAATTGCTATTGAACTACTTTGAAATAATCTACTTTGAATGACTTCCCTACATAGTTTTAAGAGCTCATTCAAGGGTAGTTGAACAACAGATCTAGTACCTATTAGAATAATTAACTCAGAACTTCTAGCATGGCAGAAAGAACAACATTTGTCAGGTAGAAACCAGGTGCTGGTGGTTCACACCTGTAATTCTACCTACTCAAGAGACTGAGATCTGGGGATCACAGTTCAAAGTGAGCTGGGGCAGGGAAGTTTGTGAGATTCTTATCTCCAATTAAGCACCCCAAAAATCCAGAAGGGGAGTCATGGCTCAAGTAGTAGAGCACTGGTCTTGAGCAAAAGAGCTCAGAGACAGCCACCTAGCCTTTGAGTTCAAGCCTAGACAGACACAAACAAAATAATAACTGGCAGATAGAGACTTGGGTTCTGATCCCAGCATTGATAACTTTTAGCCACTTCACCTTGGGTAAGTCAATGATAGAAAATGTCATCACCTCCAGCCTAAACTCCCATTCAACTTGGAGTACAACTGACTTGACTGAAAAACCCCAAACTCTTTTCTGAAGGAACCTGACAATCTTACTCTATCAGTCTTTATTCCCATCTACCAGGCCACAGATCTTCCTGGCTCAGTAGGTCTGGCCACTTTAGGCACTGTATGGAAGTTCAGAATTTTCCTCTAAAGGTTCCCTAGTTGAATCTACAGCAAATAATCATATAGCAGACAGAGGAGCAGAAGAAAAGGACTGCAGTTTATTCACATGCACATGTTCATGTGATCCACACAAACTACAAAACTATATGAAGGACCTGATGGTTGGGGTTCTTTATAGAGAATAGGAAAGTTTTAGTGGGAGAGAGAATAATTATTGAGAAAGAGAATGGGTGTGGAGAACAGATAACAATCTGGGGAAAAGTTCCTCCGGACACTGGGTGTGGTGTTTGACTTTCAGTCTCTTCCTCTGAATTTGCTCTCCCACTATGAAAAATCACTGGATCACACAATGTCATACAGAGATAAATGACAGGTTTGGAGTTTGAATTCAGATCTTCTGTCTCTGACAGTAACAACAGCTAACACTTGGCATTCATTAACAATGTCTTGGGGATTGTGCTAAGTGTTTTACAAGTGTTAAATAACCTGAACTGTGGGAGACACACCTATCTGATAATTTCTGAGAATCAGGATTTGAATGTAATGGCTTTAATCAAACACTTCTACTTCTAACTAACACATTCTGTCTCGTTGGGCTTAGACCCTGAATGATTAATCCAGGACTTTTTTTGTGCTCTTAAGCCATAAATCACAACATAGTGGGTGGGAATATACTCAGATTTCAATACAAGGGCTCACCCTCTGATTCATGGAGAACATTCCAGTACCCAATTTCTGGGAGACAGCCTCCACGCTTCAGGAAAGGAATAGGTCCTTCCATCCGTGCATGGTGCAAAGTTAGGGTGGAGCCAGCCTGGAATTGAGAGTGGTCTGTGTTTGGGGTGTCAGATCTCAGCTCGACTTCCTCCTGTAGCCTGTAACTGTGTCTGGCAAATGACAGATGGGAATAGTCTTTTTAGGTTGTGGTGCTTTGTTCCTGTGATGGTAATCCTCTATTTTAATACTGCTAACTACAATAGTTAGGATTATGCTCCTTAATTTAATTTGGCTGCATATGGCAACGCTTTCACCAGGCTTTTTATGTGACATTCTTTAGCACAGCCAGCCCGTTGTTGTGTAAAAGGAACTCCTAGGAAGGAGGCTGATCATGCTGGTGCAGATATTTTTTAATAGGGCCACTTGCAACACATCCCCAGAGAAATGACTTCACTGTGGGCCGCTTCAGTGATGGTTCAGCCTCAGAGTGCCATGAGAACCTTCAAAGCGCAGGCCACTCAGAGCCACAAGAGCTGGCAACTGAAGGAAGAGGAAAGGAGAGCAGGACTGTGGGGCTTGGAGCCAGTGAGGCTGACCTCAGAATTGATGAGCTGCAGCGGCAGCCTCCCAGTCAGCAGGGCCGACTGTGGGCCAGATTTTCATGTAGGCTGTGAAATACAGATTGCCACATAGCTTGACAGCACCCCGTGTGGGAGTCATCACAGCAATACACAGCACGCTGAGATGATTGAACAGAACGGAACAGATCCTCCAGCAAGCATCCTACCTCTCTGGTGAAGCTGATGAGTCCTGAGATAGAGGACCTTGAATGGAACCAGAAGGAAATGGCAGCATATGCAGCCTTCCTTTACAGAGGTTCATACGAGGTGGGAGATGCTCTGTATGTTACCCCATTTGGGCAGAAAAAGATGTGCTTTGGTATCAGGTCTGAGTTTGAATCTAATTCAGCTACTTACAGGAACTGAGATGTTGGGCAAGTTCTATCCTCTCCCTAGATCTCAGCATCCTAAACTGGAAAATAATAGAGATGATAGAGAATATATGCAAGGAGCTAGAATAGTTCCAGTCACACTTATAATCCTAGCTACTCAGGCTGAGATCTGAGGATCCTGATTTGAAGGCAGCTTGGGCAGACAAATCCAAAAGACTCTTATTTCCAATTAGCCAACATAAATCTGGAAGCTGAGGCATAGCTCAAGTGGTAGAATGCCAGCTGCAAGACAAAAGCCAAACTGAGCAAAAATGTGAGTACTGACTGGCCTGCGTGCACACATATACACATCACAAATACTCAGTAAGGAAGTGGTGATGGTTGCTTAGTCATGGTGTGGGTATAATAGTGTGCAATAATAGTAACAATGTTACTATTTAAAAGGTTTCTATAATATTAACTTCTTACAAAGGGTCAAGACCTCTCTGGTTTATTATAGACTACAATAAACACTGAGTTTTTTTTTAACACTCCAGAATCTTTTAACAATGTTCACTCTGTGTTTTAACTTGAGAGCCAACTTTTATTTTTGTTCTTGGCTGTCATCTCAAGAGTAAATCTCTGATTGACTCTGGGCCCTGACCTTACCTTGCCAACCTGGCCAGGGTGCCATTAGCATACCTACAGATGGTAACTTTCAAGGTTCCGCTAATCCTTAGTCATTTTAGACTTTCAAGATTTTTCAACTACTAATTGGTCACATTTATTTTCAAAACCTTTTGAAGCCAGAAACCTTATCACCAGCTGAAAGGCGCTTCAAGGAAAAAGATCTGTTTTGAGTTATATTTTTCCTTGTGGATTTGCTTATAGTCGTACATAAATATTTATCTGAACTATTTCAACAAACCTAAATCATCCATGATCCTTATGCAAAGGAACCTTTTAGAAGATTCATGTATGTCAAGAATGTCAGCAATCTCTTTATAGTATGAGGTTCCAAGAACCAGGGGCCTCTTTTCAAATAGTTGGAGCTGTTTGATGGTTTTCAACATGTCTTTTGTTTTCCAATTTCTCTATGTTTCTTCTCCTGTCAGTCCTTCTGAATACAATTCCTCGGCCAGTCCTTTCATTACCGATTGATATTTTGCTCATCCTCTAAGATCTCATTCTTAAGGCAGCAAGGCCTTGGTGAAGACTGGGCAGGATAAGAGTATCCTAGGTGGGAGAAGCAGAGTGGGCAGGCAGCTGGGGGGCGGAGGGAGACTCTCAGGAGGGGGAAGGTGGGTGGGGGATGGTATGAAGCAGAACAATAATGAAGTAATGAGGAGTATGAAAGGCTTCAAAAGCTGCACAACATATTTTGGACATTTTTCCACAGGCTAAAAGATGCAGACTCACAGTTTTTGAGTGGATGATGATCTGCAGGCAAATCTTATTTGGCCTGTGCAATCTTTGAGTTTCTTAGTTTTCAACATATTAAAGTAGATAAGTTTTGAACTTTACAACTTTGGTGCAGAGGAAGCGGGGGAGGATGAGAAGGGATGGGAAGGGGAAACAAAAGAGGAGGCTACAATGCTTGATAAGACATGTACTCATTATCTTGCCCATGTAATTGTAACCCCTCTGTACAGTATTTTCACAATAAAAAAAAGAGGGATGATGAAGTAAGAGAAAAATAAAAACCAAGGATGACTTTCAAAAAAAATAAGTAAGTTTTGTATAAGAGCTCAGATTTCTGATAGCTTTTGAAAAATTGGAGTAACTGTGTGGAACTGAGTAGATCCCACTTGCTTGCTTACCAGTGCTCAAGCCTGCGGGCATTTGTGTCTCATTCCAGCCCTTCATGCTCATGGTCCCCAACAAGACAAGCTACACACACACAAAGTAATTTCTAAAATTCAACATGTTACTGACATCTACTTTGTCTGCATCCCTGAGATCCTTACTATATTCAGGCTCAGACTAAGTTTCTGGTAAAAATACACGTAGATCCTATTCTGAAGAATTTGAAGAAAAACTCAAGTGCAATACCGGTTGACCCATGGTAACAATGAGATGTACAAGATACTATGTTGAAAACAAACTTTACAACTTTGAGGTGGGGGGGGTAGGAAGGAGTTTGGGAGGTGGAGAGGGAAGGGATGATAGGGGAAAACCAAAGGAGGGGGTAACAATGCTCGAAAGGAAATGGACTCATTACCTTACTGGTATAACTGTAACCCCTTTGTACAATATCTTTACAATAAAAAATATTTTTAAAAACCTCAAGTGCAGGGGCTGGGAAGGTGGCTTAGTGGTAGAGCACTTACCTTGCATGCATGAGGCCCTGGGTTCGATTCCTCAGCACCACATAAGCAAAAAGAAAAAAGCTGGAAGTGGCACTGTGGCTCAAATGGTAGAGCCCTAGCCTTGAGCTGAAGAGCTGAGGGACAGCGCCCAGGCCCAGAGTTCAGGCCCCATGACTGGACCAAAAAAAAAACAAAAAACCTCAAGTGCAAAGTATTCCAGGAAACAATATTTTAACTTCCCACAAAAATAAATTTTGCATGTTTCATTATCAACATTTAAGATACCTAGATTATAGCTACGTGCTGGTGGCCCATGCCTATATTGCTAGCTGTTCAGAAGACTGAGATCTGAGGATCAGTGTTCAAAGCCAGCCTAAGCAGGAAAGTCCATGAGAGTCTTATCTCCAACTAAACACCAGAAAGACAGAAGTGAAGCTGTGGCTCAAGTGGTAGAGCACTAGCCTTGAGCAAAAAAGTTCAGAGATAGCTCCCAGGCACTGAGTTCAAGCCTCAGAACTGGCATATATACACACACACACACACACACACACACACACATACACAAACACACACACACACACACACACACACAATAGCTAGATTATAATCTTATAAACTAGAAAGAAAAGATCAACTCTGTACATCTTACTAACTTTATTTGCTTCTTTTGGTTATAAGAAAAAAGAGTGTGTTTTAGTTCCAAGTACATTTTGTGAATTAAATAGCGGCTGGCTTCAAATGGTAGGACACAGATATACCAAGATATGTCCCATCAGCATTGTACCATCACTTGAAGCAGGAACTTGAGCAAATGTTTGTCATAACTGCTTTAAGAGTAGTAATGTTATCCACTGGTGGCTCACTCCTGTAATCTTAGCTACTCAGGAGGCTGAGACCTGAGGATCTCAGTTCAAAACCAGCCCCGGCAGAAAGTCCATGAGACTCTTATTTCTAATAAACCACCCAGAAAAAGCACTGTAGCTCAAGCGATAGAGCACCAGTCTTGAGCACAAAAGGGCTTAAGGACAGTACCCAAGCTTTGAGTTCAAGACCTAGGACAGGCAAAAAACAAAGTGTGTTCATCTCTCAGACTTGGCACCCTGATCGATAAACAAGACAGGGGGAAGGGGGGGTGTTATTCTTTCCATTTGAATGGTGGGGATGAGGGAGACAGAGATTGCTAGAGACTCAGAGCTCTTGCTACTTCTGTGATTGGGGAAATCAGATAATAAACAGCCCCAATACCAGGATTCTAGTGGCCCAAGATCAACACAGTCTAAAGACTCAGCCAGGAGGAGCCTCCAGCCTCAACACAGACCCTCCCCAGAGAGTCCTTGTGTCAATGAGGAGGGCCAGTGCCCCTGGCAGGCATCCCAGGACTCCGAGTGGGGCTATCATTTTTGTTTGCTTTGTAAATATCTTAATGGGAAGTGGTTCAACACCACCTATGGGTTAATCTGAGGGGCTCTGTCTGGCAGCTGTTGGCTCTGAGAACCACATGGTGGCTCGCCACTCTCAGTGGAGGGAGGCAGGCTGGCATTCACTACCCCGTGCCAGGTTGAGGCATCTTCTTTGCTTATTGGATTTACCAACTGGCAGGAAGCACATTGCTGTCTTTTATTTTTAGTTTGTCCCTCCTGGGGAGGGGCAAGGATGGTTTTCTCAGATCCAGTTTGCTCTGTGCTCTAAAGTAGGGCACTTGTAAAAATAATTTTGATAAGTACAAAACATCCTCTATCACCTAAGTTCATTCTGGCAGAACTGGAAATTTGGTACTAAAAGAGGTGATGAGGTGATGGCAATGTTGTTCAGGAAGAAAGACCCAGTGTGCTTTCCTACGGGGTAGATAACTAGTGGGAGCTGCAGCCCGGTCTGTACTTGGGACCCAAAGAATTGAATGGGTGCAGGCTTTACTGTTCTCACCTTTCCACGGCCCCACCCACCTGAATGCGGCTTTCAGGTGTCTTGACCCTAAGTGAAGAATGACTTTCTGGGTGACCTGACCAAGTAGTGTCTTCCTATGTTTGTCTGTTGACATTGACACCGCCAATCTTTCTCTGGGCTTTCCTCACTGGGGTTTGGGCAAGGTCAGATGGTTTCCACAAAGTAGGTTGGATAAATCCCTGGAGTGACGACAGACTTGTAGACAGCTTCCAATGCTGCATTTGGGAGAATGCACAGTTTTGTACATCTTGGAAACATCATTCAGTTTCCCTTAGGAACAGTTGCACCCTGCTTCTAAAGCCTTGTTCTTTCCTTGGCTTGTTGTAGGGCTGCTGCTGGTGAGAGCCAGCGGGGAGGTGGCGGGGGAAGGGAGGTTCCGTTAGGGCTGCTTCTGAGGGCACGGACTCCTGAAGCCATTCCTGTACTGAGGGCCTCATTGTAGCTGTGTTTCAGTGGAAAATTAAATACAGTACAATAGCTACCTCTCCAAATTGTGACAGTTCAATGAGAGTAACATATACAGACTAGATCACATCTTCTCTAACATTAACTAGCTCATACTTAGTGGTAACAGAAACAATTATTACAATCTTGAAGGCTGCTGCCTTTATGTAATCCTTGATATTAAACCTTTTCCCTAAGCTACTTATTTAGGAGTCCATCACTCCTAGTCTCTTAAAATGAAACGTATGTGAGGACAATTTGAGTATTATAATAAAAGAGCTCATTGACTAAAATGAGAATTCATGAGTCCACATCGATGGAAGGAAGGGAAGGAGGACAGGACAATGGAGAAAAGCAAACTTTTTCTTGCAATTAAAATGTGAGAAAGTAACCAGGCACTGATGGCTTTTGCCTGTAATCCTAACTACTCAGAAAGAGGAGATGTGAGGATTGTGATGCAAAGCCAACTTGGACAAGAAAGGATGTTCCGTCCTTCAGACAGATAATTCATCAGCCAGTCTTTCTTCAGTTCCCAGACCCCTCTGCATCCATGCTGAAGTGTCTGTCCACCTCATCCCTGCCCTGCTTGGTGTCTGTCCTCAAGCTTTCCTGCATGGTAAGGGCTGACTTATTACCCCCCACTGCACATGGTATTGTTTAGGCTTATTGCTTTTCTTAATTTTCTAAATCTTCCCTCTTTGACACCCCTTTTCTCACCTGTCTTTGAGTCCATCATTAGGCTCACACACAAAACACCTTTCATGTCGGTACTTCTTTTTTCTCTTTCCCAGAACTGAGCAAGACTCTTCTTAGAATTTTGTGGTTTTTTCCTTTTTCTTTTTCCCCACTTTGGTACTGGGAATTGAACCTAGGGCTTTGTGCATGCTAGGCAAGTAGTCTACCAGATGAGCCATAGCCAAAGCCCTTGTATTTTGTATTTTTCTTTTTTAAAATCATTTGTGGGGCTTGAACTCAGGGTCTGTATGCTTTCCCTGAGCTCTTTTGCTCAAGGCTAGTGTTCTCCCCCCTTAAGCCACAGCTCTACTTCTGGTTTATGAGTGATTAATTGGAGACCTCCTGGGGACTTTTCTTTCCAGGCTGGCTTCAAACCATGATCCTTAGCTGTCAGCCTCCTGAGCAGCTAGGATTGCAGGCATGAGCCACCAATACTAGGCTTGTATTTTATTTCTGAGACAGGGTTTCAATTTACTTTACCAAGGTAAAGAACATAGGCTCAGTGTCTACCAAGTCTGACTGGTATCTATGACTCAGACATCCCATGCTTCAGCTTACTGATCTGTGAAATGGGGACATTCAGAGGACTGACTTCACTAGCACTGGTGTGTGGTTAAATCAGATGATACCAAATCTTGGCACAAAGGAAGCTGCTTCTGTTGCCATCGAAGGTGTGTTGCTGAAGTCCACTCAGTGCCTTGGAACGCACTGCACAGCTTTTCTGCTGTGCTGTGGCCTTAACCCTGGGTCCTGCATCCTCTTGGGTGAGTGACAGCGCTCTTTGTCACTGCTGCCTTTTTTATTCCATCCCCTGACCAGAGGCTGGGCTTTCTCTCTGCAGCCTTGGCTGCAGACAAAGAGTTAAGCAAGCTTTATAATTGGCTCTTGATCAAATGCCACTTCTTCCAATAAGACAAGCGCTATCAGCAAAACTGAGAAAAGCCTTTTGCTCCTGCCTTAGACTTTCACAGTTACAGCTGCCTGCAATGAAACAGTGTAAGTGTACATTTGGTGTGTATGTGTGTGTGAAGGGGGGGGGCAGGAGACAAAAATGAAAAAACTGGCAAATTAAGACTGTAGGCTCATAGCTGGGGAAAGCAATGAGGCAAACAAATATGATCAAATTTAAAGGGCTCAGTGGGATTTGGGGAATTAGCCTAAGTCCATAAATCTAACTTATACTCACTTAAAGCAATGGCATTATGAAACATTTATCAGTCTTTCTGAACCCTTCTGATTAATTTGTCCTTGAGCCATTTTCTACAACATCTTCTAAAACTGTATGTTTTACAGCAAACATATCACCATTTAAATATAACTTGCATATTAAACTCATTCAGCAGCATAACTAATGGAAGTAGGATGTGAGATATGCTTGTGTGTATGTGTGTGTGTGTGTGTGTGTGTGTGTGTGTATTGGTACTGAGGCTTGAACTGAGGGCTTGGGCTCTTGGGCTCTGTCCATTAGCTTTTTCATTAAAGGCTGTATACCACTTGAGCCACAATGCCACTTCCAGCTTTTTGGTGGTTAGTTGAAGATAAAAATGTCATGGACTTTCCTCCTGGGTCTGGGTTTGAACCTTAATCCTCAGATCTCAGCCTCCTGAGTAGCTAGGATTACAGACATGAGCCACTGATGCCCAGCTTGAGATACACATTTTAAAAAATTGAAAGAAGTTACCCAGTATACAAAATGAATGAAAAAAATAGAATGTATCAGCCATGGGTCTCAGTGATACTTTTTTCCTTTTTCTGCAACAATGGTGATCTTACTTTGCAGTAGGATTGTTGATGTCTCTTCTTTGCTCTGTATATTTCCTTGATAGCATACACCAAGTCCCAGAAATAATGTTTTTCCTCTTTAGAAACCAAGAAATGTTTATTAAAATAACAAGGAGATGCCCCTTTTTGTCAAAAGTTGTACAAAGATTAAAAAGAATGATAATATCCAATGTTGGAGATATAATAGGAAAGGAGTCCCCTTTAAACTTCTGTGATTTGGGGCTAATTTTTGTTGCTTTCAAAGGGAGAGATTGGTGATGTAAAAACCTTAAAATTGAGCCAGGCACTGGTGGCTCATGCCTGTAATCCTAGCTACTCAGGAGGCTGAGATCTGAGGATCACAGTTCAAAGTCAGCCCGGGCAGGAAAGTCCATGAGACTCTTATCTCCAATAAGCCACTAGAAACCCAGAAGTGGCACTGTGGCTCAAGCGGTAGAGCACTCACCTTGAGCTGAAGAATGCAGGGTCAGCACCCAAGCCCAGAGTTCAAGCCCCACGACCGACAAAAAAATAAAAAATAAAAAAACTTTAAAATTGAAAAATTATATTCTGCCTTTTAGATTCAACAATGACCTGAAAGGTTGATCCTAGAAAAGTAAGTAGTTGAGAACTGAGAACAACATGTACTTGATATTTACTGATCCCTATTCATAGTGTGAAAATATGAAGAAAAAAAAAGAATATTATCTGGGTGCCAGTGGCTCACGCCTGTAATCCTAGCTACTCAGGATGCTGAGATCTGAGGATCATGGTTCAAAGCCAGCCGGGGCAGGAAAGTCTGTGAGACTCTTATCTCCAATAAACCACTAGAAAACTGGAAGTGGCACTGTGGCTCAAGTGATAGAGTGCTAGCCTTGAGCTGAAGAGCTGAGGGACAGCGCCCAGGCCCAGAGTTCAGGCTCCATGACCGCCCCCTCTACCCCCCAAAAAAAGACTTTTGTCTCTAATGAACTACCAAAAAAACTGGAGGTGGAGCTATTGCTAAAGTAGTTGAGCACTGGCCTAGGGGGAAAAATATCAGGGATAGCACCCAGGCCCTGAGTTTAAATCCCTGGACAAGCATGCACACACACACGCATGCACACACACACGCACACGCACACGCACACACACACACACACACACGAATATATATTCACTATTGTACTATATAAAACACAGGTACTCAAGAAAAAGAAAATAGAGATAACCTTCACATACAGCAATAGTTAACACCTCATGTATATCTCCATACATATAAAATACATTTTAAGAATGAGTACTACAGCTGGAGGCTTACTCCTATAATCCTAGCTACTCAGGAGGCTGAAAATAAGGATTGTAGTTCAAAGATAGCCCAGGCAGACAAATCTAAGAGATTCTTAACTTCAATTAGCAAGCAAAAAGCCAGAAGTGGAGGCAGGGCTCAAGTAATAGAGTACCAACCTTGAGCAAAAAAACAAAATCAAAACCAAGTGAGAACACAAGGCCACTGAGTTCAAGCCCCAGTACTAATGTCATTGGACAGAGGTGAGCCTTAGTGAAGCTTCCCTTTAAATATAGAAACTCTTCACTTAGGGTTCTTGACTTCGATCACAGAATAAGAATTTCTGGACAAGTCAAAACGGTAAGAAAACTTGGCAGAGCTTTATTAAGTAAACAAGCAAGGAAACAGACAAACGGACAAAAAAGCAAACAGAAGGGCAGGGTCACACTCTAGTAGAGCATGGGTGCTCTCATAGGACACAAAGACACAGACACAGACACACACAAGGAGACACTCAGAGAGACACATAGCTCCTTGAACTGTAGAGTAAAGGCAGGGGTCTGGCTTTAAGTTATGCAAAGCTAGGTGTTTTGTCTTTGCTTTAACTATACCTGGTGTTCCAGGTAAGAGCAGATCCTTATCCTTGAACAAGGAGACACCCTTTTGGGGGCATCCTGTCAGGCAGTTGTGAATTCTTGGGTGAGAAATACATCCCTTAGGAAAGAATGCATTCAGTTTCCTCTCTTTGAAGCAAAGATGGCATTTCTAAGTCTTTAGATAACATATTTCTGAGTTGCCTACACCAGGCCTCAGTCTCCATAAGTTATCCTGCTTCATTTTCCCCCAGAATGACTTTTGTTCCCTTCATCTTAAGGGAAGTACATGAAGGAATGCCTCCTATATTTTCTATTAGCTGACCATACCTCATTTTTCCTAGTCTGTCTTCACTAGCACACACACACACACACAAAATGTTTATTGTGTTGTTGGGTGTCTGTACCTCACTCCTATAATCCTAGATACTCAGGACGCTGAGACCTAGAGAATCATGGTTTGAAGTCAGTTTAGGGAATAAATTTCAGCAGACTATAGCTCCCAAATAACCAGCCAAAAGCCAGGTTGGAGAGTGGCTGAAGTGGTAGAACACCAGCCTTGAACAACAACAACAAAAATGCTGAGTGAGCTCATGCTCTGAGTTACACACCCACTCCGTCCCCCACACACACCAAAAGAAAAAAGGAGAAGGCCTATGACTTGTTCATCTGAAACTTTCTTTTCTCAAAGGTTCTAGAATGCTACTATGTGCAAATTCTGATTTGGCTGCTCTTTTCTGACAGCAAGAAAGTGACCTCTTGAAGAGCTCCATGTCCAAAGGACTTTTTGTTTAAAGTTATCCAAGCAGGGATCAATTTGCTTAGTTAGGCTGATGACCCTTTCTTCCAGGGCTAGCAAGAGATGAGTTTATGACAAGAAATCCTTCTAAATTTCGAGACATCAGGAAGCTAACAAAAATCAACTCACAGTGAATTAGCTGTAGCCTATCCTGTTTTGAAATTAAAATATGCTTTCAAGTGTGAAGCACTAAAGGATTTCTTGGTTTGTTTAGAAACCATGTCTAGGTTGTATTACAGCAATATGATCTTCAAAAGTTCATCAATATTAATAGCATACACCAGAACATGGTAAATTACATAGGATTCTAGACATTCACACACAATGAGACCAAAAGAGGATACTCTTAAGAAAGGTGCAATGTCTATGTCATCTGATTATGCAAAATAATAGTTGCCAAAATGAACTTCAGGAAATGGAAACAAGAGGTTTTCTTTTCTTCTTGTTGCTGTTTTTGTTTTCTTTTCTTTTGTCCTGTTTGTTCATTCATCTGTCTTTGGGAAGGTAAGAGAAGCACAGAAATGAAGGGACAAAGGGTGAACAGATGCAGCAGTGGTACTCAGACACTATGTTGAAAATGAACTATACAACCTGTGAGTGGGGATGGAAGGGAAAAACTGGGAGAGAGAAGGGGAAGGGGTGACATTGTCCTCCCAAATATAATTACCTGATTTTTGTAACTCTGACTCTGCTATATATCACCTATATAATAATAATTACTATTCATTGAAAACTTAATAGTACACAAAGAATGTAACTTAAATGAAGCTTAGAAAATGAAGGCCCAGAGGACAGCTGGCATGCAGCCTCCACTACCATCTAAACAAAAGTTACACGTTTGAATATAGAAATTACCAAACAAACCTGATGGTTCAGATACATCCTCACAGCGACTCTTCTTCCTCTGCCTTAATTGTATTGTATATCATTTAGTCTGCAGGGTTTATCAGCCAATGAAGAAAGGAACAACCAGAGTCCAGGTTGTTACCTCACTCAATCACAAACTGGCATTTTCCTAGTCAAATATGACTCTTGTAAAAGTTTGTTATAACTCGCTCCCCCTACCCCCAGCAAATCAGCATTTCTCAATGAACTGATAAATTGAATTTGGGAGCTAAGAAGCTGAAGCTCGTCTCCAAGACCCCGGTGATTTCACCCAGCACTGCCAGCATGGCAAGACAGACCAGCTGGCCTCACAGCCTTTGCTGCAGAAGAAAGGAGACCCTGGGTCCCCTCAGAAGCCAGTTCCGTGGAAGCCAGCCTCCACCTGCCCCGCAACCGGTCACAGTGGGGTCAAGGTTTAAGAGGGAATCAGATGTGAGTCTCCTTTGGGGGCTTTTTAGGGCAGATGCCCAGCAGAAGGGTTCTCAGCAGTGACTCAGAGCTCCTGTCTCCCCTAGAATGCACAGTTCAAGCATTCACTGCAGGAGAGCCACTGAGCCCTGGGGGCAATCTGCTTGAGACTTTAGTTATGCTTTTGAGAAGCTAGAGAGCTCTAGAAATGTGCTCTGGACCACACAAAGAGAGAGACAGCTACTCTCCATTTATTTACAAACCCTTGACAACATTCAGTATTCACAGCTTCTGCCATTTAGCGTGCCATTCCTCACAGAGACCAAGGACAGTGTTACTTTCAAGATATTTCCCAACATGCCTGGCATAGTGGTTTACACCTCTAATTCTAGCTACTAAGTAGGTGAAGACAGAGGGTTGATTTTCCGGGCTAGCTGGGGAATATACCCAAGACTGCTGGGTATAGTGGAGCATACTTGTCGTCCATTCTAAGAAGCTAGGAGGATTACAAAACTCAAAGCAAGAGAAACCCTGTTCACAAAAATCAAATCAACAGGAGTTGGGAGGCATCACTCAAGTGGTAGAGCACCTGCCTATCAAGTACAAGGCCCTGAGTTCAGACCTATGTGTGTCTGTGTGTATTTATAATATCTATACACGTATACATTGTGTGTGTATACAAACTGTTTTTGGATGTACATATACAAAGTACTTGAATTGTCCTAATTGTTTTAAGAATAGACTTGCCACTTAAGTCAGGATGCCCTAAATCTCTTTTAATATATGAGCCCTTTTTTTGGGGGGGGTCCGGTCGTGGGGCCTGAACTCTGGGCCTGGGCACTGTCCCTCAGCTCTTCAGCTCAAGGCTAGCACTCTACCACTTGAGCCACAGC
>NW_012267221.1:21059544-21128034 GCF_000151885.1 Dipodomys ordii
GAGAAACTTCTCTGAAGAGGAAAGAAGGATGGCCAATAGACACATGAAGAAATAATCAACCTCTCTAGCCATAAAAGAAATGCAAATCAAAACAACACTGAGATACCACCTCACCCCAGTTAGAATGACTATAATCAAGAAATCTAATAACAACAGATGCTGGAGGGGATGTGGACAGAGGGGAACCTTACTTCATTGTTGGTTGGAGTGTAAACTTGTTCAACCACTTTGGAAAGTAGTATGGAGGTTCCTCAAAAGACTCCACATAGAACTCCCCTATGACCCAGCAATCCCACTATTGGGCATTTACTCCAAAGATCACAAACAAGACCATACTAAAGCTACCAGCATAACTATGTTTATTGTAGCATTATTTACCACAGCTAAGATATGGAACCAACCTCTCAGTTAATTGAATGGATCAAGAAAATGTAGAATATATACACAATGGAATTCTATGTCTCCAGCTAGCTTCTTGATCCTTAATTGCCTCATCTGTACACGTGTTTGAAAGTCAATTGACCCACATGGATGTTGGCAAAATTACATGGGTAACTCTGTATGTATGTCTTATCTGGTGCTTGGTGGCTCATATGCATTCAATCATCATGGCCACCATGGGCTTTGGTGAAGGATTGCATGAATGGTCAGTGTCATGTCTCTGGTGTGTCCAGTGAAATCACTGGAAAAGAATTGAAGCCCTAAGAAGCCTGGCACTGTTGGCTCATGCTTGTAATCCCTGCTACTCAGGAAGTTGAGATCAACCATCCTGGTCAGGAAAGTCTGTAAGATTCTTTCTCCAATTAATCACCAAAGAACCAGAAGTAGAGCTGTGGCTCAAAATGGTAGAGTGCTAGGCTTGAGAAGAAAAAAAAAAACAGCACAGGAACAGTGGCCAGGCCTTGAGTTCAAGCCCCATGGCCAACAACAAAAAAGAATTGAAACCCTTTGTCTATTGAAGAAAATTATCATTTATAATCTTTTTTTTGGGGGGGGTCCGGTCATGGGGCCTGAACTCTGGGCCTGGGCGCTGTCCCTCAGCTCTTCAGCTCAAGGCTAGCGTTCTACCACTTGAGCCACAGCACCACTTCCGGCTTTTTTCTTTTTGCTTTATGTGGTGCTTAGGAATCGAACCCAGGGCCTCTGGCATGCAAGGCGTGCTCTCTACCACTGAGCCACCTTCCCAGCCCCTCATTTATAATCTTTTAAAAAGCAAGTTGGAATTTGTTTTGAAATTACCGGTTCTAAACTGCTCAGTGTTTGCTGAGGTATGCTTTAAGAACCAAGAGTCCCTCAATACAGTGCATGAGAGAAGGACTAAATATTAAAACAGGGAGTAGGAAACAAGTTCCATTCTTTTCCTCTCTTGAAGTAGCATTGCACATATTACTGAGTTAATATTTCTGGAAAGTTTCAGGAAAATCTGGTTTACTCTTTTTAATCAAGCATTTTCGAATTGGTTTGTCTGTGAACATTACTTCTAGCTCATCCAAGAAAACTGGGGCAAGAAAGTTAGAAATTGAGGACTAAGCAATAATTAAAGGACTAAACTCTCTTCCCTAGCTCACCAGGACTTCTAAAGTAGGGACTTGCCCAGGCTGGACAAGAGTGAGTTCATTGGGACCATTGATGCCCAAGGAGCAGAGCAGACATTGTCAGTCAGAGGAGGAACAGAGGATTTGGGCCAGAAGAACCAGGATTCCTTAACCTCCCTGAGCCTCAGTTTTCTTTTTCTATTTATCAGGTACAATTAAAGTGCTTAGCTCAAATGGTTGTGAAACTCTGAAAAGATACCTAAGAGCATTTTTAAAACTATGAAGTGCTAAGCAAATGCTGATTCATTTAATGTTAAGGGTACTTTTACACATATACTTTTATATACATGTACTTTTATATACATAGCCTCATACTTTGTGTGTACATCCAAGTAGTCTAGTGTTTATTGAGCACTTTCTGGGGACCATACGCTGAATGAAGTGCTGATAGAAAATGGAATCCAACAGTTCCTATCCCTGATTTGACAAAACTCACATTCCATTGTGGGAGAAATGTGATAAATGTACTCATAAATAAATAAGTGATTGTAGATGATAATTGCTTCCAGTATTGATGTGCTATCATGTGGGGTGTGTGTGTGTGTGTGTGTGCGCGCGCGCGTGTGCACGTGTGTGTGCGCGCACTGGTACTGGGGCTTGAACTCAAAACCTGAACATTGTCCCTTAGCTTTTTTCACTCACGGTTGGCACTCTATCACTTGAACTCCAACTGCACTTTAGCTCTTTGGTAGTTAATTGGAGATAAGAGTGTCATAGCCTTTCACCTCTGGGCTAGCTCTGAAATGCAATCCTCAGCTCTCAGCCTCCTGAGTAGCTAGCATTACAGGTGTGAGCCACCTGCACCCAGTTTAATGTGCATTTTTTTCTAATGAGTATATTGCTCACAACCTACTATAGGCAGATAGATTTCAAAGGTATTATCCACTAACAGTTCACATATAGTGAAATGTATTGGTCAGTTTAAGTAAGGAATAAGATTAATACCATAAAATCGGAAGAAATCTTAGAAAACAAATAACTTCATGTTGTTCATGAGGAAATTGGAACCCATGGCATACACACATAAGCATGTGTGTATGTATATGGATATTTTGACACAGTACATATGTGTGTGCCGCATGCATTTGTATGTGGGATCAGGGAAATCAAGGCAGGGTCAGAGCACCGATTTCCCTTCCTGACAGAGTATTTTCCTTTCTGTTGAGTCCATCTGAAAGGCACTGTCACAGCAATTTTATTGTAGCCACATTGTCACACTCAAAGATTTGATTAGGTACAACTGATTCTTTCAAACTTTGTCCCATCAAAATTAATATTTTGCTTGATGTTGGTAGGTTTTCCTTTTATGCTTCCTGGTATGACTCCTGTAGGATGCCCTGCCTCTGCTAGACACCATTCACACTTATAACAGGATTGTTATATAAAGCAGCAAATAGTCTGCTCAAACTCTCTGCACCCAGCATTTCCCAGGCGTAGAGATTGCTGCAGAGTCCAGTTCACTTCCTGAACAATGAATGAGTAAGGTGACTGTATCCCGTGGAAAGTACGGCCTTACCACCAACTTGGTTCTCTTCTTGATAAAGTCTTCTTCTTGGTCAAGTAAGACAATGCTCCCATCTGAATGCACTTCTAGAGCTTTTAAAGGGCAGTTTCCTGGCCTTTCTCAGGCCACTGTGGATCTTCCTTGGTATAAGGAATGTTCTAGTCTGGTGCAGTTCTTTGTGGAACTGGCCTGGGAATCTGAAAGTGCATGATTTGATTCCTCTTTGAAGGAAAACCATCCCCTCTCATTTTCATTTTCAAAGCTTTTTAAATGTTCACTATTATTATTATTAATTATTATTTGTTTTTTAGGGATTCTCAAACCCACAGTTCTCCAAATGGCAGTGATGTCTTTTCCAGACATGCAAATAAGGTAACTGGACATCTTGATTCTGAAGTAACTGTGTGTCCTTTCTTTCAACTCATTCAATCAAGTTCATGGGCCTGAAACTTGTCTATGATGGTTGGCCAGGCCATCTAAACTTGAAGCTGTTAGTGATATTTTGAAATCTTTGAGACAAAAGCCCAGCCTGCTAAAGAACTTTGGTTCAGCAGAGAGACAGGGAGGTACAGTGAAGAGAGAATCAAAAGGCTGGAAATTCGCGGCTGAGAATAAATGCTCACTGCTCCCCGAGGTGATTTGTCTGAGTACTCTACTCCACAGATGGTGGAGCCTCTTTCTGAGAGAGGACCTGAGGTTCTTTGGTAGCCCTTTGATATCCTGCTTGAATTCAATATGTGAAATGGACGCGTCTCTCTGTGACTTGGAGCCCACAGCAGGCTTTGAAGTCTGATCCAATTTTTGCTGCCTACTATTTGATGTTGAAAGGCTGAAATGAAGAAAATGTACAGTTTTTGCCAGTAACTCTGCCGAGCATATGTAAGATTTAAAAAAAAAATCCTCTGGATGATATACTTAGAAATGTTAAGTAGATTAATACCTTCCTATAAGTTTTCCTTTTCTTTTTTTTTCTCTTAAGGATAAAAACTAAGTAAAGGTGCAAATAAGCACCTGGATGTTGATCTGATCTGGATTATAATTAATTTAAGAGGAGACTAGGAGGATTTGTGCCAAGGAAGAAATAAATGAATGAAGAAAAATATGTTGTAACTTGGCTCCTAATTACCCTAGGAGGGGACCTGCAGTTGGTTCAGTGCAAGATGCGGGCAGCCTGGCAATGTCACCAGTACACTTAGCCTCTTCGCCTTACATCAGGGATAAGGATCCCTTAGTTTAAGGAAAGCCATGTCCTTTGGCTGCTGTGTCACTGGATACAAATGATGATTCTCTTACTGGGTCTTCCTGAAGCTCGCAGTTGCTGGGACTGCTGTGCTGTGTTGTCAGACATGTCATGCTGTCCCTGATGGCCAACGACTGAGCCCCCAGGAAACCTCTCACGAACCGGGTAAGAAGGACCTTTTGAACTGTTCGCTGCTTCTACCATTCATGTATTGGTGTGCTTGTTAGGAAGTTATGTCTGCAGGACTGTCTAGGTGGAAGGACTCAGATGTCAAAATGGCCTGATATTAAGAAAACACTCAGGCTAGGAAATGCTAAAGACTGGAAACAAAGTTGTATCAAACAAAGAAGCTTTATCTCCTGTTCATACACTAAAGTTTAGATGTCTGAGGGAAGATAATGAGTATCAAAGTGATAACTTTTCTCTTACAAGAACTTTAAATCAAGAAACTATCCCAAAACAATTTAGGGGTATAGGTCATTTAGGGCCACAGTCTTATTTGGATTTAGAGGAGTTTTGTGTTTTGGACAATATGACCTTTCGCTAAACAAGAGAAGACGTCTTACTACCACATGCCTTTGGAAACTGGCATTTCCCTTTTCTAAATTCTCTGCTACTGACTGTAGTAGATAGCAGTTAAAGTCTGTGGGTAGCTTTAATTGGCTCTCCTGGAAGATGTAATACAGAATAGGATTGTAAAAAATATTTATGCATAGAGGATACTCAGGATAATGTGAATCACTTCAAGGAAAGAAACTCAACTTAAGACACTGATATTACACTTAATTGACCTCATCTATTTTTCTGAAAAGTAAAGCCATTTCTCAGGTCTTTCCAACTTTCTTTTTTTTCCAGTTTTTCAGTGACAAAGCAGTGTAATATGAAGTAGATATATATAAAAATGTCTGACCTTCAGTCCATATGAAACTTAAACTTTTTTACACAAGAGATGAGTACATTATAACATAACCTTTTACATAGAGATGCAGTAAATGGTGATAAACCTGTCACAGGCAATAGTTTCCTACAGCCAGTGTTCAGGAAAAAGGTCACAAGGAGGTAGTGAGTAGGAGTAGCACAAGGAAGAGGACTTTTTAGAAGAAAGTCAGTGTGGCAGAGCAGAGTCTATGGTATGAGAATTTGGCTGCTATTTTTCTCTCCTGCATAGAAAAATCTCTACCTTTTAGTTGAAGTTTTTTTTTTTAGCACATTTACATTTAACGTGATTATTGACATGTTTTGCTTTTAATCACCCTGCTATTTGTTTCTATTGTTTCCCATCAGGTCTTTGTTTTATTTTTGACGTTCTGCTTTAAAATACATATAATTCCCCAAAAGATTAAACAATATCTCATTGAGTAGCTAAAGACACAGGTCTTGGGTCAGGCCTATCTGGCTTCACAGCTCTGCCCTCTGGTTATATAGTTAATCAGATTATATAGCGGCTCCCTCCCTCATTACTCACACATAAGCTCAGTAGTTCACACCTGAGAGGGTTGAGTTGAGGATTAATTGACTAGCCCAAGTGAAGTTCATGGCACAGTACCTAGGAGTTCAGTAACTGTCAGCTACTATGGTAATTTTTGATATTAAATAAATACAAGATTAATTTAAGAGTATAAGCAACCGGTTGAGAAATGATTTTTACTGTAAGGCATTAAGTTATGGTAGAATAGTTGAGGGGCATAAAATATACTGTATTTTTAATGAATAGCTATGAAAGGGAAAAGAAAAACCTGTGTGATTACAATAACCTTTCTAGCCTTTAGAAAAATATTGTCCAAACATTTGTGAATTACAAATCTAGCTTATGTAAATAGCTATTACCTTTCATCTTACACTGTTTCCTCTTACAATTGTTTCAATTCTTCTAATTTAAACAGTTGTCTGTTAGGTGGGTCAATATCTCTATTACCTCCTCGGATGCTGTCTTATGGGTAGCATCTGAAGGTGTTCTTTCTCTTTTCTAACCTCTCATGCTCAAAAGCTCAAGGAGCCTTTCTAACATAAACCTGATTCTCTGTTCTCTTCAGTAGCATCAATTCTTACAATTCTTATGTGGCATTCAAGGCTTTCTGTGTTCTAGTCAACTTTCTTTCTTGTTTGCACTGATGTCTTCTGTTTCATTTCTCTCTGAATCTTTAAACTGTGTTCTATCCCCTGGACATGTCTGATGCATTTTCTCCCTTTACTTTGTGACTTTGATAACGTGCCTCTTCTGTTCCATATGGCTTTCCAATGCATTCATCAGAGTCCTCGCCATTCTTCAAGATCCACATGGCGCTTGTCCTGTGCCCTTTGGCTTTTAATATAATACCTATCCCATCCTGCCTTGTACTAGTTATTATCATTCATCTGTTTTAAACTTTCTAGAATCATAGCTATACATTTCTGGGTTCTCTCCTCACCACTCAACCTATATTCCTCCCCCACTGAGGCTCAAGCTCAGGGCCTTAAACGTGCCTAGGTTCTACTACTGAGCTACATCCCAGTCCTGGTCTAAATTCTTGAATTCTTGAGCATTCAAACCTTCATGAAATACAATGAAAGCAATAAGAAAACAGAACTCCACTTGAATAAGCAAATCAATGAAACCTTCAAAAAATATATATTTTTTTGGATCCGGTCATGGGGCCTGAACTCTGGGCCTGGGTGCTGTCCCTCAGCTCTTCAGCTCAAGGCTAGCACTCTACCACTTGAGCCACAGCGCCACTTCCGGCTTTTTTCTTTTTGCTTATGTGATGCTGAGGAATGGAACCCAGGGCCTCATGCATGCAAGGCAAGCGCTCCACCACTGAGCCACCTTCCCAGCCCCCCAAAAATATTTTTGTAAGAATCCCAAAACAAGTTAAATATCTCCCGACATACTAGTGTAATAAATGAAAATCCTTCAAGTTGTTTCATTTGTTGCTGTTGCTTTGGGCCAAGGACAAGAGAAAAAAAGTTTAGACAGGGAGGCAAGGTCACATATATAAGTCAAATTTCCTTTGACCTTAGAAAGCAACAAAGATAAGTTGAAGCAACAAAAACATTCCAGCCTTATTTATGGTTTTAGTTACAGGAACAACAATGTATCTTTAAGACATTGTAACATACTATACCTTTTTATGTTTATTTTTCTGTGTGTGTGTGTGTGTGTGTGTGTGTGTGTGTGTTTGTATGGTACTGGAGCTTGCACTTGGAGCCTCTGTGCTTTTGCTTGGCTTTTCTGCTCAAGGCTAAAACTCTACCACTTGAGCCACAGCTCCATTTCTGGTCTATTGGTCATTTAGTAAAGATAGTCTCACAGACTTTCTTGGCCAGACTGGCTTTGAATGTTGATCCTCAAACCTCAGACTCCAGAGTAACTAGGATCACGGGCAGTAGCCTAGGTTTCCTTTTTCTCTTTTTTTTTTTTTTGGCCTTTAAAAATTATTTCAACCCATACTTTTAGAGAAAGAAAAATGAAAATATTAACGCCTTTTCAGTTTTCAGAAAAATGTAACACCCTACAGGTTTGCCTTCTAACATGTAAGAGAACTCCCTTCACTGTCCTGAAGAGGATGGTTGGGTGGGAGACAGGGGATGAATCTGAAATGTCCAGGCTTGCACTCTGTTCTGAACAGACATGCTAAGTGTTCGGTAAACATGGAACGTGGACAAGGCTGTCTTCAGCCCCTTAGCCAGCATCTGAGAAATGTCCCATGGCCCATGTGATTCATTTTTCACATAGGGAGACAAGCCCAGAACACCCAGGAAATACAGAACACAAAACCCTTTGCTGTTAATCCAACCAGTTAAATTGTTTAATAAGATAGACAGGAATGTATGCAGCCTTGATCTGATATTATTGTGTAAACATTTATTCATTAGGCATTTGTTATTTTTTGTATTTATCCATCTATTTATTCAAGACAACTATTAACATTTACTAAGTGCCAGAACTGTCTTGTGCCAGTACTTCTCAATGTACTGAGAAGACCAGTTTCATTTTTCACTTTTCCAATGAATTGCTTTCCAGTTTTACACAGTCTGACACTTTTGTGAGATGCAATAAAAACAAATTACTACAAAATCAATTATACACTTGGATGTTGGGCCAGTATAGAGTTGATCTCAACTTTTCTAAATTTCTTATTCTAAATTAGAGCACTCTAAATTTCTCTATTGACCTTGTACACCAGTAACAAAGGCCAGTGTGTAAGTGCCTCTTTATGAATATGCCATCACGGTCCTGTTCATGCAATGCTGTATTGTATGTAGCCTATGGGGACAAATGAGAAACAATATGTATAGTAAATGAAGCAAATTAGTCGGATGGGACGGTATGTGTTAAGGTCAGTATTTGGGGAGAAAGTGCAGCAAAATTGTCCAAGTGTAGAATGAGGCTGGGGTTGGCTGTCCTTTGGCACAGATGATGAGGGAGACTTCACTGGGAATTTGAGTTTGGAGTAAAGACTGGAGGTTAGTAGCCAGTTGGCCATGTGGCTATCTACAGGAAGAGCATTTCAGGGAGGGAAAGGTCCTGAGGAGAGAACAGACATGAAAGTATAGAAAGAAGCCTGTGTGCGAGGAGCTGAGAGAACACAGAACAGGTATAGGAAATGCAGAGCCAACAGGACAATACAACTCGGCACGTCTCAACATCCTAACTCCTGCAGATGGGCTAGCCTGGAGGCTGCGAAGCAAGCCACCTACAGTTGTGTATGGCTCCTGCCATTCTCTAATTCTAAGGGGTTTCCTGTGATGCTGGTGCTTTTGATCCAAGGGTCACTTCCAGAGTAGCGAGGGTGGTCTTAGCAAGGTGGAGAGCCAATGAGCATTCTCAGCCTGGGAGAGACCTGATCTGAGTTTGCAGCAGCCCCTCCAGCTTTGGGTTTGGCATCATCAGGAATCAAGGCAGGCAGTGAAAATGTTCTCCAACCCATAATGGCCTTTCATAATGAGTGTACCAAACACAATTCTCCTATTCTTCATGACTCAGGACCTGGTTTTAGTTTTATAATTTTACTTTTTTGTGCCATACTAGGGCTTGAACTCAGGGCCTAATGCTCTCCCTGAGCTTTTTCCACATAAGGCTAGTGCTCTATTACTTAAGTCACACCTCCACTTCTGTCTTTTTGCTGGTTAATTGGAGGTAAGAGTCTTTTGGATTTGCCTGCCCAGGCTGACTTTGAATGGTGCTGTTCAGATCTCAGCTCCTGAGTAGTTAGGATGATAGGCATGATCCACCAGCAACTGGCCAAAAGTAATTTTAACCTTCCATGTTTAGGGTACTGAGAGCAAGTGGTATTGTCACAGCCTTCTGAGGGGCAGGGTTGACCTGTGATTGCCAGTGTACAGGGTCAGAGTCTGGGACAGCCACCAGGAATCATCTGGTGTTGGGCATTGAGCTTTAGCTGGTTCCAGTGCTTTCTTGGCCTGTCCACTCAAGGACTTCTGAGCACATTGCCAAGTTCTTCTGCCAGCTGCTGCTTTTTCTGCTTGCTCCTGCTTTAACACTATCAACTGCATTATTTCCTTTTGCCTTCTACTTGTTCATTACTACCTTTTTTGTGCCTCTGGGTAGCAGTTTAGCCATCAGAAAGCAAATGTGGGTTGTATTTATCCTTGGAACTTTTCGTGACTAAATATAGGATTTAAAATTAAATATAGGATTTAAAATTTCTTCAATGCTGAGGGTTTTTATTCCAACATGTGGGATTTTGAGTGCTAACACCAGGAAAGTTGTGAATAAGCTGGTATATGTTTGTTGCCCTTTGGTTAGCCTGGAAGTTGAGCTTGATTTGGGCAAGAAGATTTAAAATACTTAGATGTTTATATTTGGCAAGACTTGAACCTTAGACACACAGCCTTGCATACTGTTGCCTGGATGTGGAAGGATTTTGAGCAGCTTGCCAGGTACCAATGCTGTGACCCTAATGGCTCAGGTGTCTTCTGCCTGACAGGGAGAGGCTGTTACTACCATAGCAGCTCAGAGGCCATGTTATCCCTGTCAAGAAATCACATGGAATCCAGACTGTCCGTGGGTGGAAAACTCCTGGTCCTCTCTGTCCCATCCCCAATTCTATTAGTGAATGCTTCACACAGGCAGCCAAGGCCTCTGGGTCTTCATTTGTAAGTAGTCCCTGGTTTATTTTTTTTCTCTTTATTTCTTTTATGGTTCTGTTAGATTGAGAACATCTTTTCTTCTTTTATGTGTGGGCTTGGATTTGCCTTAACCTTCATCAGTTAAAATTGGTGAGGCAGGGATTCAAGTTCCTGGCATATGGGCATGTGTGTGTGTGTGTGTGTGTGTGTGTGTGTGTGTGTGTGCGTGTGCGCGTGTGCGCAGAAACAACAATTACCCAGAGAACTTGTTAGAACACAGATTACTGAATCCACCCATAGTTTCTGGTTCTCCCCCTCTCCCCCCCCCGTGTCTGTGGTGAGGTAAGGGGTGAAGGTGGGTACATTTTTACCAAGCTCCCAGTTGGTGTGAGGCTACTGTCTTGGGGATTTTTTTTTGGCATCCTGTCCCTGGATTACTACTTGGAGAAAGTGTGACTCATCTGTGTGGCTTCCACACTCATTTGGTATTTGTTGAATACCTACTGTATGTGAATCACAAGTTCAAGAAATGCAATAAGTGTGTGAAAGACTGACACCATTCAAAGTCTCGCTGTGATTTCCCAGAACAGTGCCTTCATCATCTCAAAAGGTCCCATGAAATTCTCCAGGAGTCACTAGGAATAAGTGACATTTACAGTAGCTTTGTTATATAAGAAGGATGATAAGAATGTTCCAAATTTCTTTTTTTTGGGGGGTCCAGTTGTGGAGCCTGAATGTTCCAAATTTCTAAAACATCTAAAAATGTTTCAGTTTCTGACATTATTAGGCCTGGTTTTCTTTAAAGTAGATTTCTAGTTTATAAATCCTAGTTTATAATTTGTGCCTCTGCCTACCTGATTGCTCTATATTCTTCCACAGAGTGAAACTATCCACAACCTAACAGAGAAGGTAAATTCACATATCTCTAACAAGGCCAGTAGACAGCAGTGAACCTTGAGGCCATGGATGAGAGGGGAAGTAGATAAAAAAGGAGAAAGAGAAGAGATTTAGGGTATACTCTAATTTGGCCAATTTATATTAATGATACACCTTTCTGATTTTGCTTAGAAGTATGTTCTCACTTTCAGTAGATCTGGCTTTGGGCTGATTTGATTTTGTTTGACTTTGTTTTGTGATTTGAAGACTAACAAAGACAGGGGATGCCAATTGTAATCCTGTCAATGAACCCCAACAGAGGCCTCTGGAAAGGATTGGGGCTCCCTGAAGAAAATTTGTAGGTTGACATAAAAAGATTTCCTCTAAAAACTGAGGGTGTAGAGGAATGTAGTTGTGAAGGCTGACACTGTCCCCACACTTCTGCCAGCTGAGTGTGAGATTCTGAGTCTAGTAAAGGCTGGAGCGGGAAGAGGGCGCAGCTGAGGACATGGGTAGCTATGTAAGAACTACTCATGGAGGCCACACAGGCCACAGGCCAAGTTACCATTCCTGAGACCACAAGCCTTGCCAAGCCTGCCACAACGGGCATCTCACAAAGGTGGCCCTTTGGAGTCATGGCTGCCTAGACAGTGCTACATGAAGTTTCTAGTGCTTTCCTGCATGCATTAGGGAGTGCTAAACTTTTTGCTGCTGACAAGTCAGTTCTGATATGGTCCTAGGACATCAGGCATGCAGCTGCCAAACAAGATGAGGTGTGGTGTGTGTGTCAAGCCAGGCCAGGGTCAGAGCCAAGCCAGAATATTTGGCTTCCAGAACTGGCCATTGATGGCCTGGCTATAACATGTGTCTAGGGAGATTATATTTTAAATTCTGTTTTTATTTGATGTCATTGAAAAAGCAGATACTCTAGAGACTGCCCTGTTCACCTCCACTGCCTAGTTTATTTCATTTTAAACTCTCAACTTTGAAGTTAAACATACAGTCTTTTTGTGGTACAAAGGGAGTGATTTTGCTTCTTTTTACTTTTGTTTTCCAAAAGTGGATGTAATAATTTTTAATAGCTTTTCTTTGAATAGTTTTTGACTTCCAGAAATATTGAGCAGAAAGAGTTCCCTTATACCTCTTTCTCTCCCTCTCCTCCAGATTCTCCTGCAGGGAATATGTACAGTCCTTCAGAGACTAGGGGTACAACTCAGTGGTAGAGCAAGTGCTTAGCCTGTCCGAAGCCTGGAGCTCAATCTCCAGTTCAGTTTTGTATTAGTGTGGCTCATTTGTGAGAATCAATACACTTACATTAATATACTACTACTAAATGAAATCTAAACCTTATTCATGAGATTCATTCTTTGTGGAGTATGTTCTGTAAGTTTTAACAACTGTATAATGACTGATATCTTACCATTATGATATGGGAAAGAACAGTTTCACCAGCCTAAAATTCCAGCCATCCTATCTCTGCCTACCCACTTTCCCTCCCCCACCTAAATCCCAAGTCACCACTGATATTTATTTATTTCTTCATTCATTCATCCGTTCATTCATTTGTTTGTTCATTCATGTAGTTTTTTGGTCATGGGACTTGAACTCGGGGCCTAGGCACTGTCCTTTGAGCTTTTTCAATCAAGGCTAGCCCTCTACCACTTCGAACCACAGTGTCTCTTCCAGTTTTCTGATGGTTAAAGAGTTTCATGGACTTTCCTGCCTAGGCTAGCTTTGAACCCCAGTCCTTAGATCTCAGTCTAATGAACAGTTAGGATTACAGGGGTGAGCCACTGGCAACTACCGTTTCATATATATATTACTGTATATTTATATATCTAATTGTCCCCTTCTTGGCTTTTCATAATGTCACATGATTAGAATCACACAATAAAGAGCCTTTTCAGATTGGCTTAGTTTTACTTAGCAGTATGCATCTAAGATTTCTCCATGTTTTTCATGGTCTGAATGTTTTTTGAGTTTTTTTTTCCAGTAGTATTAGATTTTGAGCTCATGATATTACACTTACTAGGCAGATTCTCTTACCACTAAACCATACCTTCAGCCCTAATTTTTGCTAGTTATTTTTTTTATTGTGAAAATACTGTACAGAGGGGTTACAATTACATGGGCAAGATAATGAGTACATTTCTTATCAAGCATTGTAGCCTCCTCCTTTGTTGCTAGTTATTTTGAAATAGGATACTAGGCAGACATGAGCCTGAACACCATCTGTCTTTCTTAGGCTTCTCATCATAACTATGATAAAAGCTCTTCATTGAGCAGTGGAGCGGGGTATCACACAAACGTTTTCTGCTTGGATTGCCCTTGTTCCATTGTAGAGATATACCAACATTTGTTTCTGCCTGCACCAATTGAAAAACATCTTGGTTGCTTTCTGGGTTGGGGAATGTTATCAATACATTTGCTATATACATTTGTGTAGAGTTTGTCTTAGGGGTTATTTTTTCACTCCTTCTGGATAATTCCAAGGATGGTGAATTATGTGACAAGACCATACTATGCTTTGTAAGAAATTGCCAAGCTGGTTTCCATTCCAAATCAACTGTACATTTTTTTTATTCCCATCAGCAATGAATGAGAGTTCCTGTTGCTTCACATTCTTGCCAGCATTTGATGCTGTCAATTTCTGTATTTTTTTGTCACCTTAATAAATGTACTGTGGTAGCTCTGATTGTTTTAATTTACAATTCCCAGATGACCTGTCTTATGGATTATCTTTTCCATGTGCTTAGTTGCCATCAATACATCTTCTTTGGTGAGATGTCTGAGTTTTCAATTCTGTTATTTATTTTCAAGTCTTAAAGGATTTTTTTTCATTCTGAAAAGCTGTCATATGTCAGGTATGTGTTTAGCATATATTTTCCTCTCAGTCTGTGGCTAGTCTCAGCTGTCTTTTGTAGAGCAATAATGAATTTTTAATGAATATAATCAGGGAGACAAACATTTTAAAATAAAGCTGACTCCCACTTTGGCTTAACTTTTGCTTCCTATCCCCAAAATAAGAGCAGCCTGAGAAGAACACAGTGATTGACTATGTGGAGAGCAAAATATGATGTGAGCGTGGTCTCTAAATTAGAAGCAATAAATAAATGTAAGTGCTACAGGGGGGCAAGATGGACACAATCCCAAGTTCAATAAGAAAAAGGAAACTTGGTCTTATATCTGTGTGTATAAACATGCAGAGCATTTCCTCTCTGTTCTTGTTTTTTGTTTGACTCTTGTCATTTTCTTACCATTTATGCTCCTTAAATAACCAAATTTTCCAGAATGTCTAAGAATCTCTGGGACATCTACTAAAACAGTATCTAGTGAAAGATAAATTATTGGTTTAAATTTTAATTCTAGAATTTAAATCCTGGCAGAGAGTGAAATCTACCTTCATTAGTCATACAGTTGAGTAGTCATTCAGCAGATATTTAGAGATAACCCACTACATGTTTATCCCTGGCAACACACAGAGAACAATTCATGCTTGTTCTTGTGACATTTTTGTTCTGAGAAAGATGGACAAATAAGTCTAGGATCAAAGGTTTTTAAATTCTATTTTTTATTATCTTTAAGTAGTTGCACAAAGGAGTTATTACGAAATATGTCAGTTTAAGTACAATACATCTTGGTCAATGTCATCCCTTTCATTGTCTCTCCCATCCTTCCCAACTTCACCCATCCCCTCAATTTTCCTAGTTTCCTAGTCTAGAAAATGAATACTATGACTGTATTCTCCCTTCCTTCCTCTCTTCACTCCCTGTTCCCATTGACCTCCCACACACATCATTCAAGTACCAGTTTCCTGATATTCATTGTGTTGGACTGTGAGTTGGTTGCTCTAAAGACTTATACCATTTGAATTCTCTCCTGTATATGGCATACTTTAATGAACACTTTTGTGTGCATGTACATATGACACCATATATGTTTATTTATAGATTTATAAATTAGATCTGACTTCCACATATGAGAGAAAACATGCATCTGTTGTCTCTCTGGACTTGATTTGTTTCATTTAACATGGTTTTTTTTCCAGGCCCATCTGTTTCTTTACAAATGATGTAATGTCATTCTTCCTAATAGATAAGTGAAATTCCATTGTGTGTGTGTGTGTGTGTGTGTGCGTGCGCACACGTGTGCGCGCGCGTGTGTGTGTGTATACACACACAAACACACACACACACACACACACACACACACATATATATTATATATATATATATATATATATATATATATAAAGTTTTCTTGATCCATTCATACATTCAAGGGCATCTGGGCTGTTCCCATATCTTGGCTATAGCAAATAGTGCATGGTTGTGCAAGTGGTTTTACTATATCCTGATTTTGTAATCTTTTGGATAAATGTCCAGGGATAGTATTGCTGGATTGTGTTGTAATTCTATGTTTAATTTCTTGTGGAATCTCCAAACTACTTTCCATAGTAGTTGACCAAGTGTACTTTCCTACCAACAGTGTTCTAGGGCTCCTTTTCCTCTATATCCATGCCAGCATCTGTTATTGTTTGCATTCTTGATGTTGGCCATTGTAACTAGGGGGAGATGGAATGTCACTGTTGTTTTGATTTGCATTTCCTTTAGGGCCAGAGATGTTGGAGAAGTCGCTAGTTAGTTCATTTGCCCATTTATTATTTGGGTTGTTGATTCTCTTTTTGATCATGTAATATTTATCTTTAATTACCTTAAGTCTTATGGCCATATAGTTTACATATTATCTCCTCTATTTGAAACCTTTTCTCTAAGAAGTTGTCAAAAAGCACCACTATCAATCACACATACACAGTAGTTCCACAATTTTGTGTTTCTAAATAGCTGCATAAAGAAAATCCTGAATTATAACTTAGTCTGTCTTAGTCCAAAAATAAAGCCTGTATTGTATCTATCAGTCACTTTTAAAAGCATCTGTACTTACAGACCAACTATAAAATGTGACAAGTGTTAAATATTCTTCATTTGACATTTATACATAAGCCACACTAAAATGCCTTTCAATAAGTAAAAGGCAGATTGCAGAGAAAGGGAATTCTAATTAAATTGGCATAGTCAAGACCAAAAATATAGACATTGCTTCTTCATCTTTGGCCATAGCCTTTAACAGGTTAATTTTGCTTGATTTGGAGACAGTAAAGGGATTTCCTCAGTATTTAATGATGTTCTCATAATTAGCCATATAAATCTGAATATAAAACCAATCTTTAGGGGGGGAGGGGGGAGGCTGGGAAGGGATGTGAAGGGTAAACCAAAGGAGGAGGCTGCAATGCTTGGTAAGAAATGTACGCATTATCCTGCCCATGTAATTGTAACCCCTCTGTATAGTATGTTCACACATAAAAAATAAATAAATAAATTTAAAAAAATACAATGGGAGAGGGACTTACAAAGTAAAAAAGAAATGATCTTATGAATGTGTCATAAACAATCGCTTGAAAGCAAATAAAAAACTTTCGAATAAAAAAATAACAAAAAACCAATCTTTAACAGATTGGGAGATGGTATTATTCCCTACCTTGCTGAAAAATTGAACATTAGTAAGTCCAATCATATGACAGAAAGGGGGGAAATGACAGTATTTTTTCTAAGATCATATTCATTTAGCCACAAGCCAGTTTTACTTATAGGACCATCCAAAAATATTCTGCCAGCCATTCATGATCTGAAATCTGATATTAGAGATCAATTGAATTATGGTACACATTAAAAAGCCATGAGACATTTTGCAATAAATGAATAAGGCAGTGGCTATTACTCATTTGTAGCTTTTTTGAGATATGCTATTAAATCTGCCCATTCTCCCTTCTTCTTAATGCCAGAAAAGATCATTTTTGTTCCAGGATGTACTTTTTGGGATTCTCTAAATACTCCATCAGTGTATCCTCTCCCCAGGTGATGCCTTTGTTCTTGTTGGCATCTGTGTAAGTGAATCCAGCTGCTTGACCAGTCTTCCGACTAAACAGACCATGGAGATTAGGCCCAGTCTTGTGCTTGCCTCCCTTTTCAATGGTGTGGCATTGGGCACACTTCTGAACAAAAATCTTCTTGTCTTTCTCAACATCACCCATTTTCAATTCACTCTTTCCTCGCTATCACAAGAAGGATAACAGCTCCAAAGCCAGATGCTGTCTCAGGTTGTTGATTCTTTGAAGGCTTGGTTTCCTGGGCTCTTTGTATATTCTAGATATTAGGCCATTATCTGACAAATAGCTGGCAAAGATGTTCATCTATTCTGTAGGTGTCTTTTTAGCTTATTAACTATGTCTTTTCTCTTGCAGAAACTTCTTAGTTTAGTGCAATCCCATTTGTCAATCCTTTTTTTAATTTGCTGAGCCCCTGGAACTTATAAAATTCCTGCTGTGTCAAGAACTTCTTCTCTCAGATAGAAAGAACAATTCAAAAATTCACGTGGAACTGCAAAAGGCCCCAAATTGCAAAAGCAATCTTGGGCAAATTTTTTTTAAAGTAGTTCTGGAATGACAATTCCAGACCTTAAACTCTACTACAGAGCTATAGTAATGAAGTATCTTGGTATTGGCACAAAAACATGTCCAAGGATCAATGGAACAGGATAGAAGACCCAGAAATAAATCCACATATGTATAGCCATCTAATATTTGATAAGGAAGTCAAAAACCTAGGCTGGATAAACGGCGACTTCTTTAACAAATGATGTTAGGAAAACTGACATCTGCACCTGCAGAAAATTGAAACTGGATCCCTATCTGTTGCCTTGTACTAAAATCAATTTAAAATGTAATACATCAAATCTTTTTTGACCAGGGTGTTGATTAAGCAGCTATAGGAACTACAACAGCGATACTTGGTCCCTAGGGAGCCAAGAAGGTCACCCAACTTTGCTCCAGAGCTTAGGAATTGATGAAGCAAGGAGTGAAGAAAGGCTTGAGTTCCTCTCTCCCCTCAGAAAAGTTCCTGTGTGAGAGCCGTAAGATAGAGGGAGTTTTGACTTTTTAAAGATTCTGAAATATAGCTAGCTACTGTTGGCTCACACTTTCAATCTTAGCTACTTGGCAGGCTGAGGTCTAGAGGATTGCAGTTATGGGTCAGCCCAGGTGAAAACTTCACTAGAGTGCATTTCCAAAATAACCTTTGAAAAGCCAGCCTTGCTGGGCCGCTGGTGGCTCACACCTGTATCCTAGCTACTCAGGAGACTGTGATTTGAGGATTGCAGTTCAAAGCCAACCTCAGGAACACAGTCCATTCGACTCTTATCTCTAATCAACAAGCAAAAAGCCAGAAGTATAGGTGTGACACAAGTGGTAGAGTACCAGTTGGAGGCATGGCTCAAATAGGAGAATGCTGGTCCCGCTGAGTCTCTGAGTTCAAACTCCATTACTACAAAATTTTAAAAATCCGAAAAATAATGTATCTTCAGAAAACAAAAGCAAAATAACAAAGGAAAAAAATCCTGTTCTACAGCAATGTACAGTCTAATGAATTCTTTTTTTTTAAATTGTGAAAATACTGCACAAAGGGGTTACAATTACATGGGCAAGATAGTGAGTACATTTCTTATCAAGCATTGTTTACCTCCTTTGTTTCCCCTTCCCATCCCTTCCCAGCCTCCTCAGTCTAATGAATTCTTATAAATGCAATCACCCACACAGACACAACGAGGGTCCCAGGCAGACCTCATTCACACTGAAGTCCTTGGGTACCCTTTCAAGCCTGACTCTTCTCCACCTTGGAGTAGTCACCCAAGCGTCTAAACTATTTTCACTTGGTTTTTGAACTGTTTAAACTCTGTGCAGCTTGAGACACACTATAGGTGATCATTGTGTCTAGTTGTTTCATGGTCATCTTTCTCCCCAAAACATTATATTTTTGAGATTGAATTGTTTATTTTTCACTACTATATAGTGTATAATTTTTTTAGATAGGACACATTTCAAGAGTTCATCCTGTGGATGGCTGTCTGAATCTTAAAAGAAGAGTTGTTCAAAGATGATGATGGTCCTGCACCCTTGGTAATGGGCATTGCCGGCTATGGAGACAAATCTAATTATATTCCTGCTGGGTCACTCTAGCAGCTTTGTGATTTTGGACAAGTTACTTAACCTACCTGTGCCTCTCTTCTTTGAACTAGAATAAGAAAGCACCTGTCATGCGGCTACATAAGAAGTACTTAATATAGTGTTTTGCGTAGAGAAAGCATTGAGCAAAAGTTTTCATACTGAAGACTTCTGCATGCTCCTCACAGGAATCTTTCATTATCCTTGAGTAAATTTCTCCCCAGCTTAGCTGCAGTTAAGTTCATAGAGGTCTTTGAGATCCTTTTGTTCAATTCATTTTATAAAAGGAGAAATGATACCCTAATGGATCAACCAAGAACTAGCACCTAGCCCAGAGTTGGATCTCAGGAGTCAGAGAGGGAGTGATTCTCTGGCTCAGCTTCCCAGAGAGTGCTGCCCTCTTCTTGAAGATTCCTTGGATAAACTGGATGGCTATTTCACCTTCTTAAATGTACTTTCATCTTCGTGCTAAAAAAGAACAGGGAAAGATAAAAGCCTCAAAGAGTCCATCAGTCAGCTCTGTGCCTAGTGGTAGTTGGTGGAGTCTACTACTTCATTATGGGATTGTTTTCTCATTGGTTAGAGTTTAGGAATTCAAAGTCCTCCAAGTCATGAGGGCAAAACAAGGGGCATGCAGGCCCATGTGGGACTATTGTACTAGACAGAGACCTTGTGCTTTGTTTGTTCTGCAGTTGGATTTGGACTAACAGTATTTCTGATTTAAAAAAAAAGTGCAAATGGATATCTTATGAAATTGTAAATCTATGAAGATAATTGGGATGATGACAGGAGAAGGTCCAAGTGAACAATCAATATTAATTAAGCCTAGCATTTTTCTTTCGACCCAGAGCATTTCTCAATGTCTAACTCATATTCCCCTGAGCTCTGCTTGTCATCGTTTCCCCTCTAACCTCCAATCCCATATTCTCCACGCTGCTGGTCTTTGCTGATATTTAAGTTTCTATTAATTAAGCTTCCTCTTCTATGAGAAAGAGATGCAGACAGACAGAGACACAAGAGCGAGGCAAACAGGTAAAGACCAAGACAGAGAGACAGAGACCAAGACTAAGACTGAAATAGAGCAAAAGAGAGACACAGAGAGACAGAGAGTGATAGAAACACTGAGTTTGTGCATGGAAGGCTCTGATGGCTCTAAGAGGACTCTGGTTCAAGACTGTTCCTATGAAAGTAAAACTCCAGACCCACTCTTTCTGTGTGTTGACAGGCTGGGCCAACCTAGACAATAGTCTAGTTTGCTCTTCCAGTAAAAAAATTCCCTTGGAGAGTTGCTGATTTCCTTCATTCCATTCAAATTGTCCAGTATGCTGGCATATGCTGAGATTGCCACAAATCATGCTTGGTTTTCCTCAGTGCCACCTTGGGCCTTAAGCATCTACCACCTTGAGTCTTTAGTACATTTAAGAAGAGTTGGAGTCATTTGCTGGGATGTTGTATATCTGACAACTGGTATCGCTGAAAGCAGTTGTGCTTCATTAATCCACCTAAATGGTAGGAAGACCATCCAGATCCCCTCTGGCTCCATCCCCATTTTCTCTTCCATCATCCAGAAAGGTCTCTGTAGCTGCTTAGTGGTGAGCAATTAGAGCCACAGAATACCCAGACATCAGGCTGGCTTGTCTGACCTAATATGCATAAAGATTCTGTGTTCCCTAAGGAACTCTTCCTTTCTAAAGGGAAAAAAAATTAATGCTATCCTCTTTCACTAAATTGGTGCCAGGTAATTTCCCTTCACAGTCTCTTAAAAGGACAAATTCAAACAGGCCCAAGAAACAAATGCAAGAGATCTCCAAAGCTCGGAGGGATGAGTTTACACACTATCCTCGTTTCAAAGGAGGTGGTTTCTATGCCAGGACACAATGCGTGGGTTCTCCCGGCGGGCACTCACCCCTTTATATGTCAAGTTCTGTATTCAGACAGAAATCAGATAAATGCAAAGAGCTCTGGGTTTGTTCCTGAACTGAAGTGATTTGTCCTAAAAAAAAATAGCTTTCCTACCTAGCTCATTACACAGAGTCTGAGTGTGTCGGGTGCCAGTGAGGAGCAGACTATCCCAGAATCCATTCCAAATGGTCAAGAATCAGATGGCAAAGTATGCCTTCTCCTTGTGTGTAAGTCCTATAGTTATTCACACTTGAAGCATTTCAGCTCTGAACACCACATAGACACCCTGCTTTCTCCTATTCAGATGGCAGTTTGGGGACCAGGGTGCATCTCATCTCTTGCTGGTGGCTCATTCTTTGCTCCAGACTTCCACCCTTTCGTTCAGTCCATTGACAGAACCTTTAGTTCATCTAGCAGTTCCTCCTTTACCCTGGAAGGCACTGGGAAAAGGCACATGACTCTCTTCTTAAAAGGGGAATTAGAAGAGATGTCCCCTTTAAGCTACTGTGCTGGCAAATTAATCCTGTGAGGATAGAAAGCTACCTCTATCTACAGCTATAGAGGACTTAAAGACTGAATCCAGGCTTCATAAATGTTTCCTTTCTCCACCATCTGCATCCAGAGCACTCTAAACAGTGGACCCTGGAGTGCATCTTCTCTTTAGCATATTACAGGTGGTCCTCCAGGCAGATTTTACACCTTCTTTTACAGACTACTTCACACTTTGAGCCCATCTAAGAAGCCAGGACTCTGTTTCTAGACAAATGTGCAAAGGTACATCCACAACATTTGCAAACAAAATTATCCACTTTCCTAACTCCTTCACATTCCCTGCACCCTAGGCTAAGAATCTGTGTGTGTGTATATGTATATGTATATGAATTTTATTGTTATTATTAAGGAGTTCTACAGAAGGGCTACCATTTCATAAGTTAGGTAATGAGTGCATTTCTTTTTGTTTGACAATGTCACCCCTTCCTTGGCTTCCCCCCAGTTTTCCCCTCCCATTCTTGCCCATAAGTGACATAGTTCATTTTCCACATAGTGTATGCTGAATAGCATGATTATATTTGTTTACTCGTTCTCCCTTTCAGTACTCCTTTTGAGCCCCCTAAAAAAACACCAAGGCAAAAACAAACAGCACCACCAGCAACAATGGTAACAAAAACCCCATGTTGCCATTTCCTGGAATTTGTTTTGATAAATAATATAAATGTTCAGAGAAGTTACACCTTTGGGTTCTTCCCCCAAGGATATCTCTTTTAGTCTATATGTAAATTCCTAGGGTCCTGTATAGGTTATCATGTCCAGTTATAGTTTAGATCTAGCTGTCACATATAAGAGGAACACGTGTACCATTTGTCTCTCTGAGCTTGCCTTTCCTCACTTAGCATAATTTGTTCTAGGTCTATCCATTTCCCCACAAATGATATAATCTTATTTTTTCTAATGGATAAGTAAAATTCTATTGCATATATATATATATATATATATCATATTTTATTGATCCACTCATCTGTTGTAGAGCATCTGGGCCATTTCCATAACTTGGCTATTGTGAATAGTGCAGAATAAACATAGATGTACACTTGTCTTTACTGTATCCTGACTTGTAATGATCTGGGTAGATGCCCAAGAGTGGTATGGGTCATAGGGAATATCTATGTTTAGTTTTTTGTTTTGTTTTTTTTGGGGGGGTCGGGTCGTGGGGCCTGAACTCTGGGCCTGGGCGCTGTCCCTCAGCTCTTCAGCTCAAGGCTAGCACTCTACCACTTGAGCCACAGCGCCACTTCCGGCTTTTTTCTTTTTGCTTATGTGGTGCTGAGGAATCGAACCCAGGGCCTCAGGCATTCAAGGCAAGCGCTCTACCACTGAGCCACCTTCCCAGCCTTATGTTTAGTTTTTTGAGGAGCCTCCAGACCGTCCAGAGTGGTTGTAGTAGTTTATATTCCCACCAACAGTGCAAGAGGGTTCCTTTTTACTTACATCTCCACTAGCATTTGTTGTTGTTCAAATTCTTGATGTTGGATAATCTATCTGCGGTGAGATAGATTTGCATTTCCTTCATGGCCAGGATGTTGAGCTTGTCCTTGTGTGTCTATTTGTTATTCTTACTTCTTCTGAGAAGTCTCTCTTAAATTCCTTTGCCCATATGTTGGCTTATTGGTTGGGGGGGGTCTTAATTTTTTGAGCTCCTTGCATGTTTTGAATATTAGGCCTTTGTTGGATATATTGCTGGTAAAAGTCTTCTCCCAGTCTGTTGGCTGTCTTTCTAATTTAGTGACTATGTCCTTGCTGTGCAGAAACTTTTTGTTTTGATGTAATCCCATTTGTCGTCTGTCTTCTATTTGCTGTGCCCCTGAGACTCTTTTCAAAAAGTTCCTACCTATGCCTATAAGTTCTCTCTATCTCGTTTCTCCTCTGTCTTGCACCAATAAGAATCCCTATGTTAACAATAAGAATTCATTAATTCTGAAGATTATCAATTTCATGGTTTGAAAGCTTGATACAATTTTCCCGCCTACTTCCTAATTACTGAACAAGAAAAAATAGTGATTTCTTTTTCTATGTAGTAGTTCTTGAAATATTTCTAGATTGCCCTTACTTTTTCAGTTAGACTTCTCTTTGTAGACTATTCTCTATAAGTCATCAGAAGACCCTGAACAATGAATTGAAAGGCCAGTGTAGGTGCTCATACCTGCTCCTTGGGACATGGAGATAGGAGGATCATGTTTCAACACAGCCCAAACTCCTCTCCCCCACACCACTGAAAAGTTGGTGAGACCCTATCCCAATCAACATTCTGGTATGGTAAGGTACATAAAATATATCTGTATTTGCAGCTACAAAACAGACAGACGTAGGAGGATATTGGTCCAAGATTAGCCAAAGCAAAAATCAAGAGATCCTATCGGAAAGAAACAAAAAAGGAAAGAAAGAGAAAAGAGAAAATGGACCAGTGTTTTTCACTGTCCTATAATTTCCTTTCCTTTAATTTTTAAGAACAATAAAAAGATCAACTATGGATCTCCAACTGCATTCTTCCAGGAAGTGGGGGGGGGGGTGGTGGAGAAGGCTAAAAGAATTTTCCCAGACACTCCATCCAGTGACTCCACTTCTACCTCATGGCCTCCATGCTCTGCAGAAGCTGAGAGCATATTTCAGCAGATTCTGTTCCCTATAAATTCGAGGGTTCTGTGGGGAAACAGGCAGAGAGAATAGACACTGAGCTGACAAGGAATAGCGTCTACTGAGGATCCAGTTCCGTCATCTGAGGCATAGACTCTGGCATTGCTTCATGCTCTTCCCAACGCTGAGAATTTCCAAGCATAGGAGTCAGAACTCCCTCCTTCCACATCAGACCCTTCTTCACGGAATGCCAGGACCTGCAGGCAAGAGGGAGAAAGGCCTTAGAAGAGATGATTACAAAAACATTCCTAGGCACATATTTAAGTACGCCTTGTGGAAACAATAAGTGTAAATGAAACAAAGCTATTTCTGGTAGCATCTGGAAACAGGAGAAATCAAAAAGACTTGTTTTGGTACTAGGCTCAAAGAAGTATGAAGGATACAATTTTTATGCAGAAATATTTTTGCAATATATATTGTGTACCTTAAAAATGCATAAATCTTTTATCCCAATGATTTACTCAGAATCGAATTTTTTAAGTCTAGAAAAAAAAAGAAAAGAACATCAAATAAATTTGGCACAGTAGCATTTCAGAATAAGATGTAAAGCTTGCATGTACAAAGGATTTCAGATAGTATGCAAGAACTTTTATTTTCATCAGCACCAAAGGTTTTACTGCAATTTTTCCTGAGTATTCCAGTCCTTTGGGTGTGGGTCTCCAGTTATAAACAGCCAATTAAAATGACTTGAGATTCCATTCTGCTTATGAGTAAGAAATTCTACTCTTCTGTTGCTTGTCATTACCTCCAATTGCAGGAGGACTCTTAGAACAAAACTGACAAAGCCAGATATGGTCTCTCAAATCTGTAATGCCATCTATTGAGGAGGAAGAGATTTTAGGAACATGATTTGAGGGTAGATAGGGCCAACAGTTCATAAGATTCTTCATCTCAACCAATAAAATCTGGGCATGTGGTAGAAGCCTGTCATCCCAGGTACTCAGGAGCCTGGAATCAGAAGGAATGTAGTCCAGGTCAACCTGGGAAACAATGTGAGAACCAATTGAAAAAGTAACTAAAGCAAAAAGAGTTCGAGTATAGCTCAAATGATAGAGTGCCTGCCTACCAAACACTAGACATTGAGTTCAAACCCCAGTACTAAGGAGAAAATACAAATGACCTATAACTACATGCAAAACTGCTTAACCTCCAAATGTAATCAGAATTTGAAATGTATTGTGTGGGGGAGGGAAGGGGTAGTACCTGGACTGTCAAGAATTCAGGTTTGTAGCAGAGAGCACTAACGATACTGGGGAGCAGTCTGTTATTATATCATTTGACCCAGCAATCCCTACTCTGCAAATGTGTTCTTTATACATAATTTGGGTTAAGCCCCTGCATATTTTCTGATAAATTGAAGTACTGAAAAAAATCAATGGTGTTCATTCCAGATCAATCTGGGGATGATGGTATAGAAACAGAAAAGTAGAAGTGGTTGACATGGTCCCTAGCACATAGTAAGTACTTAAAAGGTGTTTACTGAATGGATTCAGATCGGTGGTACTGTGGTTTGAATGAATGTCAATGGCTTAGGCCCCAGGGGGGCACTTCAGAAGTGGTGAAACCTTTGAGGGGTGGGTGCTGGGGAGCGGTCTGCAGACATTCCAGTAAGGTAGGAGGATGTGCCTCCAAAGAGGACTGTGGGACGCTGATTGCTCTCTTCTGTTCCTTCTCATCAATTCTCTCTCAGTCTCCTCCCTCCTCTTTTCTTTCTCTTTCTTTTCCTGACTCATAAGGTGAGCAGTTTTCTCTGTCACTTACAGTGAATGCCTTCACCAGAGGTCAAGTGCAGTGGAGCTTACAAGTCTTGGGCTGGAACTTCTAAAATGAGCTAAATAAGCGTGTTCTCTTTATGAGTTAATTGCCTCCCATTCTTCATTATAGTAATGTAAAACTCACTCAGGTATTCTGTATGCTAGAAATTAGCTTTCTCCAGCAACATTTTGAATTTTGCATTTTACTATATGTAAATATTTCTACTCCATTGTAACTATAGGAGTGGAGTTTGGGAGATGGACCCGCCATCTGCTTAAACAATGGAAAGTTTGGCAGAAGGACATTTCTTTCTCTGTGTAGGATTGTTTTCTTTCTGCTTGTTTTGTACAGTGAAATTAGTTATGAGAAGGAATAAAGTCTCCAGGTAAGAGAGAAGGAGGGAGAGATGACTAGTGTACTTTGGAAATCTACAGGGCAAGGTTGACTTGCTCAGGTTGCACCGTGGTTTATTTTGCTATATGCAATTAAGTGGGTTATCTGATTAATAAGTCATTTGGTATTCAGTTTGCATTTCAGATAGTTCTACAAGGATGGTCTCAGGCCCTTCTGAAAGGAGGCTGTAGTTTGCCTTCAAGTCTTTTCTCCTTGTCTGAGCAAACATTGTTCTCATAATATTACCTCCAGAGAATCAACAGGTTCTAACAGCTCAAATCCACTTGGATTTTAATGATGAAAATGGACTGAACTAGAAGTGTCTGCAAGTTCCATGGTTATTTTCTTAACAATTCCCAACAGATTATATTCCAATCACTAATGTATGAAAGTATCTAAACCAGGAGGTTCAGGAACATATTCTTAACTATTAATATTATAAAGGGAAGAGTGAAATAATGCTGCTAAGTTGGAAAGATTCTTTGGGATAAAAGTGCAGATGAGATGCATGGTGATAGATTGAAGCAAAGAGTTCTCAAACACGTGCCAGAGAGTTTTTACCATGTGGACTGTGCGGATAAAACAGAGTTCATGGTGTAATCTCATCCTAAGCATGCATTATAGCTAGAATTTTATCACTGGGATTTTTCCAGATTCTTATTAGCTAACTATCATTGAACAACCAATGGGAAAAATTCTCATCTCAACAGCAGTTTTTAGTGATCAACTTATTAGAACCCCCTCTCACTATACCGATTAAAATTGCTGAAATCTGTAGAGTTAAGAGATCATTCTAGCCAAAGAAAGTTTGTAACTTTAATGAACTCCAAGACATGGGCACAAGAGGTTTTTCTTTGTTGTTTTTAATGTACTATGTGATTTCTTTTTTCTTTTGTATTTTCCCCCCTATGGTTTATCCTCTGTTGTCACTGTATTTGATCTTGGTACCCTTAGTATTATATATATATATATATGTTTATCTGAATTAGGGAAGAGAAGGGGAACAAAAAAAAATGGTTAGATGGGGGCTGGGAAGGTGGCTCAGTGGTAGAGCGCTTGCCTTGAATGCCTGAGGCCCTGGGTTCGATTCCTCAGCACCACATAAGCAAAAAGAAAAAAGCTGAAAGTGGCACTGTGGCTCAAGTGGTAGCGCGCTTGCCTTGAGCTGAAGAGCTGAAGGACAGCACCCAGGTCTGGAGTTCAGGCCCCAGGACTGGCCCAAAAAAAAAAAATGGTTAGACAAAGGACAAAGGGGAACCAATGCAGCAGCGACATTCATAAGACAGCATGTTGGAATGACCTGTACCACTTGGAGGGGGTAGGGAAAGGGAAAGAGGGAGAAAAATGAAGAAGGGGTAACAGGTTCAACAAGAAATGTACTCATTACCTTACTTACGTAATTGTAACCCCTCTGTACATCACCTTGACAATCAAATTAAAATAAAAAAATAATAACTTATGCACCATGTTGAAGGGGTTGGGCAACCTGAAGAGGGTGTCATTGCCCAGAAGTAAATATTTTTTCCTGTAATAACCTAAAATTTGTTGGTAAGTGTACTGCTGATTTCTCTCCTGGGAAGGCAATGTGATCAGCAGAGCACATGGCTTCCTCCGATCTTGTCCTGCTCAGTCCAGGTTTGAGAGCAGGGCAGTAACCACAGCAGATGAAAGGCACAGCATTGGGGCTGGGAAGGTGGCTCAGTGGTAGAGCGCTTGCCTTGCATGCATGAGGCCCTGGGTTCGATTCCTCAGTACCACATAAGCAGAAAAAACCGGAAGTGGCGCTGTGGCTTAAGCAGTAGAGCTCTGGCCTTGAGCTGAAGAGCTCATAGACAGTGCCCAGGCCAAGAGTTCAGGCCTCATGACCAGCAAAAAGAAAGGAAGAGCACAGCACTGTTCTATGCCTGTGCCACAGACAGACTTAGGAATTTAATGTAGGCATTTTTTATACCCATGTAACCTTTAAAATATTACCATGTTTTCAAATGAGACATCTAGCCAAGTAACATGTGACAAAGAGGTGGATTTTTTTACAAGTTATCTTTAGCTGCAACAATAATTTGAGCAGTAATGGTTACATCTTTGCATCTTATTTCCTAAGAACAAAAATCATGTAGTAGAGAATGAAGAAGTGATGTAGGTATAAAACCTGGCCTATCTATTCATTCTAATACCAGAATCATAACTAAAAGAAATGTGAATGAAATGAATAAGAATATCAATAGGGGCTAGGCTAGTAGCTCATTATTGTAATTGTAACTACTTGAGGGCTGAGAATGAGAGTATATGGTTCCAAGCCAACCAGGGCAGAGGAATCTGTGAGATTTCATCTCAACAGAGGGAAACTGGATGCAGTGGCACAAACCTGTGATCCCAGCAATTATGTTTGTGAAGCCTGAAGTAGGTAGATCACAGCTCAGGTAGAAGCAAGACACTATCTCAAAAATAACCAGCACAAAACAAAGCTGGAGGCAGGATTCATTGGTAGTGTGCCTGCCTAGTTCAAACCCTAGTACACCAAACATTAACCAAAATTTTAAAATAAAAATGTCAATAGGGTCTTTTGAATTTCTTTGAGATTCTAACTGGATGGTTGTTTTTGTTTAGGTTTTTTTCCCCCACAACCACAGATCTTAAGTGATGCTGGTGAGGGTCATGGGAGCTCTAACACAAAAGACTTACAGAATGTTTGAAGCTCTCTTTTGACCTGGAAATATGATATAGCCCTTTGCTTTTAATTCTCAAAAAAAATCACATAATTAAATGCTGAAGAACATTAATAGATGCAGCTCTGATCACAGCGGCAAGGAACAAATTAATGAGCTTTTCTTCTGGTCAGCAAAAGATAAGTTGTTTCAGCCTATGGCTGAGGTTGGAAGGGAACTGTTCTAATGAGCAGATGTTCCTGACAGGAAGTTCAGTGGGAAAACCTACAACATTTTGTGACAAATGCAATGTCGCTGTGAGGGAAGCTACAACCTTTATTGCTTCCTACTAGGGCCAGAAGTAGCTACAAGTGTTTAGAAAGTTACATCCCACATAGTCTTTTATTTCTTTTTTTTTAATCTTTAAGTAGTTGTACAAAGGAGTTTCAATTTAACATATCAGTTTATGAGCCCAATGCATCTTGATCAAAATCCTCCTTCATTCTCCGTCAAGTAGTCTTAACACAGAACCATATTCTGAAAAGCTTGATGGAATTTAGAATGGGCTTTGAAGAGCCATTCATATTGTTTATATACTCTCAAGTAAAACTTCACATTGCATCTAGCAACTTATTTGTGTGTATGTGCCAGTCCTGGGGCATGAACCCAAGGCCTGGGCATTGTCTCTGAGCTGTCCCTGAGCCTTCTTTTCACTCAAGACTAGTGCTCTAACACTTGAACCACAGCTATACTCATTTTTTTGGTAGTTTATTGGAAATAAGGGTCTTATGGATTTTCCTGCCTGGGCTAACTGCGAATGGCTATCTTCAGATCTCAGCTTCCTGAGTAGCTAGGATTATGAGCCACCAGCTCCATCTAGCAACTTGTTAATTTTTTATTTTATTGTAAAGATACAGTCCAGAGGGGTTACAGTTACATGAGTAAGGAAATGAGTACATTTCTTGTTGAGCATTGTTAACCTGTCTAACAACTTTTAAAGGAAAGAATGGTATCAAAATCACTAGGAAACAAATTCATTTCATAATAGGGCTTCATGTGCTATCTCCCAAGGAGCCATGATGATTCATGGACAGTTTATGATTTTAGTTGTGTCAGAGTAGCCACACTCGGAGCAGTAAAACAGAACAGAGCAACAGGAGCTGCTTTGGTGCTGTGGCAGAATTCCTAAGAACACAGTTTAGGTAGGGCTGGATTAACTTTTGTTCATGGTTTTAGAGGTCTCAGGCCATCACATTGGAGAGGTACAGAGCAAGAGAGCAACTAACATGATTGTAGTCAGGAAGGAGGGGTGGGGAGAGATTGCATACATTTGTTGGCTTTCTTCATTTTCTGTTTTATTCCATCAAGGGGTCCAACCTCTCAGCTGGTGCTGCCCACATTCAGAGCACATCATCGCCCCTTAGTTAATCCTCCCTAGAAACACCCTTGTGGACACAGCCAGAGGTGAGCTTTACTAGTCAATCAAATTGACCAGAATACCTACTACAACAATTTGACTGACATACTTTGCCCAATCCTTGAATTCCACGAGAAGGGGTATATATAATCATCTGGCAAGTGAAGACAGAGAGGCAAAGAGTGTCGTGCATATCCTCAGCTACAGTACACAGTGTGTTCGGTGGACTGGTGCCAAGTATGGAAGAAGGCCAATAGAGAAAGGCCAGGGACTTCCCGTCTGGGCATTGATGACTCTTACTTGACTATGCTGACTTTCTAACAATAAATAACTTAGAAATGTTCTAGCAAATGTTCCAGAGTGAGGACATATGGGGCGTTTGATTTTGTTTGTGTTTAGAGTATGATTTCCATGCAGATGGCATTGGTTTAGCTGTTGCGTGACTTTGTTTGGATCTTCTTTGACTCAGCGAACAATGAGAAGCATAGTTCTTTGGAACGCGGGCTTCAGGACTGTGATTGTGCAGTGTGTCTCAGCACGGTCAGCAGAGGCATGAGCTCTTGTTCCTGAGATACCTGTGCTTGTCAGGGAGAGTCCAGTGACTCTAACCGTGACTTTAGTTGCCTCTTAGGACTTCAGAGTTAAGACATAGAAAAAAGCCATAAAAATGATACAGACCATCCGTGTATGTATTTAGAGATTTCAAGCCTAGAATACCATTACTCTAGCAGGAATCTGGCCACAATTATAGGTCTGACAAAGTCAGCTAGTTCATTTTTTGAAAGGTTAGTCTTCTGAAAAGATATCCAGGAATAACGTCTGCAAAAATGAGGCCAGTGGCATATGTGTTCTATTAGTTAAGTTTGAGGGGTTTTTTTTCCATTTGTTTGCTTTGAGTTTTGAGACACAACCTTTCTATGTAGTCCAGGCTGGTCTTGAACTTGAAGTGCTTCCCCTAGGATTATAAGTGTGTGCCATCACACTTAATAAGTTAGTGTTTCTATCCAAAGATATTTTTAAGAGTTCCAGTTGGCCATTTCTCCTTTCTAACCTTATTGTTGAAGGTAACTGAAGGGAGAAAAAACAAGCAGAAATAATATCTGAAAATTCTAGAAATTCGCAAAATCATGAATAGATATCTGTGTTTGTTAATCCCTTGGCCTATGCTTTAGTTTGTTACCTAAACACAAATACTTCTCCAAGGAACACCAGCTAAGTATGACATCATTTCATTCAGCCAGGGCAGTGAGCTTTACAAATAAAGGGTTATGTTCTTCACACTAGCACTGTATCTTAGGTTTGGGCTGTAGATAGCATACCCATTTGATAAGTAACAGCCAAGAAAGTTGCTCCCTAAGAACCTGTCCTTTAATTGTATGCTAGCACATAGACAAAGAGAAGCAGACAGACAGACAAAGACAGAGAGACAGAAAGAGAAAGAGACAAGCAGAATCCTCCCTTCCTGCTTTCATCCCATAGGCAGACAGATTACATTGTCTCAACCTTTATGGTTTGACTTGTGACTCAAACTGGGAGTCACAGGAATTTGTTGCTCTTTTACTCTGTAAAGCCTAGAATTTTGACAAATTTTCCAATTCTCTTTATAGGACAGAGCTCTTCTAAGTACTCCTCGTAAGGAAACGTGTATTACTTGAACACAAGGGGATATCCTCTTCCTAAAAGCTGATTTTAACAAATTTGGGAGAAGATTAAGGAAACTCAGGTGTGGTGCTAGGGCAGATCCAAGATTAAGGTACTACGCTATGCTATTATTTCAGATGTAATAAAATCAGATTTAGATCTGGTAGACAAGTTCTTAGCTGAAGAAAAAGAGTTTTCCAATTTGAAGAGAAAATCACCTGCTGTAACAGGACAGGGAAATGATATTACAGGAAAAGGAGACGTATGTGTAAAGCATTAGGGTTGGAGTCTTGAGTTGGTTAGTTGGTCTTCCTTTTATTCAGCCCCTTCTTTCATGCTAGATAGCCTTATGTTATAAGATGCGTAATTGATATTGGATCTTAGTGAACAAAATGTTAGACTGTTGTCATTTCATAGACAAAGAACTTGCTGTTTGTAGAAACTAGGGACTTTGTCTACCAGGGTAGAATATGTCAGAACCGAGATTCAACCCAGACTTCTGGCTCAATAGCTTGGGCCTTAAACCACTGTACTATGTCATCTTCTCTGGCAAACACATGCTGCTCTACTCAGTGTTGCGAGACACCCCACCCTGCTTTTTGGCAGTGTTCCCTAACCATCATTTGTGAGGCCCAAAGGGCTAATTTTATTTTTAAAATGACCATTCTGATTATTTGTTCTTGAAAAACAGCCGTTATACTGCTTAATGTTTGGATTCTTTAAATGCAATTTTTCTTAGTAGCTTTGTAGATCTCCAGGAAACGCTCACAAATACCAAACTAAAGGCTTGTTCTACAAGTTAGCATTGTTGCCCATCTGTAAATCATAGGCAGGGTGTTTGAAATTCCTCTTGCCTTACCAATACTATCATTGCTGTCTTTGTGCTTCGAGGAACAAAGATGGGTGGCAAGGTTTGGATAAGTGTCCCCCAAAAGTCTGGGTATTAAATGCTTAGTCACCAGGGTGGCACTAGTAGGAGGGGGTAAAACCCATAAGTGGGTCCTAGAGGAAGGTCCTTGGTCACGAGGAGCCTTGTAGGAATTGTAGGACCCCAGTTTCTTCCTTGATCTCTTTTGCTTCCTGATCATGAGACTAGTAGCTTGCTACTACCACATGGTGCCTGCCACTGCCATCTGTCCCTTGCACAAGAGACCCCAAGCAATAACCATGGACTGGAACCTTCACAACTGTGAATCCATTTTCTCAAGTGTTTTGTTACAGTAACAGAAAATTGCCTTAACACCACAGGGCTCAGTATGAAATCAATGAGTTTATGACATCATCCCCCCAAAGCCCCATTAACATGCTATTAACATAATCAGTTTCTCAAGATGGATAACATTTTCATAGATCTAATTCATCTAGCAATGACTTATTTTTGAAGAAATAGGAGGGATAGTTGAGCAAAAGAAATGATAGGATTCTTTCATTCCTCAAATATACATTTGTTGGCTATGATCCGTGCTGCTGAAGTAGTTCTGTGGATCCGTACCTACCATCAGGTCGGATAATTGTTATGACATTGCTACACACAGGTGGGTTGAGAGTCCAACGCAAGGATACTGAACATGGATTTAGGAGTCAGGAAAAGCTTCCAGGAGAGGACAAGCCCACAATGGTTCTTACAGTATAGCAGGGCTAGGAATGGTGGTGTTGTGGCCCAGGTTGCTCTTCAGTCTAGAAGAGGATGAGCTAGTGAGGTAGAAATGTCAGGTCAGAAAGACTGTGAATGCTGAGATGGAGCGCCATCTGTGTTCTAAGCATTATAGTGAACCACTTAAGCAGAGGAATGACACACTCGTTCAGAAAATTGTTTCTGGCTACCACGTGGAGAGTAGCCTGAATGGAGGCAAAACTAGAGAGAAGAGTAGCAGAGAGACAGTTGTGGTCCAAGCAAGAGCTGATGAGAGCCTGAACGAAAGCAGAGAGATTGATGGCATGATTCATGCCAGGAGGATGAAAGTGGAATGCCCAGGGCTTGGGGACTGATGGATGATATGCACTTGTGGAAGGAGGAAACTGGAATGAGATGCCCATGTTGCTGACTTATGTTCTTCCTACACAGACTGCAGGCAACTGATGCCTTTTCAACAACTTTTTAAGATGATAACTCTCAATGACAGCTGCTAAGACTATGACAAAATAACACTAGAGAAAGAAGCATCAAGGAAGTCAATCTTCACTGCGCAATTGAGACGTGGGTGGTTGGGAGAAAGAGAGGCAGAGGAGACAGCCTGAAGTTATCACCTTCCCACCAAGAGCACAGGCACAGCCCCAGGAAGAAACAGGCACCTTGGGATAGGATTTACCTCAGGTACAACATGGCAGATGGTTCCCTGGGTTCTTCTCTTAGGCAAGGTCAACAAACAAACATCTACAAAGACATTTCCCTTGATTTGTGAAACAAAGGCACAATTCAGTGTGCTGTGAATCTATGCCAGGTTTCACATTTATTTCAGGCACTTTGCTATGACAAATAATCCATGTTGTGACTATTTTCCTTCTGGGTGTTCCTGAAAGCTCCTACTCCTTCAGCCATCTGAACTCAATTCCCCATGTTTGATATTGTGGCTATTAATTATATGTCATTGACTTCTGTGATGTAGTTATCAGGGATAGGACTCCAATTAAAGGTATATAGTATTTAAAGCTATATTGTAAACCTCTAAGGTAGACCAACTCTGTACTAGAGAATTCTGTTATTCTGAAAATTAAACTGTTTCTGAGGGATGCTATGTGGTGAGTTTGTACACTATGTTGTATCAACAAACTTGAAGTCAATTTAGAATCCAACTCTATGATCTAAAACCTAGTATGATGTAGGATGCTTAAGACTCAAAGCACAGGAAGATACTGGAATGGCGACCTATGTGAGAGCTTAAAAACAAATTCTTCCAAAAGCAATTGCATTGGGGCTTAAGAGCACAGACACTTCAATGGTCCATGAGGGCTGCCAATTTCACCATAAGTCTGCATAGCTGGCTTTGTTGCTTTGTTGTTGTTTTGTACTGAAGTTTGAGCTTGCACTTACTAGGGTTTGCTTATTTGGCTGATACTTGAGCCATGCCTCCAGCCCAGCTTTTCGTTGATGAATTGGAGATGCAGTCTCACAGACTTTTCTGTCTGTGCTATTTAAAACCATAATTCCTTGGATCTCAGCCTCCTGAGTAGCTAGGGTTGAAGGTATAAGCCATGGACACCCTTAGGAAATTATTTCCTAAAGTAAAGCATCCTATAAGAAGCAAAACTTTAGCATTTAGTGGCACCAAAATACCAGTTTAATTGACTCAAAATTCTTCTAAAATATTTGTATCATTATTAAATAAGCTTTAAGATAATGACTATGCCACCATAAATTGCAATAATATTTAAGAAGTAAAACAATACTTCATATATATATATATATATATATAGTATCTCTTCATAGAAAAAATGAAAAGGGGTCACTAAAAGACCAGATTTAATCATGAATAGGTCATATAAATAGTCCTGGTCAAGATTAATTTCTAGCAATCATTTATAATTGGTCTTTCCCTCCCTATTCACTCCTAACTTAATTACTAGCTATAATCCCAAATATTTAAAGTTCCTTAAAAATATGTTCAGAATGCCAGATGCTAGTGGCTTATGCCTGTAATCCTAGTTATTCAGGAGGCTGAGATCAGAGGATTGCAGTTCAAAGCCAGCCTGGGCAGGGAAATCTGTGAAACTATGATCTCCAATTAACCCCCAAAAGCCGGAAGTAGAGCTATGGCTCAAGTGGTAGATCATTAGCTTTGAGTTAAAAAGAAAAGAAAAAAGAAAGCTCAGGAATTATGCCTAGGCCTGGAGTTTAAGCCCCAGGACCAGCACAAAAATATGTGAATGTGTATGGATTGGTTGGGGGGGGGGGGCATGGTATTCAATGAGCCAGACTGGTAGTTTACACTTACCACTGATCAAGCTGCTTACATTTACACATGTAGCTTACACTTACCAGAGTAAATCCTAGCTGCTTAGCAGGCTGGGATGGGAAGATCATAAATTTCTGTCTAGCCTAGACAGAAAGGCTCATAAGACCTAAACCCAAAAGCTGGGTTCAGGGACAGTTGTTGTCATCCTAAGGTTTATGAGAGATTGAAACTGAGAGGATTGTAGCTTGATGCCAACCCTAGCAGGAAATCCTTGGGACTCCCATCTTCAAAGAGAGCAATGGAGCTCACCTGTGATCCTAGCAGCTATGGAAAGTCTTAAATAAATAAGGGGATCACAATCCAGACATGTACCTGGAAGTGAGACCCTATCTCAAAAACAACCAGCAAGAAACAGGGCTGGAGGTGTGACTCAGCAGTAGAGTACCTAGCTACAAATCATGAAGTCCTGGGTTCAAATCCCAGTAACCCCCCAACATCTTCAATGCCTGCCTGCCTTGTCTTTGTTTCTTACTAGTGCTTAGGACTACAATATGCCTTTGAATTCACCAGCTTAATTTACCCATTTTTATAGTGGAGGAAACTATGAAAGCAAAAAACATGATGCAGCTCAAAAGACCATCAGACACTGCTAATCACTGAAGTACTTCATGTAGTACTTCATGAAGTAGTCCATGCTGGTGTTCATGAATTAGGCTTTATTGTATCTTACTCAAATTATGTAAATCATAGAGCTACTTTTCTCCTGAAATATGATCCTGGTGATGATATGCATACATGGTGGGTTTTGTTTAGTTGAAGAAATATTTTGTTCTAATTGGCTTCATTTTTGGCTGGCCATTGTTTGATTTATTCAGATTGACCAGTGTAATATGTATTTTTTCAGGGTTACTATGCAATTTGGAGAATTTTTGAAATGCAGATATTTTCCTTTTGCCCAAGGCAATAATAGACAGGAATGCAAACACTGGTTTAAAGAGAGTGTCTGCTGATTTACATATTTTAAAAGTATTAAGATCAAAGGTAATGAGAATTTAATCCATATGGCATGCAGAAGATAAATAAGAATATTAATACTGTATCAAATACTAATTAAAAGAAACACATGGATCAAATTTTAAGAATGTAACACAAGGCTGAAATACTCTTTGTAAAGTCCTGATTCTCTTGTAAGAAGGGCAGTTCTAGAGTTGGTGTTTTTTCCTACAGGGTAAGAACTGGCTGGTTCACACACACACACACACACACACACACACACACACACATTATTGATGAGGAAATATATTCATCACATTAATGAGCCTGCACCTAAACAATGTCAGTCATAATCTCCTTTACCCTCTCCCATTTCTCCTGCCCATCCCCACCCCTTAGTTATAATTATTCAAGTACCAAGTGGTGAACCTTTTCACTCACTGAGAATAATGCATGTGTAAGTTGTCCGCAGTATGTTTGAACACCTACATTTTCTGATAGTCTAGGAATCCAATCTTAGGGAATAATCAAAGACAAAGTCAGACACTTATGACTAAAGATAGTTGTGGCATCTTTTTTCCTTTTTCTTTGATGGTGGTAGGATTTGAACTCAAGTTCTCATACTTGCTAGGTGGGTGCTCTACCACTTGAATCATGCCCCTATCCTTTATTTGCAGCCTTTGCAAGTGAAAAAATAAAAGAAAAGCTTAAATTTTAGGATTCCTTAAGTTATATAATAGTAGGGTAAAATTAAAAGGATGATACAAATTATTGAGTCACCACCGTTTGTAATTAAATAGCAAGGAAAAAAGAATATGAAATATGAAGTATGTCATGAATTCTGTGTCTGTCTCTTGGTCTCTATGTCTCTCTGGCTCTGTTTCTCTCTCTGTTTCTCTCTCTCTCTCTCTCTCTCTCACACACACACACACACATACATACATATACACTTGTTCTTGCTCTCACTCTCTGTCTCCCGTTTCACATTTATTTTGCAGGTTTCAGGTGTCAGCAAACCTGATAGTAAATAGTTTGTGCTCTAGGTCATAGATTTCTGTTGTAATCATCCAACTCTGCCATTACAGAGTGAAGAAACATAGAAGTGAGAATGAGAATGTACACACACACACACACACACACACACACACACACACACACACACACACTCCCCAGCATGGCTGTATAATAAAACTTTAATAATAATGCACAGTAACTTTGAATTTTGTACTATTATTTTTTAGATTTAAATTCTCACTTAATATATTTTTATTTACGTTTTCACAATCTTTAAAAATCATCTGTAAGTAGTTGTATAAAGGAGTTGCCATTTCACAAAGCAGTTTATGAATATATTTTGATCAATGTCACCCCTTTTATCATTCTCACCCATCCCTCCCCTACCTACCTCCTTCCATCACTTTTTAGACCATAAAATATCCCATAATTTTGGGTCTTTTCCCAACATTTAAAGATGTAAAGTCCATGCTAACTCATAGGCTTTATAAAAGTAACAGTATGTCACCCATGGCCCAATGTCATAGTTTGACCAATATTATGAACATACATACTTACATACATACACTAATGTCTTGTTACTTGTGGGTAATAGGAATGAGGGAATGGAGAAGCATGATTGACTAAAAGGGGTGGCATTAGTAGGAAGAGGGGATTAGAAAGACTCATTTATTTAAGATACTTGCCTCTGTCTCTATGTCTTCAGCATCTTTTCTCTAGGAATAAGCATCAGCCTCAGGTGAAGGTCAGAGGATTCTTTCATGTTCTGTTTCAGGAGAGAATAGCAAGAAAAGGCCAGGAAGATCTTCCTGTTTCTGTTTTCAAATGTCAAGGTGCCATTTGGGGATAACATGTCCAAAGTCCCCAATATAGTCCCCATGTAGTCTTATATTAAGACTACATGGTCCTTTATAATTACATACAAGTCCAGTAACAAGATGCCTTCATTGTAAGTCCTGCTGGCAAGTAATTGCACACCTAATTCAAACTAACTGAAACAATCAAGAAGATTTATTGTCTCACTTAATTGTAATGTCCTAAGTATACGAGTCATGACGTTATCTGGACTTGAGCCTCTGTCCTTTATAATTCCTTCAGTTCTGCCTTACTTCAGGGCTTGGTTTCATCCTCAGCTTGCTTACAATAGCTAAGTGGCTAGAGTAGTTCTAGGCTTTCTATAGAAGAAAATCTTCTTCATATAGTAATGGAGCCTTCATATGTCAGCACTGGAATGTCCCACTCCTAACCAATCTCTCCAGGCAAGAGCATGCCTTGAGCTAACAAGCTGATGGATGTCTGTGTTATATGAACCAGTCTCTGTAAGACAGGGAATGGAGTTCCCCTGGCTTAGACCTACCAAGTCTATCTGTGGATGTAGGGGTGGGACCAATCTCTTTAAACACATGACTGATGGCGCTATGGAAAGGCTCAAGCAGATAATGGGAACATAGCAGTGTGTGTTACATTAAGACTTAACCAGGAGACAGAAACCACAAGTGTCTCAACAGAGAGAATTGCCAGGTGTCAGTGTTTCACACATGTAATGTCAGCTACTCAGGAGGCTAAGATCTGAGGATGAGAGTTAACAATCTTTAGTTGTTTATATTAGAGATTGTCAACATTGGAGAATTCAACATTGTCCCAAAGATACCGTGAGAGAGTTGGACAAAATTGTCCCAGAGATACTGACTTTAGGAAGCATTTGCTATCCCTAGAAGGAATAAAGAGAAAATGCAATTGTTAGAATGTGACTTTGGAGGAGGGGCCTCATAAAGATGAAACCAAGAATTCTGAATGAGTCATCGCCCAGCTGGTGTTGAGATCTGAAGAGATAAGTGAAGCTGGTTCCAAAGTGTGGACACTCTGAATATTGGAACTATGGTTGCTGGAATGACACTGTGGTGACACTGATTGGACCCATAAGCAATCAGGAAGACCAAGTCTCTCCTTCTCTCTCCTGCCTTGAAGAGTACCACTGGCGCCTCCAATGGGCAGAGCCGACCATCTGGTGCCATGGGATAAATAGGTCTTGCAGAGTTCCATTCCATCACAGTGTGAGCTGAAAGTAATGGATAGTGATAGGGCAAGAAGGGGAGAGAAGAGAAATTAGTGCTTATGTGGACGTGATTATGCAAAAAACAAAGAGATTGGGCGGGGCATGAGAAGAAAAGTAGATAGCTTCTGTAATCCTTGAGACTATAAATGAAATGGTCACAAAGCCGTAGTTGGTGCTTATGATTTCCTTTACCTCTCAGCAAGCTAGTCTTAGGTAATGTGACTCAAACCACATCCCCTAGCAGTCAGACTGGTCTGTTGACGGTTCTGTAGATTTCTTTTTGTTGTAGTCTTCTATTAACCTTCCCTTTTGGATATGTAAGTGCTGACAGGTTCCCAGAGAAGATCTTGGGTTACCGACATTACTCTTTTTATTTCTTTTGCAGTGCTTGTGATCAAACTCAAAGCCTCACACATGCTAGGCAAGCTCTCAGCTACTGAATTACATTTCCTCCAGCCCACCGTACTCCTCTTTACTTCCATTAGATAGTTCCAGCTTTTAGCCAGTGAGGATCAATACACCCAAGTATGCTTTTCTTGCTTGCTTTAATAGCATTAGCAGCCCCCCAAATCAATGGAAACCTCAAGTTCTAACTCATTCTTGTATCTCTGCTGGCAATATCCCTTTCTTGGAGTACCAAGATAATCCAATAGAACTCAGAGTTATGGGGACAAAGAAATAATAATTTTATAACAACAAAACATATCCAGAGCAGACCATTTGTCTCTTGCTTATCATTTCTCTGAAAATAGACCTTTACTTGAGTTTCCTAGAAGACCAGGTCCGAAGGTCTGACATGAGCAGTGGTCCCAGTCATGGTGGTAAATGATGGTTGAATGTAATACTGAGGGTGTATGTGAGAGATGTTGACTGACTAGTTAATGTCTGAAGATTAACTTTTTTTTTTCCTTTGCTGCCTTTGCTCCCCAGAAAAGCAAGCTTTCTTTGGGCTCTAGATTTATAAACTGTGGTTGTCTGTTGCCCAGCAATCCCACCCATCAGCAGATTGGGGATTTCAAGTTGGAGTTTCTTGAAGGAATAGTGGGTATCTGTTCCCCTTCAGAATATTGTGGCCTTGCGGTAGTGTTCCATGTCAGTGCGCACTTTAAAATGGGAAGGCTTACATTTTAGATAATTTGCTTCCCTGTAAGAGACTTTAAACAGGGAAGCATTTCATTAGCTTCTCTTCCCAGTTCCTGAGGAGTTCCTGAAATGCAAACTGAAGTGTCTTCCACTGCCTGGAGCGCCTTCACGACATCAAACGCTCCCTCAAAGTGTTTTCCTCAGACCGCAAGCACTTCCACATATGAGATGTGTAGAGGAAAGATTTTGTTCAACCTAAAAAGTGTTGCAGAACTGCAGGGGGTTTGAGAAGATGTGTCTGTGTATATGCACGCACATACGTGTGTGTGTGTGTGTGTGTGTGTGTGTGTGTGTGTGTGTATACATGTGTGCATGGACATGGGTATGTTTTCTTGTTTAATATTTTGGAAATAAGTATGCTATTTTGCCCAAACTCTCTAACCAGGTTGCATAAACAAATACTGCTGTTTGGATTTTGTTGGTCCCCAGTGTTAACTGCTGAGGTTCGTTGGGAAGAAGGAGGGGCACATGCTTTCCCCAAAACACAGACCAGCTGCCAACCTGATGGAGACTGGGCTCCCAAGAACCAAATAGTTATTCTGTATTGGCACTTTCTCCTCTCCTGACTCTGTGAAGTAATTTGTTTTAAGTAAATATCAAAAGGAGTTCCAATATCAAAGCAAATGCACAGTGAAAATTTAGGCTGCATTTTCTAGTGAAGCATTTCAAAAATATCCTAGGATAAGCACTGTGAGTTACCACTAAAACTTTAATTTTCCACATTTTGAGGGTTGTTTTCTTGAGACAGAATCTTGCTGTGTGACCCAGGTGAGCCTCAGATTTATAGGCCTCAAAGTCTTCCTGCCTCAGTCTCCCAAGTGGTGGGATTATGGGTATATGCCACCATGACTAGCTATACTTTACATAATTTATACTTTGTTAAAAATATTGTATATTCTAAGCTACTAATACAATCATTCATTTTATTGTATTCACACCTTTTGCTCATTTTTCTAAGCTAAGAATTAAAATGTTCCCATTGTTCACTTGTAATACTTGTTTTAATGAGTAGATACTGTGTTCTATCCATCCCCCCCACACACACCAGGAGTTGTATCATCCCCAGCCTGTGGTGGCATTATGTGGGGAGCCTCGAATGCTCTATCAGGTTTGGATATAGAGAAGAGCACCAAGTGTACAGCACTTTCTTAGAAAAATGATTTTGCTACCATAATTCTAAGTAGTACCGGGTGTAACAGTCTAGTACTTTAAGAAATCCACATTCCAAGCAGTATGGAGGTTCCTGAAAAGACTTCACATAGAGCTCCCCTATGACCCAGCAATCCCACTTTTGGGCATTTACCCAAATGTTTACAAACAAGACCACACTAAAGCTACCAGCACAACTATGTTTATTGCAGCATTATTTACCATAGCTAAGATATGGAACCAACCCAGATGCCCCTCAGTAGATGAATGGATCAAGAAAATGTAGTGTGTATATACAATGGAATTCTATGCCTCCATCAGAAAGAATAACATTTCTCCATTTGTTAGGAAATGGAAAGGCTTGGAAAAAATTATATTAAGTGAAGTAAGCCAAGCCCAAAGAAACATAGGTCCCATGGTTTCCCTTATTTGCAATACTTAGTATATGTCTGAGTCAAGCAGAAAAGGTCAGATAATGCGATGTTAGGAAAATGAACCTTTAGATATGTATTTAAATGTTTTTTTCTTTCATGCATTTGTTTCTAACGCATTTATAAGATTATTTCTTTGTTGCTTTGTATGTCCCTCCCCCACAGTATAACCCCTGCTTTCACTATATTTGATGTCAGTATAACTTGTGGAGGAGATGGGGAAAACAAGTCATTTAAGGATACAGGTGGACCCGTTGCAACTATGAGAAGTACAAGTTGTCCTGTCCAAAACGAACTTTACAATTTTGGTGCGGGGGCGGGAGGGAGGGGAAGAAAACAAACTTTACAACTTTGGTGGGGGGGGAGATTGGGTGGGGGGGGAAAGGAGGAGGCTGCAATGCTTGATAAGAAATGTACTCATTATCTTGCCCATATAATTGTAACCCCTCTGTACAGTATGTTCACAAAAAATTAAAATTAAAAAAAAAGCAAAGAAATCCACATTCCAATTGGTCTGTAGATCCTGGACAAAGAAGTTTTGGATCTGATCTAATCATTCAAAATGTGCATTAGTCTATTACTACAAAAGCAAGTATTGACATAAAAATAATAAAAAAAAATTTTCTTAGAGCCAGGTGCCAGGGGCTTATATCTATAATCCTAGCTACTTAGGAGGTTGAGATCTGAGGATCATGGTTTGAAGCAAGCCTGGGCAGAAAAGTCTTTAGACTCTTGGCTCCAATTGATCACCAGAAAAGTGGAGCTGTGGCTCATACTTCATACTTCAATGCCATGAAACAAAGAAAGCAGTGTAATTGGAAATGAAGAATTATGTTTATTAAATGAAAGACTGTATCAAATAAGATATGCTTTACAGGATATTCAAATTATTCAAATTAAGAATCCAGCAAGTTGATATACAAAATCAATATTAAATCATATTAATTAATAATAAAATTAATATTCATAGTATTAAAATCAATTGTTTCCATATTCCAAAAGTGACAACTCCAATTTAAAATACAAAATTTGTAAAAAAAAAAAATATAAGCTCAGTAGCCAGTACCACAATACTCCCAGTACTTCTCTATACCCACTATCTTCTTGGCATTCGTTCACCATATAACACCATTATATATAATCAGTATATCCAAAGTTGTGCCATTGGAGGTATAGGGATCTAATCTGTGAATGGAAACAACCTGCCACATCATAAGGACCATAACAGGAAGCTCATATGGTGAAGCACTAGGGCCTCCTATCAATAGCTAATAAAGAATTGGGCCTTCCAATTCTTATTTTGGAAATGGATCCTTTAGCCCTAGTCAAGCCTTCAGATTATTTTTGCTGACATCTTCATTCTCATGAAAGATTCTGACCCAGAATCCCATCACTTAGCTGTTTGTGAATTCTTGGTTGGAAAGAATTGATCAAGGCAAGAATGATCAGGTTTTGCCAACAGGCTAAGGATTTGGATTGTGTGATATGGACATTTCTCACATATTTTAATAGGACTGGTTAAAGAAGCATATTATTGACTGATACTTGTTAAAGAAGACTGTCTACAGGACCATCACTATAGCAATAGGGACCATTGCGAGAGGGTCAGGCAATGGGGAGATTGGGCTCAACTGTGCAGGCAAGTGGAATTTGTAACAATCAAAGATAGAAAATTACAAGGAGGAAACATCAGGGATAAGGAAGTTTCTGGCTAAATCAACTTACCAGGACTCTTGATGAAGATAGGCCAGAGACCTCAGACATCACTTGGGGATGGTGGAAGATGAGGAATCTGCTCATTTCAAGGTTGGCCAGATATGGATAGTAAGAGTGGAATAGGGGATCTGGTTAAACAAACTTAGCAAGCTTCTTTAGATAAAGCTGGATTTTTTAAGAGAAAGTACAGAGGTAGGCCTAGAAAGATCAGAGTTTGTCCAAGCAGAAACTAGGCTCACTGGTTGAAATTAGTATCTGTTAAGTCACTCTATACAAAAGTCAAATGAATTTCCTTCTCCCTGTGTGCTTCCTCTGTAAATGGAAAACACAAACATTGCTTCTCTAATAGTTGGAGCCAGCACTGACTCCAGAATCTCAGGCAGGAAGATGTTAGGGACTGTAGCCTGGGTAAAAATGGGTAGAAAATAGCCTTGAAGCTGTGTCTACACTGTGCATCTACCTCTTCTCCTTTGGATGTGTGTTTATTTGGGGGCTGTGGAAGGGGTGCTGGCACTGGTTTTAGTATAGCTATACCAAACTCTGATTGGCTTCAGCCTCCTGTGTAAATCTGGCTCTTGCTCAACCCTCACAATGTTAGCTAAGCAACTTAACCTCTATCTGATCTATTATAAAACTAATACTTATAACATGTATGATAACAACATTCTGCTTTTGGTGATGATGATATGTGTTCATGAGCTATCTTCTATGGCAGTTTGTGTGTGTGTGTGTGTGTGTGTGTGTGTGTGTGTGTGTGCAAGCACGCACATGTGCCAGTCCTGGGGCTTGAACTGTCCCTGAGCTGCTTTTGCTCAAGACTAGCACTGTACCACTGAGCCACAGCTCTACTTCTGGCTTTTTGGTAGTTAATTGGAGATAAGAATCTCACAGGCTTTCCTGCCTAGACTGGCTTTGAACTATAATCCTTGTATCCCAGCCTCCTGAGCAGCTAGTATTATAGGCATGCACCACTGGCACCTGGCTTATGATAATTTTAACATGCTGAAAATGTGTGCAATGCAGAGGAATCAGAAAACATGTCATTATTATCAGGTTAAAAACAGCCCCAGAAGTTGAGAATATACCCAGGTTGGGCAGACCAACAATTGGAATAAAGTGTGTTGACTGATAAATTACTTTCTACCCATTTTTCAGGAAGGAAATGTCTTTGCAAAGGCTATGACATTATGCTCTTTCATGCAACATAACTGTGAAGAAGCAATTCTAGTCAGATTCTAGTTCATGATGGCTAAAGATATACTACCAGTAGTTCTGGAAAATTCCCAGGAAAGGAAGGGACAGGAAGCTTCTGGGTTTTGGTGTCATAAAGCAAAGTGTTAGGGAAAGGTTTGTGGGTGAAAATAGGTTAGTGTGACAACTACTTCTTCTTAGACCCAAGAAAGAAAACAGAACAATCTAGGCTTCTGGAGCAGATGGGCATAAGGTGGCATTAAGTTTTAGGAAACTTCACTGCCTTTCTCACCAATTCTGGGCTTATTGCTGGGTGGCTACATCCAACCTCACATCCCAGGGGAGGGGCACCCTGCATGGCTACCACTATGACTACTCAACAGGACAGCAGAGATTTATAGGTGCCCACTGGGTACTTGTTCTCATCCAAATCAGAGTGAGACCCAGTTTCCTTCAGGGCTATATTTTTCTCACCATTTACCTTCCCCTTCCCCTGATATTACTTTTTTCTTCCTCTGCCAACATTTTCTTTAATAATAAAAATAACCCCAGGAGGAATTATGATTCCTAGATTCCTCCAGAATGATGAAATAAGTGCTCAGCAACATCCATTAAATATTGTTAAGAAAAAGATGAGGCTAGAGGTATGGTTCAACTGGTAGAGCACCTGCTCAGCAAGTGCAGAGCCCTGTTTCAAACCCTAGTACTACCAAAAAAAGAAGAAAAGAAAGAAAGATAAAAAGGAAGATAGGAAGGAAGAAGGAAGTAAAGAAGGAAGGAAGGAAGGAAAGAAGGAAGGAAGGAAGGAAGGAAGGAAGGAAGGAAGGAAGGAAGGAAGGAATTGTCATTGCACCTTTACTTTCTTGGAGCTAGCAAAGTGGAATGATGGGATTTTTTCCCTTTCATTATCTCCCAGAATCCTCTCCTGAGCTTTCTCTCTAGAGGGTTACAGATCATTTCCAGCAACAGTGAACTCCAAAGGATGTAAAGGAAGCAGCCTGTCTCAGAGACCTCATCCCTGAGCCATAGAATCCAGGCCGTGACTCCACTCTCTTCTGATGTTGACCTTGAGCAGAAGTCTCATCCTAGTCCCACATCCCAAGGGAATTTGATGAGACTCCCATTTTTTAAATTAATTTACTTTACTCTTATTATAAAGGTGATATACCGAGGGATTACAAGTACATGAGTCTGGTAATGAATATATTTCCTTTTGTGCAGTGTCTCCTATTCCCTCACTTAGGACTCCTTTTTTGCACAAGTTTTGGTATGTTAGTGTGTGTGGCTGGCACATGTCTCCCTTACCAGACTGATCCATTCTTGAGGTCAGGCACCAAGTCTAGTCCCCCTTCTAAGCACCACTAAGTGTTCAGCAAGGAGAAGCAGCCAAAAAGAGACCTTTTCACAGGTGGTCCTGAGGCAGAGTTGGGTACCTTCCCCCACAGGCCATTAGGAACACTGCACCATTTCTAAGTTTTCCTCTGCCAGTCATGTTATCCCATTCAAAGTCTCCATAGGAAATGGCAATGTCCAGCCAAGGCTAGGAGCATGGGTTTTCTAAATTTGTATTTGGTTTGGGGCTACTTGTCTCTGCTCATGTATGAATCCAGGCCTTTGTTCTAATTAACCAATTTATGCTAGAGATGCATTTCTTTTCAAAAAATCAAGAAGGATACTAGAATTTTCTATATGTAGCAAATAACAATAGCCAATATTTCTTGAGTATTTTAGTGTGCATCTTCCCCAGATCAAGTTTTTTTAACACAATATCATATTTAATGCTGACATCTGAATAATGCTGTACCATCTTCATCCTGAAGGATGAAACATATATAGGGAAATTCAGTATCTTGCCCAAAATACACAGTTGGTGTGCAGCAGAGCCTGACCTTAAACTTGGCTCCCAGCATGAGACAGAGAGTTGTCTCTTGCAATTACTTTTCAAATAATTAAATCTCAGTAACAAAACTACTTTACAAAAGATGGTTTTTGTTTTCAAGGTATCATAGCTTCAGTCATCTTTTTCTACCCTATCTTGTTTTCTTTCCTCTGTCTTTAGTTACATTCACACAGCATTAAACAAAGAATCAAAATAAAAATACAGTAGCTCCCAGCTTTAGACTATCTTCTGTGTATGCTTCTCTGTACATGAGTCTCTGGCTCATTAAATGAATTTAAATTTTGTTTGACTTAAAACTTTTCATGCAGGATTATATTCCTTCTGTATCCCTTTATTTTTTATGGTAAGTGTACCTAAAATAGCAAACAAACTTGAAAATACATTATAAAATTGAACTGAATGAGGTATGGCTATCTATTCTACAGCTATTGATAAAGTGTATTTTCTTTTTTGCTTTTTTGTCCCATTTAAAAAGAAAAACAGAGTCTGCATCAGCATTTTCATAAAGTATTTATTTACCAATTAGTCAGCACCACGAACTGGTTGATTTAAAGATATCTCTCATGATTTATGCATAACTTTTGTTAACGGAGCCTGCAGAGATGAAGGAGAGATATAAATTAATGTGGAAATTGGATCACTTGTCCTTCCTTTAAGGAAATATAGTTCTCTTCATATGTCTGTCCTGGTATTTTTCCCATTAAATATGTCTTGGATTTTGGGTAAAGTGCTACATGAGTAGCAAGCAGAGAATACTCCCAGGGGCTGAACCAGGTATTGGTAGGTTCAGACCTTTCACACTTGTTAACACAACTAATAAGACCTTTGATTGACCTGTAACTTGAATTTTAGAGCCACAATATTTCAAAGGGAGAAGGCAATAGCTGTAAAGGCAACTTCAAATTGCCAGCATTAATATCAGCAAGCAAGCTGCGGCTGAGTTATTTTTAGGCTTGTCTGCCTTTGATTCAGACCCTAAGGAGGAAAAGTGAAATAAGTGTTCAGCCAGTACCAGGTGTCACTCTAGAAATCTGGCCAGCTCTGAGTCAGTCAGTGTACCTGAGAACATGTCTATCCTTCTGTCCTCAGCTCCTGAGACTCAGATGTGTGTTACAATCACATTTCTTTCTTCCTGTTGGCTGCACATTCAAATCACCAAGGGAGCTTTAGAAAACATTGATCTGCTGGGCTCTCATATCCAAGGATTCTGATGTAAGCATTCTGGGTGTGGCCTGGCCATTGGGATTATTTCAGAGTTCCCCAGTTGTCTCTAAGGTGCAGCCAAGGTTGAAAAATGCTGCTCTAGAGACACGCACAAAGAAGAAACTTGCTAGATAAGACTTGCACATAAATTCCCAACATGTTCTTAGGTTGCAAATGTTTCTACTGGCCTGAGTAATGCATCCCAGGTGAATGATGCATTATGTCTAGTGAACCTTAGCCTTCTGGCCAGGGAGAGTTGCAGAAGTCACTAGAACATGTCTTTCTATTATTGAGGGTACAAAAGAATATGTTCCTACAAGAGCTCATCTCTGAAAGCTCAGGAGAGAAGAGAAGTATGGATAAATACCCTGGCCTCTTGCCAGGCCTCTGTTCTGGCAGATCCACCTCTAGTTCTGCACACATGTTTTACATTTTCTAAAAGCAATTCAGAGTCACACTGGGCCTAGGCACTAGGGCTGCTTTCTTTGTGATATCTGTGAGATGATCAGTCAGCATTACTGGTACCATTTGTGAACAATGGAACAGTCCAACTGCCATGATTTGAATGTGACCCCTAACGTTCATATACGGGAACGTTAATCCCCTAATTCATGTGTTTATGGTATTTGGAGGTAGGACTTGGGGAAGTGATTAGGAGTAGGTAAGGGTGGGGCCCCTATGACAGCATTAGTGGTATTTCAAAAATAGTGAGAAAGTGGGGCATTAGTGGCTCATGCTTATAATCCTAGCTACTCAGGAGGCTTCAGGTCTGAGGGTCCCAGTTGGAAACCAGCCCAGGCAGGAAAAGTCTGAAACCCTTATTTCCAATTAACTACATACAAAAAAGCTAGGAACAGAGCTATGGCTCAAATGGTAGAGTGCTAACCTTGAGCAAAAAACTCAGGGGACAATGCCCAGACCTGAAATTCAAGTCCAGGACTGGCATACGCATACAAAAATAGTGAGAGACCTGAGCTAGCAAACTGTCCCACATTTAATGCCCTCTGCCTTGTTATATCACAGCAAAAAGGCCCTTACCATATATCCATACAGTGGTGGCACCATGCTCTTACACTTTACAGCCTCCACAACCAAATTAACATGTATTCTTTACAAATTACAGGATCTGCTACTTTGTTATAGCAATAGAGGATGGACTAAGACACCAGATGATCAGGAAAATCTATAGCTGTTGTTCAGAGCAATCAACACATGCTGAATTAAGTAACTAGTAAGGAAATAAGTCACACTTTGGGGATTGGAAATCAGTTCAAGAAATTACATGATGTTTGGTCAAGGAGAGAAGTCTTTATTGTCCTCACTTAGTAAAACAGCTCCTTTGGTGAGGTGAGGTCATTAAGCAGCGGATTGAAAATTAAAAACTTGAATGCAAGTTGTCTTCTAATAATGACTCTATTGTAATCCAGTGGCATGGGTCTGTGTGCCTTTGTATTTGGTCTTTGATTTTGGGACTTTTTTTTTTTTTTGCTTTTATCTTGTGACCTAAAATTCACAGATCCAGTCATTTTTCAGTTACTCTGCTCCAGACTCAACAGAAACCCAAGCTGGAGTGCGGTAATTTTCACAGCAGCCTGGGCCTTGCCAACGTGATTTATGTGTTTTTACTTGGAGACTATATTTTAATGCTGAGATTTTTCTGATTATCTCTTTGCGTGCACCCGCTCACCACATGGGCTCTTAATTTAGAAAATATTCAGCAATTACATGTGGAATTGATACTTTACATAAAAGCACAAATGGTGCCTCTTATGTACGTTACTGAAAATTTTTTGATGTCTTTTCTTTTCCTGGCAACAGTGATATGTAACCCCCAAAAATTGCTCATTATTTTTCATTTTCCATGAGATGATAAGTTCCTAATTCAAAAGTGGTTCTGGCCCTTGAATAAAGGTCACATGGGAGAAGTTTTGGTTTCAGTGATTCTGAGGCTTTTGCCAGACAGCAGTGATTCTCCTGTGTGTTCATGAACTTCGATTACTGATGCCTCCAAATCAGTGTGTGTGTGTGTGTGTGTGTGTGTGTGTGTGTGTGTGTGTGTGTGTGTGCATGCCAGTACTGGGTTCCAGGCTGGTGCTTTTTCTCTTGAGACACAGCTCCAATTTTGGCTTTTTGGTGGTTAATTGACAAGAGTCTCACTGACTTTTCCATCCAGGCTAGTTTAAAATCACAATTATTAGATCTCAGAGATCTGAGTAGCTGGGAGTAGCATGAACCACCAGCAACCAACTTTCAAATTAAATTTTAATCAGATTTAAACTAAATCTAAAGGTTTGTGAACTTAATTTTGCAGGCAACTTCATAGAACACGATTCTTCAGGAACTGCTGCTTTGACAATTGATCATCTAAATATTTTAACAATTTGTACAAACATCACTTTAGTAAAAAGCTTTAGAACTCAATTTAGATAGATTTCCTTTCTTAAGTGAATAGGTATGTTGGTTAAATGAATGGTCTTGCTAAGTTGGCTTAATGCCAACAGAGTGAGAGTTTCAGCATTTCAATGAAAGGGTCATTTTTGTGATGCAAAAAGAAATTCAACCAATTGCAGCAGAAAGAGCTGATAGAATCTCTTACCTGCATTTGCAACTGTGTCACCTGTGTTTCTTGTTGAATTCACACTAACACAGGTAAGAAAGACAACGATTCTCAAACACAAAACCACAGAAAATTGACATCTCTATTAGCTTGCTCAAAAATATGTCTGTCTCAAACCTATCTTTTTCTGGAGTTTAATTCTCTATCACAACTATCAAAAGTACAGTGAACTCAGGTAAACTGACATGTTTACATATAAGTATATGTTTCAAAATTCTTTGTGCACAGGTATGTTTAACAGAACACTCATGTATGAATATTAACACTTATATGTAGGGATGTATCTACCTATCTATCTGCCTATCTACCCAGCTACCTATAGATAGTCTATCTACGCTATTGTTTGGGCTGGAAAAGAAAAATTTGCACGACAGTACATTTGTGCTCCACATTTAAAAGTGACTTTATCAAACTAAGCTTATATTTTATAATTTTTCCCTTTCTACCTGGAGCCTTTTTTACAGTAGCCTCAGGCACAGATAATTTTTTTTCTCTCCTAAAGAAAATCTATTGACATAATTATTAATTTAGGGTTTTGATTGCTCTCCTTTGAGCAACCAGCAGACTCTTATGGAATTAAGGGCTTGCACAGTATCAATATGTGCCTCAATTTTAGACCTTCACAAAGGCTCAATCGGGGCTCATGTGAAAGGTACAGAGAGCTAGTATTTCTCATGGTCACATTAAATGAGTTCAAACTACTGTCTCCGAGATTAAAACTAAAAAAATCAAAGTGATGTTAGGTTGTAAACCACACCTTTTCACATTTCAATGGACAGAAGAGATTTTCTTTGAAAACACAGGATTATGTTTTCAAACATAGCATTGGGCACCTTATATAATCATAAGTTGATAGACTTTGTGGTAGGATGGTGGGGACATGAAGAAGAGCATAACAAAGACTTTTTTTCTATCTCTTGGCAAATTCTTTCACAGATATTTAGCGTCAGAATCAGAAAACTTTAGAATTTAAAAGGTCTTGGAGATCATCTTGTCCAACCTTTCTGTTTTACAGATGAGGAACCAAAGCCCAGAGCATGCAGTTAGCCCAAGCTAACTTTGTCAATGCCTCTTCTCCCAGCCTTCTGCTAAAAGAATAATGTATCTACACAATGCACCAGTATTCTGTGTTGAACATTGAGCCTGATGGCAGAAATCTAGAATGAGTTGCTGGTGGCTTTATTTCTGAGCAGAGGGTCCTTACATCTATCATTTTGCAATCAGCAAGCAGTCAGCCATTTCTCAACTCAAGGCAGGATGTTCTGTTTACTAAATACCCACTCCCCATCATTTATCCCTTACACATCATCTTCTGCCATATCCTTGCTGATCATCCCTACTCTCAGATATGGAATTTAAGGTATGAAGAGGTTAAGTCATTTGCCCTAACTCCCACACCTAGGGCTTGGATTCCAGCCGAATCTTTCCTCATCATAGCCTCACTATGTCTTATATGTACAGTAAAAGTGCTTTTTGAGGATGCTCAGATAGGACAAGGTAGAACTGTGCTGAGATTGGTGGCATGTTTAATGGCACAAGGCCAGCTGGATAGTAGTAAACACATAGATTCAAGGGAAAGTTCCCAATGTGGCTCCTTTTAATAAGTTCAGTTTCCCAAGCTCTGAGTAAAAGGAAGTAGGAACCAAACAGTTGAAGAATTTTAGGGAATGAGAAAACATTTGAAAGTATCTCTAAACCCTTCAATAAACCTATGAGAAACAGGCTCCAAGAAAATCAGAGATGTGTCACCATCCCTTCTAGGTTAAGATGAGTCAGTCCACTTATAATTCTATAACAAAATATATTAGACTTGCTAATATATAAAAGACAAGGTTTGATTGATAACAAATTTGGGCAGGTCCATTCCTATAGATGGTGGCTTCCATTATGGGTGCTCACATGGTGGAAGGTGCAAAATCAGAAAAACAGTCCCTGAGCTCTTTTGTAAAAGCCTTAATCCCACCTTTATGACACCTCTCACAGGCCCTACCTCTTATTATATCAGATTGGTGACAAGGTTTCAACATAGTGAAGATTCAGATCATCATAATTGAGTACAAGAAAGAAAAGATGATTCACATATTTTTAGCACTTACTGTGCACTAGGCTCTGTGCCTCTTCCCTATCATCTGTCTCTCCCCCTGGCCATACAGTTCATGAGGACAGGGACATTGTTCTGTGTAATAATACTCTTAGTACCCATCGTAAAGCCATGGTAAATGTTCAAGAAATCTTCCTAAGGGAATACATTGATTAGTGAATATATCCCTCACCAGGATGAGTGAGGGAGAGTCTACCCAGCTCCATTTTTTTTAAAAATGAGAAAACTGAAGTGCAGTAATCAAACCTATCTTAACCCAGGATCACAGTTTACCTGTATCAGCTGACTGCAAACCCTACAACCCCTTGTATGCATTCCCATAGAAAGGATGTATCACTAAGCAGATCAATAGACTTGAATATGACGCTGTCGCCTCCAGCAAAAACTAGAAACTAGGAGCGAGATCTGTTATTCCTAATATGTTACTCTTCTCACAAACATACTGCAGTCCACTTGTAGTGTGCTGTAAAGGATCATAAGTAATTAAAAGAGAGCTGCACATCTTAAAATAAATGAGCTCCATGCACTTGAACATGATGCAGGCTTGACATTCCACTGTTTGTTTCCAGCTCTCTCTGATGTACACCCTGGTAGTCATTAGTCAGCAGCATCTGCCAGATTTTCCCATATCGGGAAACATCTGAACATTTTCCATACAGCATTCATATTATTTCATAGACTTCACCAATTTCATTTCTGATATTCCCAATGATACTGTCACCAAAACTGCTTGTGTTGTCAGACCAGTCCTTCTCTTCCTCCTTCCTTCCTTTGGGAAATTGTACCTTAACATATACACTCAGGGGCTCTCCTAAGACTCTCAAGCAAATTACATGGAACCCTGACCAAAACGTTGGTCATAAGACTTGCACCTACTCTATCAGACCCATTTGTCCCCCTGGCCACCATGATTGTCCAGGATAGAATAGAACCTTTTTAGGCCTATCTTCCCTCCCCCCCCCCCTGCCCAACTGCCTCCACAGCCTAGAAGGCTGTTCAGAGGTAGGAGAACATGGTCAATGCAGAGAGAGAAACAGAATGGAGAGATAGACAGGGGAAGCCAGTCGTGACCAAGGGACAGCAGGACAGAGAAAATCTAGGCTACAAGGCCTAAGTCCTTGGAGTACCTGATGCGATATCAGCCAAACACCAGTGTTGCCTAGATTAGGTTAAAAAACATTGAGATGGTTTCTGTCATTTGCAGCTAAGGAATACCTAATAACTTTTCTAATAGGAAATGGGGATCTTACTATAGATTTTGGAGGAAATAAATAAGATAGTTGTGCTGGGATTTTTTTTTCCTGAGCGTGGCAGATCCTGACATCCACAATGAACAGTGTATTGAGATAAACTGTGTCACAGGCAGAGACCCACCCCTCACTCCAGTCCCAACCTCCACCTGGTAGCCTTCCCACTCTACTTTTCTCTGCTCATTCTCCTCTACCCAGGGAGTTCATGCTCTCTCCCAGCTCAGGCACATACCTTCACTGCTGAGCCAGTCCTATACCTGCATTGATCACTTTTCTGTCTACTTGCTGAAGGCGATTATTCAATCTTTCATGGCTCCACTTGGCTCCACTGAGAAGGGTAGATGGAATTGGCTCAAGGATTTTCAGTACTTCTGTGAGAAAGTGACTCAGAAAGGACATGGGATAGGTTCAGATGAATCACTTGTTCTTCCATAACCAAAGTGTCCATCTCTATAAGATAGGAACAGTGGCCACCATTTTTTGGTGGTTGTTGTATCATGGAGCAGCATAAACTACAGAAATGGTTGCCCTGAGGACTTAACCCACTGTCAACACCACCTCATTGAATGGGTTGATTTCAGACCCAAAGGAAAGAAATCCGAAGTGCTATTTAGCCTGCGTGGGATTCTGGCTGGGTTTAATGCAGTGCTTGTGAATCGCCCAAGGACCTTTCTGAGGGTACCCCTTCCCTGCCTTGCCCCGCCACACACAAAAAGCTGCCATTTCAGGCACCAGGCATGAACCGCTCACCTCTCTTTTCACAGGGTCTTCTGTTGACATTTCTCATTTTCCTCTGCCTTCTCACCAGAGCTGGATTTTACCTACGTTCATCTGGCCTCAGAACACAAAATAAACTATGAAGAACAGTATTCTGAGCTGTTTGACATACCTAAGTATTACCACATATTCCTAATTGGGCTTGGTTTGGCCATGAAATTCCTTAATTCTGACTATATGTTTTCTCCTGCCCATAGGCTTCACAGGAGAAGAACATACTTAAATAAACATCTGTTCCTCTGGTTTTTTCCCCTAACCACTATTTCCCCTCATACTTCACTGCCCTCTGAGGCCTAGAGAAAGCCCTTAAGGGGTTAAGAAATGCCACCTCTATGGCAAATCAGAATTGAGAAGCTAGATTCTTAGCAACTACCACCACAGGCTGTGAACTGGGTGCCTATTGCAGATTTCATGTTTGCAGTGAAGCAGAGATTCCTTCTTAGGGGGTCTGACTAGGCCCATGTTGTCTTCAACAGATCTCAACCCTCATGGAGTTAACTTACTGTTTTTACATTTTTCTACTCAAGTAAGAGAACATGGTTGGGCAGAAGCTCTGTTTTAAGACCATGGCAGCAGAATTTCCCTTGACTTTCTCTCAGCAACCCTGTCTCCCTTGGGGACCCCTTTATTGTCTAGCTGGGATGGAGAAGCCATTGCTCTCTCTTCCACTGTGGGGATGACATGGAATAAGCCCTTTAAAGAGGCCATGAAGTGGTTGAAAAAAATCAGTACATAGGGGCTGGGAAGGTGGCTCAGCTGTAGAGCACTTGCCTTGCATGTATGAGGCCCTGGGTTCGATTCCTCAGCACCATATAAGAAAAAAGAAAAAAGCTGGAAGTGGCGCTGTGGCTCAAGTGGTAGAGCACTAGCCTTGAGCTGAAGAGCTGAGGGACAGCGCCCAGACCCAGAGTTCAGAGTTCAGGCCCCACAACTGGACCCCCCAAAAAATCAGTACATAGTAGGGAAGAGATTAATCTTTCATAAAGTACCTTCAAAGAATGGAAATGTGAAAGGACAAAGGATCAACAAATGCAGCAGGGATCTTGTATATACATTTTTCTAATTTGGGGAGGGGAAGGGAAATAACAAAATGCTGAAATAAGGATACAGGATGACCCATTTTAATAATGAGATGTACAAGACAGTATGTTGAAAATGAACTTTACAACTTTGGGGGGGTGAGGGGAGGAATTGGGGAGGTAGGGAGGGAAGGGATGGTAGGGGAAAAACAAAGAAGGATGTAACAATGCTCAATAGGAAATGGACTCAATACTTTGCTTGTGTAACTGTAACCCCTCTGTACAGTATCTTTACAATAAAAATACATATTAAGAAAAAAAACAAACTCAACAGTGGTACTCACTAGACACTACATTGACAATGAACTAGACAACCTGTGTGTAAGAACAGGAGAGAAAAACTAGGAGTAAGCAAGAGAAGAGGTGATATTGCCCAAAAAGAAATGAACTCTTTACCTATCTTATCTAACTATAACCCCTTTGTATATCACCTTTATAATAACAATTTTAAAAAAGAAAGAAAAGAATAGAAATGTGTACCACAATCTCAGCTTCTTAAGTGGATTGCAGACTCTTTGACTTATTACATATAAGTATCTTACTGAACAACTTAGGAATTTTAAAAAAGAGTCTCTGGAATAGTCATGTTTCTCTCAGAATCCTAAACCAGTCAGAGAGGACGAGGGGAGAATAGGCCAATTTGGTCACCTGGTCATCCAGAGTACCCTGGATCCTTCACCCAAAATGAGTTCTCTACCCCTCCCACCAATTCTGGGAGTCATTAAGCTCTCACTTCCTCCCTAGGAATTGTCCTAAGATGACAATGATCATCTTGTCATAGTATCCTAACTGATTCTGACATCACCTTCAAGGTAAATGAGTCCTCTGGCCAAGTAGAGATAATAGCATCTATTTTTGGTGATTTTGCTGCCCATGTTTCTGGCTCTGTTGTTCAACTGTTTATGGCTCATATAACCAAAATGCTTTGTGCTCTCATACAAGGAATTGGAATAAGATGGTGAGAGAAAGATCAGGACAGTATTGGAATAGGGAATAAACAATTCTAAATGACCCTAGTTGTGCAACCTATTTCTTAACATAGCATTTAAACATCATAATCATAGTGTTTGGGGACAGCTGAAATGATTAATTTTGCAGAAAATATTTGTTGTTTAATTACAGGATCATATGGGTCTTTTGGCAACCAACAGATGCCAAAACAGACTTTAAGCATCATCTTGAGAAACTTGTGATTTGCTTAGTGTGCTTTTAATTTAAAACATATGGTTTCACATTCAACTGCAGTGTCCAAAATGAAGACATTAGCAATGAATCACCCGATTGGAGAAAACGCAGTGCTCCTGGACCAGGTCTTTTGGTCTGTGTACTCAAATGGTTCTGTTTAGAGGCATAAACACAAAGCAGCTCTCTCTGTCTTAGCTGCATGTTCCTGGGAAGCACGTGACATCAAAGCACCCTGTAATGTACAGTGCTTGGCACCATGGCCTGCTTCCATCTGAATAAATAGAACACAGTTTGGTCACTGGAAAGTAGGATTAGAGTGAGCAGAAGACTTTTTGTGGCGGTTCTTCCTGTTTTAGTCTCTTGGCCTCCTGACTTAGCCTGATACTCCATGGAGAATCCAGCCAGCACCCTCCATGGAAATTCTGAGCTGCAGACTTTTAGCTAAGACCCACACTTGTGGCTGCAGGTAACAGGCTTGAGCCCAGTGAGGCCATATGTGGTTTATCTGTTGGGAACGGATGCCAAGTGAGTACAGTCTTGTGATCAAATTGTGCTCTGCAGTAAAATGGCTCAAATTTGAATCACTCAGCCACTTCCTAGTTCTGTGAACTGGGTCAGAGTAGTCCTGAGCTTGAGTTTCTGAATCTGTAAGATGGGAATAGCATATTACAGAGTACATGTCTTCCAGCCTAGCGAATGGAATTCAATGAAATTATCTATATCCAGAGTTAAGCTAAGACTGTGGTACTTACTACCTCTGTGTTATCATCATTCACTACTCTTGTGGACTTACTAAAGGCAAGATCAACTTCACCTCTACCTCTTTGCCTCCAAGAGTGTCATGCTTCTACTTAAATCCAAGTACATTCAAGTGCCCTCTACAGTATTGAGGGTGTTAGATGCTTCTATATCTCAGAGTTTTTGTGCTTCTCCATTCATTTTTTAGCATTCCTACCCATTCTGCCTTCATTTCATCCCAGAAGATCCTCCCTCTCCAGGTCCCTGCCTTAGCCATCTTCTTTCTGCATACCACCCAGATCAAGTCAAAGCACAGTACTCTATTGGGACTGGCAGCATCTGGTTTTTTCATACTCCAGGCAACTTCGTCAAAGGAGAGGTGGTTCAGAAAAAGTTTTGGGTAGGAAATCTTCTCTCTTTAAGATTCAAAGCCCTTTATAAATCAACCATAGTGATCTGTTTTTAAATACAGCTGTTACAAATATTTTTTTCATTATCACTTGTCTTTAAATTTTGTTTGGGGGGGGGTCTTTTTGTTGTTGTTTACTTGATTTTACTGCTAAAAAGGTGTTTTATTTTCTTTTTGTTTTTAATATAATGACTCAATATTTGAAAGTCTCTGACTGTGGTTTCATACTTAAGGAGCTCTTACCATTCCCATAATTAGATATTCACCACATTTTCTTTTTTTCTTTTAACATTTTGTAACATTTGAACTTAAGTACTCTTGATAGAGTACTATCTTTGAGCACAAGAACTGGAGGCTCTGAGTTCACGCCCCAGTACTGGTGCTTGTACATGTGTGCATGCATGCACGCACATGCACACACACATACACACACACAGAGTGCTAAGTATCCAAGAAGTATTTGTTATTAAATGATCTACAATTCATCTCACACACAGTATTAACATAGTAAGTCACCCGTCAGTGTTGCCTATTGTCCCTAGTTCAACTTGTCACTTTACCATTGGAAGCTTTCAGAGGCCTCATTGAGAGTGTGGGAAAGGCCCCTGGAATGAAGGCCTGCTAAAGACAACCCTTCCCTGTTCATATACAGCTTAAAGATTCATTGCAATATGCTTAATGGTTAACCCTTTTGCTTTGGAGTTTGTGCTGTATTAATTTTTGAGGGAGGGGGGTCCGGTCGTGGGGCCTGAACTCTGAGCCTGGGCACTGTCCCTCAGCTCTTCAGCTCAAGGCTAGCGCTCTACCACTGGAGCCATAGTGTCACTTCCGGCTTTTTTCTTTTTGCTTATGTGGTCCTGTGGAATTGAACCCAGGGCTTCATGCATGCAAGGCATGCGCTCTACCTTCCCAGCCCATTTGTGCTGTATTTTATAACACAATTTTGAATACAGATTAAATCACTGCTGATGAATGGGATGTGTCCCACTTATGGTGCTAGGGTAGAAAGAAAGGTCAAGTTCACTCTTGGGCCTTTTACACTTTTTGTTCTGCTGTTCTCACTCTAGCCAAGGCTGTCATCACCTCAGCTTGGACCACTACAATGCTCTTTATGGCTCTCTCGATGCCATCTCTCCTCTAATTTATTCTGCATACCACTGCCAAGTTCTATATGTCATCCTTCTGATCAGAAATCTCTGGAACTCCCCAAGGCCCATGGGATGAAAGACAGAATCTTTAAGAATTATACCCAAACCTTTACAATAAAATTTTATTCTGTCTCCATCTTTACATTCTCACCTCTGTGTCCCTGAAACATGACTTCCTGATTAGTAGTGACATTCAGGGATGGCTGGTAGACTCTTTACCTGTCCCCAGAAGGCAATCTTTGTGACCACGAAAAGCCTCTTTCCAAATAAAAGTAATAATGTTGCTTGGAACTGAAAAAAATTAATTGTTCGTGTATTATAAAGTGTTAAAGCTAACTGATATTTTGGAGAACTCTAGTCACATACTAGCCAAGAAAACAAAAAATATTGCACTTTCTACCTAACCTATTTGATAGCCCATATAAGATTCTCTTTAATTTAAAGGATTCTTTTTCTAAAAGTCTTTAAACATTCATATTTCTTCTCTTCTCATTCCTTTGGCACAGGCTGATGTTACTGATGTCCACAGGTGTTATAGATGAATTACAAAAGTTACCAGCCATTATTCTTTACCACAGGCTCTGAGAATAGCAGTTATTCCCAGCAACTACTTAGGTCATTGGGATTTGAGTTTGCAACTGTTAATACTAAGTGAAGATTTTGTGTATTTTATAAGAAATTTTGGCTTCATGGTTTTAAAATGCTAAGAAAAACCTAAATGTCCACCAGTAGAAAAGTTATTGGCTACGCAGAGTGGCTCACAAAGCTACTCAAGAGATGGACACCAGCCAGACACCAGTGGCTCATGTCTGTCATCTGAGCTATTTAGGAGGCCTAGTTTTGAGGATTACAGTTTGAAGCCAGGCAGGCAGCTAAATCCAAGAGATTCTTATCTCCACTTAACCAGCATAAAACTGGAAATGAAGGTATAGCTCAAGTGGTAGAGAGCCAGCCTGGAGTGAAAAAAGCTAAATGATAACATTCAAGGCCCTGAGTTCAAGCCCTAGTACGGGCACTGAAAAAAATAATAAAAGAAGTGGCATACACTTGTAATCCAAGCCATGGGAAGCAGGAATATTGCAGCTTATGTGGGCCACAAATAAAACACAAGACCTTATCTGAAATATAAAAAGCACAAAGGGCTAAAGACAAGGCCAAAGTGGCAAAGCACTTAATGAATCATCCCAAGGCCCTGAGTTCAACTTGAGACCACCAACAAAAGAAGTTGTTAAATACTGACATCTCTAAAATGAAATACTCTGTAGCCATGAAAAGGCATGGGTTATATCTATAATCAGTTATCTGGGATAGCATCCATGTCATATTAAGATGTGACAAGGCAAGACACAGAATGTGTAACTATGCTCTCAATTTCAAGGGATTTGTATTGTTTTTATTTTTGTATTATAAGAGGAAAAATGATCTTAGAGTTGCATGTATATAGATTCTTCACCCAAGATAGTGAAGGTAGTGGTTTTCTCTACAACAAGGGCAGAGTTCTGGGGAGGACTGGACTTTTGCTGTACCTAAAATGGGAGAAATTTAAAATATGAAACATTTTCTAGTAGAATCCAAGTGAAGTTTTACTCATATTTTAACAATCCTTCACCTAATAGGAATTTCACTGTGTCGAAAGATACAGAAACCAATCAAGTCAGTATTTACGGGCTAAATAAACCCTCTTTCACAGGCATTTTTTGATAACTACATACTATTTGTAATGTAAGAAACAAGAACAAAAGCTACAGTGAGGACTGAATAGCACTTCTCATCAAAACCACCCAATCTCCCTCCAGAAAAAAGAGGAAGGGAGGTTTTCAGAAGGAGAGTGCGTGGATGCGCATTCAAGATGAGCTACTTCTCAAGCCTCTTGGTTTTAGTCCAAAGACTCAACCACTTCCAGAGGTTCCATCTTAATAACTACTCTGTGATTTCAGGCTTCTCTTTCCTGGCTCTTCATCTCTTATCCCTAGAACCTTCACTGGCCTTATTTCACCCATCAGCAGCTTGAGCTCTGGTGGTGTCTTCTTAAACCCCACTTTTTTCTCCGCTTCTGTGAAAACCCACCCTCCTGGTGACCCTCAACCTCACGGATGCTCCCTGTTTTCCTACCAAGTGCTCTTCAGACTTCTGAGGACCTTTCCTCCCTTCCCCCGATTCTGCACCTACTCCCCAAACCTGACCATCCATGGATTTACTGAGGCCTCCCCTGCGCATGCGTGCAGCCAGATGATTTCTCTGGATTCCGGGCACTCACACAAGGCCTCCCATCTGACATCTCTGCCATGTCTCAGGAATCTCAATGCTTGGCTAGATTAAACTGCCAACTGCCATCTTAGAAACTTCAGTCCTCCTTGCTCTTCCTTACCCAAGAAAGTAGGCCAGGAGTCTGGAAGTCATTCTTGACCATTCCCTTTCCTTCCCCTTGAGCACCCAACCCTTCAAGTTCTGAATTTGACCTGCCATACACATCTTGACTGTACCCACCCCTCTGCTCTCAACTTGGTCCAATGGCCATCACCTCTAACCTGTGTGGTCTCCTCACTTGTCTCCTTGCTTCCACTCTTTTTCCTTGAAGGTAGGGAACTATCATCAGAGAAAGTCATCTGTGTCGAAGACACAAGTACCCTCGTGTTTTCATTCTTGCCATTCTCCTTCAGCAGCTTCCCGTTGACTTAAAATTTGGCATGGCCTATCCACACCCCTTTTTTACCCCTTTCCATATCCAGATACTCTGTCAAGGACACAGATAGTGTTTGCATGTTGTTCTCTTGGCCGGGAATGTCCCCATGTTTACTCTTCTTCATGTGACTAGAGCTTTGTTTGGCCTCTTTGTTAACTCTAATCTTTGAGAAAAACCATTTTCTACCATTTTCTCTTTGAGTCCTTCCTTGTAATCTGACTTACACAAACCTATTCATTTTCTTTGTGTTGAATTCCATCACTTGATGAAGGAAGGTATGGGTTGTATCTGTCTTGCTCACCAGCATATCGCAGTGATTGGACTCAGTCAAGACATTGAGTATTTAGGAGTATGTGATGTCAGACCATTTTTCTTTTTTCCAGGGCTGAGGACTGAACCCAGGGCCTTGCGTGCGCCAGGCGGGCACCCTTCCACTGGGCTAAATCCCCAGCCCCCCATTTTTCTTTTCTTTTTTTAAAAGTATTTTTATTGTTGTTTTAGAGATGATATACGTATATCGGGCAATGTGTACATTTCTTTCCTTTTGGTTAGTATCAGCTGTTCCCTCCTTCTCTCTCATTCCCTCCTTATCATCACAACCCTTGAGTTGCTTAGTTCACTTTCATCAATGTCCAGTAGAGCTGATGGGCCCCCGCCCCCCTGTACTTTTTCATTTGCTTTCCGCTGATTCTGTGCCCTCTTCCCACCATTTTTCTAACTCTGTCATAAATACCTTCTCTTGGCAGGTAATGCATTCATAGTAGAGATTTATATTCCTATTTTCCCAATCATAATAAGTTGTTACTATCAAATGATCATTTGTAAAATGCAAACCAATAAGGAGGTAGAGACATGTGGTTTAAGCTGCTGTATCAGTTGAGAGAGATTAGAGCATCATACAGAAACCACTCAGTGGTTCATGACCACAAAGCTCACTTTCTCCCTCCTGCTTCACTTTGTGGATGGCTGTGGCTCTTCTGCCACCTTCCCTCAGAACCTGGGCTTGCAGATCACTTTCCATCCAGATCCTCCCAGATATGGGAGTTACGGCAGAGATCTAGAAAGTCATATGTTACCCTCTACTTAGATATAAATGCATACTTGCAGACAACATGTTACTGGTCAAACAGGTCACATGGCCAATTGCTAAATTTAACAGGAAGAGGATGGAAATACTCTGCTGGGAGAGGAACTGTGGAGCTAGGAGCATGTAAAAACAATACAGACGGGGCTGGGAAGGTAGCTCAGTGGTAGAGCGCTTGCCTTGCATGCATAAGGCCCTGGGTTCGATTCCTCAGCACCACATAAGCAAAAAGAAAAAAAGTGGTAGAGCGCTAGCCTTGAGCTGAAGAGCTGAGGGACAGCGCCCAGGCCCAGAGTTCAGGCCCCACAACTGGACCCCCCCCCCAAAAAAAAACAATACAGACAACCACACTTTCCCCAACCTCTGCCTTTTCAACCTAACAGAAGCTGTAAATATTTTAGTAGTAAGCCAAGGCATATTCCACTATCTATTCAAAAATCCAATATCATATAATAAAAATAGCATCTTGTGGGGAGGGGGAGGCTGGGAAGGGATGTGAAGGGTAAACAAAGGAGGAGGCTGCAATGCTTGGTAAGAAATGTACGCATTATCCTGCCCATGTAATTGTAACCCCTCTGTACAGTATGTTCACAAATAAAATTAAATTAAATTTAAAAAATACCATCTTGTATACTGACTTATAGTTAGCATATTATAAATAATAATGTAGTTTTATTTTATTCATTGGACAAAGGAGTCAAGCTTGTGGAAATCAAGAATTGTAGAGTGTCAGAAATCACTCTACTTTGCTTGCAGTTATGAAAGAATTCTTGTGTGAAAGGTAATTACTGATGTTAGATGTTCTGTCTTAAACTTGTACACTTTAACTTTTTGTGCTGGTCTGGGGCTTGAACTTAGGGCCATTGTGCTGTCTCTTAGCCTTTTCTCTCAAGGCTGGCATTCTACCACTTAAGCCACAGGTCCATTTCTGGCTGATTAATTAGTAATAAAGAGTCTCACGGACTTTCCAGCTCCAGGCTGACTTCACACCACCATCCTCAGATCTTAGCCTCCTGAGTAGATAGGAGTTCAGGCATTAGCTATTGATGCCCAGCTAACCTGTACATTTTTAAAGTTCCTAAAGACAAAAGCCAGAGATGCTTGGGGATATTTGTATTTCAAGAGACTTTCTGTTCTACTAAATTAAAGCATGTTGTGAAGAATAGTCACATACTAAGGTGCTTTGGGAACAGGGTTCTGGGAGAATGTCATTAACTTGCTTAATTCTTTCTACACAGTACAGTTATCTGTTCAGTTCATGGGTGACAAAAGAACAGATAATCAATTAATATACTTTAAAAGGATGGCCCTTTAAGCTATACTTTGACTTCCCAATGAGATTATATGAGATGGAAAGCTCCAAGAGAAGCTTTCCTTGACCACAAACAGAATTTCTCACTTCCTCCTTCTCTTTTACTTCTCCAGAGCCTCATTATTTTATTACTGTCCAGAGCCTACACAGATGCTTACTCCTGCCTAGGTGTCCTTTACAAGAAGCTCTTAGACATAGCTTAGTAAAAACTTTAAAAAGCACACCACTTTTCAGTGTGCTCTAAGTCATTCAAGCCCCAGATGTGTGTGGTGGGTCAGTGTGTATGTGTGTGATTATTTTTCAGCACTCCCAACCTCTTATGAAATTAACCATTGATCTAAAAGTTATAGATGCAAATCCAGAGCAAACTGGAAGCATTCCAGGGCTCACAATAGAAAGTTAATTACCTAAGGAAAACTACAAGAAAGACTTTTGTTTTCCACCAAAATCTCCTCCCTAAGGCTGTTAGCTATGTCGTACATGGGCCCAATCGATATATTAGCGCTTGAGAACCAAAGTCCCTTGGAATAAATTAATCTGTCAGGGAAAAGAAATAAACAAAGAACAAATTAACATGTTTTAAGACATTGCTTAAATTTTCATAAATATAGACCTTGAGATGGGATGATGAGTTCCCAGGAGTCAGCGCTAATATTTGGTTGTAATTAAGAGTTGCTCTTTCATGTTTCCTCTGATGTAGGTGGGAAATTGCCCACGTGCTTGCTGTGTTCTGGCGTGGGCTTCCTCACAAATGCCACTGTTTGCTTCATTAACAAGCACAATGGCTTCATGAGTTATACTGGCACCCTTAGCTTGATTCACTTCTAGCTAATGTTAAAAGAGTGAAATGCCTCCCCCCACACACACACCATACAGTATTAAAATAGTGAAATGCTACACACACGCACACACAAGCACAAGCACACACACACACACACACACACACACACCATACACGCAGGTATTCCTTCATACATTAGCTTACTGGTGGCTCAAAAAGACCTACAGACCTACCCCATGGGAAAAGCTTAGGTATGGCTGCGCTCTGATGACAGCATTGATGCCTTTTCTCAGAGATCAAGCAATGTTCTAACAAGGGTGAAGCAGAGCTTGCCTGTGGGTCTTGGATAGCAGAAGTGAATCCCTTCTGTAGCATGGTAGCACTCTCAAGTCAAACAGCTTCCTCCTTCTTCCTACTATGTTCTACTTCATGGAATGAATCTGTGCTAAATATCTTATTACTTGCTATTACCAAATCATACCTTGGAAAAATAAACAGTGCACAGTACTTCTTATCAGCTGGGAACTTTAAAAAATGTTAATTTTAATCTTTGAACAATTTGAATAGTTTCATAATTCAGCACTCTGGAGGATGATACACTTGGGTCCTGGATAAATCTGCATTGCATATTCTTATGTGGATGTTTGTTCTCATTAATGAGCGATTTATACATTGTGAAGTTAATCTATTTCTAGTACATGTGAGGAATATAATACACACACACATATACACACACACTCATATGAAGCTAGTAGCCACTGCTGGATCCCAAGAAATCTGAGTCTCTTAGTCATGTGAGAAGGTCAGGATATGCGTGGCTTATGCTGTACTAACCTCCATTAAGACAGAAGATTAGCCCCAGCGAACAGCATGGCAAATTCATCAGGACTACAAACAGACCATGTTCTGGAATGGAGAGAATTAGCAGGTCAGCCCCCTAGGCAACTGGAAAAGCACCTCCCAGATCCTTATGAGGCAGAGATTTAACTGATTTAAAACACTCTCTCAAAATTACTAACATAATATCAGTGAAGCAGTATAGTTAACCCATGATTGGAATAACTTGTTTCAATAAATTTCTGTCAAGAGTTGAGCACAGTAGTTCATGACTGTAATCCTAACTACTTGGGAGGCAGAGAGTAGGAAGCTCCCCTTTAAAAAGCCAGCCTAGACAAAAAGTTAGTAAGACCACATTTCAGCAAACAAACTGGTAGTAACCCTCTGTAATCTCAGATATGATAGAGACATAGATAGGAGAATCACATTCTAAGGTCAGAGTGGGCAAAAACATGAGACCCTGTCTTAAAGAAAAATAACTTAAAAGAAAGAAGGGCTAGGGATATGGGTCAAATGGTAGCGCTCTTACCTGGAAAACACAACACAGAGTTCAAGCTTCAGTATTCTAGCAACAAGTAATAGGTTTTAAGTGAGTAGGCTTTTTTTTTAACTCATTTAATTTTTTCAAACGGCAAGAGCTGATGTCATTTAGAAAAATGAAATTGCTAGTAATGTGCCCAAAGAATAATGTTTATTGCAACAAAACCTCATGTGAAAAGTACATGAAAAAAATTGCACAGAATGGAGAGAGAACTGTGGGTATTGGACAGGTTGGAGATAGGACCAGGAGTCATTCTTGATTTTCCTTGGAAGCTGAATTCCGGGATGGGAAATCACAAGATGAGAGAATTCAAAGGCCTCCTAGTACTTCCTTCAACAGAGAACGTACAAGCTGAAGCAGCGTTTTCCCTTGGGTGGACTGCCATCCAATTGTGTAGATTTCATAAATCAGTTCTTTAATTTCACTACCTTCTTGGCTCACTGCCAGACCATTTGAATAGACAGAGGATCTATGCAAGGAGCTAGTACAGTCCTAGCCGCTGAATAAGTGCTCAGCTGGGCTCTGGTGGTTCATGCCTGTAATCCTAGCTACAGAGGAGTCTGAGATCTGAGAACTGAGGTTTGAAGCCAGTCAAGGAGACAAATCCAAGAGACTCTTACTGAAGGTGTGGCTCAAGTTGTATAGCACTGTCATTAAGTGGAAAAACTAAACAAGAGCAAGAATGAGTCCTGAGTTCAAAGCCTAGTACCACCACCACCCTAAAAAGAAGCAGCAGCAAAGCAAAGCCAGGATTCTTTTGGCACCAGCACCCATGGTCCTTTTGTTCCGCTCTGGAAGAAGGAGGGACTAATGTGCAGTTGGTGCTCTGGGCAAGTAGATAAAAGAAGGCCTTCTTTGTTGTTTTTGTTTTGTTTTGTTGTCGGTCATGGGGCCTGAACTCTGGGCCTGGGTGCTGTCCCTCAGCTCTTCAGCTCAAGGCTAGCACTCTACCACTTGAGCCACAGCGCCACTTCCAG
>NW_012267221.1:21128084-21147600 GCF_000151885.1 Dipodomys ordii
CTAGTTACTCAGGAGGCTGAGATGTGAGGATCACAGTTTGAAGCTAACTCAGGCAGGACTCTTTTTTTGTGGGGGTGGGGTCTGTTGTGGGGCTTGAACTCTAGGCCTGGGTGCTGTCCCTCAGCTCTTCAGCTCAAGGCTAGCACTCTACCACTTGAGCCACAGCGCCACTTCCAGTTTTCTGGTGGCTTATTGGAGATAAGAGTTTCACAGCCTTTCCTGCCTGAGCTGGCTTTGAACTTCGATCCTCAGATCTCAGCCTCCTGAGTAGCTAGGATTACAGGCATGAGCCACCGGCGCCTGGCTAGAAGTTTTATAAGGGTTGAAAGTCAGGGCATCAAATGGATGGCCTATGTTGTGGTGTCCATCAAGGGCCAACATGAACAGAGATCCCTGGCAATGGAAGGACAGGAGCTGGTGGGCTGAATCATGTCACCTTTCCAAACCAAGGGTGATAGGAGGTTGCTTTGGTGTTTCTAGAAAGTACAAACAGTGAGATTACCAGACAGGCACTGGGCTCTTACTCCTTCCTCCCCGTTCCCAGTATCATCCACTCCGGCTGACCTCTCCACCAAGCTAGTATCACATTCACCCCAAACTCTATACAGGGGCCTCTCCTCTTCCCAAGGGCAGATCCCACCGAAGCTTCATCTTTCTGCTTCCACCTCCCAAGTATCTGGGATTACAGTTGTGAACCACCATGCTGGGCTTGTTTTTAGCCCTGTGTACAGCGAGAAGAAAGGCATCTGCCTTGTCCTCTACTGAGGCAGACTCATAGGTAGGCTGTGTATGTACTTAAGTTCTGTGCAGTCTATTAAGGCCTAAACTATTTCACAAACATGGTCTCTTCCTCCCCCAGTCTGCCACAGACCAGGTAAGGTCAGATGAGCACCTTTGTACCACAAACCACAATGATTTCTCACATCTGGTGCCAGGGCCGTGACTGACTCCTGGGCTTCCTGCTGGAGAGCTGTGGCCTGCAGTTGTATTCAATTGATTTGATTGTATTTGTTCCTCAGCGCCGGGCCTTGTGCTCTACTCTCCCAGCAAGGTGCTGCATGGTAGTGGCTCCTACTTCCAAGCTTACTCCCAGCCCATTTACCACATGAGCTTCCTCCCAGCTGCCTCCCAGCATGCATCTGTCTTCCCCAGAGAAAGGAAAGGCAGCTTCTCACATCAGACAGAAACCAGTCTTTGTCCCTGATCTCCCCATGATGCCCAGCCTTCTGCCCTGTTCCATTTACTAGAATTGGTCACTGGGCCCCAGGGGAGGGAAGTGTGTAAGTATAAACTGCAGGAGATGGGGCATGCTAGCCATGGTTCACCCAAAGAGGAGATGAGACTTGTAAGGATGTAGAGAACATTGAGGCTTTTCCTCCAAGTGAAGTGAAAAATATGTGGAGGCTTTCAGACAAAGAACATGATTTCTTTTGTTCTTAACAAACCACAAGGCACTTCTCCATCAAGAACCTCATATAAGCATCTTATTCTAACATCAGATGCTTTTCCAGACTAGACGTTCATAATCCTATAACACAGGCTGAGATTAATAAATGAGAATCTAGTATAGACCACGAGCCGGTGGCTCATACCTGCAATCCTAACTACTCAGAAGGCTGAGGTCTGAGGATCATGGTTGGAAGCCAGCTCCCACAGGAAAGTCCATGAGACTCGGATTTCCAATAAACTACCCTCAAAAAAGCTGGCAAGTGGAGCTGTGCTTCAAGTGGTAGAGCACTAGCCTTGAGTAAAGGAAGCTCAGGAACAGACCCTGAGTTCAAGCCCCAGGACAGACACACACATACAAAAAAAGAGTCCCATATAAAGTGCTCTTCATCAGTTTAACTGAGTTTCTCTTTGACCACCGCTTCTCCCACCTTCATGTTGTGCTGTCCATAACAAAAAGAGAAATTGTCATTGGAATTATTAACTATAGAAGTTGCATTTGTTACAGTGCAATTGTGGAGTATGTGGGTCTTGAGTCTGACATATTTGTTTAGCAATTTAGTCCCAGCCTTATAGTTGAAAAAAAACTTTAATTGAAGATTAATATATTATATAGACATTACAAATTATTTATGTTCTGCAAATGAGAATAATTGTATTGGTTGCAACAACTGGCTGTTATCAATGAAGTTGTTTAAATTTCTTTAAGTGTCCTTTGCATTAGTGACTAGATAAACTGAGGACAGTCCCAAAATGGAGAACGATGAAGCATGGTAAAGCTGATACATGTGACAGCATGAGTGAACCTCATGTTAAATGAAGCAACCAGATGCTTTTGTAAGGATATAATTCCAAGTATTACATAATTGCAAAAAGGATAGGTACAGAAACCAGTACTTACCAGAGTTAAGAAGTGAGGAAGACTGACCAAAGGGAACTGGGCAGTGGTCATGTAACTGTTCTGTATCTCAGTAGTGCTGTTTGTCACAAAACTTCTATTTATGTTTGCCAAAACTCAAGTAAACATAGACTAAAAGGGTAGATTTTATAGCATGTAAGTTATAATTAAAGAATAAATGAAAATACATTAAAAGAATATAATTAAGAGCTTTGTTCTAGGGATAGTGTTTTAGATGGAATCTCAGCTCCTCTTCAATTTATTAGCTCTTGGCCTGTCTCTCTGTGTGTAAGGTGGGGACAATTACAGTACTTACATGAAGTGTGGTAAAGACTTGGAGCTTTCATCCTGCCTGCTAGCTCACTGGTCGGCCTGCTGTGTTTTCTTAGAAGCCGATAGATAACATGAAACTCCTAGGTCAAATATCAAAGATGTTATTACTCATAGCCCGGCAGGTGGCGTGACTTCATGCTCCCATTGGCTTTCTTAGTCCCCAAGTCCCATGGCCTAGATGGAAATGACCCAAGTAGGTCACAACTGAAGAAAAATATATGAGGAAGGAATTCAGTGAAACTATATTAATCTCAAACATCTTACCCCAGCCAGGCACCAGTGGCTCACGCCTGTAATCCTAGCTACTAAGGAAGCTGAGATCTGAGGATCACAGTTCAAAGGCATCCCAGGCAAGGAAGTCCAATTAACCACCAGAAAACCAGAAGTGGCACTGTGGCTCAAGTGGTAGAGCACTTACCTTGAGCTGAAAAGCTCAGGGACAACACTTAGGCCCAGAGTTCAAGCCCCACAACCAACCAAAAACAAAAAAAACCAAGAAACAAAAAAACCTTACCTCAAGTACCTGCTAACAACTTCTCAAGCCAAGTAAATATACATGTTAATATGTTCATGTACATATAAATATCCTTATTTATATGTTCATATTTATTCTGATATTCCTATCTATCAAACAGATGACAGAAGCTATAGTCACTAAAGGCATTTATTCTACTCTGGAAGTTTACCAATAGTATCATCCACATTTATTCAGTAGACTTTACCTTTTATGAATTATTTGTATGAGACTGGCCACAAGTCTTCAAGTTAAATATTTTATTAAGCAATTTATTGAAAAAATAGATGAAGAATCTCATAACTTTGATCAGCGCTAGTTTCTATTACTCAAAAGTCATTTTCCAAAAGAAACAATGGCCAGAACCAAGAAACAACTAAGGAATGGCAGAAAATCTTCACCAGCTATTCAGCAGATAAAACATTAATATCCAGAATTTACAAAGAACCCAAAAAGTGAACATCAAAAGAACAAATAATACAGGGCTGGGAATGTGGTTTAGTGGTTGAGTGCTTGCCTAGCATGCATGAAACCCTGGGTTTGATTCCTTGGTACCACATAAACAGAAAAATCCAGAAGTGGTGCTGTGCCTTGAGCAAAAGAAGCTCAGGGACAATGCCCAAGCCCTGAGTTCAAGCCCCAGGACTGAGGGAAAAAAAGAACAAATAATCCAATAACAAAATGGGCAAAAAACGCAGACAGTTCTCAGAAAAAAAATACAAATGGCTAATAAATGCATGAAGAAATGATCAACATCCTTAGACATACAGGAAATGCAAATCAAAACTACATTGATTCCATTTCACTCCAGTCAAAATGACAGCCATAAAGAGAACAAGCAACAAATGCCATCAAGGATTTAAGGAAAAAAGGAACCCTGATAAATGTTGGGTATGTGAACTGGTACAACCATTATGGAAATCAGCATGGAATTTCCTCCAAAAACTAGAATAGACTTTCCCTATAATGCAATACCACTACTGGGGCATATATCTAAAGAATAAATCATATAATACATACATACATACATTATGTAGCCATAAATAAAAATGGAAAAAATGAGATCATGTCATTTGCAGGAAAATGACTGGAATCGAATAGCTTCAGACTCAGTAAGACAAGGCAAGCTCAAAACCAAGGTATTGTATATTTTGTCTTATTGTGGAAGCTAAACCTAAAAAGACCTAGATTTTCATAAGTCTGAGCCTAGACCAACTCTTCCAGTAAACCTATATCTGAGGCTTTATATCTGTGTCTATAGCCTTTCCTATAAATTCCCTGTGTTCCAGACATCTAGAAACTGAGTGAAAGCTTCAAGCAACATCAGAAAAGTGTTTTCCCTTCTAAGGACAAAAACAACCCTGAGTCCTTTTCCTTACACTGACTGCTTTGATATTAGACCAGAAAGTATACTGAAGACTGAGACTAAAACCACACAAAAATAAACCAACTGCAAATTCTTCTTAAGAATTCAACCAAAATAACAATGATTCTCACAATGAGACTAGAAACTTGTCTACAGTAGTGTTGTAATATGTCTATTATGTTGGGGGGGGGTTGTGCCAGTCCTGGGGCTTTGGTTTTGACCTTTGCCTTGGCATTGTCCCTGAGGTTTTGTCCTCAAGGATAGTGCTCTACCACTTGAGCCACAGCTCTACTTTCCACTGGAAATAAGAGTGTCATGACTTCCTGCCAGGCTGACTTTGAACGGTGATCCTCAGACCTCAGCCTCTGAGTAGCCAGGATTATAGGTATGAGCCCTGGTGTCCAGCTATATTGTAATATATCTGAACGATCATATGATAAAGCATTTCTATTCTCTTTTTTTTTTTTTTTTTTGTCGGTCGTGGGGCTTGAATTCTGGGCCTGGGCGCTGTCCCTCAGCTCTTCAGCTCAAGGCGAGTGCTCTACCACTTGAGCTACAGTGCCACTTCCGGTTTTCTGGTGGTTTATTGGAGATAGGAGTCTCATGGTCTCTCCTGCCTGGGCTGGCTTTGAACCGCGATCCTCAGATCTCAGCCTCCTGAGTAGCTAGGATTACAGGCGTGAGCCATCAGCGCCCGGCTCACTTTTTTTTCTTTTTGTCAGTCATGGGGCTTGAACTCTGAGCCTGGGTGCTGTCCTTCAGCTCTTCAGTTCAAGGCTAGTGCTCTACCACTTGAGCCACAATGCCACTTCCAGTTTTATGAGTAGTTTATTGGAGATAAGAGTTTCACAGATTTTCTTGCCCTGGCTGGCTTTGAACCATATCCTCAGATCTCAGCCTCCTGAGTAGCTAGGATACAGGTGTGAGCCACTGGCACCTGGCTCTCTATTCACTTTTTTAAAACATTTTAATTATATTTCTATAAAAACATTTTAGTAACACCAATTATCTGTACAAGGGCGTTTCACTTCGATTTATCTGTGTGAAATTACAATGTGTCTTGGTTAGACTCACCCCTCCATCTCTCTCTCACCTTCCCTTTTCCCTTCTCAAGCCAAACCCAACAAGCTGGCACTTTTGTTCCCTATGTCTAACCATTTGTAATCAAAGAAAACTCTGTATTTTTAAACATTTTTTTCTTCTTACATATTTGTAGATAAAAGGGAAGGACGGGGGAGCCAAAAGTCTAAAAGAAAAAAGGAAAAGCACTTTAATTAATAATGTAAACCAAGCCAGTGGCCAGATAGATACGTGCAATATTGGACACCTCTGACTGCCGCCTCCTTGTACCTGACGAAGTGGGTTCCAACTTGTTTTTAAACCTTTACTATGTCAAAATTTACATTTTAAATGATCCATTTGGACCCAGCCCAAGTAAATCTGGCTCTTTTTTTTTCCTTTTAGACCCAGATTGTATTGTAGTAAAGGAAATATCGTTAAACGTGTTATTTGAAATGAGTTCTGCCCCATACTTCAGGCCCCACACAGTCCAGTCAGTGTGTGTGTGTGTGTGTGTGTGTGTGTGTGTGTGTGTGTGTGTGTTAAGATCACTAGCCACTATCAAAGAGTTGGAAGGAGTTTCCTGGGCCAGCCCCCAAACCCAAGTGCCAATAACTGGTCCATCATGTCCAGGGATTGACCTGGAAATGTGGCTGGCTGGCCCTACTCTAAAAATAGCCCACTTGGAAAGCAATCTTTCCATGGAAGATTCTTTTCAGTGGGAAAATAATCTTCCCACTTGAGTTAGAAATAATGTAACTATTAATGTGTGCATTTCTAAGAAAGGACTTCATGAAATGCTTTTGTTTTGGTAGGGTTTTTTTTTTGGGGCGGGGGGAGGAGGTGTTTTTTAAATCCAGCTTCCACAGCCTCTTTCCTTCCAGATGGTGCCTGGAGCCAAGCCCTTAGTCTCCCGCTGCCATTTAATACTGGTCCTTGATTGCCAATGACCCCTGCCGGACTGGCTTCTCAACCCACTTAACCCCTCTCTGCTGGGTCCTCATCTCATGCAGGACGAGGGCCTGTGGGAGCTAGAAGTGGAAAGGTGCCAAGTCAGCCAGGGTCTGCCGCCCTCTCTGTGGCCCATTTCCCAGCACCATCACTGATGTCCAAGATCACTCCAGTACAGAGCTCATGTTAATATGATTTTCTCTACCTTGCCAGATACATGTTACTAAATTTCCGCTCGCTCATATCTTATTTGACATCGCCAAGACCTCAAGTCCCTGAAAGAATGTTTCCTTCAGCAGCCAAGTGCTGAGAACACCCTGAAATATACTCATTTGGAAATGCAAAAATTAAATTGCGTTGGAACCACCTTTTGGTCTGGTCAGACTTTGTGTCTGGAGTAGTGTGTATGTGTCAGTATATGAATTCATAGCAAGGAAGCCTGAGGGGAAGCGAGAATTAATTTTCTTGTCAAGAAATTTTCTTGTCCAGTATGGGAGACACCATTTTTGTGGATGCTAGGAACAACTGCAAACATTTCTTTCACTTAAGTTCTGCTGTTTTTTGTGACATGGTAAAGTGTGGTACAACCATATTGATCAGGGAGGTGATCCAGAGAAATGGAGACTTGAGAGGGGAATAAAGCTGATAACAAGCCAGGCATCAGTTAGTAACACAGGCCTGTAATCCTAGCTAGGATACTGAGATCTGAGGTTCAAAGCCAGCCCAGACTCATATCTCCAGTTAATCACTCCAAAAAAAGACAGAAGTAGAGCTGTGGCTTGAGTGGTAGAGTGCTAGCCTTGGGCAGAAGACTCAGGGACAGTGCCTAGGCTTTGAGTTCAAGCCTCAGGGCCAACATACACACACACACACACACACACACACACACACACACACATTTCTGACATTTATTTTTGAGAATCCAGAGTCCACTGGAACTCTACAACTACCTCTGGGCAAGGAGGGCACCAGGGGCCAGCATGATGCTGATTCCATAATGGACTTCAATTATTTCCTATCAGATTATAAGAAAACAAGGCAAAGACCTCAGTAGTTCAATTTTGCAGAAATCAAATCTACATTTTTATTGGAGAAGATTCTTAAACAAATTGGAACAAATGTATAAGTTCTTGTTTGAACGATTTGTACTCTGCTCTTTAAGTGTTTACTAGAGAGTTGGACCAAACGAAATTTTCTCTTTTATTTTTTTAAATTATCTTTAAGCAGCTGTCCAAAGGAGTTTCCATTCAACATGGAAGTTGGCAACTACAGAGCACCTTGCTCAGTGCTACCCTCTCCTAGCTCTTCCCCCTCTCTTTCAACCCCACCCTCAATTTTTCTGATCCAAATAAAATTTTCTTAACAGTGAATGAAGGAGATTTGTTTCGAAATTTAGCCCAAGATAGCATAATCCAAACACAACTACTTGTTTGGCTCTTTTAAAAAACAAGACTGAAAAAAAACACATGATAATGGAATGTTTACCACTAATATAATTTGTTGATTTTGCTTTTGCTTCGCATGAAGGCAAAGTGAAAAGTGCACCTGTGATTTGATTCTGTGTTGGTTTATTTGCACATGCTCTTCTATTTCTGATCAATTGCCCTCACCCATACCCCCTACCAGCCATCTGAGTGTATAATATCCCCAAACCACACCATTCATACTAGTGTGTAAAATGGTTTAGACCTTGTGGCTTTGGTGGGTGTTTGTACATTTGTGCAGCATTAACCTGTACACGGCAGGTTTTGCTCATGGCAGACAAAGGATGAGTGGCTACAATTATAAGGAGGTCTCTCAGCTGCCCTCCATGGGCAGCATTGCTCTGGGAGCCAGCAGCTGCTGTTATAATAAATTCAGGTGTGTTGATGGAGAACTTTTTCCTCTAAAGTTAATGCATTTTGATTGGTTGTCTTTAAGTTCCAACAAGTCAGAATCATTTCTATCCCTTTCACAGATGAAACCCCACAAAGGTTATTAAGGGGCTATTACTCTGCACTTATAGCAACTCAGAGTTGGAAGGGATATTTAAGAATCTCTTGGCTAAGGACTCCTGTCCCATTCTTACTTTCACACTGAACACTAACCAAAGACCTCTGTCAGGACCTGGGAAGGAATGAGACTCCAAGGACAGTGCCTCAGAATCTTTAGGTGATAACTTGAATCTTTAGGTGTAATTTGTCACACCACCATCCTATCTCATTCCAAGTTGGGTATGATAGTGCATGACTGTAATCCCAGCTACTTGGGAAGCAAAGGTAGGAGGATCATAGTCTGAGGCCAACTCCAAGGGGAATAATTCAAGATAGCATCCAAAAAAAAGTAAAAGAAAAAATCTTTCTAATCTTACTGTCCTAAACAATAAAGGATTCACTCAAGGTTATGTACAAATAAGAGCGAGAACTTGAACTGTGTATGCTTAGGACTGCTGATAGCTGACTGGCCCTTTGCTCCAGTCAGGACTGAGGGTTTCAAGACCAGTACCCCAGGGAGCTAAAGACCTCATCGTAACCAGTTTAAGCAAACCAGCGCTATCTGTGCTATCCATAGCATTTAAAATGATGGTCCAGTCCTCAAGGAGATTCACCCATTCAATTTTTATTGGCTTTTACCCAGAACATTGTCCTCCAGCTCTGAATAGCTCCTCGGGTGATCTGCATCTCATTAGGAGCTCCAGAATTGACACCTGCCTGGCATTGTGGGTCCACTGCCCATCACAGGAAGGTGGCAGAGTTTTTCTGATGACATTTCCAAAAGGCAGAGTCAATGCTGTCCTACTGGGTACAGTTTGGGTGATTATCTCACCTTAATACCTGCCCCTCCTGCCCCCATGTGACTGAAAGAAAATAGTCATTGTCAAGGCCTCACTTCTGTAATGGAAGGGGACCTGGGGAGGCCTGAGAATAAGCAATGTGAAGACGCCAAAAAACAGACAGATTTGACATGATGCAGATATTCTGAGTCCCATTACAAGAGCACCAATAGTAAACCATGGCTATGGCCTTTGAACATTTTTAGCTTGTCCCAAACTCTCTTGAGACTGAAATGGTTTTTGCCCTGCGTTTACATTTTGCTTTGCAGAGACTCTCACTAGGTCAAGTGGATTTTTAGCTTTGTCATTTGATTATTACATCAACCTCCAGAAGAGCTCTGGACAGCATCATACCTCTGGAAACTAGAGATAACATTTTGATGCTCAGCAAAAACTTCCCTTGGAATGAAAGACATGGTTTTTTGTTGTTTCCCTCCCCCCCCCCCCCGCTCCCCGCAGTGTCCAGGGTGATCAGGAGCCCTTGAGTCTGCTTTGTGCTCCAGTTATTTGATGCAGTTCCCAGCACAAGCAAATGCCTTGGTGGTACCGGGAGTCCTATCAGGAGTTTTCCTTTCCAGAATTCTTTTTGCTCAATTGAAACTTCTCTGAGCCAGTGCCAGATTTTCAAAATGTCAGTACAGATAATCTGGAAAAAAAATTACTCTAGATTATGAAGAAAGGGTTGAATCTGGTTTTTTTTTTCCAACTCTAGTTACAAATTAAAATGGGTTTAAGCAATAACAATGCCAGAGCCTTAACCTTGATCAACTGAATGAGGGCCTTGGAGGTGAGGTCAGGTATGTGTATTATTTAAAAGTCCTTCCGATGACTTTAATGCACAGCCAGAATAGAGAGCCGCTCCAGGATAACAGGAATTAACACTCTTCATCAGTTTCTGTTACACACCAGATCCCTCTCTCTCTTCCTGTGCCAACTGTTAGAGTCACCACAACCCTGCAAAGTGGGGTTACCAGCACTGAGTTCAGGCTTCTAATAAGGGGTTCATACCCATGGGTTTTTTTTTACTCCAAAGTTCTTTTGTTCTCCCGTAGCATTCATGTCTCTCAAAAATCTTTGAGTAGGTTTTAGATGATGTGTGAGTGTGACAATAAATAACACTGAACTTGAAAGAAAGTTCTCCTCTTAAAAAAAAAATCTCAATTTATGTTCCTAATATTACTTTAAGGAGAAATGTTTAAAGAAGAGAAATTACAGAGAATCGATAGCAATAAACTACACATAGCCTTTTTTTTAATTAGACAAAATTGTTTTTCAAGGTTGTACTTAGACTATATAATTAGATTAGATTACATCGAGAAGGAAATGTCAACGCCCAGATCAAATGAAGACTAACAAAGCTGTTCGTGGCAAAGAGGTGAAGAAAGGGGTTGTGGCTCTTTACAGAACCCTGCTAGCTCTCCTCAGTCCCACCCCACTACTTCTCTTCCCTTCCAGACCCATAACAAGACCTAAGTCCCAGTGGCCACTCAAAAGTATGACCATTGAGGAGTTGAGTGGCACTCCAAAACAACTGCAGGATTTTCTCAAGATACACAGACAAATGCCCAGAGAAACAGTGTAGGAATGAATATTAATGGTGTAATGATGCTAGAAGGATTATAAATGTATTGATATGAGCCTACTAACTAGAGATTCGATATTGTAGCATTAGAAGAAATCTAATCATTTGGTTGTTCACTGAATCATGGACCAAAAAGTGAGCCACATGAAAGTTGAAAGTTGTAAGTGCTGGGTATATTAATTATAAAGAAAATTGCCCAAAGTCTTGGAGTAATTGAAGTGTTAGACTTGATTTATCACGTAAGGACTGCTCACCCATACGAGGGCTGACCAGAGGACATGGACTTTACCAGGACTGGGAATATTAGATTGTGAGGGGAATACCCTCAACTTAGAGTACTGCTGTGGTCAAGAATCACAGTAGTGAGCAGGGTGCTGGTGGCTCATACCTGTGATCTAGCTACTTAGGAGGCTGAGATCTGAGGATCATGGTTCAAAGCCAGCCCGGGCAGGAAAATCCATGAAACTCTTATCTCCAGTAAACTACCAGACAACCGGAAGTGGCATTGTGGCTCAAGTGGTAGAGTGCTGGCCTTGAGCTGGAGAGCTGAGGGACAGCGCCCAGGCCCAGAGTTCAAGCCCCATGTCCAGCCAAAAAAAAACAGAAAAGAAAAGAAAAAAAGAAGCACAGTGGAATCTGGAAACTTTAACTGCAATGGGGATAACTGGATCCTAGTAGGAACAAAGGTTTAGTGACAGCACCAAGGACAACATGGGAACGTCTACTATGTGAACAACTAATAAGAATAATCTGATGGCAGAGATCTATAGTGATAGCTACTTGATCAAGATGTTCCTATAAGCGAAATAGATGGCAGTCAATTAAATTTTTGTTTAATCTCTATTAACAAAAATGTCCTAAGTCAAAAAAGAAATAGAACTTGAATCAAGTCCCCATACACAAACCAATTTACAGAAACATAGGGGAAAGTCAGTGTTGCTAATGTCTTAATATCCATTCATGTTTGATCACTTTTGTTATTGAAAAATCTTTTAAGAAGTTCAGAACCTACTGTAGGGAACAGATTCTAGCCTAGGCGTGGTGATATTATTTTATTTCACTGTATTTACTATATGAGTGATCTATGGCAAATAACATTGGTTTTCCATTTACAATAGTGAATAAAGTTTCTTTTTTTTCTTTGAAATCGGGGCCTTTGTATTTGCTAGGCAGATGCTCAACCACTTGAGCCAGGCCCCAGACACTATCTACTTTACTTTTCAAGTAGGGTCTCACATATATGTTTCAGATGGCCTAGACCACAACCTTTGTATTTACACTTCCTGTGTAGCTGGAATAACAAGCACATACCACCAACCCAAAGCTTTTATTGGTTGAGATGAAAGTCTTGTGAACTTTTTGTCTAGGCTGGCCTAGACCCACTCTCTTCCTGGCCTTAGCCTCCAGAGTATCTAGTATTACAGGCTTGAACCAAGCATGTCTGCCCTAAAGTTTCACTTTTCAAAGAAATGTATTTAACTAAAAAAAAAGAAAAGAAAAGAAAGAAATTTGTTGGGGTAAAAAGAAATTTAAAAAATAATACAGGTGATTTGGAATGGCATGAAAAATTTTTGATGAATCATCAAGTTTAAGTTATAGTTCCCTGCAACATGTTAATTTTAAAAAACAGACATATCCATCCTCCTTAGCCAATGGAACCACTCATCTATCATTTACCACACGGGACACAGCCAGTTCTACACACCTCAGCTCCAGCTCGGACTATGAACTGCTGCTGCTCTAGTTCAAAGGGAACCTAGAAACACCAGTGAGTAATAAACATGGCATAGTGGGGCATTCACACTCAAGTAATTAGTGAAAAATAGGTAAAACCATGAATAAGGTGCTACTTTTGCACATTTTCAATTGTTCGACTTCTAAGATCTGTCCTATGCTGAAGGCTGCTAAAAATAGGTTGCTGTAGGTACAGGAGATAGAAGAGTTTTGCTATCCACTTTCTAGATGAAAATTAGAAAAGCAAATCATATTTTAAGTATATGTACTTATTAGCCAATAGTTCTACTTTTAGAAATCTAAGAAATAATGAAGGTCCATCAAAGACCAAACTATGAGTATGTTCCTTAAGGCATTAAAGAAAAATATTGGAAATAACTTCTATATCCCAAATCATGGTTCACCCATAAAATGAATAACACACCCTTACCATTAGAGATTATGTTATTTAAAGCCAAGTGTGGAAGTATATGCTTGTAACCCCAGCATGCAGAAAGATGAGGTAAGAAAATAGGGAGAAATGGAAGGAAAGAAGGAAGGGAAGGGAAGGAAGGAAAGAGAAAGAGAAAAAAGAAAGAGGAAGAAAGGAGAGGAAGAGAGTGGAGTAGAGAGGAGGAATGGGGAAAGAGAGGAGAGAAAGGGAGAAGTAGTGGGAGAAGGGAGCGGAGGAGAGGAGTTCTAGCATTCAGACTGTCCCTGAGAGACAAATAAGAAACTCGTTCCAACACTTGTATATTATGAGAAGGGGAACAGAAAGCCAAAAAGATTGACCTTCTCACCACTTAACTTGTTTGAGCCTCATGTTCATTTATTGCTGTAAGGAAAAATACAGTATTATGCATGCTAATAGCATGGAAATTATTTATGAGTTTATTGTTAAATGGGGGCTATAATGCAGATTAGTGATTAGTATTTTTAATTTAAAAAATGAACATATATGACCAGAAAAGTACAGAATGGACTTTGAGAAAAAAGAAAGCAAAAACAATAATAAGCTTTGTTTTGAAAGCTTCCTTTCATCCTCCTTCTTGACAGACTACAGATTTCCAAGAGGAGAAAAGCCCTCTTCCTATTATAATCCTTGACCACAACATCCCAATTCACAGTCTAAGAACCAAAGAGAGCCATATCGAGGGAAGAGCTTCTACCATGAAAGGTGAATAATCACTAGTCACTCATTCGCTTATTCTTTGTTTCTTTGTTGAGTATAAACTCAACAAGGCCTTAAGAAAGGTTTTGCCACCTCTATAACTTATAAGTAGAAAATTTCACATAGGCAACTGAAAACTCTAGCATCTTCCACAGGCACTAATTTAACTCAGGGATGTTTTCTTTGTAGCAATCTTGCAATTTTGAAGAATATTCATCATGACATAACATGGCAACTGGGAAAATTTGTATCTTTCCTTTCATCTTAGAAAGCAAGATCTGAATTACATGCACCCCAGGAGAAAAACTCTCCTTCTGTGTATATGTGAGTGTGCATGTTTTACAGAATTCTGGTGAACTCCTTGGTTCCCTCTGAAGTTACATTTGGTGAGAGGAAAACTTTTGAGCAAGTTATTAGTAAAAGAATATGTAGCCGGGTGCTGGTGGCTCACACCTGTAATCCTAGCTACTCAGGAGGCTGAGAGCTAAGGATGATGGTTCAAAGCCAGCTTGGGCAGGAAAGTCCGTGAGACTCTTATCTCCAATAAACCACCAGAAAACCGGAAGTGGCACTGTAGCTCAAGTGGTAGAGCACTAGCCTTGAGCTGAAGAGCTGAGGGACAACACTCAGGTCCAGAGTTCAAGCCCCACGACCGACAAAAAAAAAAAGAATATGTATCACAAGCCAGGCCTTGGTGGCTCATTCTTATAATCCTACCTACTTGGGGCTGAGATGGGAAGAATTGTGGCTCAAGATCATTCTGGGCAGACAAATCCAAGAGACTCATCTCAGTGGAAGAACCTGAATGTGGTGGTGTGCCTGTCCTTCCTCCCAGCGATGATGGGGAGCCTAAATTAACTATCAGTTTCAGAGTATGCCTAGGCAGAAAATAAGACTTTATCTCAAAAGTAATCATTTGGCATTGTCAACTCACCTTGGGAAAAAGGGTTGTCCAGCTGACAGCGGGGTTCCTGACACTTTCAAATGCCCTGAGTACTTCAGTCAGAGACTGAGGCACCACACTTTCTGCACAGAGTTGGCAGAGCTCTGTAAATTAATTGTATAACTGTAATCCTGTTTAACTATCCCACGGGTGTATCTGGTAACCCCCTAAGAGATTTGCCATCTGTAAATCTAGAACGCTGAATGCTCTGTTTGCTTCAGGAAGAAGCTTTATGTAGCAAGGAACCCTGGGAATGCCTCATCCATCAGATGAGCAGTCATGCTGCTCAGAAAATAGCCATGCCCCCCCTCATGGGAAGGAGGGGCCAGGACGGATGGCCTTGCCAGGGCATTGGCTCCCTTTCATCCAAGCTTCCCTGTTTACTGCTTTCCTCAGGGACCAGGAATCCATACTGCCTCACCAAGCCAGAAAATGTGGGTTGCCTTACCACCATCCTGCCCTCCTTTGTGGTTGGCCTTCTACACCCACAGTCCTGAAAGGAAACTTGACCAGTGCTAGCTCATCAGTAGCAGTTGATGATGAAAGGTGACACCTTCATTTTAGAGGTCACAATGGCACTCACAGCCATCAGTAACAAATGGACTTGAGGAAATCATTTTCCTCAGCGTTTGAGGTCCTAGGGGAGAACATTAAGATGTAAAAGAACTAAAGTTGGTGGATTTAACAAATATAAAGACACTATACACAGGTGTAGATTTGAATTCTTTAATGTAAACATGTCTTAAATACAGTTGGGTCAGATGCTGGTGGTTCATGTCTGTAATCCTAGCCACCCAGGAGGGTGAGATCTGAGTTTCAAGATTCAAAGGCAGTTTGTACAGAAAATTCCATGAGATTCTTATCTCCAACTAGCTACCAAAAAGTTGTGGCTCAATTGGTAGAGCACTCACCTTGAAAAAGGCAAGTGAGAACATAAGACCCTGAGGTTAAGCCCCAGTACCAACTATAGATAGATAGATAGATAGATAGATAGATAGATAGATAGATAGATAGATAGATAGATAGATAGATAGATAGATAGATAGATAATGTGTGTATGACTTGGGACGTGGTTTGACTAAGAAAGTATTGGCTATTACTAAATTTAACTAGGAATCCTATGTTTATCTGGTAACTCTGACATAGAATTACATGTTTTCTTGGTACAGAAAAGGAATGTTAAATTTCCAAACCCATTGTTTGAAGTTATTTACTAAATCAATTGGATTCAGTATTTGTCTCTCACTTATGGCCAAACAAATGTGCAGCTAGCCACACAGTGGGAGACATCTGGCTCAACAAATGAGAGGTGTGTGTTTCCTAGTGTGCCAGAAGACCTCTCCAGATTTCCCTTTTCTAACAGATCAGCTCCAATTGTTAGATTCTGAACTTCAGAGGAAAAGGATATGTTGAAGGTCTCAAATATGAAATCAAAAGTTGGTAGGTGCTCTTGAAAAACAGAAAGACCTATGTGAAATACAGGTTGTTATTTGTGACAACATATACCTTTTAAATGCTCTATACAGAGGTAGCCATCTATGCATTACAAACTGGGAAGTGTGCTTCAGTTTAGAGACTTGTATGAAGGTGTGCAAGTTGCTTAAGTCTTGTTATTGACTGCCACTGAGACCTGAGGGCCTACTCTGTCTGCAGGATGCCAAAAATCTAGGATTCGCCATTCACTTACATAAAGTGCCAAAGTATTTGCATATTGCTTATGCAAATCCTCCTATATACTTCAAATCATCTCTAGATAACTTATAATTACTTATAATAATTAATACTATATAAATTCTCTATAAATAGTTGTTATAACAGATTGTTTAGGGAATAATGACCAGAGAAAGAAGTCTATATATGTTTAGTACACATATACTTTTTTTCAAATATTATTGGGCACTGAGGATGCAGCTTAGTAGTATGTGATTGACATTCACAGGTCATGTTTTTAAATGTACTTGTATAGCTGTATATACATGTATGTATCAATACACACATGTACAGATGTATATAAAATGTGTACACATATATTTTAAATATTATATGTGTATGTATGTGTATGCATAATGTATATATAACATATATACACATATTGCTTGTATACTATTTATAATATATGTATGTGTGTATTTGCAATCCATGGATATGAAAGCTGCAGGTATAGAGTATTATTATTAATAATTTTTGGTCTCTCTCACTTCAGTCTATCACATTATGGATTTCGACTTTTCTGAACATATATGTTTAATTGTTTTTACCTTTCTCTTCTACTTCTTTTTACCTTAGTTTTGTTGCTATCCATCATTTAGAATATTTTGCTTTAATAATCAAAATATTCTTCCAAATTGGAGATAGTCATCGTTTCTTTTAGAGTTTTTATAGGAATGTTTAAAATCTTTATATAACTCACCTGAAATTTATTGTGGGATATGAGAAATAAGAATCATACTGAGAAAAGGACTTAGCATTGTTTGAAAAAAAATAATAAGGTCGATCCAGCAGCAATAGCTTTCCTCCTTCAACAAGTCATTTAGCCTTTGAAGACTCAAGGCCTCTTTTGGATTGACAGTAGGGACTTCATTTTATTTCTCTTTGGCTTCCTCACTATACCTAGCAAAGTGCCTTATGTATAGGAGAAAATTATAGTGTCTGGATACAACCTGTATTTTATATTGATAGCAAAGTAGAATTGACTAAATAACAATTCTTTTTTCAATTATGACTTGATCACTTCCAGTCTCATATATGGATGACAAGGATTTTTTTCTAATGACAGAACCCCGAAGTTGTATGACTCATGGTAATCTATGGGAATATCAAGCTTACTAAAAATTAAAACTTCAGTGTGAAATTAGGCTACCAGTTATGTCAGATTCTAGTATCACATAGATACTGTATGATTGAACACCAGTAGTTTTTCTTTTAACTTATGGGAGAAATGTTAAAATTGATTTTAAAAAATTCTAATAGCTTAAGCAGTTTTATGAATCTGAAGAATATCAGCCCATGGACAGTAAGTTTGTAAGTACATCTTACATTAGCTTGAGAGACTATAAGTAAATGCCTCTGCTTAAGTGTAAACATTGCACAAAGTCCAGCTGAACTGGGATGAACTCTAGCTGAACCCACAAGCTATTTCAGCTCAGTCTTCTGAGTTGCCATGACTAGAATTCCTGCAATACTAGAACATCTAAGGGAGAGCAGATGTCAGAGCTAGTACATGTTCACCCTGGCCACCTGACCTCTAGTTGCTTCTGTTCATTCATCTAAAAAGGAGAGAGCATACAGGACTTCAAAACCTCACATCCTATCATATTGCAGGGTATGAACATTGCAAACAGGAAGGACGTGTGTTAGAAACACCAGAAGGGCCCATCTCAACTTTTCCAAACAAGGCCAGTACAACAAACCTGGGCTTTGCCATGTTCCTGACAAAGGAATGTCTGTGAAAGCTATTGAAACTCTCCATTTTACTATGCCAATTAATATTTCTACTTAGTCTTTTAACTTTTAAAAAGTTTCTTAAGACAATATACTGTGGTGTGTGTGTATGTGTGTGTGTGTGTGTGTGTACATAAATATTTGCAAGAATCAGAACTAAGAGATCTAAGCCTTGCCATTGATTTGAGATGAGCCATTCAACACTTATGGGCCTTGGTGTCTCTTTTTTTTAAAAATGATAATAAGCAAGCTTCTAAAGTCTGACATTGGTCTCATCAAAACATAGATAAGGGGGGAGGGAAGGGGGAAGGGTAAGTGGGAGAAAACAAAGGAGGAAGTAACACTGTTCAACAAGAAATGTACTCATACCTGTAACCCCTCTGTATATCACCTTCACAATAAAATCAAATTAAATTTTAAAAAATAGACATAGCTGAGCACTATTGGCTCATGCCTATAATCCTAGCTACTCAAAATTCTGCAATCTGAGGATCACAGTTCAAAACTAGCCCCAGCAGGACAATTTTTGTTTTAAATAAGACCCGAAGCACAAGAAACAAAAGCAATGAAAGATGAATTCTGTTTTATCAAACTAAAATGTTTCTGCTCAGCAAGGTAGCAATCAACAAAGGAAGAGACAACACACAGAATAAGAGAAAAATTTTGCAAACCATCCATCTGACAAGGGGTAATATCCAAAATATAGAAGGAGCTTAAAAAGCTAAATAGTCCAAAGGTAACTTGATTTTACAAATGGACAATAGACTTAACTAGACATTTCTTCAAGGAGACATAGAAATGGCCAGTGCTATACGAAAATAAGGCTTATCACCACTAATCATCAGAGAAATGAAAATCAAAGCCCAAAGAGACATCACTCTCCCATCATAGAATGGCTCTTCTTTGAAATACAAGGTGAGGATGTAGAGAAATGGGAAACATTAGCTGGGCACCAGTGGCTCATACCTGTAATCAGGAGGCTGAGATCTGAGAATCATGGTTGGAAGCAAGCCCACAATAAAATAACTAAAGTCTATAAAGTCTCTAAAACTCTTATCTCTAATAATCTTCTCCCAAAAAAATGGAAGTGGAGCTGTGGCTCAAGTGGTAATGCACAAGCCTTGATCAAAATGAAGTTCAGTGCCCAGGCCATGAGTTCAAGCCCCAGAACTGGCACAAAGGAGAAAGAAAGAAAAGAGAAAAGGAAGCAGAGAAGACAAGAAAAGACAGAGAGGAAGGAAGGGAGGAAGGGAGGAAGGGAGGAAGGAAGGAAGGAAGGAAGGAAGG
>NW_012267221.1:21147682-21205145 GCF_000151885.1 Dipodomys ordii
AGGAGAGAAAGAGAAAGGAAGAGAGTGAAGGAAGGAAGGAGAGGAGAGAAGAGAACCTTTGCACACAGTAGGTAGGAATACCAATTAATATGGCCATTATGGAAAACAGTATGGAGGTTTTTCAAAAAGAATAATAAAATTGCCATATAATAGAGTAATTCCACTAAAAGGCATATATCCAAAGGAAATAAATTACTATACTGAAAAGATATCTGTTCACATGTTCATTGCAGCAATATTCACAATAACTAAGAGGTGGAAATCACCCAAGAGTCTTACTACCTGATGAGTGGATAAAGAGAGTGTGTTACATATGTACCATGAAATACTCTTCATCCATAATAACAAAGAGTGAAATCATTTTCACAATACAGATGAGACTAGATACCATTATCCCAAGTGGAATAAGCCAGGCAGAGAAAGACAAGTACCCCATGGTCTCATTTATACATGGAAGTTCCGAATGGAATGGATGCCAAGGCCCAGAGAGGACAGGAGGAGGAAGGAGACAGGGTTTCTCCTCGATTAGGTTAGTCCTAGCTAACGGCACAGAAGGGACTTTGTTAAATGCTTTAAGCATAAAGAAATGATAAATGTTTAAAGAAATGGCTCTGTTTAACCCAATAAACATTATACAATCTATGTGTGTGGAAACTTCACTTCGTATCCCAGTAATATGTATATGTTTCATATTTCTATATTGATGACAAATATTTTCATTTGTAAAAGAAACATGTTAAATGTAAGAGGAAAAAAAATTCCCCAGGATTTGCTTCAATAGTGGAAATCTCTATTGAAATTAACATGTGATCTCAAATAGAAATTTCCAACTCCTTTTTATGAATAATAAAAATAATATGCTCTTCCTTATACTGTGGAGAGTAAGTATTCCATGGCAGTTGTGTGTGTGTGTGTGTGCACACGTGTGTGTGTGTGTATGTGTGTGTGGCCAAGAAGTTAGAACTTCTAAGTCTTGATTCAGATAAATAGCCAAAGAACTGTAGATTCCACAAAAATCATTTGCTTCGAAGGGAAATGAATCATGAATGGGTCTGCCACATAGTTGCTTAATTTCCCGTGCATTCTTGGTCCAGGGTTCTGAAATGAAGACTAGCAAGAAGAGCCTATGCCATGCAATTGTGCAGTCCTTCTTTCCCCTCCTCTTTTATGACTCCTCCAGAGGGGGCATGGACCAGTGATATTGTTCAAAGTATTTCCGTAAATACTAGCTCAAGTCATTTCCCCCCAAAACGGTATCCCACCAGCAGACTTGCTTCTCATCTCAGCAAGAGTGTGTGTGCTCCAGATGTCTTTGAACTCGCTGTAGGATGTGGCACAAACCATCCCAGATTGCCTTGGTTATCCTAACAGAGTTATCCCACTAAAGGCATAGCCCTGAGTGGGCTGACCCCCAGCTTCTACCTCAACAGGGCAGACAAACCAATTTGCTTCCTGTCACTCTGGGTTGCTGATTCAGATCAGAAGTGTGAGGCTAACGTACAGATGGCACCCTTGTTTACACTCGGTAGTTCCTCTGTGTGTGTGTGTGTGAGAGAGAGAGAGAGAGAGAGAGAGACAGAGAGAGAGAGAGAGAGAGAGAGAGAGAGAGATTTCTCCCAGAATTAGCAAAATTCCTAGACTGAAAATTGAAAAGGGACACCATTTCTGTATTTATGTGCAGAGCCATTTCTCATTTAATGTTTGCAGCCCTCAGAATGGCTTCCAGTCAAGTTTGTACTGTGTGGTTGGTTACAGGTTCAGAAGATGGTCTTGCACAGAAGCAGCGACCACCTCGCCGACGATGTCAGCAACCCAAAATGTTGAGTAGCCCTGAGGACACCATGTACTATAACCAGTTAAATGTGAGTTCAAAGTGGCAATAAAGCTGTTTCACTAGCTTTGTTTCCAGTTAATAATTCTGTTATTAATACCTGTTCCAGCCCCTCCAGCCCCACCCCCCGCTCTCTTATGCTCTCCGTCGTGAACATGTGCTTAGGCTCTTTATCTGTTGCTTTCATGTCAGGATGTCTGCCTTCACGGTGAATAATTGATGTGGTTTATCAAAGACGAGCAAGATGCATGCTTCATCAGGCTCACTTGAGCCCTTTGATCAAAAAAATTATGCTGTGACTTCTGATATTATCAGCATCTGCTTGCATTCAACACAAAATCACTTTGAATTAAAAATTAACGACTTGCTGCTCTGCTTTGACTGTGTGTTCTTGGCTTTCTCCACAGGGAACTCTAGAATATCAAGGGAGCAAGAGGAAGCCAAGAAAACTTGGGTAAATATCTGTCTTCTTAGTTCTAAGCAACTGTAAACAGAAGGGGTCCTTTGTGATATCACAGAAAATTGCAAAACTTTCCAGCGAGGCTTCTAAAAATATTCCATCCGGATAGTGCCACTATTGTTGACATTGGAAACTCCTTTTCATAGTTGCAAGTATACAAAACTTGAATCTATTCTGTCCGGAAAGACTGAAATTGTCACCTGAGGGCTAGTTATTTCTCAGAATTGTACTTTCTTCCTAACTGAAGAGTAAGTTGTATGCAACTATCCTTCCACAAACAAGAGGACTTTGGGAAGTGCAAATGAGCTACTTCCTGAATGTTATCTTACTGGGGGGTGGGATTAAAATATGAAGGGAAACTTCCTTCCAGTGTGAGAGAGAGGAGAGCAGGAATTTATGAAGCATTTGATTAGCATCTCCATTGAGAACAGCCATGAAGATCACTGGTGCTAGTTTGAGAGCTAGTGGAATGTAGAACAGAAATGGAACTTTGTGATCTAGAGGAAACCAGATGGAGACAGAGAATTGAGTCATATAAACCAGATTGCAATATGACAACAAATTCCAGACACTCCTGAAGTGGAGCCATTATCAGTGTGTGACCTAGAGTTGGAAGGCTTCATAGCTCAGACCCAGGGACTTCTTGAGGTGTGTGTGTGTTGGGGACGGGAGAGGGCGGTTGTCCTGGGAGGGGGAGAGGCACGTGTGTTGTCACAGCCCCAACCTTGCGCCAACCTCTACCACAAATCTCACTGTCCTACTTATCGGTTTGTTTTTCTGTTAACAATTCTCCTCTTTTCTTGGCTGCAGCCAAATCAAAGTGCTGGATGGGGAAGATGAATATTACAAATCTCTGTCCCCTGTCGCCTGTGTCTCAGAGGAAAGCAACTCAGCCTGCCCTTTCTTTTTTTACCCATCTTCAAAAAGAGACTCTTTTGCTCCACATTGAATTGCATCCGATGACCCTATATCTGTCCCAGGTAAGAACAATTATAGTTACTGACTGATTGCCACTGACCAAAAAGGCCTTGTTGTGGAATCTGCCTCCTTGAACACACAATCTGTGCCTGAGCCTTGCTGAAGAGTTTACAGATTCCTAAATTATCTGCTCCTATCCCTGCCACTGTTCTGTGCCACCTGAGATGAGTAATTCCTCCTTTTCTCATTCCCTGTCCCTCTGGGATGCTTCTGACAGTCCTTCATGCCTCTCACATCTAAGCCAACTATCTCACCATAGGCCAGTCGGGAACACCGATAAGCTGATTGGCTTTCCCACTAAGTCTCCATTCTGTCCATGCAGAATCTGTCCCAAGGAGTCCTCCTGCTCTCTCCCCCACCTCTGCCTTGGTCCTCTTCCCTTCATCTCCCCAGTCAGAATTCCATTGCCAAGTGCCCCCTTCATGGAAGAGTAACCCACTTTCTCCTAGCACACGAGAGTTCTCTGGGAAGCACAAAAGCCTAAAACTTGAAGATTGTTTCTACCAAAGCAAGTGAACACACAGTATTCATTGTTAAGAAGAACAGTAAGACATCTCCAGTCCTTTAGACAGGGAAAGAAAAGTGCGGGGAAAAAAAGATTCTGGACCTGCAGAAGTCCAGATCTTGGCAAATCAGCTGACTCCACCAGTACCAGGTAGTCACAGAAGTGGGGTTTCATCTTGTCCATCTTTACTGCATAGGGCCTAGCACAGGGCCTGGGAAAGTATACACCAGCACATAAAGAATGAACAAAGAGCCTTCATTTAGTCACAGCAATGTCAGAGAGTGCAGTTACTTTAAATGACGTGTCATATATAATTAGTAACTTTCCTCACACTGAACACTTGAATTTTCCCCTCTGGATTAAGCTAGTCTTTATGCAATGATGTGATATGATCTAACATTCAACATGATACACAACGTTTTTATAGTATCTACCCTGCATAAACAAAATGCAAGACTGCTATGTGATATAAAAAAGCAGAAAAAAATAACCTATAAAGCCCTTTCTCTAAATCAGATATTCTTAACATTTTCTTACTCTAAAATGCTTAGCACATAGTATACATGGGAATATCATGATCTTAAGAACTATAACCTTAGTTGGGCGCTGGTGGCTCACGCCTGTAATCCTAGCTACTCAGGAGGCTGAGATCTGAGGATCAAGGTTCAAAGCCAGCCTGGGCAGGAAAGTCTGTGAAACTCTTATCTCCAATGAACCACTAGAAAACCGGAAGTGGCGCTGTGGCTCAAGTGGGAAAACGCTCGCCTTGAGCTGAAGAGGGCAAGGACAGCGCCCAAGCCCAGAGTTCAAGCCCCACGACTGACCAAAAAAAAAAAAAAAAAGAACTATAACCTTAAAAAAGAGATCAGAGGGCTGGGAAGGTGGCTCAGTGGTAGAGCGCTTGCCTTGCATGCCTGAGGCCCTGGGTTCAATTCCTCAGCACCACATAAGCAAAAAGAAAAAAGCCAGAAGTGGCGCTGTGGCTCTGGTAGAGCGCTAGCCTTGAGCTGAAGAGCTGAGGGACAGCGCCCAGGCCCAGAGTTCAGGCCCCACAACCAGACCAAAAAAAAAAAAAAAAAGAGATCAGAGTTTTGAGAGGTCATTAATAAGCATCTTATGAACAGTAATAATGAAACAATTCATTGGAAGACTCTAAAATTATAGTTTCACAAGGAAATAAATAGCTTTAGACAAGTTTTTCATGTGCTAAAGTTTATTTTAAGAATACATATTGTTTTATGCCAAATCTTTACTCAAAATATTACATTTAATAAAGACTATAAGCAAAGAAGAAGAAACAACAGTGAACCTTTACTATATTGCTTTAGAAACAATGCTTAGAGCTGGGGATATATTTGAGCACTTGCCTGGCATGCACATGGCCCTCGGTTTGTTCCTAGCACTAAAGAAAAAAAGGAGGGAGAAGGGGAGAAAAGAATGTCTGTAATGTCATCACTATATGAATACTTGTGGAAATTTCATTTTTATCATTGATTTGTCTTCTTCTGATCATTTGAACTGTTTTTTTCAAGCTTGGATAGAAAAACCAAAGCTTCTAGACATAGACATTGCAATTATGAATCTGCCCTCTTTCTAATTAAATTCTAGCTATAAATAACATTTAAAAGAAAACAGAAATAATAAAATGATAATTCGAAAGCTCTGAATTATGAATGATCCAGCTCTAACTCCTGACAGTAGTTTTGAAATGGTATTATTAGCTACAGCACAGAATCATAGATTATAAACATTATTCTTGGGATATTCATACAGATTCAAAAGTAAATAGGTAAGAATGACATAAGCCAGAGCTGGTGGTTCATGCCTCTGTAATCTTAGCTACTCAGGAGGCTGAAATCTGAGGACCATGGTGGGAAGTCTATATAAGACTCTTACCTCCAATTAACCACCAAAAAGCCAAAAGTAGAGCCATGGCTCAAGTGATAAAGCATTAATGCTGTGGTTCAAGTGGTAGAGCATTAGCCTTGAGCAAAAAAAAAGAAAACCAATAAAAAACTTAAGGACAGTGCCTATGCCCTGAGTTCAAGCTCCAAGACAAGCATAAAAATGTGTGTGTGTGTGTGTGTGTGTATGCTTTTACAGTATTCCTTTTCTTTGTTTTATAGCAGTTTTACTACGATGTGGTTCCCATTGCTGTTTTCTTATTTCCTGTTGATTGCATGCCAGAAATTAAACTTTCAAAATTATTTGTAAAGATAATTTGAATCCCATGATGGTATTCCCTTTCTTATAAGAAAATAAATATTCACCACAGGCTTGGGTAAATCAGAACCAGAGTAATCCAACCTCAGAACCTGTAATGAGTTGAAAATGGCCTGCAATGTCTGTAAGATCAGTCTGTGTCTGCTCAGTACTTCCAGAGACACTCACAAAGTTTGTGTGTGTGTGTGTGTAGAGATAAGTGTTGAAGAATAAGACTTTTGATGGACATGTGATATAAATTTGTAATCCCAGCAACTTGGAAAGCAGAGATAGAAGGATCACAGAGATGGGTGAGGGCAAAATCCTAAGACCTTATCTGAAAAAAGAAAAAAAGGCAAAAGGAATAAGGCACAGCTCAAGTGGTAAAGTGAAGCCCTGAGTTCAGTCTACAGTACCACCAAAAGAAAAGGAAAGAAAAAGGGAAGGACAGGAAAGGAAAAGAAAAAAAGGAAGGAAGGGAAGAGAAAAGAGAAGAAAGAAATCCAGCTTTTGTCTCCATGGTCTAACACTGTTGGGCTTCACTGATCCTCAGTTACCTCTTCTGGATTTGCCAAGTGTCTCTAGGAAGGAAGGTTGTTTCAAATACTAAACTTTCCTCTCAAGTTTCTATATGTCTAGACCTTGGCTCAGAATTTCTTCGCTCTTTTATTGGATCTCCAGTACCTGCAGCCAAATATCTTTTAAATTTTTTTCCCTAACTTACTATTTGGCCTGGAAGGAAGGGGGGTTTGAATTACTGGAAGTAGATGTTCTCTTCCATCCATTTTTCATGTAACTAAATTTAAAATTCTTCTCCCTTCATCATTCCCTCTTCCAGTCTCATCACTATGTTGTGTCTTCCTCTTTAAAAGGACTACCATTTAAAAGAGGTCTCAGGAAATGGGGAAGACAAATATCTGAGCTCTCTCTGCCCTTTGTATCAGTACCTTCCTAAAACTATTTTTAGCATATCATTTACAAATATGAATGTTTGAACTATTATTTTTACGATGTTTTTCTTGACAAGTATGTCAATTATATGTTAAATGACCAAAGTCAATATACATGGACTATTATTAAGTGGTTGTGCTGAATTTTATAACATCTTCAAACACCACTGTTTTAATATGCTATTGTTGAGCTGGTCCAAGAATTTATGACATCCAAAAAAAAAAAGTGACTTACGCTATAGATCCTGATAGTGCAAAATGGGAAGTAAATAGGCTTCCAGGTGAGCACAAAGGAAATGTTTCATGAAGGAGTTTGAATTTAACCTGAACCTTGAGTAGTCAGTAGAGCAGAAATGGGAAGGCCTGGGACAAAATGGCACTCTATTCACGTGGGTCAGAGGGCAGCCAAAACCCTCAGTGTCTCTCTGCATCCCAAGCACCCTGGATAACTTAACATGTTCTGGCAGGCAGCAGGGAAATTCAGGCACTGTTCTGGTTTGACTGGAACAAACTTTAAAGTGTAAACTGGACATGTAGAGAATTTAAACACGGTGCCCAGGAGTTTGGATTCTGTTTAAAAAGCCATGAGAAGCCATTAGAGATTTTTGTTCAGAGGAAAGGCATGAACAGAGCTTGGATTTATAAAGAGCTTGTCAGCACTCGTGCAACAAGGAGACTCAAGAAGCAAGTTCAGCCAGACTAATATGGGAAAGAAAAGCTAACCTGGAGTAATTGGAGGAGAATGGAAAGAGATGTGAAGCCAAGAAATGCTGGGGAAATGTCCTGTATGTATAGTGGACAGCGGCTGGGGAAGGAAGAAATGGAAGAAGGATACGTTAAAGATAGCCCATGTAGAAGAAGTAGATAGGGATCTGATACTGAACTCTATTATCTGTGTAGCTAGGATGGTTGCTTTGGGTTTCTGTGGCAACAGACTACTACTCTGGAAACTTGGAAACACAAGGAAGAGAAGAGATGGGCAGCCAAGCCAGAAGGAGTTTACAGAATTGGCCAGATTTTTAGAATGGAAACTTTCAGAGACTAGTGAAAGGAATGGGGATTAAGGTTTAAAGGGCAAATGGAAGGGATTACATTTTTTCTATGGTAATGAAGTAGATGACATTCAAAAGTGAAAAGTTAGTCTAGTACTTGGGCGTCAGATGCTTGTTAATCATTAGTCATTGAAAGGTGATTTGCTATGGGCCATGTTTGCTAATGTTGATTTGTGGGATTTCATAAGGTATTTATTACCAGTTCCCTAGTGACAGTTAACATAACCTCCAATAGGAGGAGACTTTCATATCACCTACACCATTATAGACATTTCAAAGTTCAGAAATGATTCCTAAAGTAAATGTTTGGGTGCCTCTTTTCTATGTAGAATAGACAGAATGACATTCATTTTGATTCTGGATTTAAGTACAGACTTTAGAGAAATTTTTTTTTATATTCCTCCTTGTTTGTATCATAACCTGCTCACAATACCAAGGCTCCAGTGATGGGAGCCTTTTGGTTCATTGAGGACATCTCAATAATGTTACTAGTGGGTTATTGATCAAACTAATTGAATGACTAAATAGATCACCAGTTAGGGCAGTGTCTATGTGTCAAAAAAAACTATGTCTTTTACTGACAGTCTCAACTGTGATTTTCAGTACATTCACATTAAAAGAAGTAGATCTGTGCATTTATATGTGACCTGTGTGAACCACTGAGAAACTGACAGAAAGTAGTGGGCCCTCTGTATGTTTAGCTGGGTAGTACCTCCCAGTCAGATGAACCTGTTGTATACAGTTCCCACTCTAGCCCCAACATCAGTGCCCTTTAAGTCAGTCCCACAGAATGATTTATTCATTCACATACTCCTATGGTTTTATATGTGGTTTACATGCCATTCATTTATCTTTCAAAACCAAAGGAAGGAGCCAGGCACTGGTGGCACACACCTGTATTCCTAGCTACTCATCAGACTGAGATCTGGACGATCATGGTTTGGAGCCAACTTGGGCAGAAAAGTCTATGAGATGCCATCTCCAATTAACCAGCAAACAGCCAAGCAAGGCCTGACTCAGGTGGTAGAGTGCCAGCTAAGAAAGTTAAGTGAGCAAGCACAAGAGTCTGAGTTCAAACCCCAGAACAGCCAAAGAAGAAGGAGGAGGAGGAGGAGGAGGAGGAGGAGAAGGGAGGAGGAGGAGGGAGAAGGAGGAGAAGGAAGAGAGGAGCAGGAGGAGGGGGGAGGAGGAGGAGGGGGGGAGGAGGAGGAGGAGGAGGAGGAGGAGGAAGTGGAAAACATCAAAGACAAAATCATCATTGCCACTTGCCTTTCACTGTTCAAAGAAAATATTTTTTAACTATAATTCTTTTGACTACATTAGATGGTTACTAGGCAAGGTAGGGACATAAATAATGGTATCACTGCTGTATACTTATAAACATGGTATTCTAGAATGGTAAGAACTTTTGGAAAATACCTGGATCAAGCCATTCTTTTCTTTTCTTTTTGCCAGTCCTGGGGCAGAACTCAGGGCCTGGGCACTGTCTCTGAGCTTCTTTTTGCTGAAGGCTAGCACTCTACCACTTGAGCCACAGCCCCACTTCTGGCTTTTTCTGTTTATGTGGTATTGAGGAATTGAACCCAGGGCTTCATGCATGCTAGGCAAGCACCTGGTGAATTCCTACTAAGCCACATTCCTAGCCCAGGGTCAATCCATTCTTTACAAATGACCAGACCCAGAGGTCCAGTGTCCTGTCCCAGAACCATGTGATGAGTCAGTAATAGCCAAGACAAGACTTGAGCTGGGTGTTTTATTTTTCTGATTTCTGTGGTCTATGAACCAGAAGGCTCCCCAGTGATGGTCATGCTGCCTGCAACCAACGTTGTCTCTACATAGAGCAGATGATGGCTTAAAAAGAAATGCTTTTTCTTTCTAAAAATATTTCTCCAACTCTGCCAAGATATAAAACATTGACACTGAGCCTAGTGCCTGGCAAAAACTCCCCTGATATTTACAGACATAATCGGAGGACATCTCAGGCCATTACTGGAACAAAAACATTTAACAAAAATGGGCAGTTTTGCTGGCATGCTCCAATGTAGTGTTCACACCAGCTGTGCTAAACAGGTAAAAGTTATAAGTGGCCAGCTCAGCAGGGCTATGTCACTGACCATGGGCAGCTAGATGGTAGGGAAGAGCAGTACACAAGTTCTGTGTCCTAATCCATGCTCTTCCTGGGAGCCACAGGCTATATTTTAGTCTCTTTAAGGGATTCTCAGAGTGGTCAGCAGCCTGCCTGGGGCCAGAGTGACCAAAATAGAATGCAATATAAAAAAATGATGTCTTCATCTAATTTTTTATCTAAGATGATACCAGCGGACATCTATCAACTTACTAAGTGTCAATGCTTAGCTTTACTTCATTGCTCCATTCCATCAGAACTACTCCAGAAAATGAGATCTGGAAGATCATGAGGTCAACCTGAGAAGAAATTTGCTAGGTTCCATCTCCAAAATAACAAGCAAAACAGGACTGGAAGTGTGGTTCAATTTATAGAACATCAGCCTATCAAATGCAAAGCCCTGAGTTCAAACCCTAATCCCCCTAACAGACTTAATATGAGACTTTGAAATACTTGGCATCATTCATTTTAACAGAAATGGATAGATACACTGCTCTGGGAATTCACCAGTTTTCTAACAAGACCATCAGGGACTATTTAGCACGATCTGATTGTGTGCAGAACATTCCACACAGTGTCTTAAGTGTGGCACCATACAGCAGAATTTAAAACACTCCTTCACATTTATGTAACATTTTTCCAAAATGATTTTCTTCTCATTCATCCATTCAGTGACTCGTTCTCAAACACCTACTATAGGTAAACACTGTTCTGGGCCTTGGATTACACCAGGAAACAGAGAAGAAGCTCTGCCTCTTGCTCCCATGGAGCTCTGGGCTTGGCTGGCAAGTGGCCAGTACGCAATAAGCATATTGCCTGGATTAACAGTGTGTCTGAGATAGCAGCCATCCTTTACTTGAGATGATCTCAGGTTTCTGACATCTCCCTGCACTCCCAATCTATTCTAATGCCTGCCTTCTGGCTCTCAACAGAGTTCCATTTTGTCAGTCAATTACATAATCACAAGGGATGCTTACAAGAGAATATGGAGAATAGGGAGAGCAGAGTAGATTTCAAATTTTATTTAGGAGGGTAGTACTGGACTTGAACAGACACATGCTAGACAAGTGTTCCACCACTGGAGTCACACACCCCAGCCCTTTTCTGCTTTAGTTGTTTTTTTTGTTGTTGTTCAAGTAGTGTCTTGCATTTTTGTGCAAGATTAGCCTCTAATCATGATCCTCCCACCTGTGGCCCCCAGTCCATAGCTTTTTATTGTCCAGGTGAAATCTCATTAATTATTGCTTGGATCCTCCCAATCTCTAACTCCTGAGTAGCTCGGGTTTAAGTTTGAGCCATCACACTCAACATAATTACAATTTTAACATAGTAGTTTAGGGTGTCTGTTGAGCCAAGAGACTTCTAAGCCACGATTTATCAGAGGTAGGACTTGGCCCTGATAATGTAATTTTGAAAATAAAATATTGAAATTGTAAAATACCAAAATCATACCACCATGTAAAAGTCAACATTTTCTCTTTTCCCTCTCCTGCTGAATTCTTATTTTAAATGGAAAACACACGTGCACACACACACACACACACACACACACAGAGTTTCATGATTTTCTACCTGCAAATCAGAAAAGGAGAATGGGTGTCACTCATGCCGTGGGTTCAGTCTGGTTTTGTGTCTTCTCCTTCTGACCATATCCTCTCCACAGCTGAGGATGTACAGACATGAAGACACATTAGGCTCAGGAACCTTAGGAAGGGGACATGGTCCCAGGCACTTCTCCCTCACTAGAAATATATGAGCTCCACTTGATCCAGCAAATAAGTGTGTAATTCATTTCTTTGGGGAAAAACAAGTCCTGTGATATCTGTATATTTCATGTACAATCTGTCAATAATCACTGGCTGAAAATAAATTTTATATCACTAAGATACATATAGAACCATATTAAACATACCTAGCAATTAATGCTTCATATAGATGCTTTATTATGACAGTAAAGGTGGACAGACAGATAGTGGGTATCTAGTACTGTGGAAATAGGAGGGAAGGGATGGTAGGGGGAAAACAAAGGAGGAGGCAACAATGCTTGATAAGAAATGTACTCATGGGGCTGGGAAGTTGGCTCAGTGGTAGAGTGCTTGCCTTGCATGCCTGAGGCCCTGGGTTCGATTCCTCAGCACCACATAAGCAAAAAGAAAAAAGCCACAAGTGGCACTGTGGCTCAAGTGGTAGAGTGCTAGCCTTGATCTGAAGAGCTGAGGGAAGAGTTCAGGCCCCACGACCGGACCCCCGCCCCAAAAAAGAAATGTACTCATTACTTTGCTCATGTGATTGTAACCCCTCTGTACAGCATTTTCACAATAAAAAACTTATTTAAAACAAAAACAAAAAACTGTCATTCTAGGCTGTACTACTCTAATGGCTAAGACCTGAGGATTGAAGCTCAAAGCCAGTTCAGGTAGGAAAGTCTGTGAGACTTTTATCTACAATTAGCAACCTAAAAATCCAGAAGTGAAAGTATAGCTCAAATGATAGAGGGCCAGCCTTGAGCACAAAAGCTAAAGGACAACACTCAGCCTCTGAGTTCAAGCCCCAGTACTGGCACATGAGCACACGCACACACACACGCACACACACACACATGCGCGCACACACACACACACACACACAAATGTCCTTCTACTGTTTTTTTTTTTTTTTTGTCAGTCATGGGGCTTGAACTCAAAACCTGAGCACTTTCCCTGAGTTCTTTTTGCTCAAGGCTAATGCTCTACCACTTTAATCTACAGTGCCACTTCCAGTTTTCTGGTGGTTAACTGGAAATGAGTCTCAAGGACTTTCCTGCCCAGGCTGAATTCAAACCATGACCCTCAGATCTCAGCCTCTGGAATAGTTAGATTATAGGCATGAGCCACCAGTGTCCAGTTTCTACATTTTATTCTGCTTTTCATTCTGGATACTATGGACTCTTGTACTTGTTCTCTGGCTTTCTCTAACTAGCATTAGCATGTTCCAGCAGATCCTTGGGACCACAGAAGAGCCAAACTGAAACCTCTACTTGTCAATCTGCGTTTAGGGTATGCAGACATAGCTTAATACCATAAATCATAGAAAGAAGAAAGCCTTTAATAAATAGGGCAAGCCCTTATTAAATTCTAATCTCTGGTGACCTGCCACATGAGAAAATCCTGACCTTTCGTTAGCATCTGAACTGCCTGATGTTCTTAGAGAGATATCTTCTACATAGAAGATAAATTACCTGAGTCTCTGATTTTCAAAATCTCCAAGACCATCTAATGATATTTTTAAAAATGTATGAATACATACATCTCCAATTTTTCCTTTTTAATCGAGGCTGGAGAAAATTTACAGCACCATTATCATCCAGGCCTCATTACCTCATGGCTAATTAGCTAACATTTGTAAAGCACTTTGAAGATGAAAAGCATCCTATAAATGCTAAGAATTATTAAATAATTTGAGAGGAAAATCATAAAATAGATACATTGTTAACATTAATTTGGATTTTATCTTTGCTTATTCTGTTTTCCCTGGCATCTGACATTTGGAGCTGAACCATATATAAAGTCTGGGTTGGGGGGAGGCCTTGTAGATTTCAGGGGTGATTCAGTGGGACTGGCTTCAGATTCATACTTGTTGAAAACAAGTTCTCACACAGCAACAAATTAACTCTCCAGAGAGATCCCCATTTACACTGGTTAAAGTGTTAGCTAGTTAAACAAATAATTTACCACTACCAAGAACAACAGTTAAAAGGAAAGATGTATTAATTCAGAAGCAATTCATAGTCATTTCATACAATGTAAAATACACATGAACAGTAAGACCAGCCATTGGGTGAGAAACATGTGATTGGACTTTGCCCCTCTGTACCATCTCGGACCCTGCTGCTGCATTGTGGAGGCCGATATATTATGTAGTGTTGACTGTTAGATACATTTTGCTGTCATCAAAAAGGAGTTAAACAAACGTTTTCATGAAGCTGTGCCCCTACTGCCTGTCACCCATCTCCCTCTTTCCCCAGGCCTAAGTGGACAGAGGACTGATAGGCAAACATGTTTTCAAAGAGTCTCTGGCAGCCTGCCAGGGACTGACTCACAGAAGAAAAAGGGGAAGAGTAAAAATATTCTTCAAATATGTGCGTCCTGAAAGCTTTCCACAAAACAGGAAATAATAGATCAAGTGCAGCCCAAGTATTTGCAAACTATTTAATTGGGCAAAGGCCAATCATCCTCTTCTGATCAGAGCAATGTCTTTATTGTTGAAGCCCACTTCAGTGATACTAAAGTTAATCCCAAGTCCTGTTACAGGAAACTCATCCTTATTAAAGTAACATTAAGTGCTCCTTTTTTTTATTGATCTTCGCCTCCAGCTTAATGATAGAAACTTACTGATGTTTTAATAATAACCTCGCAAGCTTTATCTCATTTCACTTTGCCTCAGTACTAAAAGATGCCGTGGAAACTAACTTAGCATAAACATTTTGCAGATGTCTTTAAAAGCCAGGGGGGAGGCTTGGAGGAAGAGTGGGGGGGGGGGGGAGATTCAATTGAGCTGCAAGTTACCAAAGATGGCTGAAGAACTAAAAGATAAAAGGGAGGCTCCAGTGTGAACATCAAAGAATTGTTAATGACAAGAAATACCATTAGGGTTAGCATGGCTTTTGTTTCAACTCTTTCACACCTGCAGTGTGTGGTGAGCTGAGCCTTTGTTCCAAAATCTGAATTACCTCCATTATCATTTATAGAAAAAATGTTTGCAAAACAACAGAAAGAGACTTTGTCCCCCACCCCTTTAGTTTGAAAAGTCAGAAATTAGTTTAGTATCCTCAGATTTCCTTCTAGTCCTTGGATGTAACTAGGGAGCATATTGATGAAGGGTAATAGGTAGTTAAGAGTCTGGTTGAAGTGTAAGAATAACTTTGTAACTAAAAGGAGGTAATCCAAGCAATGTAGAGAAGCGCACACCAGAAGCTCAGACATTAGCAAGAACAAAATCAGAGCGTGAAATTCAGATTAGCCCTCCCCAGGCTGTGAGAGGAAGGGGGTGGGGGTGGGGGGGAAAATCACAAGACTTGGCATGGCTAAAGGTGTAACCTGTTTTATTTGGCCCCTGAAAAATTTTAACAGATGGTGGGACCAGCTGTCTTTTTCAGCCATTTAATAAACTCTTCGGTGGTAACAGTTTGGAAAGTGGGGGTTTTTTCGTTTTAGGCCAGAGGAGAAAATAAAGAAATCTGTCCCAAATTGTCTTTGCCAAGTAGTAGTAAAGCCTGAAAACATTGTGAAAGTTAAATGGGGGGGGGGGGGGGCTAAATCCATAATGTTATCATCATTGTATTGTTTTGTTTTGTTTTGTTTTTCTAGGAAACAGTGACTAAACCCAATTTTTCTTTTCTCACAGATAAGGTGACTTTATTACTGACAGATTTTTTTTTTTTTTTGCCTGATGCTTTTTTACCTGGAGATTCAAATTTTTCTCTTTCAAAGAAGGATTTTTTTGTTGTTTAATAATATTCATTGACAAAATAGCAGCAGTTTAAAACAGCTATCAACAGTATTCCAAAAGGAAGCAACCAAAACATTTATTAGAAGTTACTTCTCATAGAAGTCATAGTCAGTTATAACAAGTGAGTGAATTCCCTCAATTTACATAATTACTCTAAATTTGCATGGAGCCCTCCTCCTGAAGTCATGTAATTTACAGAGCCTGGCTCGACTTCAGGAATGGAGAAAGGGCTCATGTCAAGTTATTTTCAGAATAAAGTTGCATTTTTTTTTCCTGCCAGTGAAACATCAACTCTCAGTGATGGGGGAAAAGTTTTTATTTACAAAACTTCTCCCCATCACTATAAACACAACTCTCTATTTCCCATTTCTATCTACATAGCCTTGTAGGCCTCTTGTAAATACTAGATTTGAAATATGTACATTGCTTTTAAATTAGTAAAGGGTAAAGAGACCTTCTTTGTGACATAAAGCACATGTAGTTTTTAATTGTATCTGGCAAATCTATTTTTTTTTCTTTTTGCTTAGCTTCCTTTCTGTATTTTCTGGGCCAGTAGTGCTGTATGCCTTCTTAAACAGGTATAGCGAAGTAGCTACAAAAGGCATAATGAGTAATTTCACCTAGAATAATTTGGTTCCATCATCAAGCTAGGTATTGAAATTAATGGAATGTCATTATACCTCAATTACCACGTGTTATAAAATGTCTTTGACAAATCAGTTCTTTCAGAGACATTTTCTCTAGTCTATAAAACCAACCTACTATTCACCACTGCTTTAATCACAAGACTTTGCGGGGGGGGGGGGGGGGGTCCGGTCATGGAGCCTGAACTCTGGGCCTGAGCACTGTCCCTCAGCTCTTCAGCTCAAGGCTAGCGCTCTAGCACTTGAGCCACAGCACCACTTCTGGCTTTTTTCTTTTTGCTTATGTGGTGCTGAGGAATCAAACCCAGGGCCTCAGGCATGCAAGGCAAGCGCTCTACCACTGAGCCACCTTCCCAGCCCAATCACAAGACTTTGGGATCCCAGCACTGTACCAGGAGCTAGGATGGAAGTGACCAGACAGACAAGATCCCTGCTCCTTTGAACCCAAGTAGGCTTCTGTCCTCACTGGATAAACACTGGACAGCACAATGTTCCGACTCTCTCTGTGCAACTCCAATATTACCTAAATCGTTTCGATGAGTATGAGACTTAAATTTGGAATAACAGGGCTTTCATGAGTGATGAAAGCAATTGCAAGTTTATTCTACCAGCCCTTTGCCCAGTATCTGCTTTTTAATGCAATAGTATTGTTTGCCAATCCCAGGTGCCAGAAGCCCCATATGAAGCATGAACATCTACAAGGTATATGGATTCAGAAATTATATCTTTTTCCCTTATACAGTACAAAAATGCTTAAAAAATCAAGAATCAGAGCTTTACTTTATTCAAAAAAATTATTTCCAGGTTTATTTCTGTAATGAACTTCCATGAAAGGTTATTTCACAAATAATTCTGAATGTCATTGGTATCATTCAAAAATACTGATTTCTTGTTATATGCAAAGAGCAGAGCCTCTGCTCACATAACATACAAAATTGTGAAAACATCTGAAGAATGGTCTCCCAAAGAGCCTTAACTAGTTTTCATCTTAAATGCATCCTAGATAGATTAAAGAGAGCAATACTTTTTTTAAAAGAAAAGAAAAAAAGAAAAGAAGAAATAGTCAATACTATGAGAAATAAATATGAATGTTTTCATGCTTTTTAAGTAGGGAGACCTTTCCAGAAACATAATGTCAAAGACAAATTAAAGAAAAAGATAATGAACAGGGTTCACACCTGAGGAGGCTAAAATAGAAGAATCATAAGTTCAAGGATAGTGTGAGCTACATAGGGAGATTCAATCTCAAAACAACAATGAAAGAATAATGAAGTTACAACTTTTCTATTAAAAGTCTTTTTAAATGAGTTAAAGTAAATTTAATTTTTACATATGTTTTATTATATAAAAATTTAAATCTCAGCCAGGTGTCGGTGGCACACGCCTGTAAGTAATCCTAGCTACTCAGGATGCTGAGATCTGAGGATCACGGTTCAAAGCCAGCCCGGGCAAGGAAAGTCCACAAGACTCTTATCTCAAATAAACCACTAGAAAACTGGAAGTGGTGCTGTGGCTCAAGAGGTAGAGTGCTAGCCTTGAGCTGAAGAGCTGAGGACAGCACCCAAGCCCAGAGTTCAAGCCCCATGACTGACATACATACATACATACATACATACTTACATACATACATACATACATAAAATCTCTCCACATCAATAAAACTATGGTTTAATATATACTTGAGTTCTGTTTGGGAAGATTAAAAAAATTATGGTAAGGGCCACTCAACATGTAAATGTATTTAGTGTCACTGAACTGTATATTTGAAAATGTTGAAAACTGCAAGTTTTGTTATATATATTTGAAAATATTAAGTTATAAATGTGACCTGAAAATTATGTTTGTAGCATATCTACATTTTTCTGGTACTGGGATTGAACTCAGGGCCTTGTACTTGCTAGGCAAGCACTCTATCACATAAGCCACACCTCCAAGTCCAATATGTACTTTTTTTAACCCTACAAATATTTAATGACTGCTAAGATGTACTGAGAATATAGCAGACATAAAGACACTATGGTTGTCTCCCATGACAATAATGAGATCTACAAACTATTCGGAAAAAAAAATATCCCAATAAAGACAAGCAATTTACGAAATAATACATATTATGAAACGCAATATGACCTTACTAGTAATCAAAGAGAAACCATAAGCTAAATATTTTTACTTTCTGTTTTTTTCATGTCAGATGGATAATATGCCCATGTTATAACAAGGTTTGAGGGAGACACATGTCACACAAGCATGTGAGAACCCATTCATCACACTTATGAACTGGAAAAAGATCTATTTTTACTTTCTTAATAAGTGTTCATTGTTACTGAGGGTAACAATGGGCATTCACAAATTGTTCTAGTAGAATAATAATTTGTTGGCCTGCAGCAAGGTGGAGGGGAGAGGAAAGAAGAGGCAGAGAAGGAGAGGGAGAGGTAAGAGTTTTGAAAAAGGGTTCAAAGAATCTTGGTGTCACCATCATTCAAACCTTCCATTGAGGAGTTAGTAGATCTTTAAGAAGTTTATAGAATAAACAAAATTATTTTCAACTTTCTGGAAATACAGGATCACTTTCTTTCTTTATGTTTCTGAAGACACCAGAATAGTAAAGTCATGCTAATGTGGGAGCAAGCTGTGAGGGGATAGAATCTTACAGTTGTTAATCCAACACTTTTTCTAGTGGCAGAGAATCCTCTTTCGATGATTGAACCATCTGTGAGCTCAGCAGCAGGGCATGTGTCTTGGTTAGCAGCCTGTATGTTTCCTTTGTCCCAAATACTGCTGGAAGAGGGCCCCATGCTTCTATTCAGAAGAGAGAGCTAGGTTGATGCTGAGCTCATAAAGGAAGATAGAGCATTTTTTGTTATTAGTCCCTATGCTGTGATTAATATGCCTATTCTCTGTTACTTCTGGTTTTCTAGCTAGAGGTTCTATTCCATGAATAAGATTCCTCTACTAGAGAGAGAGAGAGAGAGAAAAAATACATTTACATTTTTCATCTCTCCAAACAGAATTTCAGTGTCTATAAGTATATATTTATATATAAAGATAGACAGACAGACAGACCTACAATCCCAGAAACAAATTCCAGGCCATCCAGACTACGTATTAACACGCTGGTAAAGAAGGAGGAGGAGGAAGAGGTGAGGGACAAAAGGAGGTAGGGAAGATGAGAGAGAGAAGGAAAAAAGAAAATGGGAATGCTTTACTTGTTCTTGCCCAGCTGTTCTCCAAATAGCACAGACCCTGAGAGAAGGGACTAAGATACATACAAAATGTTCTTCAAAGAATTGCATACAAGAGCAAAAATAAAAAAAAGCACCAGAAGTAATTCAGATAATCAAAAGTAGGGCATGGTAGTACAGCCATCCAATGGAAAAATACATAGTCTTTAAAATGACTCAAAGACATTGGAGGTGGGGAGTGGGAATCTAGTAATTCTTTTTTAAGTGCAAAAAAATTTTATAGTTTATCCTTCCTCTTCTCCCTCCAATACTGGGGCTCAAACCCAAGGCCCCATTCATGCTAGGCAAGTGCTCTACTACTGAACAGCTGAGCTACCTCCCCAGTCCCTCTACCATGCTCTTAAAAAATATACATGCTCTTTCAATTTTCAATGGACTTGCTTAGTCACAGAAAATATTAAAATGTCTTATATTCTAATAGGTGGGCAGTGCTTTTCTCCCCACATTGAACATTTAAAAATCATTATTAAGAAATAAACATTTAAGAGAAGAAAGTAGATCTTCCTCTCACATTAGATGCCTATTATTTGTTTTTGAAGAAACCTAATTATAATTGAACTTTCCTGTGTGAGCTTTGTTAACGTTCTCTAATCCTGTTGTAAATCTTTCTGTTTCCTGTTGAAGGTTTTAGGAATGAACTCCACCAGCAATCATCAGTGGAAAGTCCTGACCAGCTACATTATTACCTAAGGAATAAATATTGCCATGTTATCATAAAAGGATTGTTGTGCAACTGCTACAAATTAAAATATTGTTAATTATGTAGAAATGTGGGGAAGAGTTATAGTAAAAGATTGGAAGGATATATCTGATATATGTTATAGCTTAAACAATGTCATAATAAGCAAGGATGTGTGCAGGGAGGAATGATGGGCAAACAGCACAAAGTTCTTGTTCCTTTTTTCATTCAGATTTTCAATAAACACACAAAAAAGAATGGCTGCCTGAAACTCAGTAGTGAATTGATATAAGAGAGAAGGGAACTGTGGTCCAGGAGGATTGGAGCCTGTACTTTTGTAGGTCACCATTTACTAAGGGTACATCCTCGGGATTGCAGCCTATGGGGTTTTTGTTTTGTGTTGTTTTGTTTTGTTGTGTCAGTTCTGGGGCTTGAACTCAGGGCCTGGGAACTATCTCTGAGATTCTTTTGTTCAAGGCTAATGCTCTACCACTTGAGCCAGAGTACCACTTCCAGCTTTTTCTGAGCAGTTTATTGGGCATAATAGTTTCACAGACCTAGGGGCTGGGAAGGTGGCTCAGTGGTAGAGCGCTTGCCTTGCATGCATGAGGCCCTGGGTTTGATTCCTCAGCACCACATAAGAAAAAAGAAAAAAGCCGGAAGTGGTGCTATGGCTCAAGTGGTAGAGTGCTAGCCTTGAGCTGAAGAGCTGAGGGACAGCACCCAGGCACAGAGTTCAGGCCCCAAAACCGGACCAAAAAAAAAGAGTTTCACAGACCTTCCTGCCCCAGCTAGCTAGCTTTGAACTATAATCCTCAGAGCTCAGCCCCCTGAATAGCTAGGATTAAAGGCATGAGCTACCAGCACTGGCCAGGGGCCTGTGTTTTTGTGGGTCACCACTTACAAGGGTACTGCCTCAACCTTACAAGCTTAGGGGTTCATTCAATCAGTACAACAGGAAATGTTCTGGCTCCCAAGAACTGATAAATATAATCTAATAGATGTCAGGAGTCAAAAGCTTTGCCTTCCCATGAAGTCCCAGGAAATCCTGTGAAACACAGAGTTCTGTTCTAGGTAGGCTGAGCCTGGAGCCCGAGCTCCATCCTGGCTGGGACCTTGCCCTGCATATCCTCAAGACCCTCTGCTGGACCTTGAAGGTCTTAGGCAAGGTCAAGGTGGATCTCAGAATCTGCACTGAGACACTCTTCAAGAGGGTCTGTTGGAATGGATGTGGTATGCATCCTGACTAGAGTCCAGCAGTGTCAACTGCTCTCCCAGGGGATATGTTTTTCTAGAACATAAGACTGTTTAGGCCAGACCAGCTGCCTGGCAAATACTTCATCCTTCTGAGTTCTTTCCAACATTCTTTCTTGTCATTGTCATCCTCTAATTTACTTACAACACTATCTGGGGGAAAGACTAAACATAAGACAAAACACAAGAATAACAAAATATTGGCTGGGAAGGTGGCTCAGTGCTTGCCTTGAATGCATGAGGCCCTGGGTTCTATTCCTCAGCACCACATAAGCAAAAAGAAAAAAGCTGGAAGTGGTGCTGTGGCTCAAGTGGTAGAGTGCTAGCCTTGAGCTGAAGAGCTGAGGGACAGTGCCCGGGCCCAGAATTCAGGCCCCAAGCCTCAAAACTGGCCAAAAAAAAAAAAAAAAAGTTCAGAGCTGAGTTGGGATGTAGCTCAATGGCAAAAGTGCTTGCCTAGCAAGTGCGATGACCTGGGTTCAATCCCCAGTACCGAAAAAGAAAAGACAAAAAAAATAACAAAATATTGTGCATCCTGCTTTCATCTCATTCTCAGTCACATTTGCAAACCATTGTGTGTGTGTGTGTGTGTGTGTGTGTGTGTGTGTGTGTGTGTGTGTGTGTGTACACATGTATGTACCAGTATCAAGGCTTAAACTCAGGGCTTCTTGCTTGGCTTTTTTGTCAGTTGTGGGGCTTGAACTCAGGGCTTGGGCACTGTTCTTGAGCTCTCTTGCTCAAGGCTAGTGCTTTACCACTTTGAGCCACAGCTCTACTTACAGTTTTTGAGTGGTTAATTAGAGATAAGAGTCTCGTGGACTTTCCTGTCCAGGCTAGCTTCAAACCACAATCTCAGATATCAGCCTCTTGAGTAGCTAAGATTACAGGGGTGAGCCATGGGCACCTGGCTCTTGCTTGGCTTTTTCACCCAAAAGTGGCACCATACCACTTGAGCCATACCTCCACTTTTGGCTTTTTGCTGGCTAATTGGAGATAGTCTCATGGACTTTCCTGGCTAGGCTGGCTTTTAACCACCATCCTCAGAATTCAGTCTCCTGAAATTACAGACATGAGACATCAGGGCCTGGCTGACAAACCACTCCTTGGAGTGCCTTAAGATACTTCCAAAAATGCAACAACTATTTCATAAATACTTATATTTCTATTTCAAGGGGAGATGGTTTTTCATCAAATACTTGATAATAAAGCAGAGTAAAATACATGCTACTTGAGTTCTGAAAATCTCTATGTATGAATAAAAAGTCCATACAATCAAAGTTGAACTCCTAATTGAAAACAAGAATGCAACATTGGAAAGTACCTTTCCTTCCTGAGAGTCTCTTTGCTTTGATAAATTAAACCTTCTAAAGAGAAGGTCGTATCTGTGGCACTGAGTTGTGATTTCACTTCTGACAGCGGATTCCAGGGCTTAAAACATGGCATTAATTACATTATCCTTTTGATAATAAAAGAGATGCATCTGATTCTTTGAAACAGTTGCAGCAGATGGGAGTATAATGTGAATGTGACAGGATCTATGAAAGTTGTTGGACTGACTGCTCTGGGGACCGGAACTCAAGATTTCCCTGCAAAACAGAGCATAAGCAAGAACGCAGAAGGTCTTAACTCTGGTTGCCCAATCTCTGTCACTGAGCCTCAGCCCTGTCCTGCTGGGGCCACCAGCGCCAGGTGGAAGAACAATTTGGTCTGCTCTCGACTTAATCCTTGCCTGTCTGCGGAGACTTCACCAAGGGTGCCAACTGTAGGATGGCTCAAACACCTGTCCACTAGGAACTGGACTTACATCCCAGCTTCCTTTCATGCGGCCACAAGGAGACATCAGATGGTGGCAACTTCTGGTCCCTCCTGAGAGGATTGGCTACATGGCACCCTGTGGTTCCCTGCTACTGCTTCACTCTTCTCTAGCTATTTATCCAAGTGGGGTATTTGAAGTGTAAACTAAAATATCAAGCAGAATCTTCTTGCAGAAGTCTGATTATGCATCATTTAGGCAGCACGGAAATGCTTTCCTTTCAGTGGATGCTCACAGCAATCTTTTATTCTTATTGTATTTATTTGTTTAGTTTTTTTAAAGCATTGAATGAACAGATATTCTGTGCCTGGTTCTAAGTCCTGGTTCTAAATCCTCGTAACTCTCGAAAGTAAGAACTGCTAGATGAAGGAGATGGCCTTGAAACTCACTCCCAGCAGAAACAAGTGAATGATGGACCTAAGACGCTGCTTCTTTACCTTAACCACCTTGCTCAGCTGCAGATCAGTACTTCCTTAGGGAACCAACCAGGTGCCAAACACTTTCCTGCCATATGCACTAACACGACTCTGACTCATTCATTTATTCATTTTTTCCACATATATTTACTAACAAACACCACACCAGGTAACGAAGATAACAGGTGGGCCTGATACACAGTCACTGCCTCTGATGAGCCCACAGTTACAGACAGATGAAGGAGACACAGGAAGAGGCCATCCCAGTCAATCTCCAGGAGACAGTGGCCTAGGAGAAGCAGAAAATAAGGTGCTGTACAGCACAGCAAGGGGCCAAGAATCAGTAGAAGGTTGTCAGAGAGAAAGGCCATTCACACTCAGACCACAGCAGGTGTAAAGGGTCCGCAGCAGGACAGTACCAGGAAGTTCATTCAGCAATGATGTAGCCAATGTGTCCATTGTTGCTTCCTTTGAGGAGTTCTAAGCCAAGAACTGATGCAGCCTGACTTCAGTTTCCAGTGTAATGAGCAGCATGAATATATTGAGTTGTGTTTTATGCCACTACTTGTATTATCTTCAGTGCAAACTCATAAGGCTGGCATCACTGCTCCATTTCATAGACAAGTTACTGAGGCAGAATGAAGTTAAGCCATCAAGTGGTAGAGGTAGGATTGGAGTCCAGGCAACCATACAATGCACTGTCACACACGGGATTTAATACATGTTCAGGACATTTGCTAACCACGTTTACATTTTCTCCCTAGTCCAAAAGTTCTTGGCCGTGATTTGCATTGGAATCCCATGAAGTTTTAAAAGAAAATTAAGAAATTCAGTAAATGAGAATCTGTACACACAGAAACACACACAAATATACTTCAAAGTTTTCAGTAGATTTACTTGTAATAGCCCCAACTAGAAACAACCCAAATATCCTTTAATAGGTGAACAGATAAAGCATGTTATATCTGTAAAATGGAATACTACACAGACATAAAAATAATTGATACAACTTCAGTATCTCAAAAGCATGATATTTAATGAAAAGTTTCAAAAGGTTATATGCTGTATAATTCTATTTATATACCATTCTCAAAAATGGTAACATTGGAGAAAGGAACAGAAGAGTGGCTACCAGGGGTTACTGTGGAATGTGGGGTACAGATAATACTACAAAAGAGCAGAAAGAAGTCTAGCAATAAAGGAATATTCCTATATTTTAATTTTGGTAATAGTTACACATATCTACACACATGTTAAAACAGAATAGAACTATACATATATATGTACTGGTATTCTCTGATTTTAGTATTATATATACTCCATTACCTAAGATGTAATCATCAGAGAAGCCAGGATGAAAGGTACATGGTACATCTCTGCATTTTTGCAACTTTCTATGTATTTGAATTATTTCAATAGCAAAGTTTGTTTTTCTGTACTGAAGATCAAATCTAGAGTCTTATACATCCTAAGGTTTCACTCTAACACTGTGCCACACTTCAGCCTTCAAACTGGAAAATTTACAAAACAAAAACAAAAACCAGTGCTTAGCTAGGTGAGCTACACAAAGGCCCTGCCTCAAAGAACTAAGGGCTGAGGATGTAGCTCAATGGTAGAGTGCTTTGCCTGACACAAACAAGATCTTGGGTTTGATCCCTAGCACAGCAAAATAGAAGAAAAAGGCAGTTAGGCCTCACAAGTTCGTGTGTGTGTGTGTGTGTGTGTGTGTGTGTGTGTGTGTGTGTTGTGCCAGTCTTGGGTCTTAACCTCAGGCCCTGGACACTGACCCTGAGCACTTTTGCTCAAGGCTAGCGCTCCATCACTTGAGTCACAGTTCAAGTTGGTGGTAGTTCAAATTGGGTTTGAACTGTACTCCTTAGATCTCAGACCTATTGAGTGGCTAGGATTACAGGCATATGCCACCAGTGCCTGGCATGATTTGAATAGGGTCTGGTTTAGCAGTATGTTTGAAATCTTCCCCAGTGAGTGTCACTGAAGCCAGAGCTGGCAGAATTCTTCTGAGACATTGTCTTTAAGAGCTCCAGCTATCACCTGACAGAGGACGGGTTCCTAAGAGGCCAGGACACCAGACACACACCAAGAGAAGTGTCCTAAGCTGGAAACAATGATCAGCAAGCAGAGCAACACTGTAAATCTCCAAGTTAGCTCAGCTGGGCCCCTAGCTGCCTTTGCCTCTGGAACTCTGAGTCCAGTTCCCACACATGGATTACAGGTTCTGCATTAAGACATTTTCCCTACGCAGGGGTCCAGTTACCATGTGCGATTTCTGGGCTTGTCTAGTTCATTTATTACTACAGCCTCATAGGAAAGGTGGCTGAGTCCCATACGGTCAACACTGCTTTCCTCTGTACCCAGGAAAGTTCTACAGAAAGGTGCCAAGGATATTCCTAACATCTCACACCCCAGTGTACATTAATGTTTTCAACGAGATTATTAAATTGGTGTCGGTTAAGAGCAGGTCAAGAAATCAGCAGCTTATACATGGCAGCTGAAAGATGACAGTGCGGGTTTCCGCTGGAACTCCCTCTCCCTAATCCCAAAGGGTTTCAGATCAAGGAAGGAAATAGCTATTGGGTGACTGAAATCCCTGAGCTCCTAGGACATTGTGATATGAGAGCTACGTGTGCCCCTCTGTTAACATAGTGGCCACCCACGGAGCCTCTGGGCAACTGGGGAGCAAGCCCTGGATTCCTTTTCTGGTAGCTGCATGTGGGTAAGTGGCAGACTTCCTGACTGCCCTTTTTTTCTTCTATAGCCTCTTGGCTGTCCCTACACAGAGATGTTCTGGCAGCTGGGGATCTGCCTCGGGGCTGATTTGGGGTCGGAGTCCTGATGACTGGCTTTGTTCCTTTAAACACTATTGTCATCTGACTCACCTATTACTGTGAATAATTTGCTAATTTGGGCCATAAAAACAAGTTTGTAGACAGTCTCTGGTAATGTGTCTTTTTATGTGGATCAGGGGAGTATTTTCCTGTGTCTTTTCTGTTTGATATGGAAATGAACCTGATAGCTTTATAGCCAGCCAGAAATTGGAACGTGGCAGAAAAAGAAAATTGTGTCCACCATAAAGGGGATTTCTGTTCTCTTCTGCAAGTCTTTGAAAAATTAGTTTCTTCAAAAACAAAGCCTCTCAAAATAAATGAACATCAAATTAGGGCTCCCCCTGGGAGTATAGAAATATCTTCTGGTTGTCTATTATATGTATAGTACCTAATGGGTTGCCTGATGCCACTCTGTCGAAATCATCGGAGACAAAGCTACCTGTGTAAGAAATTAACTGGGTTGAAAAAATAAAGTCATCACAAAGCATGAGAATCGATGGTTTCACAGGACAGTTTTGTCCTAGCCAGGACAGAGATACCACCAAGTCCCCAGGCCCACAACAACTACAGACCAATAAGACCAAGAGCCAAACAGAACAACCTACATATTGGTTGTCTGGGATTCCCCTTCTGTTCTAAGGGGAATTAATTCCTCCCTTTTGAGCCATCCCAGCAACCTACCTGTTCTGTTCACTCTCTGCCCCCAAAAGAAAGTTTCTGGTGAAATCACTTGCCTTGCTGAAGAGTGGTGTTTATATTCCTATAATGTCCATCATTCTGCCCCTTCAGCTAGGCATTTGCAATCTACGCATTTCTCTCTACAGCCTGGCAGTCTATGTCCACTTCCAGCCAGTGGACAGGTAGGAAAAATAGAGAACTCCATGATTTCTTCCACTGAACATAACTCCCTACAAGAAGAAGGAACAAGAAAAACTTGATTTAACTTCAATGAGCAGGAGTATTTGTGCTTTTTATTCAGTAACATCTTTTCTCTACCATTATTGATTTCTCACCTGCCTCCTTTCTTTCCCTCCTTCTCTTCCCCTGTCCCTTATTTTCTAGATTCCTCTCCTGCTCTATGCCGTACATTCAGGACCACTGTTGTTATCCAATATAACTAGTGCTATCTTCCGTTCTACTTTTTTTTTGGGGGGGGTCCAGTCGTGGTCCTGAACTCTGGGCCTGGGCACTGTCCCTCAGCTCTTCAGCTCAAGGCTAGCGCTCTACCATTTGAGCCACAGCGCCACTTCCGGCTTTTTTCCTCTTTGCTTATGTGGTGCTAGGGAATCGAACCTAGGGCCTCATGCATGCAAGGCCTCATGCATGCAAGGCAAGCGCCCTACCACTGAGCCACCTTCCCAGCCCTTTATCTTCCATTCTATATAGTGCTATTTCAACCTTGTGGCCCTTCTTTCAGAATTCTTATAATGCAGCCCCTAACCCTCCTGCAGTAAAAAGAGAACTTGTAAACCCAAGAGCCAGGGTTCTAGGAGGCTTCTCTGCTTTATTTTGCCCAAGTCTGGCATTCTACCTACTACTTGAGCCCCAGCTCCACTTTTGGCTTTTTGGTGGTTAAATGGAAATAAGAGTCTCATGGACTTTTCTGCCTCAGCTAGCTTTGAACTGTTATCCTCAGATCTCAGCATCCTGAGTAGCTAGGCATTCAGCAAGCTATCATAGTCTTCAGTGTTGGGGTCAAGTGATCTGTCTCAATATTATGGCAACTGGGGTAGAAAGTTATGAAAACTGTTGTCGTCCTGGGATGGAACCTAGGGTCCCACACATAGATCAGTGACTTTCTGGTGAATAGAGCAGTGACAATGTCCCCACCTTCTGCAGGCATCCAGAGGAGGGGTGAGGTGAGTGTCTTGCCTTGAGCCATGTGGAGATTTCTCAGGCTGGGAGTTTGCTTTTTAGCCCCCAAGACAGATACGCAAAATATTTCAAAATAATGCTGAGACCTTTGATCACCTTTGCAAGACATTTAGATACTTCCTTGCAAATCCATTGTACCTAAAAAAAAACAAAAAGGTACCAAATGGTAGCATGGTGGCTGAGACATTAAGTGTTCTTAAGGGATAGTGGAAGTGTAGCTCAGTGTTAAGGCACTCACTTGGTATGAGACACCCTGAGTCTACCCCTAGTACCTCAAAAAACGGTACCTAAGGACAGCTAATGAATGTATCCCTAAACTGAATCCATATTAGAGCTATGAGCTAATATTTAGCATCTCTTCCAGAAGCAGGTAAGCACATGCCCATCTATTACTGTCAAGTAAGAGTAAAGTTACTAAGTAACTCAAAGAGCTTTGATACAAAGTCCACATTGGCTCCCCCCACCCCAGTGTTCGTTTTTATTTTTGTTTTCTTTTATGCCAGTAGTGGGGTTTGAACTGAGATCTTCATGCTTGCTTGGCTGGTGGAGTCCAGGTTTTATATTTAAAATTGACTGTTTATATTAAGTAAATATTAACTTCAAAAATGTCCTGGGTGTAAAAGGACTTTCCCTCTATGGCTGTGTATAGGGAGATGACGGCAGTAAACTGTAACATGAACTCTGTGTTACATACCAGCATCACGGAGCATTGTGTCTCTTCTGGGGCTCAGAAAAAGCTATGTTTGTGGCTCCCATGCTTACTAACTGTGCTTCACTGTCCAAGGACAAATTTAAATGGTTAAATTAGAATTTTTCATTATGTCCCTCTCTCTTTTCTTCCCTATTTTTGTCCCTTTCTTCTTCCCTATCCCTCTTGCCTCTCTCCCTTCCTATTTCTCTCCACATACAAATGATAAAGTAGTCCTGTCATATACTACATAAGAGTACAATTTTATGTGCGCTGGGTAAACTTGATCATTTATCCACCAGTAATAACCTTTTCCTAAATTGAATGGAACTTCATCCAGTAATTGGCTGTTCCCATGTCTTTGGACAGAGAAGAGACAGTAAGAAGGACATTTCTATTTATTTTTAGAAAGGGCTTGGAGATTGCACTCTGTGTACAGCTGGTGGATAAAGACATCATGACAATTTGGCATTATTTGGCATACCTTGAGACAAAACTAACTTCTCTTTCTCACTCTCTACTCTCTCCCTCCCTCCCTTTCTCTCTCCCATTATTAAATACCTAAAATAACTACTAGAGAGAACAGAAAAGGCTACACTTGGATGCCCTCCTAAAGAGATATTCCTCCAAAATCATTTGTCAGTTGAGCAATAGCAATTTTGGAAAAATATGCATTGTCAAAGAATATTTTAGTGGGAAAGATTTTAAGATGTGCTTTAACCCTAACTCCTTTTTTTTAATTTTTAATTTTTTTTGGGGGGGTCCGGTCATGGGGCCTGAACTCTGGGCCTGGGTGCTATCCCTCAGCTCTTCAGCTCAAAGCTAGCACTCTACCACTTGAGCCACAGCACCACTTCCGGCTTTTTTCTTTTTGCTTATGTGGTGCTGAGGAATCGAACCCAGGGCCTCGGGCATGCAAGGCAAGCACTCTACCACTGAGCCACCTTCCCAGCCCTAACCCTAACTCCTTAACAGAGAGATTCATCATCACTTCCTGGAAACTCAATAAATGTCTGATCCATCTACATTTACCAAGCAATAACTAAATGAGTGGAAAGTCCAAAAGCATCTATCATTTTATGGCATTGAATTACATCCAGATCATGCCTATCATTCTGATCAAAATTGCTCAAAATACAGTTTTCAGATTATGTTGGAAGAGAGATTAATCAGAAAAGGGAAAGTGAGAAAGATAGTGCTGTGCTTGGTGTTTTGGAAAGATACCCATCATGTAATAAGCAATATACATTGGAGAGTTGTATTGATTGTCATATGACAAAGCACCCTACATTTAGCAGAGGAAATAAGAGCCAGTTCTTTGAGCTCATGCATTTTCCGGGTCAAGAATTTGGACAGAGGTGGAAGAGGTGGACCTATTGCAACAATGAGATGTACAAGTTGTTATGTCAAAAAACAAACTTTACAACTTTGGCTGGCGGGGGGGGGGGGAAAGGGAGGTGGGGGGAGATAGGAAGGGATGGGAAGGGGAAACAAAGGAGGAGGCAACAATGCTTGATAGGAAATGTACTCATTATCTTGCCCATGTAATTGTAACCCCTCTATATGGTATTTTCACAATAAAAAAAAGAAAGAATTTAGACAGAGCATAGAGATGATAGCTCATCTCTGAGTTATCTGGCACCTTAGCTATAGTGACTTAGCAGTAGCCTGGAAGACTTCTTTTCTCATATTTTGGTTCCTGGGCTGGAGTGGTTCTAAAGGTTGAGTTCTTCTGGGACTGTCGACCAGAGGACCAATAGTTAATCTCTTATCTCTATTTCAGAGAGATATTATAAGGGAGAACATCTGGAGCATTCCAAAGGAACCAGGTGGATGTCACTTGCCTTTACTGACCTAGCCTCCAATCACCTCTGCTGCTTTTTGTTGTTGTAAAGAAGACACTAAGGCCAGACAGACTGTGGGGTGTAAGATATTGCTATGATCCTCTCTGGAAATACAGCATGTCACAAGGGCCAGAAAATGGGAGGTGAGAGACATAGAAGGCTTCAAGCAGAAAAATGAAAAAAGGAAGGAGAATCAAGACCTGAAGAATTAGGTGAAGTGAAATATAGAAAGAGCAGTGGGGGGGGGGGCAGCTGAGGACAAACAAAACTCAGATGATTTTGAGCCCAAATAAATTTAAAACACCAAGCAAAAATCTTGGGAAGCAAATTGGTTTGGAAAATGGGAGTGGAGACTATATTTCCTGGAGTGTACTTATTTTGAAGATCTGATGCACCACACCAAAGGCCATATGAAGGAGTTGATTGGTATTTCAGGCCTAGCACTGTAGAGAAAGGTCAAGGTTAAAGAGGGAAAAGGAGAGGGAGAAGGCCAAGAAAATGCAAATGGTAGAAACTCAGTAAGTGTTGGCTAAACTACAGAATACCACTGAGGCCAGGACCAGAGTGGCTGAGCCACAGTCACTGTTTGTGATGGGGAGAAAAAGCAGTTAGTTTAAGGACAATTCCTTAAAGGAGATGTCAGAGTCTGAGAATAGAGACCAAAACTATTATCCTAGTCGGCAATGTAGCTAGTATTTGGACTGGATCATTAAGTAGCTCTCTTTTTTACCTCTTTCCAGAGTTTTTCTCTTTGCTAGAAAACTAAGAAACAATTTCCCAAACTCTCTTGTATAGATAAGATTAGATTAGTTGTTCCATTCCAACAGAGCATGCCAAATCTTGAAGGCTGAAATAAATACTTATGAGGCAGGAATTGTGCCTTTTGCTCTTCTAACTAATAAATCACTAACAGTTTATAATGGAGTCCTCAATCATAGTTTCAAGAGACAGGTACACATCATATAGAGGTGGTATGATTCAAAAGCTAGGCAGCTTTCCCGGAGCTTTCCAGTCCACAGGCAGCTTTGAAACTCCACAGCTCCTCATCCTGGCAGGATAGCAGTGGTTCCCTTGTCTACCCAGGTCCACAGTGAGGCTTTGAGAGCCATTTCTGCAAGCTCAGTTGAGATTCTGTTTCTCTGGCCCTCCAACCATTCTCTAAGATACTCAGCACCTTATAATAAGTCTCTTTCTGTTTAAGAAAGGTGTATTCTCTTCACTATAACCAACCCTAAAGGCAGAGTAAGCAAAAGACAAGTAGGGATCCTGGGAGAGATATTCCTAGTAGCAGCCACCTAGAAGAACCTTAGAACAGTTACAACTTAACAAGACTTGAAGAGGCAGCCATGAACAGGCTAGGAAGGGAAAGGTGAGCAAATGAAGAGAGAGGTAGTGCTGTTGCAACTGCAAGGAAAGATGTTGATCAGTGATTATCAGAGGAGGGTGCTGGGTAAGGAAAGCAAGTCCAACCTGACACTAAAGCATGAGACTAGAGCCCAAATAAAAATGATATTGCTCCCGCAAGACCAGAGGGCTCAGGGGTGACTCTTGCCAGTTTTAGAGATGACTATTACTCATTTAAAGTTTTTGAGACTGTAAATCATTATGTAGCCCACACTAGCCTCAAAATCATAGTCCTCCAGCCTCCTGAGTGCTGGTATGACAAGTATAGACCACCACATCTGTTTGGGATGACCTTTTAAATATAAATGGATAGTTCTAATATTTCTGATATTTATGGTAGTTTGTTCCCAATTGTACTGCTAAAATTAATATTTACCTATAGCCCCAAAATTGGTGCCTTAAAACTTGCAAGGTAAACATTGCTACTGCTTCTATGTGACCCCTGGTGGCTTGGGGCCAGAGGGAAGAAGGAAAATGAGTACTAGAAATAAAAGGACAGTTCATGGATCTAGACTGTAATCCTTGAAGTTACTGGAGTTAAGCCAGAGAGCACACAGCTCATGTGGGGCAGACATGAATGTAGCCAATACACCATCCCATGTCACCACAGACCCATGTATGTGTGATTATTTTCCCTCTACTGTTATGGTCAGCTAGTTGCCCTCTGAGAATACTATTACTAGAATTTAATTCCCAGAACAAAAGCTTGGAATAAATTGCTTAATCCCTCTCTCCATGCTATAATTTCTCCATCTACAAAACAGGCTCAATAAGAGGATCCTATGAGATCTGAAGTTGTTTGACTGGCATCTGATCATAGGCCTTCCAGCCACATGACCATGAAAGCATCCTAAATTTACACCAACAAATAAGTTGTTGTGAGGCTCTTGAGCAGATTATACCACAAAGGGAAGCACCCTGTGACTTTACCTGCACTTCCTTCTCTAACCTGAGTCAGCCAACTCTACCTGCACCATCCAGAAGCATTAGAATTACAGGGCTGCATATGGGGGTTCCTGGGCTGGGTTTGCATTTCTTGATACACAGACTCTGTTTTTCATTAAATCTTTATTAGGCTTGCATCGAAAATAATTTTCCTACATATTCATGCCTGTTTCTGTTTTATCACTACATTCAGATCGAATTTCAAGACCCTTTTTTTTAATCTTTAAAATTATTTCTGAGCTTCAAAGAAACAGTTTGCACTTTCATCTCTTTTTAAGGGAATAAATGCCACCACAAATGGGAAATAATAGGACATGGAGAATCCTTGTGAGGAAGTTCATGTTCCTCATCATCCTTACAAAAATACAGTGTGATTCCTCCATGGAGTTCGGTGACTTCAGGATGCCACCTCTCTCCTTTGTGTCAGTTTGTTAATCAGAGATAATTGGCAGGGCCCTTCCAGCCCGCCCATCCACTCCTCCAAGCACTGAATGATAAACCTCCAGGGCAGCGCATGTCCTTTATCTCCATGTTCTCCCCCCCATCTGGCTCTGTGTCTATGCCTAGCTGAGCATCCCTGCTGGGCACCCAGTAAAGATCTTATCACTTTTTCCATGGAATCAAAGATGGAAGAAGGACCCACCCAGTAGTAGTTTGAGCTTCTACAAACTCCTGTCATAACGTCTAGTCAGTGAATTTCTGTGTGATCTTATCTTTTCGGACATCAAGTAGTATTTGCCAATGGATCATTTTGATACATGAATTTCAATGATTCACTTAAATAAAAGAAGACATTTACCTAAGGTAAGACCTTAACAGGGAGGCCTAATTTGTGCCTAAAGATCAGCCTTCCCACTCAATTGCTGCTGACAAAATCCCACATGCCCAAGAATATATGTTTATGGGAGAAAGCCTTTCATTGGAGGCAAGACCTAGGCAGGGGGTAATGGGTCTCCTCCTGCCTCATACCACAGCTACACAGCAGGACTTTAATAGAGACAAGGCTTGAATGAGATCCAAGGTGACACCCAAGATTGATGTGAAGCTTGAATGTGACAAAACTTGGCACAAGTAGGTCCAAGCATCTTTATCGCCCCCTTAGTATGGCCATCTCTTTCATTCTCGGCAATGTCCATGTCTTGTAAGTCAAATAAAGAAGAAGCCTAGCACCTTTGTGGCTCACCCTTGTAATCCAAGCTACTCAGGAGACTGAAATCTGGAGAATCCAAGTTTGAGGCCAGCCAAGGCAGAAAAGTCCTCAAAACTCCATCTCTAAAATAGCTAGCAAAAAGCAGGACTGTGGGGCGTGGATCAAATGCTAGAGCCACTGGCCATGTAAATAAGGCTGTGAACAAGTAAGAGGCTGTGAGTATCACCTAAAAAGAAAGCAAACCCTAGGATCACCCAAAAGGAAGTTTCACTCTGAGTTTTGTCCAGTAACTCCTAAATCAAAAGTAACCTCTTAAAGAAGAGAGTACTCTTTTCTTTCCTCTCACTAAAGGAAACATCCACATTGTCCCTGCTAACTTTCTTTCTAAGCCCCCACCCACAACTTCCCCCCTCCCAACATTTCCTTTGACCACGTCCTAAAACACAAACACCTCACCTGCCATCTATTCTTGCTGATGCTAAAGTTCATAATCTCCCCTCTGTCCCCACCTCAATTTCCATAGGGGACTTCTTCCTCTTGGAAGAAATGCTCTCCTTCTCTTCTCATATCCTTCATTCCCTCCATCTCCTATCTGCCTCCCCCCTCCAGCCTGGACTTCCCAGATGGTCTTGTCCCCTCTACCTCTACTTGCTTTCCTCTTGCCTCTTTTCCTCCTTTTCCTATGGCAGATTTGGTGGCCCCTTTTCTCTGTTCATCTTGTGTGTGTGTGTGTGTGTGTGTGTGTGTGTGTGTGTGTGTGTGTGTATGTGTGTGTGTGTGTGTATGGTTTTCCTCCAAATTCTGTTGTCATTTTTGTCTACCTCCATGTTCTCCACTCACTTCTATGAGATCCTGATGCAGCTGTCTCTACTCACCAGAAATTCCTGGTTCTTCTGTCTAGCCCTAGCAGTTACACACATACCTAATCCCCCCATTTCCAGCTTCCTGCTGCCATTTCCAGCAAACACCTTACTCCCCACAATCCTCAATGAATTCAGTCCTTTCACTGAACTCCAAATGGTCTCCTTGCTTTATCTTGCACTGTTGACAGCCACTGAGCTGTTCTTGCTGTCCTATAGGCCTAAACTTCATGGTCCTTTATTGAGATAGAATCTTATCATAGTTCATCCATTCCAAGTGCACTGTACTAGTCAGCTTTCCATCATTGTGATAAAAATACCTGAGCAAATCATTTTAAAGAGTAAGACTGAGTTTCTGGCTGATCATTTCAGAGATCTCAGACCATGGTCACTTGTTTCTAGGCTGTGGTGAGACAGAACCTCATGGCCAGGGGCATGCGGCAGAGCAGAATTGCTCATGCCAAGAAGGTCAGGAAGGAGACGGAGGGCAAGAATGAGAGGGAAAGGGCAGAGATAGGGTTCAAGGAACACCCTCCAAGGGCAAGCTCCCAGCAACCTTCTACCTCCCAACGTTTCTACCACTTCTAGTCAATTAGGACCCCATCATTGGATTTATCCACTGATGAATTCAGAGACTCATGATCTAGTCACTTCCTAAAGCACTTCCTCCAAACACTGGTACTCACACTGAGATACAAAGCTTTAGAGGATATTTAAGATTAAACCACAACAGGTATCATTTTCTGTTTTGTTAGTATATTCTCAGAGTTAAGCAACTATCACCACAAATTGATCATAGAGGTGATAGTTTTCACCTCTACTGAAAAGCTTGTATCCATTATCAGTCATTTCCTAGTCCCCTCACCCCCGGTGTGTGTGGGGAGGAGGGTGCACATGTGTGCACGCATGCATATGCCTGTCCTGGCACTTAAACTCAGGGTCTAGGTACTATCCCAGAACTATTTTGCTCAAGGCTACTACACTATCACTTGAGCCACAACTCTACTTCTGGATTTTTTGGTAGTTTAGTGGAGATACAAGTTTCACGCACTTTCCTGCCCAGGCTGGCATTGAGCCATGATCCTCAGATCTCAGCGTCCTGGGTAGTCAGGCTTACAAAAGTGAGTCACCAGTGCCTGGCTCTGACTATGGATTTTTCCATTCTAAACATTTTATATAAGTAGAAATACACAGATGATCTTGACTCGGCATAATGGTTTCTAGGGTCATCTATATTATGTCATGTACCAGGAGTTCATTCCTTTTGATGGATGAATAATATTCCATTGCATGCTACACCACATTTTATCCATTTATCAGTTCAATGGATTCTGTCCACTATTTTGGCATTTTGAACAATGAATACACATACATAAATTCTTACGTGGATATGTTTATGGCTCTCTTTGGTATATAACTAGAAGCAGGATTATAATTCTATGTTTATCATTTTGAAGAACTGCCAGATTGTTTTTCAAAGAGATAATGCCATTTTACATTCCTTCCAGCCCTGTGTTAGGGTCCCACTTTTTCTTCATTCTATTTAATATTTATTTTTTGTTATTATTTAGACATCTTAGTAGACATGAGTTTCTTATGCATGCATTTCAAGGATGATTTTCAACTTTCTTTGGTCAAGTATCTATTTAAATCCTTTGTCCCCTTTTTCAGATTTTTTTCCAATTTTTATATTATCTTTAATTTGCAAATTATTTTTCCCATTCTGTGGATAAATAATTCTTTTGGATTTTTGGAAACAGCACTTCAAGATAGATAGAGAGGGCTGAAAATATGGCTTAGTGGCATGAAGCCCTGGGTTTGATTCCTCATTGCCAGATAAATAGAAAAAGCCAGAGGTGGTGCTGTGGCTCAAGTGGTAGAGTGCTAGCCTTGAGCAAAAGAAACTCAGGGACAGGGCCTGGGCCCTGAGTTCAAACCCCATGACTGGAGAGAGAGAAGGGGGAGGGAGGGAGGGAAAGAGAAAGAGAGGGGGGAGGGAGGGAGAGAAGAGAAAGAGGCAGAGAGAGAGAAAGGGAAGGGGGGAGTTATCACATTTTCCTTATCCAGCATCTCTAGCTTTTTCCTTTCACATGTGGATATCCAGTTTTCTCATTATCCTTTGTTTAAAAGAAGAGTCCTTTATCCCCCACCCTTTTTACAAGAAAGTAACTCACTATGTAGCCTAGTCTGGCTTTGAACTCACAATCTTCCTACCTAAGCCCTCTAAGTACTAGAATTAGAGGTGCAAACCACCATACCTAATTTTATTTATTTGCTTTACAGTACAGGAGCTAGAATCTAGAGTCTCACACATACTCTTAACCCTAACTTTGCCTGAATTGGCTTCCAACTCCAGATCCTCTTGTTCTGGCCTTGTCAATAACTGAGGTTACATATGTGTGTCACCATACCCAGCTTATTTTCCCTTTACTGGATCTCCTAGTTTAATTTGTTACCAAATAGTGCCTTTAAAATGCTGAGCCACTCTTGGATAGCCACTACCATGTCCCCTCTGCCACCCGCCAAACACATCTGCATTTGTCTTTCCAGGACAAATGGCATTCTACAAGCCAGCCCTTCTAAGGTAAACTTTCAGATATGAAGCTGAATTTATGTTATTCATCTGCTCAGAAAAACTAAAATAAATTCCTAACATAGATAGCATGGGTTTCAACTCAAACTTTAGTAACCCAGCTCTACCTGTCGATAATTGTAAATCAAAAGCCCAAAATCCCATCAGTGTTCCACTCCTCACCAGAAAGGGGGTTCCCTTTTTTCTACCTTCACCTTCTTCCTTTCTGGTCACCATAGTAAAATTCTGTAGGTCTCCTCCAAATCCCAGCTTTCTGCTAAAGCTTCCTTTACCTTTACCAGTCTTTCTCTCTTCTCTCCTCTGAAGTTCCTCTGCATCTGTGTGCTCTCTAACACCTGTCATACAGATGACATTGCTACCCACCATTCTATCTCCTAGCACAGTAAACACTGCAACATACATTGCACATCATGCAAACACTGTTTCTGATCCCTCTCAAATGAAGGAAGGAATCAGAGCAGGTGAAGAATTCTTTCTAGTTTTGTGTCTATTACATACTAATCCAGTGGAGACATTTATATTTAAAGTTGACACTAGGTTTGAAACCTAATGTCCTTCCTTCCTTGAAAGAGAAACTTCCCAAGGGAAATGGTTACCAAGCTATGTTCCCACCACCACAGTTGCTTTTGACTGAACTCTCCACCTTATTAATGATGAAAAGCACTATGTCACAATCAGAAATTAGGCCCTCTATAATTTGGTCTATGGCTTAAACAGAAAGACTGCTCCAAATCCTCAGAATTAACTTACAGAGTATCTGATTGCAATCCCTCCCCAACCCACCCCTACCACTGAAAACACAAAGAAAACACAACTTTGAAACTGAAGAGGCAAAGCTTGATCCTTTCCAAGTTGAGAGTCAAAAACCATAGCAGCTTTCTGCTGTAGCAAGACTTCAAAATGAGGCCAAAGGACTGTTCTGAAAATGCCTGTTGTGAAGACCCAAGCAATGTGCAGGCATCCACCAGAGGTTCAGTGCCCCATTACCAGAAGAAATACTTCCCCCTTCCCCTCCCAGAATCACTGGTAAAGCAAAGACTGGTACCCTACTAGGCAGACACAGGTTAATTTGAAGTTGAGCTTTTCAGGGGAGGGGCTAGATCTAGCCTGCTAAATAGAACCGCTAAAGAAAGCCAATGAGTTAAGAATTTGTTGTGATGACCTAATCAATATATAGATGTATGTGTGTATGTGTGCCTTCACTAGGGTTTGAACTCAAGACCTAAGCATTGGACCTTTTTCTACTCAAAGCTAGTACCCTATCGGTTGAGTCACACCTCCACTTCCAGCTTTTTGCTGGTTAATTGAAGATAAGAGTCTCCTGGGTTTTTCTGCCCAGGCGGGCTTCAAACCACGATCTTCAGATCTCAGCCTCCTGAATGTCTATGATTACAGAAATGAATCACCAGGGACTGGTAGGTACTGCATAGATTTTTAAAGAAATCAACTGGAGAGGGGGGAATGACTCCGGTTGCTTGTAAGCCAGAGGCATGGTTCTCCAGTTGCCGGAAGGAAATGGCCTAGGCAGGTGCTAGGCTTGGGCAACCCCTGAAGGTTACCTGGTAGGCGGCAGAGCAGGTCCGCCCCCTGGTGCGCAGAGGCCTCGCCGGGCTGGCTTACCCGCCTATTCCAAGCTGCGCCTGGGCAGCTCTTGCCTCCAGCCCGCTGGCGAAGGAACTGAGCCGCAAACTTCCCAGCCAGGAAACCTGGCTGCTTGCTGAACGGCTCTACCGGGCCAGTCACCACCGGGTGGCAGGTTTTCAACGCCCTCCCCTGCCAGGGTGAAAGTTTGCCCCCAATTCGCTGCTTCCCCACCTCCGCCCCCAGTTGGGAGGACCACATAGGAGTTCCTGTGTCAACTGTGCACCAATAACACCCACTAACAAAGGCAAGCCCATTAAACCTTCCCTCCTGTGAACTCACGCCCCAGCGAATACCGCTTTGAACTGACCCCCGCCTCTGGGCCCCCCTCCGCGTGCCGTTTGGGGGCGTGCCGGCCCTCCCGGGCTCGCTCCCTCGCTCCCGGCTGCGCACTTTTGCCTCACGCTAGGTCTTTGATGTCTCTTTACATTATGGCAGAGCAGCCACGCGCTCTTTCCAGGCGCGGGGCTTTGTGTAACGGAACTGACATTTGGCCTTGATACCTGTATCTCTTGGTGATTGCAACAAATTTCTAAAATAAATATTGTACTTTGATCTCCCAGCATTGCATTTTTAATAGATGCTCCAAACATTACTTCATTAGGAAGAAGAAGGTTGGTGTTTTTTTTTTTAATTTTTGGTTTTGTTTTTCCTTTCCCCCCCTTTTTTTTTCTTTTGGAGCTCAGGGTAAGGGGAGGGAGGCTAAAGAGCAATTCCTGAAGCCTTCTGAACTTCACCCAGGGTCTGGGAGAGCTGGAATTCCGGTGAGTTTTCACAAATGTCGAAGAGCAGAGACAGATTACCGTGTGCACATCATTGTCCTGCAGACTTTGTACATATTAACTCTTGTAAGCCACAGCCATTCTAGAAAGGGAGCACATTTCAGAGATGGAAGAAACGGACACATAACTTTTTCTCCACAATCTACAGTGGCAAAGTGGGGAAAACCTGGCTTCAGTAATGAGAGTTCTTTTTCTATTTTAACTTGTCTATTCAGTAATGGGAGTTCTTGATCACAAAGTTACTGCTCTATTTTATCCTGCTAGCCACCAATGATGATTTAATTAGCTCATGGGGGGCATTTGGGAAGAGTAGTTAGCTCCTTTGACTATAGAAATGTGAATTGGCTCTTCTGCCCTTTTGGATTAAAAAAAAAAAATTATCGGCAAGGAGGATGCCTTCCAGCCTAAGCCTGGCCACCTCCAGGGAAAGCAGCTTGGAAAAGCCCAGCAGAGCCAGTGCGTGGAGACAAAAAGCTAAGAAACTAGCTCTAAACACCTTGGAGGGTGCAGACAAGTGCCCCGACAGTGTTCACCACAGGACACCCTGGCTCCAAACTTACCCTGAGCAGCCTTTCCAGGCCCCTCCAAGCCTTTCCAGGCTTCTCCAAGACGCAGCTTCCTGTCCCACACGGGGAGGAGCAGGGCGGCCAGCCCTCTCTCCTTCCCCTTTGCAGAATACCTAGAAAGGAAGAGCAGGCCGGGTTGGGGAGAAGGATGGAATGCGGGTGTGAGGTGTGAGAAGGGCCCTTTGTAGTGAGGCCGTGGGTGGCCCCTTCGAGTTCAGTGAGATGTGACCGTGTCACTAGCGCCCCCGGGGCTCGGAGAACGTGGGCCTCGCCTTGGCAGGTGAAGGATGCCCATGTACAACCCGCACACTGGATCCTAGAGGTAAGCTAACTGCTGAATGGGGCCACTGGTCCTCCAACACCAGTCCTGGGCACACACAGGTCCTTGAAACCCGCAGCTGGTTCCGAGATTCTGGAGAAGATGGTGATTTCAGAGAGAAGACCGAGTAGCTGAGTAGCTGAAAAAGAATGTGGCTACCTTCCTGCTCAGGTGGCCCACTTAGCCATACAGTCATGTGACTGCCATGACTGCAGGGCCTCCGAGGCGATTGGAGCGCCCGCTCCCCAGTGCAGTGGGGGCCGTGGCCTCCTGCCGGACTCTTCCTCCTCCCCTGCCCCTAGAGTCTCCCTCCCCCCTTCAGTAGGATACGCTGTGGGTGGCCAACTAGGTTGCAGGGCAGTAGTGGGGAGAGACACCACTTGGACAGCATCAGTGAGGAACCACGACTGTAGCGAGGTGCCCGCCTTGATGGACTTTTTCTTTGCAAATATATTGTAACAAGAGTTCGTGCTGGCTTTCTTGCCCCTCTTGAGAAGCCTCTGTGTGACGGGGTTTGTTGAACGACAGCAAGAAAGGCTTCCTGGGCACCGGTGGCTCACGCCTGTAATCATAGTTACTCAGGAGGCTGAGATCTGAGGATCGCCGTTGTAAACCAGCCGGTGCAGAGAAGTCTGTGAGAACTCGTATCACCAATTAACCACCAGAAGAGCTGGAAGTGGAGCTGTGTGGCTCCTGTGGTGGAGTGCTAGCCTTGAGCAAAAATACTCAGGGACAGCGCTCAAACTCTGAGTTCAAGCCCGGGACAGGCAGGCAGGCAGAAAGGATCGCAGGAAGGCAGGAAAGCAGGAAGGCAGGAAGGCAGGCAGGCAGGAAGGAAGGAAGGAAGGAAGGAAGGAAGGAAAGAAGGAAGGAAGGAAGGAAGGAAGGAAGGAAGGAAGGAAGGAAAGAAGGAAGGAAGGAAGGAAGGAAAGAAGGAAGGAAGGAAGGAAGGAAAGGAAGAAAGGAAAGGAGGGAGGGCTTCCTGGACAGCATTTTACATTTTTCCAGTAGTTTTCTCGTATCTCTGTTCCACTGGAGACATGTTAACGTACACTAGTTACTAGTATGGCCGGGGGATGAACAGCGATCGGATGCCTGCCCCCCACCCGCCCGAGACTAGGGCGGCTCGTCAGGGGAGAATGGGAGGCATAGCACATATTTTCCCCCTGGAGTGGACAGCTTACTTGGTATCCTGACCAGTTCAGCTCTGGGAGTAAACGCGGTGTGGATGTGTTTCTAAGTTTACTTTTTATAAAAGTTGAGATCTGAGGAAAACTTCCCAAGAAGTCTTGGAGAACCTGGTGCTGTGGGTCCCGTGCCCCGCCTCGCCCCGCCCCGCCTGCCCCCCCCGCCCTCCCCCAGGCTCGCTGCGGTCCGAAGTCTTCGAGGGTGGGTGAATGTGTTGTGAGAGTTCGGGGTGTGCTTGGGGAAGAGTTGCCCTCATCCCAGTCTCAAAAAGTGCCGTGCTGGAGGCTGAAGGCAGATTCCTCGAGAGATAACAAAGACACTTTGTCACTTTGGGCGCTGCTTTGGTGCAAATCTTTAATTGCAAGGTGGGGGCGGGGAGATCGAGTGTCTCCAGCAACCCAAGCGCGAGTCTCCAGGCGGCAAGGCCCCCTTTGATCAGGAAAATCCAATTATTTGTGTATATACATTTCCCACATAGTGATTACTTCATTAATTGTCCCGCCTTTATCTCCTCCCTTCCCATCCCCCCTAATAATCAGTTCTTTTATCCAGACCAACAAACACACCATAGGAGCTTTGTGGATTCAAAGGATTTGCTTTCGCTTCTGAAAGAGCCGCTATTCTTTGATGATTGGGTAGCGGCAAACTTCAAAGCCATAAATCTTCGCTCTGACTGGCTGGCGGCCCAGCAAAGTCCTTATCAAATTCTTGGAGGTGATCCTGAAGCGCTCAGACCGCGCGCGGGGCGAGCGAGCGGGGCGCGGGAGGGGAGGACGCCGAGGCGCGCTGGGCGGCCGTTCGTGCTCGCCTTCGGGTGTCCATGCCTCGGTGGCGGCGCCCCGCTCGGCAGCCAGCGGCCCCCGAGCAGTAACCATGGCCGCCGTGGCCGTCCTCCGGAACGACTCTTTACAGGCCTTCCTCCAGGTCAGGACTGGGCCCGGAGAGGGGCGGGAGCAGGTGGGAAGGGCCGTGTCTGGATCTCCCAAGGTGATTCATGCACCCCTAATTCGGGGAAAGACCCCTGTTGGCGAATGCAGTCGGAGTCAGATTTAGGGGTGTTTCCTTCAAACCTAACCTGGGGTCCCTTTGCGAAAGGGACGCATGGATCTGGGGGGGGGGGTTCCCAAGATGAGTGGGAGGGCTGGAGCTGGGCCTGTACCTTACTGCGTCCTGCGGCTGAGTTCAGCCTGGGCTCGGCCAAGGAAGAGCCAGAGAGGAGCCAGGAAAAGTGAGGTTCAAAGATGCCGAGGCGAGCGAGCGTTTGGGCGGCCAGGCCGTGAGTGTTTGCAGAGCGGGGAGCAGCCCCTCCACACTTTGAGCCTTCCTTAAAGATTTAGATGGCTCCTCTCGGCACCAAGCAGTTTACTGTGAGGCGCCCGCGCGCTCCACACTTAGCTCAGACACAGAAAGTTTTCTGGGACCCGTGGGTGCGTACGTGGGGTGCAGTGATGGGGCGGGGGGGCGGCGGCCGGGCGGAAGAGGGCTGGCAGTATAACAGCGGGCGTGGCGGGCCGGCCCCGAGTCGGTGCTGGGAGCGCTAACCTTTGTGTCTTCTCCGCCCTCCCTCGCGGCGGCCCATGCAGGACCGCACCCCCAGCGCCTCCCCGGACCTGGGCAAGCACTCGCCCCTGGCGCTGCTGGCCGCCACCTGTAGCCGGATCGGCCAGCCGGGCGCCGCGGCGGCGGCCCCGGACTTCCTGCAAGTGCCCTACGACCCAGCGCTGGGCTCGCCCTCCAGGCTCTTCCACCCGTGGACAAGCGACATGCCGGCGCACTCGCCGGGCGCGCTGGCGCCCCCGCACCCCAGCCTGGGGTTGACGCCGCAGAAACCGCACCTGCAGCCGTCCTTCGGGGCTGCGCACGAGCTGCCGCTCACGCCCCCGGCGGACCCCTCCTACCCCTACGAGTTCTCGCCGGTCAAGATGCTGCCCTCGAGCATGGCCGCTCTGCCTGCCAGCTGCGCTCCCGCCTACGTGCCGTACGCCGCGCAGGCCGCGCTGCCCCCGGGCTACTCCAACCTGCTGCCCCCGCCGCCGCCGCCGCCGCCGCCACCACCCACCTGCCGTCAGCTGTCCCCCAACCCGGCCCCCGACGATCTCCCTTGGTGGAGCATCCCGCAGTCCGGCTCTGGACCCGGGGCCTCCGGGGTTCCCGGGGGCAGCCTCTCCAGCGCCTGTGCTGGGGGTCCCCACACCCCGCGCTTCCCAGCCTCAGCGGCCGCCGCTGCCGCCGCCGCCGCCGCCCTGCAGCGGGGCCTAGTGTTGGGCCCGTCGGACTTTGCGCAGTACCAGAGCCAGATCGCTGCGCTGCTGCAGACCAAGGCCCCCCTGGCGGCCACGGCCAGGAGGTGCCGCCGCTGCCGCTGCCCCAACTGCCAGGCGGCGGGCGGCGCCCCCGAGGCGGAGCCGGGTAAAAAGAAGCAACACGTGTGCCATGTGCCGGGCTGCGGCAAGGTGTACGGCAAGACGTCGCACCTGAAGGCGCACCTGCGCTGGCACACGGGCGAGCGGCCCTTCGTGTGCAACTGGCTCTTCTGCGGGAAGAGCTTCACGCGCTCAGACGAGCTGCAGCGGCACCTGCGGACTCACACGGGCGAGAAGCGCTTCGCCTGTCCCGAGTGTGGCAAGCGCTTCATGCGCAGCGACCACCTGGCCAAGCACGTCAAGACTCACCAAAATAAGAAGCTTAAAGTTGTCGAGGCCGGCGTCAAGCGGGAGAACCCCAGAGACCTGTGAGCGCCCCCGGACGCTGTTCCGATCACTCCAGCCTAGGGTTCCCCTCCACACACCCCCTGCAGAAGGACTTTTGCCATTGCCCAAAGTGGGGACTGGCTCCCAGCTTCCTTGGCCCTGGAACAGAGTAGGCCAGGGAGACCCCGTTGGGAACTGGTGCCAGTGGGGTCATGGTTAAGAGCCCCTGGATTGTGCCAGGATGAATCCACAAAGTCCGCACCGTTGCCACCGCCCGGGAGACCTGCAGTTTGGGAGTACTACCCTGGGCCTTGTAGATAGGACACGCTGCTGAATAAAAGCCGAAAGACCTTGAGAGATTGAAACTGTTTTCACCAGGACCGCTCCAGGCTTTGTACAGGTTATTTAATAATAGCTTTGTTAAAGAGTAATTATAATTACGACATTAATGTTTGTTTTGTCTTCAGCTCCACGCAGAGCTACAGCATGATGTGTCTCTGTAAAGCGATCAGCGATTGCAGCGTGAAAATAAATACGTTAACTTCAGGGTCACCTTGGAAAGACCCCGCAGAGCTGGTCTCATTTGATCTTTTCTTCTTCCAGAGGCTTTACTTAGCACTCAGGTTTCCTCCCGGCAATTTGGTGCTTCCTATGGGCTGTCTGTGTCAGAAGCTTCATTTGCAAAGTTCTGGATAAAGCGTGTTCCGCGCCCCGACAGAAGGGCAAGGTCAGGTTTGTTGTAAAGAGGCTAGGGAAAGTTTCTTTTTTGCCTAATCACAACTTGATTTTCCTCATGTGTCTTAAGGACTTGACTGTCACATTTCTGTGACAAGTTTCATACCTACTACACATACGAAGTTCGTTTTATTTGGTGAATCCCCAGTAAGTTTTTTCATTTGTTGATGGTGATGGTTCCAGGACAAGTCAGTGGTGGGGATACCAGGTGTCAGGGGTGAGAGACTGACTCAGGGTCTGTTCACAGGTGAGATCTTGGGGAGTTAAGGAGACCAGAGGTAACTGGAGCCCTTCTCTGAGTAACAGAGAAGATCAAGTAGGTAACTGTTCCCAGGTGTCACTTGTTTTCAGCCCCAGGCCACAGGCAAGACGCTGTCTTATGTTCTTCATCCTCTCTTTGCTGCTGAAATCTAAAGTCTTGTTTCTGGTAACCACCTGGAGTTAGGTCAAGGAAGTTCCATTCGCTGTTGCATGTGGGGGTTTTCTTTTATTGATCACTGATAGATTCGTCTCAGGGAGGAGCCATGAATAGTGACAGCTTGGAAATAGTGAAAATAGGATTTAAATCAATATTAGGTGTCCTGCCGTTCTCTGAAAAGTTAAAGTTTACAGTGTTGTTTCCCCCCCCCACACACACACCAAGTGTATCAACGACTTGGTCATTTGTATCATTTGAGTTTTAATTTGAAACTTGAACTAACAGGGAATTAGGCCTTTTGGTTTTGAGTTGGCAAAAAAAAGTAAATGTAAAAGGCTTAAAGCCTATTAATAATTTAAACTAGCATCGTGAATGCCACCCTTCAGTACATAATCTTTTCATGATAGAAGTATATTTAAATTTGTGATATTTCAAAGCCTACAAATTGCTGTTGATTTTTGTTTGAAATCAGACTGAAGGGTGTAAAGTCTTAAAACCTGTAAAGGTTGTTCTTGAAATTTGTATTGAAATATAAATATAATTGAAGTGAAGATTCCTTTAACATTCCTAAGAAATAGCATTTTATTGTGTAATGTGGGACAGGATATTGAATTATTTATGGAAATTAATATGCTTTGGGACCATTTTGACATTTTGGAACTATTTAATGACAAATGAAAGTTAGTTTAAGCTAGATTTGCAAGGGGGTAGCAGTTTGACCAGCCAAGGTAATATAGCTGCTACACAGTAATATACATCTAAGTTTGTACTCCTAGTCTAAATAAATTCTAATTAATTAATTTTGATATGAGTTCACATTTAAATATATAAACAGAAAAGTTACAGAAATTTCCATTCTCACAAAAGTACTGAACTGTCATGTCTGAAACCTATCCTGCGATCAACTTCAGGGTCAGAAAAGATGTCTTGAATGGTGAGGAAAGAAGAATGCTTGTTAGAATAAGAAGATCTAGGACCTGTACATTCTCATTTGAGAGAATGTCTGATAGAGAAAGAAAAATGGCACTTTTGAAGTGAGTCTCTGATGGTTAATGACAGTTATGGTCACTTAGTATTCAAATAGATGAGGTATTGAGGTTAAAACTCATTTAGGTAAATTAAAAATTTAAATCTAACCCAATGGGATTTGAAGACAGTTTTTTAAATAACTTTGTAATTATGAGAAAAACTTGATAAAAAATACATGGAATTTACCAAAATAAGGGATATGTGGTTTTTAAAACAGAACAAAGTCATTTGGTGATACCATTAAACTTTTTAGTGGCTGCACTTAATTGAACACACACAATTTCAAAGCATGGCAAAGTAATCTTTAGATTAACTTGGTGCAAGTGAAAGATACGCAGGTGCGTGTTTCAATTGCTTTAGTCTAGATATCATATTAATGCGATTCCTACCCAGGTATAGGAAGGCAACTTTGTATTCATACTGAAACATACTGAAATATAATGCAAGAATGTGTTAGCATTTACAAGCTGTTAAAACTGCTACTCTAATGTTTATAGTTTCCGAAAACTCAGTAGCCCTCAGGAAATTAAAAATTGTTTAAAAATGCACCAAGTTATGCGTAAATTGGGCATATTTATTATACACGAAAATTTAATGAAATCCAAATGAAAAGTTTAGAAATAGATTGTTAAGTGTATCACTAGGTGCTATTAAGTATAAACTAAAATTCATTTTTAATTGGCTTGCCAACATCAAAAATAGCAAATTTAATTCTTCAACTTTATTGAAGGTTTTAAAGACCACAGCACAGTTCAATCATTTTTTTAACCAATTAAATATATTAATGATTGTCTCAAAAGTTGGAAGACTTCATAGATTTTTAAGCAACTTATTTGGATAGCAGCAGTTTGTGTCATATTTTAGAAAAAAAATTTTGAATTTTGCATTAAATGGATAAATGAACCGTTTTAGAAAAAAAATTGTTATGCTTGCATTAATTTGGAATCGCTTCTGAACTTATTAACATTGCAGTTTTCTGCTTTTCTCATAGGAAAATTGTGCAAATATACCCTTGCCCAATCACTCTTTTTAAAGGCTGGTAATAAGTGAAAGTTAATTATGTTAAAGAAAATATAACCATGCTGCTAACCTCCATGTTAATCTTTTCTAGAATTAGAGAACTTAGCTATTAAATTTAAATAATAGAACTATAGCACATGTTGTATTTTGTTACTTCACTCTAACTTAAACAAGCAAACCAATTTTTTTTTTTGGTCAGTGGTGGGGGGGTGAATTCTGGGCCCTCAGCTCTTCAGCTCAAGAGCTAGCGCCTTACCAGGTGAGTCCCTGCACCACTTCCAGCTTTTTTCTGCTTATGTGGTGTTGAGGAATTGAACCCAGGGCCTCATGCATGCAAGGCAAGCACTCTACCACTGAGCCAACTTCCCAGTCCAAGGAAACCTTCAGGGAAAAAAAAAATCTTGCTACATTCTTGCTGAAACCTTTTTCAAACAATGACATTTCATAGAAATGATAACCTTGGCCGGGCGCTGGTGGCTCACACCTGTAATCCTAGCTACTCAGGAGGCTGAGATCTGAGGATCGCGGTTCAAAGCCAGCCCAGGCAGGAGAGACCGTGAGACTCCTATCTCCAATAAACCACCAGAAAACCGGAAGTGGCGCTGTAGCTCAAGTGGTAGAGCGCTGGCCTTGAGCTGAAGAGCTGAGGAACAGCACCCAGGCCCAGAGTTCAAGCCCCATGACCGACAAAAAAAAAAAGAAATGATAACCTTAACTTGCCCTGCATTCTATGCTAATACTATAGGGTTTTAGAAAATCCATTCAAAACAGCATCTTCAGTTATTTGTTTGTTTTTTCCAGAGCTGAGGACTGAACTCAGGGCCTTGTGCTCGCCAGGCAGGCACTCTTCTGCTGAGCTAAACCCCCAGCCTCCCATCTTTAGTTTTTTTGGTTCTGTACTATTCCCAATTTGGCATAGTTGAAAATTTCACCAAATGTTACTGACATAGTAGCTAAGACTTCAAATTTATGCAAATGCCTGGCTTTTTTGTAGGACTTAAAATTGCAAACCACTTTTATATGCTTTATCTTATCACCTTGCATGCCAAAGGAAATTGACAAACATCTCCTTAGGAAATGGCCTGTTAAAAACACACACACATACAAAAACACTTAAACCTCAAACTTGGATTTTTGGTAATCATAACTAGAGTTTGCTACTGTCCCAGTTAAATGTCACTATTTTCCTCTGGCTTATATGATAGAGGGATACTCTTAAAACAGAATGAGACCCAGAGTAGTTTTGAAGTGCTGTGTGTATCTGATAAATAGCAGGAAAAAATTAGGAAGACATCTAGATAGATGTGTGTTGATAATGTTATTAAATATTTAGGTTAATATACTAAAGGAACATGTCTCACTACTGAGCCAGTTTAATTGTAACCTAACTTATGTGGCAAGTTAATATGTGGAATTTAGACCATAATTTTTTTCTGGTATTAAGACATTTTTGCCTGAGTGCTGATGTCAATTGCTCCTCCCTTGTTTATTTTTTAAAATCCTGGTATGTTACCAGACAAGGCAATGTTTCAAGTTAACAAACTCTGTATAACTTGTATCCTTACTATTCTAAATACAAAGATGCAATCCAACAGTTATGGAACATCACAGCTTTTCAAAAAAATCTTTTCAGTTATTTTACCATTATAACATTACCAATTGAAGATTTGCTATAGTATAATTTCCTACTGATACTTTGATTACTTCCCTTTCTAAACCGGACAATTTTCTTACAGGGCTTATGATTATCTATAGCCTAATTCCCAAGGGGATGTTTGACAATTCATGATTCAATCCACACATGTGAACTGCAGTTTTCGATACAACACAGAAGAAACAACAGGAACGGATATATTTTGGTTTTCTATCTAATACCAAAATTCAATCCGGAGAAAATAAATCCAGTTCTTAGTTTGATATCATCACTTACCAGAAATTTGTTTCAGCCCTATGAAGATGGAGTCTGCATATTAAGAAATGGAAGTTTGTTTGCTAGTAAAATTGTTCTAACTTTACTCAAACTTTTGATATCAGAAGAACACTAAAACTTTCTAAAGTCTAAGGTAATGTCTATGTCAAATGCTTTTTTTAAATACAAAGTTAAACCATTCATGCAGGAGTTTCCTAATGGTTTTATGTTTAGCATAATCTAAAACTCAGATGGGAAACATCTGGTCCTCAAGCTTCATTCAATTCACCAGATAAGTATGTGCTCATGGCTTTGTGCTTATGGCTGGGGAAGTGTAGCTTAATTTTGAAGGTAAGAGTGACCTTAGTCTGATTTCTGTGAGCTTCAGTGTCATATTGGAGGCATTGCTTGCTTTTTCTATTGTGCATGTCTTGCATATGTCACACTGTGGCAGGAAAATTCAGATTGTGCTACAGTCATCTTAAAGTATTAAGGCTTGTTGTTGGAGTTGGCTCCCTATAACATGCACTGTCAAGGCTAGACCCAGGGTCTTGTGCATGCTAGGCCAAGAGCTCTACCACAAAACTATAGCCTCTGACCTTAAAAAATAAATGAGGCCCAGTCCTGCTAAGTTGCCTGGGCTTGCTCAAGCTTTCAGTCCTCTGCTGCAGCCTCCCAAGTAGCCAGGTTTGCAGGCCTGCACTCCACAACCAGCTAAATCTATCTCAGCCTCCTAAAGAGCTGGAATTACAGATGTGAACCACCTGTACCTTGATAAATCTATTTTTAATAGCAACTGTATTCTTTGACCTAAATTTAACATATGGGTGAATTCAATATTATAGCTGTATTTCAAGTCATATTTTATACATTAAATTTAGTCAAGCTATATTTGATTTATACTTGGCTGGTGTTTTTGTGGATTTATGGATGTCAATAGGAAAAATATTTACATCACAATTGAAAAAAATTGCAAACGTGATAGATTACAGGTTGAGGCCTTTCCAATTTGGATAAGAAATATGCAAAAGATTGGCTAACTTTATAAACATAGCCTTTAATTTGAGCTAAAGTTTTAATGAAAAATGTAAGCTAACTAGTATACATATGTATTTTTGTTCTGTCAGGACTAGGGTTTGAACTCAGAGCTTTGCACTTACAAAGCAAGTATTCTGTCACTTGAGTTACACACCAGCCCTAACTTTTTTGTAATAGGATCTTGCCCTGTAGCCTAGTCTGTCCAGGAACTTGCTATGTAGTCTAGGCTAGCCTCAAATTCTTAATTCTTCTGCCTGATCTTTTAGAGTTCTTGAATTACAGGTATGCACTTCACTTACGTAATGAACTTCTCTCTCATAGCCTTTACACACTCTCCCCTGTTTATCCTTGAAGTCCACATCTGTTAACAACTGCTTGCAAAGTCATTGTGATAACAGTTTTGTACTGAGCCTGGGCTTGAAGAAAATATTAGCCACCACCCCCTCACCCCACCACCACCACCAATCACTCACAATTCATACTCATCAATAGCAAGCTGTGGATCTTGAGCATCTGATAGCTGCTAATGGAGATTTTTCTATCCGGGATGGCTTCAAAGTAAGACCCTCAGAGCTCAGCATCCTGAGTAGCTAGGATTACAGGCCTGAGTCACTGGCGCCTGGAAATTCTGTGGTCTTGAAGTATTAAAGCAGTGGTCATTCTGGCTTCTTCCCTATGACCCTTCAGTCTTAAATTTTGGGTTGAGCAATGAGTCCCTTTGGGTAGACTAAGAATGAATTAGATGATAGTCAAAACGTATACAGTAGTTATCACTATGTCTGGACAGTCAAAACATAAGCATTACTAGAATAAGAGTTAGTGTATATTGTAGGGCAGAGCATAGAGAGAACCCAAACTGTCAAGATATATGAAAATTGGAAGAGGGTCCAACCCAAGGGGTCAACAGATGGACCCCTTTTAGTAATTTTTCTAGCTTTACAAAATTTTTTGCTAGCTTTATAATTTTGGATATTTTAACTCCACCTATTGAACTGTATTAATGTATGTGTAACAGCTAGTGTTTACTAGAGCATAGTCTTTCCTTTGTGAGTCTGGTAATATGCCTAGGGCAATTCTATTATCCAAAAAACCATGGTCCTGACAGGCCTTATATGAAGGATTATACCAGCTTCATTTTGGAGCTCATTTTTGCCTGCCTTCTTTCCTTGCTTGCTTGCTTGCTTCCTTCCTTCCTTCCTTCCTTTCCTTCCCTTCCCTTCCTTCCTTCCTTCTTTCTCTTTCTTTCCTTCCTTCCTTCCTTTCCTTCCCTTCCCTTCCTTCCTTCCTTCTTTCTCTTTCTTTCCTTCCTTCCTTCTTTCTTTCTTTCTTTCTTATTCTGGGGCTTAAAGTCAGGCTCTGGGCTCTGTCCTTGAGCTTCTTTTGTTCCATGAAGTTAGTACTCTGCCACTTGAGCCACAGTTCCACTTCTGACTTTTTTTTTTGATAGTTTGATGGAAATAAGAGTTTCACAACTTTCCTGTCCAGACTGCCTTCAAACTATTATCCTCAGCTCTCAGCCTCCTGAGTAGCTGGAATTACAAGTGTGAGCTCCAATTTTTGCCATCTTTAAGGATCTAATATGGTTGGTGTCAGGATCTTCCAGGAAAGAGTACAAGAGTAAGATCTTTACTGTTTTTTTCTATAAATAACTTAGTATAGGTTAGTAATTCACAAGAATATCTTAGAATGCAAAGCCAGGCATAGGTGGCTCATGCCTATAAGCCCAGCTACTTGATAGGCTGCGATTAGGTATGGGTCATGCATTCAGGTCATCCTAAGCAGAAAAGGTAGAGACTCCATATCCACCTGGAAAGACACTGGGTTTGGTGACACATGCCTGTCATCCCAGCTACAACAGAAAGTGTAAAACCAGAAGATTTCAGTCCTGACCCAAGCAAAAAGTGAGACCTGACCTAAAAAGTAACCAGGGCAAAAATGGGGTAGAGGCATGACTCAATAGGAGAGCACCTGTCTAACAAGCATGAGGCCCTGAGCTCTGACTAGTACCATCCAAACAGACAAAAAGAATACTTGGAATGTGAGATTATGTTGTAGTTTTTATAACTATGCAATATTTAGGTGATCCTGGATAGCGAGATTTTACTTTCCCCAAGTAATAGAAATGTAAAAAGTATAGCAGGTAACCAGAGTACCTTTGTTAGCAGGAGCTACTAGATGGGAGGTAGGGCGAGTGAACCGAGAGGGGATGGGGGAGGAGGGTTATGACTGAAGTACTTTATATGTACGTGTGAAAGTAGAATGAAACCCAACAAGACTGGTTTTAAAAGGGGAGGGGAGACAAGAAAGCAATAGAGTGTGAATTTGATTGAAGTATATTGTCTACATGAATGAAAATATAATGAAACTCCATTATACAATATATGCTAATATTAAAAAGGGAAAAATTCTTAAAGACAAAAAGGATTACTTCATATATTCTGAGTAATAATTTTTGATGATAATGATTAATCGTAAATGCCATGATTCTAAGGTACTGAACTGGTGTACTTACAGAAATATTTTCTGCATAAGGCATGGTGAGCTCTGTGCAAACTTGGGGTCTAGCAAAGTCTTTTGTGATAGTTATCAAGTAATCACATGTAAGAACCCCTTCTTCATAATTTCATGGATTTAAGTAGAGTTAACACAGGTGACTCCATTTTGAATTGGACACATTTCACTTATCTTTTATGCTCCCCTTTTTTTTCTCTGAAAATCATCACTAATCAACTATCCTTTGGTTTTTTGGGTGGTCATTTGCTTGATTGTTTTTCTTGCAGTAACAATGATCTTAAAGCCTCAGCTTCTCCATGCTGGGATTATAGGTGTGAATCACCATATCTGGCCTCTCTTTAGTAAGGTTTTGATTGTCTCCCATTGCTGAGATGGGCCTGTCTGGCGTCTGGTCTAATCTGATCTTAGAATGCAAAGGTGAGCATAGAAGGCCCATTCCTATAATCCTAGCTTCTTCAGAAGCTCATATCTGAAGGATCATGGATCATGGATCCAGGTCAGTTGAGGCAGAAAAGTTCCATCTCCAAGGAAGAAGGTGAGTGTGGTGACACTGGAGAAATGGTTTGTGATAGGGGATAAATATTATAACTCACTTAGTATACAAAGAGGATCAAGAGGTGAGGTCTCCAGCTAATCTTACTTGGAGTCTATTGTTAATTTCAGTCTTTTGTTGTTATTATTTTATATTGTTTTTTGTATTGGCCCTGGGGATTAAAGTCAAGGCCTCAATACTGTCCCTGAGCTTTTTTGCTCAAGTCTAGTATCCTGCAACTTGAGCCACAACCTCATTTCTAGCTTTTGGGTGGTTAATCGGAGATAAGTCTCCCTGACTTTGCTGACTGGGCTGGCACTGAACCTCCATCCTTAGACCTCAGCCTCCTGAGTAGCTAGGATTACAGGTGTGAGCCACCAGCAACTGGCTTACAGGAGGCTTATCTGTTCTGTAGGTGATGGCTACTGTTTCAAAGTTCTGGGACAGCTTTTGTTAAGAGGTGTACTGTGCAGAATTTTGGCAAACAAAGGGAAGTATAACATGAAATCAAGTTAAGCAAAATAAATTGAATTTGTATACTTTCAAACCAAGAAATATTATTTTCTACCAGTGTTTATTGAAAGTAATCAAAAAAACTTATAAACTAAGTTTAGTTTTGCCAAATCTATTTAAGATCATCTCTTAAGGACCTTTCTAAATACTTTTTAAGAGGCAAGACTGGATGACAAAAGACATAAAGTGGCCATATTTATCATTTTGATGAGAGTTCAATTGACCAGAAAAGTTATTTCCATTACAGTGAACATTTTAAAATACTTATTACTGACAGCATTATATCTGGATCATGAGACTTGTACAATTTTTACTAAGGAAAAGTCAATTTTTAAGGACTTATTCCACCAAATAGAGAATTTGAATTTACAAAAGGTATCAATGTAAATTTTAGAAAACACTTTTTTCTAATTATGGCCCATTTGATCACTAATTTTGTGAGATTTGTCAAACTTCCTATGACTTGCTTAAGCCTTTAATTTTTCTCATTAAAACAAATGTTTTTCTCCACAAAATATATTTTATGCTTTTCTTACAGTTTTTCATTTAAACACATTTAAATTTCTGTTGTGTTCTTTGTATATATGTTCCTAGAAATTTTAAATCAATTGTAAATTTTTTTCATGTGCCAAAAATTTATGAAGATACATTATTTATAGATCCACATGTATTGTCTTTTTTAAATATAAATCTTCAAGAGACCAACAGTAATGAAACATCAATTGCTTGATGTAAGTGTATTTTAACTCATTTAGGAATAATTTGGGTGTTTAATATCTAGTAATATCAAATAGAAATATCATGTCATGCTAGAAAAACCAGGTAAAATATATGGTAATATTTTTATTAGCTTACATTATTCAGACATTAGTTATAGGGGTAATTTTGTTGTTACACTTCCAAATATAACTAATATTATTTAACTAATATTTCATTGTTACATTTCCATATAATTGATACTATTTAAATAAAAGTTCATAGTTTTATGTGAGCTTAATAGTTTTTATATAAGTTGAATTTAACAGTTAATTTAACAGTTTTAATTTATATGTAAGTCATTTTTTAAATTTTTAGTGAGGCTCACTATGTAAACCAGACTGGCCTCAAACTCATAGCCCTCCTGCTTCAACCTTCCAAATGTTGGAATTACAATGTATGCCACTATGTTTGGTTTGTAAAGCAATTTGAATAGAATTCCATTGGAGATTGCTATCATGTCACATATACTCAAAGGTAATACACAATGATCTTAGTTTTCATTTTAATCATGAGAGTAATATAGACTTAGCAGATTATACAAGTTGAATTTAAATTGCATTCATGACCAAATGAAGCAAGTTTAAAAATCTCCTATGCTTACTCCTTCATGGATCAAAATTTTCAGGTAAAGAAAATGACATATTACTTTTTTAATAGCTTTCTTCTATGCATAGGGGTCTAGGGACAGTTCCTCCATGTCCACCACCGAGGTTATGATAGTTGCTTCCTCAAGCCCCAGTTGTCAAAAACTTGTTTAACCTGCTTATTCAACGTAAGCCTGAGAACACATACCTTTGGAGCCCTAAGTTCACGGAAAAGTAACAGCTATCTTCATGCAGACTGTGTGTGAGCAAGTTTGTATCACCCGTAGACTCTGCTGATTTCACAGCTGAAAGAAATCAGAGACTACTTTGGATCTGCACTATAGGAAAACCTCAACCATATACCCAATGCTATCCTATAGCCCATTGAAACAAAAAAATTCCCACAAAAGCTACTGTGGTAAACATTACACTAGATGTACAGACACAAATGTATTTCCTTTCACAACATGAAAGGAAATATAACACTTTTCCAGAAAAATTTTCTAGAATCAGTTCCAATTAGCAGGAAATTTCGGAAACACTTGAAATGGAATTCAAGGAAATTTAAGAAATAAGGAAATTAGCCGGGCGCTGGTGGCTCACGCCTGTAATCCTAGCTACTCAGGAGGCTGAGATCTGAGGATCGAAGTTCAAAGCCAGCCCAGGCAGGAGAGACCGTGAGACTCCTATCTCCAATAAACCACCAGAAAACTGGAAGTGGCGCTGTAGCTCAAGTGGTAGAGCGCTCGCATTGAACTGAAGAGCTGAGGGACAGCGCTCAGGCCCAGAGTTCAAGCCCCACGACCGACAAAAAAAAAAAAAAGAAAGAAAGAAGGAAATTAAACAAATTTAGTAAGATGCAAGAGAATACAAATAAACAATACAAAGAAATGAGGAAAACAATTTAAAATATAAATGACAAGTTCATTAAAAAGATACAATAACACACAAGAAAAGAGTAAATCAGAAATCTTGGGAAGCATACAAGTTTTAATTGGTGAAAAGAAAATTGAGAGGTCCTATACTAGATTGGAACAATAAGAATTTCTGAACTTGAAGACAGGCCTTTTGAAATAACACAGCCAGACAAGATATGAATGTAAATGCAGAATGAAGAAAGTCCATTTGACATATGGGACACCATTAAGCAAGCAAATAAGTGCACTATGAGAATTTTTAAAATATAATTTGTTGTAAAGATGCTGTGCAGAGGGGTTACAGTTACATGAGTAAGGTAATGAATACGTTTCTTTGTTTTTTGTTTGTTTTGTTTTTTTTTTGGTCAGTCGTGGGGCCTGAACTCTGAGCCTGGGCACTGTCCCTCAGCTCTTCAGCTCAAGGCTAGCGCTCTACCACTTGAGCCACAGCGCCACTTCCAGCTTT
>NW_012267221.1:21206445-21331057 GCF_000151885.1 Dipodomys ordii
CTCAAGTGGTAGAGCGCTCGCCTTGAGCTGAAGAGCTGAGGGACAGCGCCCAGGCCCAGAGTTCAAGCCCCACGACCGACCAAAAAAAAAAAATTACAGGAAGGAATAGGAGAAACTCTAGGGCTTCTTAGCAAAGGCCAAAATTTTCTTAATAAAGACCCCAAAACACAACAAATCAAAGGTTGGACAAATAGGGTTGAATTAAACTGCAGAGCCTCTACACGGCAAAGGACAGAGCTAGCAAGATCAATAGAAAGCCCATGGATTGGGAGATCTTCACTAGCCATACAATGGACAAGGGCCTCATATCTAAACTATACTTAGAACTCAAAAAATTAAATCGTCCAAAAACAAATCCTCAAAGAAACAACTGCCCCATTCATTAATAAGTGGGCTAAAGACTTAAAGAGAGACTTCTCTGAAGAGGAAACAAGAATGGCCAATAGACACATGAAGAAAAGCTTAACTTCTCGCCATAAAAGAAACACTATGGGAATCTTGAAAAGCAAAGAGGAAGAAAGGCTTGAGAAAACTTTTTCACAGAATTGCCAAAATATTTCCAAAGAAATGGATATCTAGGTACCAAAAGCTCAAAAGACCTTAACTAAAACTAAAATAGATCCACAACAAGGCATGTTAAGACATCAAAAGGGCAAAATAAATACAGAATCCTAAAACTCCTAAGAGAAAAGCATAAAGTCATATATAAAGAAATTAAACTTACAGTAGACCTCTCAGCAGAAACTTAATACACCAGTAGGAATGAGGTAGTGATACATTCAAAATATTGAAACCAAAACAGTTACCAAAGAAAACTATATCAAACGAAATTATACTTCAAAAATGAAGGCAAAACAGAAGTCTTTCCAAGAGAAGCAAAAGCCAGAAGAATTCATCACCACCAAACACTTCCACAAGAGATATTTAAAGGAATCCTACACTAGAAATAAAAGGATGCAAATTACCAAGATGGACACACATACAAAAACACACTATAGAAATAGTACAGGAAAGAGAGAAAAATCAAACCTTAGCATGATAGAAAACTATGAAATCACAAAAATAGCAAGGGAAGTGGATGCAATGGGGATTATTATTAATTATTAATTAATTATTGATTATTATAATTGTTAATTATTATCTTCCTGATTTCTTCATCAGCATGTTCATTGTTGGTACGAAGAAAAACTATTGATTTTTGTAGTTGATTTTGCATCCTGCTACATTGCTGAAGTGCTCATCAAATCTAGAAGTATTTTGGTGGACTCTTTAGGGTTCTTTTTGACATATGAACATATAATCTGCAAACCAAAATGGTTTGATTTTTAGAAAAGAAACTACAGAAAGCTGGTGCCTGTGGCTCACACCTGTAATCCTAGCTACTCAGGAGACTGAGATCTGAGGATTACAGTTCAAAGCCAGTCCAGGCAGGAAAGTCCATGAGACTCTTATCTCCAATTAACCACCAGAAAACTGGAAGTGGCACTGTGGCTCAAGTGGTAGAGTACTTGCCTTGAGTTGAAAAGTTCAAGGACAGTGCCCAGGCCCATAGTTCAAGCTCCATGACTACAAAAAAAAAAAAACCTATAGAAAATATCCAAACACATGGAGTCTGAACAACACATTGTTGAATGACAAATGCATTGTTGAAGAACTAAGGAGGAAAAAGTTTTTAGAACCTAAAGAAAAGAACACAACCTACCAAAAACTTTAGCATACAGAAAAAGTAGTAGTTAAGAGAAAAGTTTATAACAATGAGCACCTACATAAGAAAAGAAAAGCCACGATATCTCAGACAGCCTAATAATGATGTACTCCAAGAACCTAGAAAAATCAGAACTAGCCAAACCTCAAATTAGCACAACAGAAATATTACAGCAGAAATCAATAAACTAGAGACTAAAAAATACTCCAAGTCAATGAAATTAAAAGTTGGTTTTTGAAAAAAATAAAATGAAATAAAAATGCCGGGCGCTGGTGGCTCACGCCTGTAATCCTAGCTACTCAGGAGGCTGAGATCTGAGGATTGCGGTTCAAAGCCAGCCTGGGCAGGAGAGACCGTGAGACTCCTATCTCCAATAAACCACCAGAAAACCGGAAGTGGCGCTGTAGCTCAAGTGGTAGAGCGCTCGCCTTGAGCTGAAGAGCTGAGGGACAGTGCCCAAGCCCAGAGTTCAAGCCCCACGACCGACAAAAAAAAAAAAAAAATGAAATAAAATGAAATTGATGAACTCTTAGCCAAACTGACAAAGAAAAAGGAGGGAAAAAAACCAAATAAAAAGAGATGAAAATGAGATATCACAACTAATACTACAATAATGAGAGAGGCTTTAAAAATTTATTATCAAATATGCTAGAAAAGGGGCTGGGAAGGTGGCTCAGAGGTAGAGTGCTTGCCTTGCATGCATGAGGCCCTAGGTTCAATTCCTCAGCACCACATAAGCAGAAAGAAAAAGAGCCGGAAGTGGCGCTGTGGCTCAAGTGGTAGAGTGCTAGCCTTGAGCTGAAGAACTGAGGGACAGTGCCCAGGCCCAGAGTTCAAGCCCCATGACCGGCAAAATAAATGCTAGAAAATCAAGAAGAGGATATAAACCACTTTAAACAGGGCTATAACAAGTAATACGATTGTAGCAGTAATAGAGTCTCCCAAAGAAGAAAAATCCAGGACCAAATTAACTTCTGCCAAGTTCTATCAGTCCTTTAAAGAACTAACATCAACATCCTCCAAACTTTTTTATGAAATAGAAAGAGGAGTACAGCAAAACTCATTTCATGAAGCCAATATTTTACTTATTCCAAAACCATTGCTTCACAGCTGATATATTGAGGGTGGAGTCGATATCTTTCACAATCCTCAAGAGGGGATGTGGCTAGAAGCTTTATCTTGTACCCACATCTATGCTATATAGTATATAAGTTATGATCTCACACCTATGCCAAATAGTATAAAAGTCATGATCCTCTCCCTGTCAAAATGCAAGAATAAAGACACTAAATGGTCTCTTCCGTTGATAAATTCTCAACTACAGTTGATTAAATTCTGAACTGAAGTTTAAAAAGTTGGATTGAACACATATGTTCTAGATATATCATCTAGGCTTACATCTTTCTGGGACAACTCAAAATCAAGGCATCATTAACATTTACAAGTAAAATGATCTCAGAGTTCACCAAGTCAAACCTCTTCATTATATAGCTGAAACAACTCATCAGGGAGACAAATCAAGCCATATGGTCAACAGCCCAAACCTCCCAAACAAATCTCCCACTCCTGTAATCTCATTGGCCCCAGAGTCCATGATGATTTCCAACTAAGTTGCCTTATATTTTTCTACTATAACATTTATAGGAGAATATTGAGTGAGTCAAATATTTTCAAGAGTTTTTTTTAATAGTAGCACAGGAGTCTTTAAAAGTAGTATAAAATATAAGATATGTAATACACTCAGTCACTCCAAAAATTATTTGCTTTATTAATAAAACTATATGGGGTTCACTGGTTTGAACATGGGGTCATAGCAGGGACAAAACAGAAAATGCGATACCTCACAGAATTTGTATTCCAGTGAACCCACTATATTATGTCTTATACTTTTCTTAGACTCTTATCTCTTGATCATTCTCATGCATTCAAGTTCATAAGCTTCACAAATATCCTTTTTTTTTCAGATACCAATGATAATGAGAATCCATAGGGTATGGGGGGAGTCATATAAAATTCTTGCCCTTATGAAGCCCACAATCCAATGAAAGAAACAAAAAGCAACAAGGAGTATCCTAGGGGCACTAGAAGAACAGAGTTTACTCATAACTGCTTGTTAGAACCTGATATAATTCTGGCACATAGTATATACTCTGTAACTACTATTGTTATAAAGACAAGTTAGTGTGATAAGTGTGTCCAGAATATTAAAAAGAACATAAAGGTTTAACTATAGTCAGTCAAAGGGTTAGGTTTATCCCTTTTCAGCAACATCTGTAAGAAGTGTCTTGGAACTGGGTGCCAGTGGCTCATGCCTATAATCCTAGCTACTCAGGAGGCTGAGATCCAAGGATCGCAGTTCAAAGCCAGCCCTGGCAGGAAAATTCATAAGACTCTTACCTCCAATTGACCACCAGAAAACTGAAAGTGGTACTGTGACTCAAAAGTGGTAGAGCACTAGCTTGAGCAAAAAAAGCTCAGGAACAACATCCAGGCCTTGAGTTCAAGCCCCACAACTAACCAAAAATACAACAACCAAAAGTGTCTTGAGTTGGGCTGGGAAGGTGGCTCAGTGGTAGAGTGCTTGCCTTGCATGCATGAGGCCCTGAGTTCGACTCCTCAGCACCACATAAGCAAAAAAAGCCAGAAGTGGCACTGTGGCTCAAGTGGTAGAGTGCTAGCCTTGAGCTGAAGAGCTAAGGCACAATGCCCAGGCCCAGAGTTCAGGCCCCACGCCAAAAAAAAAAAAAAAAAAGCTAAGGGACAACACTTAGGCCCCAAGTTCAAGCCCCAGTACCTGCACAAAAACAAACAAAAGTGTCTTGAGTTTGAAGACCAAGGTCCCTCTCTGCCTTTAGCAGTTTGGGTGGGGGTATAAGAGTGGCTCTAGGAAACTAACTGCTTTTCATTAGCCATCCTGTTATCCTTGGTTTGATGGCTTCTCTGGAACAATCTCTGCTTCCCAAAGTCCAAGTTATTCCTTTTCTTTAAAATTTTTTTTAAATTTCATTGAAAAGGTGATGTACAGAGTAGGGATACCATTATATAAGTCAGGTAATATTTCCTTTTGAACAGTGTCATCTTCTCTCTCATTCGCTCCCAGTTTTCCCCCTCCCAACTTCCCTGTCCCCCCCTACCCCTGTAGTTGTATCGTTTATTTCCAACTTGGTGTCAGTGGGTTTCACTGCTGCATTGGTTCACCCTTTGTCCCACAGTTTCTGTGCTTCCCCTTCCCCTCCCCAAATCAGATAAACTTATATACAAGACAAAGGGTACAGAAATAAAAAAAACAGGACAGAAGAGAATAAACCAATGAAAAAAAAGAAAGAAAAAAAGAAAACAGTACACTCCACTTCTTGGAGTTCATTTTGATAAAAATCATTTTATATGATCATATGCTCATAGCTATTGAGTCCTTTTGATCCTCTCCTAAGAAAATGCTCCTTTGTTCTCACTGTGTTACTGTTATTGTTCCTGCTGTTTAATTATTCATGTCCAAGTGTAATTATTTGCTTTTACTGCCCATTGGGTTTACTTGTAGATTTATGGGCACATTCTAATTCATTCTCTGAGTTTCGTTCCTGCAGCTTTAAAAATCATCTCCCACTAGGTGTTGTGGCTCATGCCTATAATACTAGCTACTCAGGAGGCTGAGTTCTGAGAATCACTGTTCCAAGCCAACCAGGGAAGGAAAGTTCATGATAGTCTTATTTCCAATTAACCACCAGAAAGCTAAAAAGTAGAGCTGTGGCTTAAGTAGTAGAGTACCATTCTTGAGCAAAGCACACACACACACACACACACACACACACACACACACCACCACCACCACCACCACCACCACCACCACCACCACCACCACCACCACCACCACCACCACCACCACCACCACCACCATCATCATCATCATCTCTCTACTACCTCATTCCTGACCATTTTTCCCAAAATGTAAACCAGACAGAAGATTATGTGAAATGACTGTTCAAAGCAAAGCAAAAGCCACAAAATAAGGAGTGGGATTATCCATAGCTGAGGGGAAAAGTCTCTCTCAGATTGGGAAGGGGTGGTGGTAAAATGAGTGGATGCTTTGTGGAGAACAGATAGATCTAGAGCAATGGATGTCACGCCTCAGAAAGTATAGGTATGGGTCTCCTGAAAGGATATACCTAGAACACTTGACAAGTCTGTATATTCTTATTTTTTCTATTTCAACAAATCAAACCTGCTTGTGGTGATTTGATACCTCATAGGTCTTTTTCTAGTGGAAGTCCAATTCAGTTACAGCTTCTGGTGGGGTCTCTCATAAGACTATAACCCAGATGTTAGGCAGGCAAGAGGTCTAATCTGAAGGTCAGATCAATTTCCAAACTCAAGTGGTTATTGGCAGGCTTCAGGTCCTTGTGTGCTATTGCCTGGAAACTGACCTGTTACTTGTTATGTGGGTCTGCTTCCTCAAAGTGCACAAGCTGGAAAGGCAATGCAGCTTTTGTCAAAAGGGAAGACATTTTCATAGTCTAATAAAGGAAGGTATGGCCTGTCAACATTCTATTCACTTGAAGGAAGAAGGACTGAGGGCCATCTGAGAGGCTTCCTACCTGTGACTCAGGCCATCAGTAGCTCACATATAGAATCCTAGCTACTCAGGAGGCTCTGGGGGATTATGGTTCAAAGCCAGCTCAAGCAGAAAAGTTTGTGATACTCCATCTCCAATTAACCAGTAAATACTGAAGATATGGTTCAAATGGTAGGTTGTCAACTATGAACAAGAAAGTCAAGTAAGAGTGTGAGGCCTCCTGTTCAATCACAAGAAAAAACAATAATAGTTATGTTTATATAAGCCATAAAGGCTTGGATTAAGAGTTTCTCAACATCAATCATGACACTTTCTTGTTGCTGAGAACCAGTTATCCCTCAGTATCTTTTTTCCCCTTCTTTTGTAAATCACCAAGCTGTTAATCACCAAGTTACAGGGGCATATGGCTATCCATGCACAGATGACATATCTAGATAGTTACATGTGGCCATATGATGGTGTTCTCACTCATGGATTGTGGGCACCTAAGTGCTGAATGACACTTCTGATGAATATTCTGAAAAGTAAGTTAGGATGCTAAGAATGTATTTAGTGGTTAGAGTGATTGCCTAGCTAGAACGTGCAAGGCCCTGGATTTGAACTCCAGCACCACAAAGAAAAAAGAAATAAATAGAAAGCTATGTGTCTTCTCTTTCCTTTTCTTTCCAACTTGAGGCTAGAAGGCAGATCTGATGGTTGCCATTCCAGTTAACCATGAGGAAGGCAATAGTCCAGAAGATTGCACGGCAACAAAAGATGAGAAACTGAGGTCCTCAGAAGTGGTTTCAGAACATCCCAATGTCTCTTTACTGCATAGTAGTGAGGATTTTATATGATAAATAGGCCATCTTGTTTAAGCCATGCTATTTGCTAGCTGCTACAGTAACTAAACAAATATCCTGACAGATCACACAAGACTTCTGAGGCAGTCATTAGCAGAGCTCCTGAGGAGTCTCCTGGGGCAGCTGTGAATTAAATTCCTTTCAAAGGGTCCCTGAGAAAGCAAGGCTGTGTGATTGCATGGTGTCCCTGCTTTACCTAATTCCACTCTGTGTCCTCAAAAATCAGCTCTCATTTTCAACATGCTACTATGCAAAATTTGTCACAGCCTTCTAGCATTGCCCAGCTTAGACACTCAAAAGACTTCATTTGTTCAACCTGCACTTATTCTACTATTCTGGGGGCCCTTGGTGAGAGGCAGTTGCCATTCTAGGCACTAAGGAAACAGCAGTGAATAGGTCAGACCTAAGTGTAATTCTTGCAGAGAACTGATCATTTAGACAGGTAGGAAAGAAATTATATTTTCGGGGGATAAAATAAGAAAATAACCTGAAATTCATCTTTGTGTGTCCTATAAGACTACATAGGCAAACTGAGCTTCATTTGCATTGTTAAATACTTATTGTCTTTGGTTGCTAGCCCCCAAAGATGTTCTCCATAAACCCTATCTTTTAAGTATCTCCCTATAAAAGAGATACATTATTTCCACTTCTGTGCCCACAAATTGGTCCTATGAACACAACTGAAAAGACAGAGGATGAGAATTTGAGAGAACATGATGAATACAAATAGTAATTTGTCAGTATTCTCATAAAATTCAAATGAATAAAAATACATGAAGTAAATAATGAAGGCTTTGCTTTAACTTCATGCCTCATAATTAGCTAGTTAACATTTTGTTCATTTATTCAACCAACACATCTCTTTGGATTTTTTGCCAGTCTTATGACTTGAATCCAGGGCCTGGGCTCTGTCTCCAAACTTCTTTTGCTCCAGGCTAGCACAGTACCACTTGAGCCATAGCTCTACTTCTGTCTTTTTTTGGCAGTTTATTGGAGATAAGAGTCTCACAGACTTTCCTGCCTGGCCTGGCTTTGAGCCACAGTCATCAGATCTCAGCCTTCTAAGTAGCTAGGATTACAGGTATGAGGTACAGGTGTCAGGCTTGGATTTCTTGTGGTGTGTCAAGGACTGTCTTAAGAGTTTTGGCATGCTGGTTATGATTCTGCCTTGGTTTGAATATGTCTCCCAAAGTTCATGTGCTGGAAACTTAATACCCAGTATGACAATGTTGAGCAATAGGATCTTTCAAAGGTTATTAGGCGATGAGCTCTGCCCCATAAATGGATCAATGTCAGCACAAACATAGATTCATCTTGCAGGAATGAGTTTGCTATAAAGTGAGTTTGCTTTCCTCTTGCCTTGTGTTCTAGCCTCTCTGGCTTCCACCATGAGATGAAGCAGCGAAAAGACCCTCACCAGATGCCAGCCCCTTGATCTTGGACTCCAGAGGATTACATTTATGTTGTACAGAGGCCACCCCATCTATTATACTTGGTTACAGTAGCCCATACTGTATATATATATATATATATATATATATATACATATATATATGCAAATATATCCTGAGTATATTACATTTTTACAGAGTATAGATCCAAGATTTAGTTGAATTGTAACCAAAAATCAAGAACTACAATTTAAACCGTGATTTAGCCAGCTTTGACCTTAAGTGGTACTTTTACCTTTGTGTTCCAGTCATGCATCTGTGTGTTTAAATCTTTCTTCTATCAGTCCTAAAATGTAAACTCTTTCTATACCAACAGACACAGAAATAGAAGCCCAAACTATACAATTTAAAATTTTTTAATTTAAGATGCATGGTTCCATTGTATTTTCAGCTCCTCGGTGGAACAGGACTAGTTGCCAACCTCAGATACACCTGAGTGTAGGAAGTTGTTGCCAAATGCTTTCTCTGCCCAGATTTAAAATATCTGAATTTCTCTACTTTCTTTAGATGATTATTCTTATGCACAGAGCATGTCCTCCCTTAGACATCTCCTCTGTAAATCTCATTTTACCATGCCAGTTCTGAGCAGACATGAAAGTTCTATCTGAAGATACACTTACCCTCTGAGACTAAGCGCATGGCCAGCTACGTGTGGACTTGTGATGGCGCCAGGTGGGTGCCCATGCAGTCCCTGCCACCCCTCCTACCATGCTACACTAAGGTGCCCTTTACTCACAGGGTTGGGAGAGAACACAGTGGATTCTGCTTCTGCTCCACTAACAGGAACACGCTGAGGGAACCTTGAGCACTTCCATGGCTTCAGCTATTGTCCTATGAGCATGGCTAGCAGAAGTCAAGTGCAACTTTGCCTGGCCCTAGCTGAGGTGTTTTTCTACAACTGACACTGTCATTGAAATAGCAGGAAAAATATACCATAATTCCTGCTGCTGCCCCAACAACATGGTCCCCACTAACAGCTGCCGAGGAATCTTATCTAAATATACACTGCAGTCCGAAGTGGGTGTGAGTGCAACAAAGGGACTCTGCAGTCCCTGCCACCACTGCTTCCTATTTCAGGTTTTGCCCTATGCCCCTGAGGACAAGTGTTCCCAGCCTCCCACTAATGCCAGGGACCCACGCTAGTAGCAGAACTTTAGAATCAGCAACACCTGCAGTAATTCCTGTTGCCTGGCACAGGCCACTACTCCCGCTGTAAATTAGCCACACTGAGAGCACCCTGCACCCACTGCTGCCTATACATCTTCCTGAATATTTAGGGTATCCTCACTCATAGTGATCTGCAGACAGAGGGACTCTTAGACTCCAACAAGATATGCACTATGCCCAACATCACTAATCACAGCCAAATACCCTATGGGGAGACTACATTATGGTGATCAGCTAGATAAAAGCCAACATTGCATAACAAACCAATATCTCCAAGATACATCTTTAAGAGAAAGCTGCTTCCTCTAATTGCTACCCATAACAGTGGTAGAGAAATTTGATGCAACTGATACACTAGCCTCAGCGTGGGGGGAAAAGAAATGTGAAAGCACTAAGTAATGAAGGATTTTCTAGTAGCTCATTCCAAAGTCATCAAAATGAATAAAATGCCTGATAAAGAATTTATACGTAACCCTCAAAAATCAATGACCTTTCTGTATTGCCAACAATGAGAAGAACGTGGCTGAAATCAGAAAAGCAACTGCTTTCATAATAGCCCCACAAAAAATAAAATACCTAGGAGTTAACTAAAGAAGTGAAAGACCTCTATGATGAAAACTTTAAAAACCTAAAAAAGGAAATTAAAGCAGAGCTTAGGTAGTGGAAAAACCTCCCATGCTCCTGGACGGAGAGGATCAACATCGTGAAAATGGCAATATTTCCAAAAGCTATCTACAAATTCAATGTGATATCTATCAATATTCCAACCTCATTATTCAATGAAATGCGACCCAAAAATTCATATAAAACAATAAAAGACCCCGAATAGCAAAAACAATCCTTAGCAGAACAGTGCTAGAGAAATATCAATACCAAATTTCAAACCCTACTACAAAGCCATAGTAATCAAAACAGCTTGGTACTGGCCAAGAACAGACTGAGGACCAATGGAATAGAACTAAAGATTCAGAAATGAACCCACAGACCTATAGCCACCTAATCTTCGATAAGGGAGCTAAAAAAAATAGAATGGAAGAAAGACAGCCTCTTCAGAAAATGGTGCTGGCAAAATTGGTTAAATACCTGTAGAAAACTAACGCTAGATCCTTATATATCACCCTGCACCAGAATCAACTCCAAATGGATCAAAGACTCCAGAGTCAAAGCAGATACCCTGAAAACATTACAGGAAGGAATAGGAGAAACTCTAGGGCTTCTTGGCACAGGCCAAAATTTTATTAATAAAGACCCAGAAATAAAACAAATCAAAGAAAGTTTGGACAAATGGGATTGCATGAAACTGCAGAGTTTCTGCATGGCAAAGGACATGGCTAGCAAGATCAATAGAAAGCCCACGGATTGGGAGAAGATCTTCACTAGCCATACAACAGACAAACGTTTCATATCTAAAATATATTAGAACTCAAAAAACTAAATCCCCCAACAACAAATCCTCAAAGAAACAACTGCCTGATAAATAAGTGGGCTAAAGACTTGAAGAGAAACTTCTCTGAAGAAGAAATAAGAATGGCTAATAGAAACATGAAGAAATGCTCAAATTCTCTGGCCATAAAAGAAATACAAATCAAAACAACTTTGAGATTCCACCTCACCCCAGTTAGAATAGCTATACTCAAGAAATCTAATAACAACAGATGCTGGAAGGGATGTGGCCAAAAGGGAACTCTACTGCACTGTTAGTGTGAGTGTAAACTTGTTCAACCACTTTGGAAAACAGTATGGAGGTTCCTCAAAAGAATCCACATAGAGTTCACCTATGAGCCAGCAATCCTACTTTGGGGCATTTACCCAAATGATCACAAACAAGGCTGTACTAAAGCTACTAGCACAACTATGTTTGTTGCAACATTATTTACCATAGCTAAGATATGGAACCAACACAGATGCCCTTCGGTAAATGAATGGATCAAGAAAATGTGATATATATATTTCACAATTAAAAAAAAGAAAAAGAGGGCTGGGAAGGTAGCTCAGTGGTAGAGCACTTGCCTTGCATGCATGAGGCCCTGGGTTCGATTCCTCAGCACCACATAAGCAAAAAGAAAAAAGCCGGAAGTGGTGCTATGGCTCAAGTGGTAGAGCGCTAGTCTTGAGCTGAAGAGCTGAGGGACAGCGCCCAGGCCCAGAGTTCAGGCCCCACGACTGGCCCCCCAAAAAAAAGAAAAAGAAAAAGAACCAGCAATTTTAGAAATGAAGAGCTTAATAAATAACATAAAAATATACTTCGAAATCTCAACAAACTAGATGACGTAGAATAAAGACTATCTGAGCTTGAAGACAGGTCATTTGAAATGCTCCATTCTGACAGACAGACAGAAACAGACAGTCAAAGAGATACAATGAAGAGAGCATTCAAGATCTTCAGAACACCATTAAACAAATAAACACCTGCGTCTTTGGAATACCTGAAGGCAAAGAAATAAAGGGTAACAACATAAAAAATCTAATTCAATAAATAACAGTAGAAAACTTCCCTAATTGGGAAAGAGAGGGGTATCCATGTAAAGGAGGATTATAGAACCCTGAACATTCAGAACTAGAAAAAATCTTCAAATTGTCAAAAGCAAAAGCTAGAGGGAAAAAATTAAATCTGCAAGAGAAAATAGCCATCACATTTAAAAGTATAACCCATTAGACAAGCAACATATTTCTCAGCAGAAACCTTACAGGCCAGGAGAGAATAGAATGACATATTCCAAGTCCTAAAACAAAATAAGTGCCAGCCAACATGGCTACATATAGCAAGGCCTTCCTTCAAAACAAAGGATAAATAGACTTTCCAAGGTAAACAAAAACTGTGATAATTTATAATCACCAGGCCAGCATTTTAAAAAAGTGTTCAAGGGAGCCCTACATCCAAAAGTAAAAGACAATAACTTCCATTGTAAAAGTATAAATCCCACTAGAAGAGTAGATACACAAAAGAAAAGTAGGAGGGGTCAGACTATGTCAACATAGTAAAACATCAAAGGAAAAATAAAGGAAGAATAAAGAATACTCAAAATGACTAGGAAAAAATCAACAAAATGACAAGAAGTCCTTAATAATTGAATGTAAATAGAAAAATCTCATACTTATATCTGACAAAATAGACTTTAAAATAAAAAGAAATAAAGGCTGAGGCTGTCATTATATAATGATCAGAGGATCAACTCAATAAGAAAACTAAATCTATATTACTGTCCAAGCACCTAATATTATAAACACTATTAGATTTTTAAAAAGAGATAATCTCCAAGACATAACAGTAGAGCATCTCAATACCCCACTTTCATCAATGTTTATCCAGACTCTCCAGAAAATCTTAATCTGAGCATGGTGGTACATCTCTATAATCACAAGACTCTAAGGCAGGAGAATTTCAAGGCCATCTTATGCTACAGGCTACATCTTATGCTTCAGTCAACCAGAGAAGCAAGGGAAATCATGCCGAGAATCAGAAAGTGTCAAGACCTAAACTTAAGACATCTGGCAAAGCAGAACGATTTACAGGATCTATTCCAGCAATGCAAAGCAGGGCAAAGAAGGTTGGTTACTGGACTGGCAGGCCATATACTGGTAACTGCATGTATGTTCAAAGTATAGTGTTCTGTTTCTCTTTCATGGGCTAGGCACTTCTCAGGCCTCCCAGATATGAAGATTTCTGGTTTCAGCTCTTGGAAATTTGTTTTCATTATTTCTTTTATCACACCCTATACCTCCGTTTTCTTTGTTCTTTACTAGGTTACATCACTGGAGGCTCTGTCTCTTGGCCTTTTGGACTGATTTTTTTTTTAGCTCTTTACTCTTGTACTTCCTTTTCTTCTTCAGTCAAGGACATGAACTCCATTTTAATATCTGCCCTTAAAATATAACTTCCTATCTTCCCTTCTCTCCAATCCTTGGTAACCATCATTCTTGTCTTCAAGTTTGATAAATTTGAGCATTTTAGATGCTTCATATAAATGGAGTCATGCAGTATTTATCTTTCTGGATCTGGCTTTTTCATTTAGCACGGGGACCAAAGGTACGTCCACATTGTTGCACATTGAAGAATTTCCTTTCTTAAGAAATAATAGGGGGGGCTGGGAAGGTAGCTCAGTGGTAGAGCGCTTGCCTTGCATGCCTGAGGCCCTCCTCAGCACCACATAAGCAAAAAGAAAAAAGCCGGAAGTGGCGCTGTGGCTCAAGTGGTAGAGTGCTAGACTTGAGCTGAAGAGCTGAGGGACAGGGCCCAGGCCCAGAGTTCAGGCCCCATGACCGGACCCAAAAAAAAAAAAAAGAAATAATAGGGGGCTGGGAAGGTGGTTCGGTGGTAGAGCGCTTGCCTTGAATGCCTGAGGCCCTGGGTTCGATTCCTCAGCACCACATAAGCAAAAAGAAAAAAGCCGGAAGTGGTGCTGTGGCAGTGGTAGAGTCTAGCCTTGAGCTGAAGAGCTGAGGGACAGCGCCCAGGCCCAGAGTTCCGGCCCCACAACCAGACCCCCCCCCCCAAAAAAAGAAAGAATAGGGATTCTGTAATGTTTCTACAACACATTTGCTTTATCTGTACACTTCCTCATGACTACCTGCGATGTTTCCATATCTTTTTTTGGGGGGGAAGGGTCCGGTTGTGGGGCCTGAACTCTGGGCCTGGGCGCTTTCCCTCAGCTCTTCAGCTCAAGGCTAGTGCTCTACCACTTGAGCCACAGCACTACTTCCAGCTTTTTTCTTTTTGCTTATGTGGTGCTGAGGAATTGAACCCAGGGCCTCATGCATGCAAGGCAAGCACTCTACCACTGAGCCCCCTTCCCAACCCTGTTTCCATATCTTGATGTTGGTAAATAATGCTACAGCAGAAGTGCCAGATATATTAGATCTTGATTTTAATTCTTCTGACTGTAGGAACATATGGGAGTTTTATTGTTAATAGCTTGAGGATCATCTATGTTGTTTTCTGTAGTGACTTCATTTTATATTTCTACCAATGCTGAGCAAAGGGGCTCTAATTCCTCCATTTCTTTGCCAACACTTGTTTATCTATCTATTATCTATTTAGCTATCATTTTTCAAGTTTTCTCTAGGCTTTTTCACTAAAGCTAACGCTCTACCAGTTGAGACACATCTCCCCATCTGGCCTTTTCCTCATTAATTGGAAATGAGAGTCTTCTTAAAGTTTTCTATCCAGACTGGATTTGAACCTCGGTTCTCAGATCTCAGCCTCCTGAGTAGCTAAGGGTTACAGACATGAATCGCTGGTGCCCAGAATTATTTTTTTAATATTTAAATAGTGGTTTTGGATTCCCATTTCTCTGATGACTAGTGTTGGCTATTTGTACAAAACAAATTTATGAATTAAATTAACAAACTTCCAAGAGCTAGTTCTTAAACTGATTACAAATTCATTATGTCATCTTGTTTGTCTTTTATAGATATGATTTATCAAATTTCTCTGAGGTTGGTTTCTAGCATTTATACTTGCTTTCATTCTTTAAGTGATCTATTTCCTCTAGAATTATTTATTTTTCTGTGTATTAATGCTATTTTAATTATATGTTTTCATTTCTTCTAGTATCTGGGCCTGCTCACTCTTGTTTAAGAGGAAGGTGACAGAAATTCTGCTTCCAGCCAAGATGAAGAAAAGGGAGGAGACACACTCCACTCTGAAAAAGCTCTAAAAAGATTTTTTTAAGTATTCACTCTCCATCTTTTCTTCTCTTCTCTCTTCATTATACTAAACAGTACACACATACACGTGTGTATATACATATATGTGTGCATATACATGTCTGTATATATATGTGTTTCATGAATATGTATGCTTTTCAGGTATAGCTTCCACATATGAGTGAAAACATGAGTATTTGGCTTCTTTGTCTTAGCTTATTCAGCAAGAAGTTCTCTCTAGTTGCATCTATTTTCCTGTAAATATATGATTTCATTTTCCTTGTTAGCGGCATAATATTCTGTGGCATATATGAACATATCTAAAACTTAACAAGAGATTGGACTGTAGATTAAGATGGTTGAGGAGAGAGCCAGCAGGAGATGACATCTTTAGTTAAGGTTAATAAACTCTAGTCTGTGAAATTGTGGTGACTTGTTAGATACCTTCTTTCTAGGAAGGATGTGAGCTGAAGCAGGATCAAAGGGCCTCTGTGCCAGTCTTGGAGGAAGCAATCAGCTAAGGTACAATAAATAACTATTCATCAGGACACAAAATTGGACATTGTAATTTTTTTGAAGTTCTGATGAAATAATCATGACAAAATACCCTGGAAATGGAAAGCTGATCTTCACTGTGGTCTGAAAGGTGGGAAATGACAGAAAAGGAATGTGCCAATGTGCCAATGTGCTAGTTCTGGCATTACTCAGAGAAGAGCAAAGAACGTGGAATTCCTGTTGGTCCTATTATAAACTCTTATGAAGTCTATCCCACACCACAGCCAGTCTTCTCCTTTTCATCTTATTAAAGTAACTATTTAAATACAAGCAACTTTAAAAATGCTATGTAGCATATATACCCATATTTAAATGTATCCACACACCAGGAATTGGAAGCTGGTCATCATTTACATTCCTATAATAACAATGCTTTGGCTCCAGGCTCCCTCTACTGACTCCAAAATAATAAACAATCATTTTATAGCAGCCCCTGACTAGATTTGAAATATTTATGAACACCAAAGCAAACACAGCCTTATGTACTCATAAAGGACATTCTTAGTAGTATGATAATTAGGAAGTTCAATATTTAGAGGTGAAAATCTATAAATTAATAAAGTATTTGCATAGATAGAAGCACCAAAGTTGTCATTTGACTTTATTTCATGTCCCCCAAATGGCAATTATATATATATATATATATATATATATTCACCTAGTACTTAAAATTTTAATCTTGAGGGAATAGCAGGGTGTGTTGGGGTACACCTCTGCATGCACCTGTCTTGCAAAGGGTGGTTATTACTTTTTAATAAATAATCTCAATTAGGAAATTCCTTAAATATATTAGTTAACTATAGGACATTTTAAATGTCTCATCTCTTACAGAAATATGTGCATTGTAACAGGTTTAGAATATGAAATCTGACTTCAGATTAGCAAGTGTGAATACACAAAGTGTTTCAAATAAGAACGTAATGAAAGAAATGGAGAAAGACCATATGTTTACAAGAAGGAAGCTGGAAATAAAATACTGCACTTAACATTTTAACTCCTAGAAGAGGAAGTAGGGCAATTTGCATAGACTTCAAACAATCTCACACTATTGAGAAAACCAGCAAATCCTGGAAAGAATTAGAGGTAAAAGCCAAAGTCAATATACTTCAAATACCCTTGGTGTTTCACAGCAACTAACAAGAAAGCATCTTCTGGCTAAGTTCACACTTTGCACAAAATAAATATTAATTCTATTGTTGGTACTTTTCCAAAAAGTTAATATTTTCCAGTGCACAATTTTAGTTTCTTAAATTTGCCTTTGAAGCTCTAAGAATGCCCTTTGAAGTTATGTTTTCATAGTCCTAGGAATTCAGTCTAAGAATGAAAGATGACATCAAAGATTTATTTACAAAGATGTTTATCAAAACCTTATTTTTTATAGTTAACTCTTCACCATTTACATTTTGTACCTAGTACAGTGCCAAGTGAGCTCCTAACAAATATTTTTGGAACAATTAATTTTAGGAGAAAAGTTGAAAATTTCCAAATCTGAATAAATTGTGGATAAATTTTAGTGTGTGTGCATTAAAATATTTTAGAGATGTAAAAGACATTGGAGAAATATTTGAGAGTATAGTAAGCAAAAAAAGAAAGCCAGCAACATGAGACCATAAAATACAATGCTGTTACTAGCTATACATGTGCACAAAAAGCTAAAAGTAAAAATAGAACTAATGACCGGGGTTACTGTGGGATGATCGAATTCTGGGTGGTTTTAACTTCTTCAGTTGTATTCTCTGTATACTGGCAATTATCTACAATGAGCATGCATTTAGAGATTTGTTTCTTTCTTTTTTCAGTGTTAAGACTCTAACACAAGGTCTCACACATACTAATCACTCTACATACATAACTCCCAATATTAATTTTATAATAGTCCTAAGTAACATTTAGTGTTCATAATCAGAAAAACACTAACAGTTTTTTTTTATCATGCTCTGATTATATTTCAATCTGTAATATATCCAGTTAGAAACACGGAGTTCAAGATTGAGGATGTAGCTCAATGGTGGAGTGTTTGCTTAGTATGTACAAGGCCATAGGTTCAATTCCCAACACCACCAAAGAAAAGAACACAGAGTTTAATGAAAAGCTTTTATTATGGGGTGACTCAATTTTGTATGGGCATTTGGATTTTACCCTTCACTTTGTTAGAACAAATCTTCTCTAGACAGATAATTTTGGTAATTTATTCAGTGTGTAAATGAATGAAAACCAGAACTGAACTTTGCTAACAACTTGTGCATAAATGCTATAGAGATCAGTGAATTATTTCTGAATCTGTATGAATAAAAGTGAAACATAATGCTTTCTCATCAAAAAGAAGAAGATAACCATTGTGGATTTGAATAAACTATAGGACTGGCACTTTTCCTAAATGACCTCTAATCCTTACTTTGTTCAGATGCATAGTACAGTGGAAATAATAATACCTAAGAGTTATTGATCTGATGCCAATCTCTGTGTCAGTGGCATTACTTGCTGTTCCTCTATGTTTTGAGTTACTAAAGCAAGTAACACATGCACACATACAGGAAGGCGGGTGTCTTACTTTGCACTTACCCTTCAGCCCAAGGTAGAAACTGAGTCTGTCTACTCTTTCCCCCCATGTGGAGAGACTAATTCTCCAAAAGCACTAATGCATTTTTGCCCTACCTTTCAGAAAGAATAAACTCAGCCAGGCACTGGTAGTTCACACCTATAATCCTAGCTACTCAGCAGGCTGAGGTCTGAGGATTGCAGTTTGAAGCCAGCCAGGGCAGGAAAATCCATGAGACTCTTATCTCTAATAAACTTCTCAGAAAAGGCTGTGGCTCAAGGGATAGAATGCTAGCCTTAAACCAAAGAAGCTCAGTGACAGCACCCAGGCCCTGAGTTCAAGCCTCAGGACTGGCACACACACACACAAAAAGCCCTACATTCTATAGATTCATTTGAACCCTTCTGTTGAAGGGTATGGCCTTAGGAAGAGAAAGTTTAAGCTAATTTGATGTTTTCATAAATATCCTTGGCAATAGGACTAACCAGTCAGCCATAATTTAGTTACCAATTCTAAGAAAATTCAACAAAACTAATGTTTTCAAAAAATAAAATTCCTCTTTGCCTTGACTGAGCAAAACATCTTCCATCCAGCTTCTGATATCAGCTGTGTAAGAGTGCTCCTGTAATACAAGAGGTAGTGACTGGCTACATCCTTATCTCTAAATTGACTGAGTTCTTGAAACTTGAATTCTAGCTTTTTTCTCTTTCTTGACTTCTATCATCCACAGCTAACACAAGAATTAGACAGTGAATGTAGATAGGTGAATCAAGAATTTCAAAATAACTGAATCACTGTATTGTCTTGGCTTCTGAAGGGTATGGCTGATTCTATTTTACAATAGTGACCACAATTAAGTATAATTAAGCCATATCAAAGTTTACCTATTTTTTGTCATAACCCTCTACCAAGGTTCACATCCCCGGAGGACATCTAATCCCCGAGGTAAAACAGTGATCATACCTCTTATCCTTTGGCTGCTATGGGAAATTCGTTTCTAGAACTGACTGCAACAAAATAGCTTCCTTCCAAGCACTTTGCCTAGCAACAAGTCTCCTCATTCCAAGTACACAAACCAGTCGTGTCCTAGAAGACGGAGGATTTTCTAGCCCCGTCCCACCTCTTCGGTGACACGGGCAGCTGTGGGAGCAGTGAGCAGGTCAGCGGCGCCCCCCTGCGCAGCCTCCTGAGGGACCCCGAGGGGGCGCCGGCGTCTCGGGCTCCCCTCACCTGAGCCCCATCTCTGGAGAACAGGTGTTTGCCTCAGCGAATCCTTATCTTTTGAGGGGCGATCCCGAGGCAGGACACTTAACCTGCGGGGAACATTCGTTCAACCCAGTCCGATGATGTCCGAGGACACCACCTTTCCCAAGTTTAAAACCCGAACCAGGCCACCCGGCTCCTTTCCCTTCGGCCCCCAGAATCCGAATCAAGTGTGGACTCCAATATTCCACTCCCCATCTCTTCTGCCCTTCTCAAAGTGACCCGGGTGTGCGCCCGAGGTGCCCGGGGGCGGGACCCCTCCCGCACCCCGGACCGCCCTCTTTGGGTTGACTTGGCGCCAGGAGCTTGCCCCGCCCCGCCTCTGGCCCCGCCCCCTTAGCCCCGCCCCTCCGCCTCGATCGCCCCGCCCCCTCCTTGCGCGCTCCCTGGCTGCGGCTGGACGCTGTCCGTCACCTAGGTGACGCGGCGCTCCGGACTCCCGGCTCCAGCGGGGCACGAGCGGTCGGCACGCCTGCCTCTGGCGTCGGCTTGAGAGCGCGGCGAGACAGCCCCATCCCCCCGTGCAGCTGGATCCAGCCTTCACCTCAGACGCCTCCAGACCCCACCCCTGAACCCACAGACCCTTCTGGCCCTCCGGATTGGGGCTCGGGGGCCCCGCGGCTGCCCCGACGCCACCAGGTAAGGTAGGCTCTGCGCGCGCCCGGGGCGGCCCGCGGCGCCGGGCACGAGGAAGGGGCGTCGTGTCCCCGCGGCGTGCGCGGCGGCCCGGCGGGGCCACGTGGCGTGCCAGATAACCAGGCCCGGCTCCCCCGCCGCGCTGCGACCCGCGCTTGGTAGGCCCGACACGGCCCCTTCCATCCCGGGGCTCCTCGTCTGGAAACACATGGGTGGCTTGTAGGGGTCCCCTCTGGCTGGCTAGAATTGAAGGTCGGTGGAGTTTGGGCCTCCCGGGGCTGTAAAGCCATCCGTTCGGACGAATTATCACCTCCAGGGTCCAACCTGAGGCGTCCACGGTCAAGCTACTGTAGGTTTTGTTGTTTGTACTGGGAACTGAACTCAGGAACTCCTGCACGCCTTCTGCTCCCTGAGCCACGCACCCCAGACTTTTTTGCTTCTGGTTTGTTTTCAGATAGGGTCTTGGCATTCGCCTTGGCTAGCCTCGGACTAACAGGCGTATGACACCATGCCTGGCAAGCCACTGCAGTATTTTGACTACCAAAACCACTCTTAACACTGCACCACTGTAGCATTTAAATCAAGTGGCATAAGTATCAAGTTCTCGGTTGGCATAGATGACTTGCTAAAGCTGTTCTTCTTATCCCCGCCCCCAAGAGGGCTCCTGGAAGTTGCTTTTTAAAGATAAATCTGGAAAAAAGACATTTAAAATATCATATATATATGTATATGTGTATATATATATATATATATATATATATATATATAGTTGCTTGCAACTTTTTAAATTTCCAGGGTACAAAACCAGCAGCACTACTCTTTAAGTGTTCAGAGTTTACCAGAGCTTGCCAGGAGCCATCCCCTAAGCCTATAATCCTAGCTACTCAGGAAGCCGAGATCTGAGAATCTCATTGAAAGCGAGCCAGGGTAGACAAATCTATGAAGCATGAATCTCCAGTTAATCAGCAAAAAGTGAGAAGTTGGAGATGTGGCTCAAGTGGAAGAGCACCTGAACAAGCAAGCTGAGTGTGAGGCCTTGAGCTCAAGCTCCAGGACCAATACACACACACACACACACACACATCAATGCTAAATGCCAAACCTTGGTAAGAAATCCACTGCGCTCACTGCAGAACTGGGAAGCTTCCCACCCATGCCCACTAATTAAGCAACACTCAACTGTTTCATCCCTTGCTTTGTCCTGTGCAGTCTCATGTGTGTACTTAGAACTGGCCTCAGTGAGACCTGTACCTTCAGAGCTGCCATTGCTAGGCTAAGTAATACTGATAAGAGGAGGAGTTGTAGTGATGATAATGCTAGCAGGAGGTAAGTACTTGCTATTATTTATTAGTAGCTATTATTTTAACATGCACAAAATGCAATGAAGCAATTGGTTCTTTTCAATCCTCCTTTTACAATGGAGGAATTGAATTGTAAAGACATTAAAGAAATGGCTCAACATTACACAATCTACTGAGATTTGAAAATAGGTAATCTGACTCCAGAGTCTGGGCTCTAGCACTATAGTATACTGCGAAAGAGGAAATACAAAAAACTTGTATTTAGTCACTTGTGATATAAATGTAAGTGACAGCTGATATTGAAACCTTTCTGTATGTACTTGAAGTTAACCAATAAAATATTGCACCTACATCAAGCTGTTTCCCCACTAAGCTCCTTCAGGATAAGAAATGTGGTTAATTAGCTCCATCTCCTTCTTACCACAGTTGCAAACCCGGAACATGTAGCTGTCCATTTATTCATTTATTCATTGACAAGAGAAACATAAGATTAAAAAACAGAGTACAAAAGGATAAAATAATTTTAAAAGGACAAGGAAAAATGTCACATCTTCCACGATTACAAGAGAAAATTAAAATAAAGATTTGGGGGGAAGCTAAAATTTAAGTGTTGGTAAGTCAGTTTATGAATTAATTATTGACTACTGGTTACTGAATGAATAACTAGAAAAGTGGGCATATGAAATGTTTTACATCCTTGTGGAGGTAATACGTCTTTAAAATCAAGGTGGATACTCTATCTTAATTAGAATGAACACTTTTGAAGTGCTCAATGGCCATATGGCCAGTGGTTACCATACTAAGCAGCAGAGCTCTAATTTATACATTCTTTTGTTTCCTTCCTTCTAGTTCTATGCATCCAACACCTACTTGCTAAGCAGCAAGTAATGGGTACCCTAGGCACTGAGGTGGGTAATACAAAGGCTTATGGAGATAATTAGTAAGGAAGCCAGACAGTACATGAATGACTGAAATTGTGGCAATCCTATATTTGGATTTTTAGAAGACTTCCATTTCCTTCCTTCCTTCCTTGCTTCCTTCCTTCCTGGTCTCAAATTCAAGGTCTTGCATTCTCTGTTTCCCAGGTATGCATGACCTGGGAAGCATGTGTGACCTTGGAACCACATGTGATTCTATTTTTCTTAAAATGGCTTGTTTGTTTGTTTTTTTGTACCACCAGAAAAGAGACAACAACAAAAAAAATTCAATGAACTAATTAAGTTCTTGATCTGGGTTTTGATCGTTAAGAAAGAGTCCATATTTTCCTTAAAGTCTAGAACTATACCACATACAAATCAAGAATTTCTGGGAGCCATATTTTGCACCATGCATGGGAAATCTGTAGCAAGGGAGAAGAATGAGGCCTATGTGCAGAGAGTGGCTGAGAGGAGCTGGGAGCATCCTTAAACACAGCTGTGCCCCGTCCCTCCCTCACACAGCTTGATGTTCAATTCTCTTGGTTTCTGTCAGCCAGTTCTCCCCTTTTTTATATAAGCTAACTTGAGTGTGGTTTCAGAACTTACAAACAAGAGCCCAGTCTAATTAATCAAGAAGCCTAGAAAGCAAGACCTTATTCTTACAAGCCCATGATAACCTCTACTCACCTGTACTTTGACCCCAAGGTATATTTCACATATAGCACACTGAATATTTTCAAGAACACATAGTCACAATTTATGCTTTTATACGTAATATTGCCATGTGCACTTTATATCCTTCTTAAATCAGGTATATTTATCTCCTGATTCATACTATCTTTCTGCATTCTCATACAAATAAATCTGCTTTTCACCCACTCTTTTTCATTCCAATTTTTTTCTTTTTTCTTTTGTCAGTGGTGGGGTTTGAACTCTAGGCCTGGATGCTGTCCCTCAGCTCTTCAGCTCAAGGCAAGCCCTCTACCATTGAGCCACAGTGCCACTTCTGGTTTTCTGGTGGTTCATTGGAGATAAGAGTCTCACAGACTTTCCTGCCCAGGCTGGTTTTGAACTGTGATCCTCGGATCTCAGCCTCCCCAGTAGCTAGGATTACAGGCATGAGCCACAGGTGCCGAGAATTCTTTTCTTTTTTAACTATAAGAGCACTCTAGGGCAATCAAATTACTTTATGTCATTTGAATGGTTTTATTCATCTTGTATCTGAGTGTCTTTAAACTGGTTTAGGACCCACCCACATGAATGTGAGATCCAATTTCTGCTCTCAAGAAACTTTCATCATCATGATTGTGGTCATTCTAGCACTTGCTACCTGTCTAGTACTGCTATGAGCAGTGTCTTGCCTGATACTTTTTCCCCACCTGCTTCTTGGGTATCATTTCCCAGGATTCTACCTTGGGGCTTGTCTCATACATCAGCTCTTAAGTTCTAGATTCTTTTTTCATAGAACAGAAAATGGTTGACACTAACTCAGAAGTTCCAAGCAAACTCTTTTCTCCCGGGCTGTGCTCTTCCCTTGATGCCGTCATCCTCCTCCTCCAAACTCTTTCCTTTCATGGTAGTGTTCAGCAACTCTGCATTTGGCCCTCATTTTCCTTCCAAGTGCACCTTCTCACTTTCTACATCATCACATTTTCCCTAGACTACAAGTTGGGAATTTTTTTTTTCTATAAAAGGCCTGATACTAAATATTTTAGGCTTCATGGGCCCACACAGGCTTTGTTGAAACTACTAAATTTTGCCATTATCCTTTTGAAGTTATACTAAATTAGCAAGTTTATCTGCATTCTGGTAATATTTCATTTATAAAAATAGTTTTCAAGGCACCAGCGGCTCATGCCTATAATCCAAGCTACTTAGGAGTCTGAGATCATGGTGTAAAGCTAGCACAGGCAGGAAAGTCTGTGACTCTTATATCCAATTAACTACCCCCCCCCAAAAAAAAAAACAGCTGGAAGTAGAACTGTGGCTCAAATGGTAGATTGCTAGCCTTAAGTGAAAAAGCTCAGGGACAGCACCCAGGCCTTGACTTCAAGCCTCAAGACACACACACACACACACACCTTGACTTCAAGCCCCAAGACACACACACACACACACACATACACACACACAGATAATGAGTCACACAGGTTGTGGGCTCTGGTTTGTCAACCCTGGCACCAGACTGCGTCTGTTCTCTCTCAGCTTTACCATCTAACAAATTTCTTTTCTAATAGACTTAATCTTCCTTCAAAGATTGTTTAGATTTACATTGATATCTTATTAAATCCCTAAATCATTAGCATTTGGCAATTCATGACTTTTTTATAAGTTGTTCTCACATACATTAATAGGCAATTAATGACTTTTATGTTGTTCTCTCATACATTAATTGGCAATTAATGTCTTTTATAAAAGTTGTTCCCACCTACCTTTCCAACTTGTCATATTACCATTATCTAGCACACAGCCAACTATTCTGCATGATCTCAACTTCGAGTCACTGTCACAGTGAATTTGACTCAATCTTAGTTCTGATGAAAGATTGGACTGTCAAATCTTATGACATTCCAAAATGTGACTGTGCTTCTTGTAATTTAGTCTATCAAAGAAGATAGAGTTAACCCTTCTTGCGGTGGACCCATGGGCTATATTAACTAGTAATATGGCTCTTACTACATGCTGTCAGGTATGTTAGCTATTTTGGGTTTCAAGAAGTAGGATCCATATTAGTCAATGTCTGCTTTGGTTTTGAATGATAAAAACAAACAGCTTATCTCAGTAAAAAAAAAAAGAGACATAAATTAATTGGTACATGGTAAGACAAAGACTCTGCAGGAGAACAGGGACATGGCCATCATTATGGATGTATATGTGTGTATCTCATTCTCTCTCCTCATCTTTCTCTCTCTCTGTCTCTGTCTCTCTCTGTTCTTTTTTTTCCTCCCCCTCCATTTCTTCATCTAATTTTTTATGTGTTCTGCTTCTTTTATTGGGCTATTTTTTTTCTTGACGCCAGAACCATGTCTGCTGAAAAGTTTAGACTTACATTCTCCCAAGTTTATGACAATGCCATTTGAAAAGGTCTTAGAAAAAAGGGGATTAACTTAACTTGGAATACAGATACACAGGTTGTACCTGTTGCTGTGTTAGCTTAAGAATTACCATGACTGCTCTGCTTTGGGACAGTACTACCTTTGTAGCTAGGTAGGCTGGATTTTGTCTACAAATCCAGAGGTGGGAAATTAAAAAACCCAGAGAATAGACTTCAGAGATGGATTCTACAACTAAAAATTGGTTCAGGGACAGACCTGTTGATTGAACCCTCTCTTCATCTGACTTTCCAATTCTGCCTCCAAAAGGAATAATTTGATGGCTATGGGTACTCATCAAAATGGCAGAATGGACAATTATACTGTAAGTGCCTTAAAATATAGTACTTTGAAGCTTGGTCTGTACCATATGTATAGGAAGTAGAACCTGTTTTCCTTATAAGATCCTGAGCTTCTTGAAGCAGGAAATCATCATCTTTTTACCTCCAGAGCTTACCAAAGACAATCTGATATGTAGTAGGTACTCATCAAATGTTTCTTTTTTGTATTTGGGACTGGAATTGAATCCAGGACTTCACAGATGCTAAACACAAGAACTATAACTCAAATATTCATTTGAAATAGATATTGAATATTATATGAAAACTAAAGACTGTCTTTTTATTCCCACACTATATAAACTACTTAATTTGAGCAGATACCAGTGAATGGAGACAAGTTAGCACCAGCCAACCGAACCCCCCAAAAAAAACAAACCCCTCCTCTACCTGAATCCTGCAGCCATCCCTTTATCTGCCCAGTGCCAATGAGTATTATCAATTCCTTTTTTCTGAAAGGAGCTCCTTTCAGGTATTTTCTGCATAATAATTATTATTTTTAAAATGTATATTACCTTTATAACTATTCATCTGTGCAGCTTATTGGTTGCTGTTTTAATTTTGACCTGTGTCCTAAATTAATTGCTTTTTCCCTTGGAGTCAGTGGTCTTTCTAAACAAGTATGAGTGCTTTTAGGGCTATTGACTTTTTAAATAAATTAATTTAAAGCCCTTGGAGCTGATAGGCCTGTTTCAATCACAGTAAAAGCTCATTTTTGTTACCCTTAGCAATCCTAATCAGTCCCGTAAGGAATCTTCTCAGCTTTTCCTTTGGAGAAGCAAACCACGTTGTTTCTATAGTGTCCTTCCTAGCTAGACACTGAACCAAGTTACCCCTTGAACCTGGCAAAGTTGGCCCCATTGTGATCCTCATTTTTCAAATAAAAGAACTGAAGCTTAAAGAAATGTATTAACTTTCCAAAACTTACTTGTGGCTGGCCAAATTGATAATGAATCCAATCTTTTTCAACAAGAGTATTATTCTATACTGCCTTCAGAGGAATTTGGTTTTAGGAGGGCAGGTGACGTGGATATCTCCTGTGTAATAATAAAGCTAGACTAAACAGAGCCTGGGTCCTAATCAGGGGCTTGGCTGCATTCATCTATGCTTCTTTCACCAGGTGATAACAGGAAAGAATTAGTCATTGCTGTTTTGTCTAGGTAAGAGTAGAATGTTACAATCCATGAAGATCCTATAACTAGAAGGAGAAGAACACTAAATATAAAGGTGATGCTCTCTATGTGTCCTGCCAGAACCAGTGTTATATAAATCTGTGGAGCAAAAGTATCTCTCAAGAAAGGTCATCTTAGATGGTTTGGTAGGGCCTTTATAGTTGATTACATATTTTTTTTTCCTAGAGAATGAAAGTAGCTCATTGCAAAATAGCTCATTTATGCTAGAGTTTGGTTTTGAACAACTGGTTTCCTCCAAAAGACACCTTGTTTTTCTAGGAGTCCATCAAATCTCAGTGAGAAATTCAAATTAAAAACACATTTAACACCTGGTTTGGTCAGGGTTCCTCAGAATTCTAAGCCTAAGGCAAAACTTTATGTACTTCTGCAGTATTTGAGGGTACAGGTAAGTGGGAGGGAGACAGATTTAAACACAGAAACAAATGAATGAAGCTTCGCATTTATAGTCCACAGTTTGGGCCCTGAATTTTGTATTCCAGAACACCTAGATATATAATAATATCAGTATTTAAAGATAATGGAGCAAGTTTTAGAGAGAGGAACAATTAGATTGTTTCTTGGAAATGTGATCTTTTCCAAATTTGAAAAAGACCTTAAGAGTTTGTTTTTCTCTTTACAAAGGAAATTTATCCAGATATAAAAGGGCAAAGTTATAGGACAATAATTCCTATAATTAGGTAACTTAGAAAAGTAAAAATTCATAGAGAAAACATAGTAACTTTCGAGTCTTCATAAATACATGAGGGAATTTATGGAATAAAATTGTATTTTAAAGTATCTTTGGATAAAGTCAGGAGTCAACTGGTATAAATATAAATTCTTTTAATAATACTTTATTTAAATACCGTATCTTGAAATATTATAGAAAACTTTTCTCTTCCCCGGCTCACATACATTCTCGATGATGTTTTTCCTGACACCAACTAAAATGTCAACTGAAGTGTCAGCTAAATTTGATTTACACAGCACATTGGTTCTATTTGTTTTGGTTCTATTTATCGCCAATGTATAGGATTTTTAAATAATTGATTTTAATTATAAATTACACGTTAGCCTAGATAATGATTATATAAAATCCTTAATGGGTTATTTCAAACACCTTAAAGTAAAATGACAATAATACTAGTGTCTTGCCTCTATTTTAGGCACTTAAAAACCAGACAGAATGGCAGATTGCTAGTATTTGATCCAAGGCATTAATAGTTTCTTACACAGTGTCTGACTATGATCTTGTCCCAAATATTAATCAAGAATATTGGAATGGCTAAATGTGATTGTATGACTTAACAGTTAAATCCTTTATTATATTGTCTCTCAAAAAATCAAAGAAACCTTTTCCAATTAGAAATTTATGTTTTTACCAGTTATTGCAAATGAGAGAAACCATGGACCTATATTTCTTTTTTGTACATTTTTATTGTAAAAATGCTGTACAGAGGGGTTACAGTTACATGAGCAAGGTAATGAGTACATTTCCAATTGAGCATTGTTGCCTCCTCCTTTGTTTTCCCCCTACCATCCCTTCCCTCCTACCTCCACAACTACCCCCACCACCACCAAAGTTGTAAAGTTGGTTTTCAACATAGTGTTTTGTACATCTCATTGTTACAATGGGTCAATCTGTATCCTTATTTAAGCATTTTGTTTTTTCCCTTTCCCTCCCCAAATTTGAGAAGTGTATATACTAGATGCAGGGCACCAACATCAAATACAGTGAAAATAGGGGTTATACCGTGGGGGAGGAACATAAAAAGAAACAACAAAATCACATGGTACATTATAAATATGTTAGAAACAATAGCAAGTAAGGAAAAAGATATTTGTGTCCCTATCTTGGGATTCATTTTGCTTAACATCATTTTATATGGTCATATGTATATAGCTTTTGGCCTTTTCTGCTTGTCCTACACATGTACTGGTTATTGCAAATAAGGGAAACCATGGGACCTATGTTTCTTTGGGCCTGGCTTACTTTACTTAATATAATTTTTCCAAGTCTTTCCATTTCCTAACAAATGGGGCAATGTCATTCTTTCTGATGTAGGCATAGATTACCACTATATATATATATATATATATATATATATATGTATATGTATATGTATATGTATATGTATGTATGTGTATATACATATATATGTATATACACATACATACATATATATATAGTGGCACACACACACACATATATATATATATATATACACCACATTTTCTTGTTGAAATAAAAACTGAATTTTTTTTCTTCTCTTTCAGAATAAGGGATACTTAAATGAAGCAATGTCAAAGTAAGAAGATGTCTTTGTCTGTGCAGCAGATCTATCACATGCCTTTTAAGCAATTAGAAGTAGATAGTGCAATCATTTGTCACCCAATTAAATTTGAAAAGCCAGAAGTGCGTGGACTAGCAGCTTAGCGTTGCTTCCTTCAAAGCAATTGTTACTTAAATAGAAGGATATTTAAATGAAAAATGAATTTTGATAAAAATATAGTAGTATAACTAAAATTCATTTCCATGTTTTAATGTTTGTAATTTATTTGTATATTTTCATTGGTCATTCCTATTCCCTTTGATACTTGCTTACTCCTTTGAATATCTTTGTAAGTGAATAATTACTTTTTTTTTTGGGGTCCGGTTGTGGGGCCTGAACTCTGGGCCTGGACGCTGTCCCTGAGCTCTTCAGCTCAAGGCTAGTGCTCTACCACTTGAGCCACAGTGCCACTTCCGGCTTTTTTTTCTTTTTGCTTATGTGGTGCTGAGGAATCAGACCGAGGGCCTCAGGCATGCAAGGCAAGCGCTCTACCACTGAGCCACCTTCCCAGCCCCGTAAGTGAATAATTAATTTAAAATAAGCACTTTAATTCACTATAACATGTATTGTTGCCAATAATTTCAAAACAAAATTCAGCCAGACATAGTGACACCTGTAGTCCCAGAACTGAGAAGGCTGAGTCAAGAGAATTGCAGCTGGGTGCCAGTGGCTCACACCTGTAATCCTAGTTACTCAGAAAGCTGAGATCTGAGGATCATGGTTCAAAGCCATCCTGGGCAGGAAGGTCCGTGAGACTCTTATCTCCAATAAACCACCAGAAAACCAGAAGTGGCACTGTGGCTCAAGTGGTAGAGTGTTAGTCTTGAGCTGAAGAGCTAAGGGACAGTACCCAGGCCCAGAGTTCAAACCCCAGGACCCACCAAAGAAAAGAAAGAGGATTCCAAGTTTGAGGCCAATCTGGGCTATACTGGCAAGACTCTGTCTCAAAAATAAAAGAAGGAAGCAAGGAAGAATTTACCTCAATTGAAGAAACCAGTATCAAAATCACAATATAATACCAATTTAATACCAAATTATCAGGTAGCAGCTCAGATGGAAATGGATTCTAAGGACTAATTAAAGCCCTTCCTAATATGATCATGTCCTACTTTGGGGGCAAAAAAAACTTCTATGAAAAATAAGTTTAAAATTTTATTACAAAATACATTCATAAAAATTATTTGGAAAATATTGGCACCAGATTTTCTTTTCAAGTTCAGTTCTTGAGGTTGAAAGTGTAGCTTTGAGGAATAGAGAAGTAGCTCAGTGATGGACAATTTTCCTAGCCTGGGTGAAGCTCTGGGTACTAAGTAAAAAATACATAAATAAAAAACATTGCTTTTTGTTTATTCTGAACAGTCTGAATATTACTGACTTAAAAAACTATATAACAGTTTAAATTTCATACTGTAGTAGCTAAAAATTACCTTGTCTTTGATGATAAATTTTATATGTGATATTAATATATAATAAATATATTTTTCTATTAAAGAGAAAGTAATATGTAGCAGATCAAAGATAGAGAATTTATATTCATTTCAATTTATAGTTATAACCAACCTGGAAAAAAGTTCTGTTAGTACATTAGTACATATATTCTAATACATGTACTTGGAAACGTAATTTACTTAGATCTATGAAATATATACTCATCCTTGAGTAAAACAGGAGATATGATTTTAAGGAGTAACAATTGAAGCTAATAGAACATTGATGAGAAGTAAGTTCCTATTGTGTCTGGGAACCTTCTCCCCCCTCAAAGACTGTAATCAGTAGGGATAGAACTGGAAGGATCGTTCCTGGTAGATAAAGCCCAGAAATAAAGCAACGAAGCCTGGATCAAATTAGACAAATACAGGAATGACTTGCTCTTGACTATCAAACTACCCCTTGCAAGGACAATTAAAATGCCCATGTTCCCTTGAATTCACTGGGAAAAGTGCAGGGATGCTGGTGATCTTCACACATAGGAGCTTCACACAGCTCAGCCTCTCAGGTTGCTTGGCTGACTCAGGTGGTTCATCCAGAGTTGAAGGTAAACAATAGTAGACTTTAGGGAAGGAGGGAGGAATAGAAGTAAAATAGAAAACGATGAGGGGCCCTTTGCTCAGGGAAGTATGGCTGATCTTCAAAGAAGGTGTTTTTTTCTCAGTGTGGGTTTCATTCCCCTTGCCACCAGCTGTTGTCTCTATCAGCTAACTAGCAGGTATGATTTGTTTGTCAAAAGGTCCTGTCTAGGTTGAGGCATGCAGAACTGGCTTTCTGTCTCCCAGTTCTTTGCCTTGTACGTTGGATTCCCCACCCAGTGCCAGCCACAGAAAGAGTGGCTGAAGCAAATCCACAACCCCCGATTCTTGGGTCAAAGTTGAACATTTCTATCTGTAGGTTCTGTTTGTTATGCAATCATGTTTTATAATCTCTAAAATGACTGACCAGTTATCTTTTTAATTCTCATTTTTACACTTTTAGTACATGCTCCTTTGGACATAGACCAAGATTGGCAAGAAAACTTCATACTCAACCACAGGGCTCGCTAAGTGTAACCAAGACGGCCTCAGAAAAGTAAGTTTTAAGTAATTTTGCAGCCTGATATAAATCATACAAGACAAAGCTCAAAGTACACATATTCTGAGAAAACATATTAATTCCAATGGAGTTTGAGACATTTTCTAAATATGCCCAATTTTCTTTTATACAGTAAAAAAAAATCTTGAAAATCTAGGCTCTCTTAATGGTGAGCTCTAGCAGAATATCTAGCCTGAGTAACTTTGTAGCTTTAATAAGTAATAACTACCTTCCAGTTCCAAAGGATGCTATAATTGTATTTAAGTTAATGTAAACTGTTCTTTTTGAATATTTTAGTCATCTGTTTTCTTAAATGATTAGAGCCCTCATTCCCATAAATAAATCATGTTCTCAAATGGAAGTCAGTAGATTTTAGTTGAAATGAAGGTTGAACTTCCAGACTCTGATTCTTTGAACCTGTATGAGAAAGACTATAGGAAGTATAAAGAAAATAAGTTTATGCTTTACTGTGAAAATCATATTAGGCTTTAATTATGGATATAGCTAAGTGAATATATAAGTATCATATTTCTTTTTATTTTTTATAGTACTGGGGTATGAACACAGGGCCTCACAATTGCTTGGCTGGTGCTATGTCCCTTGAGCCATGCTTCCAGCTCTGTTTTCCACTGGTTATTCTTAGGATGGAGTTTTGCTTCCTGCCTGGGCACACAGTTGAGCTTAGTGATCCACCTACTTTTAAGCTTCCCTACATTGCTGGGATCCCAGGCACACACTGAGTTCAGCTTCCCTCCCTGGAAAGAGAATCCTTGGATCTCAGCATCCTACACAGCTTGGGATCAAAGGCATACCATTTCATCTGCCTTTGGATTGAGAAGGAGTCCAGTGAACTTTTCTGCCTTGAACCTTGATGCTCCCACTCTCAGCTCCCAAGTAGCTATGATTACAGGAGTGAGTCACTAATGCTCTGTGTCATATTTCATAGATTCATAAAGTATATATGTATATACATATTGTTTTTTAGATAGAGTCTCACTATGTAACCCATTCTGATCGTGACCTTGTGGTCCTTATACTCAGCTTCTGAGTCCTGGGATTAGAAATGTATGTTATCATGCCCAGATGGTTTATGTCATTTTACACTTGTATTTGGCAAAAAAACAATACTGTCTTATAATAAATAGATGGTATCTTAGACTCACTGAAATATTTTAATTCAGAAAAAATAAAGGAATGATCTCTTTTGTCTGACTTAGATAATAGAGCATAGTAACTTTTAGAGACAGTAATCTTGCTGTACCAGAAAAATTTCAGTGACTTCTCAGTCGTTTTTTCCTCTCTCTCTCTCTTTCTCTCTGATTTCCTTCAGTATTTTCATGCCACCATTATCACAGTAATGTACAATAACATCTGTATCACTGATTTTTATATGGTCCATGTTAACTCTGAAAAGATCCTAGGAATTGTTATACAATAACAAATGTCAGGCAGAAATGAAATTTTAATTATTTACATTTTAGGTGTTTACATTATTGGTAGTATATTATCCTGTATGTATATATAAATGCAAAGCTTTTCACCATCTACTTTAACATTTAGGAAGGAAGTTTCTCCAAAGAAAATTGAAAAGCCAGTCTCTTTAAAGAATACTGACAAGAAACCATCTCCAAAAAGCATTGAACATAAAGACACGTTACCAAATCAGCAGTCATCTTCTTTCTTAAAAGAAAATACAGGTAATCAGTTATAAGTATTGTACTGTGTGGTTGTATCTTCTACCCCAGCCCTGTTTTACATGACCTTTGGGACTGACTGTTCATAGGAGTGAGGGGGATGGGTCATGAGAACTAGTCATTTTCACATTTACCTAATGGGTGATTGTGAGAGGAAGCCAGGTAATTCAGAAGCCAGTACAGGTTATATAAGATGATAATCATAGGACATTAAATCCTACAATGTATTGAAGTATCTGTGTAAGTATTAACAAATTCTATCCACTCAGCAATGGTTGAAAGCCAGAGTGGTTTGGAAGCTGTGGATTTAATCATTGGGAAAAAAAATCCTTACCTTCATGAAGTTCACAGTCTAGTGGAAATAGTCAGCTATTAAAAATAATGCAAAATTTTCTATGAACAGACATAGAAATTGTGGCATATTTACACAATGTAAATTCAGCCTTTAAATGATAAAAATCTTGTCATTTGCAGCAGCACAGATGGAACTAGAGATCTTCATATTAAGTGCAATAAGACAGGCATAAGATCAGTACCACATGATCTCATTCGCATGTGGGATCAAAATGCAGATCTCACAAAAGTTGAAAGTTGTAAATGGCAGAGACTGGGGCAGGTAAGAGAAGAAGGAGAGATGGATAGCAAGTTATAGACATGAATAAGAAGCGCATGATCTGAGATCTGTTGCTGATTAATACAGTGCTTTCCTTGTGTGAGTTCTTAAGATGACAATTACTATCTCAGTGGATATTACTTTCGAGTACCATCTCATCTGTGTTTCCTCTTTAAACTGTTGTGTTTCTCCTATTTCAAGTTGGCTTTTCATCTATTAAATAGATTCTTCAACTACCTTATTAGTGCTATGAGGTAACACCTTCTCTGTCTGAAGAATTTGATTTCAGATTGAATGAATGTAAATAGAAATTAAACACAAATTTGAATGAACAAATAAGAGAAGTGGCTATTTTACTATTGTAAAAGAGGAAAAAGAACAAATAATTTAGCATCCATATCCAGTACACATTTTTTCATTACCATGTCAGATATATTCAGGTGCTCATATTCAATAAACTATGTAAGGGGAAAAAGAAGTTCTGGTATGCTATTGTACGGTAGAGAAATCATAGATATCAGTAATGTACTACATATTTCAAAAAGTTAGAATAAAGTTTGTTTTCATCATAATGAAATGATAAATGATTGCGAGGCACCAGTGGCTCACGCCTGTAACCCTAGCTACTCAGGAGGCTCAGATCTGAGGATCACAATTCAAAGCCAGACTGAGCAGGAAAGTCAGTGAGACTCTTATCTCCAACTAACTGCCAAAAAGCTGAAAATGGAGCTGTGGCTCAAGTGGTAGAGTGTTAGCCTTGAGCACAAAACTCAGGGACAGTACCCCAGGCCTTGAGTTCAAACCTAGAACCAAACACAAACAAAAAATAAAATAAATAATTGAGTAAATATGTTTTACTTGATTTAAGCATTAAACCATGCACACATTTATTAAAACATCACATAGCATACCATAAATATATAATTACATATCAATTTTAAAATAAACTTAAAAAAATAAAAAAGCCAGGCACCAGTGGCATGAGCCTATAATCCTAACTACTAAGAAGGCTGAGATCTGAAGATTAATGTTTAAAGTCAGTGCAAGAAGACTGATCTATGAGCCTCATCTCTAATTAACCAGAAAAAAAGCTGGATTGGAGATATGGATCAATTGGTAGAGCACCAGCTATGAGCAAGAAAGCTGAACAAACAAGCTTTGAGTTCAAGCCCTAGTACTTAGCAAAAGAAGAAAATAACAAACATTATCATCACCATCATCATCATCACCATCATTGTCATCATAAACAGAAGTACACAGGATAATCTGAGGTTGTGTGGAGTGCTACATTTAAACAAATTATACCTGGAGAAGGGCTACATTCCATTTAGGGGTCAGGAAATTTCTCCACAATGCTATTTGTGAGTGAATGAGACAACCCTGTGACATCACAGGGTTCTTTAATCCCTAATTATGACCTTCTCCTCATGATATCAGTGTGGTGAACTGGTACACAGACTGCATACACTCTAGAAGATAAGATTGTTGTGATTCCATGGAGAAATTAAATGACTCAGAAGAGCATGTATGTGGGTGTCTACCAACCTCAGCCAGCACACTCTTGGGAGGGTTCTGAATCTCCCTCCAGAGAAGAGCTAGGAGTTTTATCTGTGTGTGTGTGTGTGTGTGTGTGTGTGTGTGTGTGTGTGGTGTGGGTGTACATGATTGTAACTTGTCTTTTCTCTGGTACTCTTCTGGATTTGTTCATTGTCTTCCATTTTACAGGTGCTAATAGGATCTGGAAAGATTTATATTCAGAATTCTGCATGTATATTTCTGTTGTAGGTGAAAGGAGCAAAGATATAGGCAGTGCAAAGCCAGAGAAAAAGAATGACTGTTGCCTTCAGGATATTGATGATGAGTCATCAGAATCAACAGGTGATGGTGAAGAAGACACCAGTGGGGAAGACGATGAACATGGGCATCCTCCCAATGCTACTCAGGCCCCACTGGAGTTAATGGCAGAAGTAAGTTCTACTCATACATTAGGTCTGAGGAAAGTTAGAAACTTGAAATAACTAAATAGTAGATAGCCTTTTCTTATGTAGATTAAATAAATTAGTATTTATTCATTAGAGATTTCAAGCTACAGAAAGGGGAAGGAAGACTAAGGCAACATAGTTAGGAATATACTATGCACATCCATAGAATGAAGAAAGCCTCCTTGTGCTACTGATGTTAGCCAAACAAAAGCAACAAAGGATTCTAAAATTGGGACGATCCCTGTCTGTATAGAGACGCCTTCTTCTTTTTTTTTGAAATTTTGGTCAGTCATGGGGCTTGAACTCTGGGCCTGGGTGCTATCCCTAAGCTCTTCAGCTCAAGGCTAGCGCTCTGCCACTTAAGCCACAGTGCCACTTCTGGTTTTCTGGTGGTTCATTGAAGATAAGAGTCTCATGGACTTTCCTGCCCAGGCTGACTTTGAACCATGATCCTCATATCTCAGCCTCCTGAGTAGCTAGGATTACAGGCATGAGCCACCAGCGCCTGGCAGATGCCTTCTGGTTTAGTCATCTCTCTCACTATTTTCACCTGGTTAGAAGTGAGACAAGACCCTGAAATGACATAGCATAATCCTGTGAGGCCAAGGCCAGTGTGAGACTTTGGGAACCACTCTAAGAAATACTTTGTGCTCATTGGACCTGTGTGAGTTGCTGCCAATAGAAAGATCAATAAAAGACACGTTCTATTCTTGAGAAGAGACACATCAGTAATTACAATAAAATGAAATGCAGGCTAGTTATAGTATTTGTGTTACTCTAGGAACAGAGAGATTTAAGTGACTAAGGAAAGAAATAGAAGGAACAAGGAATAAGAGAAGGATTTTTAGAGGAAGATACATGAACAGAATCATAGAAAGTTGAAGGAATTTAAGTGTAGAAAGTGTTAGGTCTTTAAAAAGAGGTGGCCGAGTAAGAACTGCACCACGCACGTGGTATTCAGGTAAGGGGTTTATTCAGTAGACCTGCTGGGACCAGGCAAGGTTGGCACTCCACGCGGCTGGCAAAGGAAAAGGGGCGGTCTGGCCGCGGTTTAGGCCTTATATAGGGTAGGGGGTGCGGAAGGGTGTGTCCAGGTAAAGGGAAGTGGGGTCAGGTGGGAGAAAGGTGTGGCCACATCAGGTTAAGATGTGACCTCAGCGGATGCGGATGTGACCTCTTCCAGGTGTCCCAGTTGCCTAGGTAACGCAGGTACTGGGCGAGGTCTGTTCACCGTCCAGGAATGGACCTTACAGAAAGTCAAATGGTAAATAAGATTTTTAAAATGGAAACAGCCCCATATTATACTGGTTATGTTCTTTGATTATGGGCCAGTGAAATTAGGCATTAAAAAATAACTGCAAAGGTAGGTGCCAGTACTTCATGCCAATAATCTCTAGCTACTAAGGGGGCTGAGATCTGAGGATTATGGTTTGAAGCCAGCCTGGACAGGAAAGTTCATAAAATTCTTATCTCCAATCAACCACCAAAAAACTAGAGGTGGAGCTGTGGCTAAAGTGAGAGAGCACCAGCACCCAAACCCTGAGTTCAAGCCCCAGGACTTTGAGGATATAATATGTTTGTTTAGCTTTTGTAATTTCCTATATTAAATATGTTATTTTGTAATAATAAAAGCTATATAAGCAAAATGGGTAACAGAAACAGTTCTGGGAAGTATTGATATATGCAATTACAATTGTTTTTGTGGGGGGGGGGGGTTTACACCTGGTCTTTCCACATAACCCAGGCCAAGCTTGAGCTCACAATTCTCGTCTCAGTCTTTGGAATATTATAATTACAGGTGTGTGCCACCACACTAGCTCACAATTATTTTTTTCAACTAAAGACTGTCATGTCATCCAACAAAAAAAACCTGTACCTGAACCAGGAACATTCAACTAATGTGATTAATGTCGGCACTCTCATGCAAGTTCAGGAGTGAATGTACACACTATATTGCCTTGCTGTCACAGGTCCTTAAATATCCTTAGCTGATTGATTGATTGCAGATTCACTGCTGGAAAAACATATCAGGATTAGAATAAAATAATCATTAATGGAATATTTTCTAGGGAGTAGTTTTAATAGTTTAAATTCTCTCAGAAACTACTTACCTAAAGAACTTAATGTTTTCCAGTTCCTGAGAGCAGAAATGAGCCGTGACTACCATCTAGCAAAAAAATTATGTCAGATGAGTAAGTATAAAGTACTTTTACATTTTTTCCAATCTTCCTTTTGTTTCTAATTCTATAATATGTAAGATGGCTCAATTATCCTAATCTAGGGAATTCCCTGTTGATGTCTTGGTGATTCCTTGGTGGTAAGTGAGATTGGCTAATAGAAGGAATATTTTAGACTTCTAGAGTATCTTTACATGAAATAAAAGTAACGTAGGCCAACACAGACTAATCATCACTAGAAAACAAGTCAGCCTTTTTGCCCCAAAGATGACTGGTGCAATAATTATACTTAACATGCATTTGTTCCACAAATGTCTGAATTTGCATGTCCCAGGCACTGGTGTAGACCTTAGAAATACAACCTTCAGCAAGGCACAACAACATATTCATATTCACACACACACACACACACACACACACACACACACACACATATGCCTGTACTAGGGCTTGAACTCAGGGCCTCATACTCTCCTTTAGCTTTTTCAAAGTTCAAGGCTGGTGCTCTACCACTTGAGCCACATCTCTACTTTTGGCACTGCTGGCTAATTCGAAATAACTGTCTCTTGAATTTGTCTGCATAGGGTGGCTTCTAACCATGATCCTCAAAACTCAACTTCCTGAGTAACTAGGATTACAGGCATGAGCCACCAGCTCCTAGCTTAATTGACTTACTTATTTTTTGTCAGTCATGGGGCTTGAACTTAGAGCCTTATTCTTATTCATGGAGTCTTATGGAACAAGCTTCTAATCTACCATCCATCTTCTGGTTCAGGATTTCTTAGAAAGTGTTTCACCAAAAGATTTCATTTTCAATAAGTTCAGAAAGCCACATTTTCCTCTCTGTAAGGTTCATAATAATTTCAAACATATGGATAGTTATTAAAATCTTGTGGCTAAAGCCAGGTGCCGGTGGCTCACACCTGTAATCCTCCTAGGAGGCTGAGATCTGAGGATCACAGTTCAAAGCCAGCCCAGGCAGGAAAGTCCATGAGACTCTTATATCCAATAAACCACCAGAAAACTGGAAGTAGCACTGTGGCTCAAGTGGTAGAGCACTTACCTTGAGCTGAAGAGTCCAAGAACAGTGCTCAAGCCCAGAGTTCAAGTCCCACAATGACAAAAAAAAAAAAAACAAAATCGTGTGGCTACTCCTTAGTAGCTACATTTAACCTAGTTTTTAGATCTATATTTTAAAAAACTAGTTAAGAATATGTATTTAAGAAACTAGTACCTTAAGAATCTAGTATCTGAAGAAGCAACTAGAAACCCTGCTCTATAGAAAGACTTAGCCTCAAAGAAATAGACTAATGACCATATATTAGTTCAAGTTTATATGTGTGTGTATGTGTGTATATATTATATATATATAATAGAGGCACTGGTTGCTCACACCTGTAATCCTAGCTAGTCAGGCGGCTGAGATCTAAGGATTGTGGTCCAAAGCCAGGTGGGGCAGAAAGTCTGAGAGGTTCCTATCTCCAATTTACAGTCCAATCTCCAGTTCAGTCAAGTTAAACAAATAGCTAGAAATGGAACTGTGGCTCAAATGGTTGAGTGCCAGCTTTGACTGAAAAAGTCAAGTGAAGCTTGAAATCCTGAGTTCAAGCTCAAGAATAAAATAGGAAAACTTATGTGTGTGGAATGGTTCAAAAATACCTAGAATTCTTGCTGTGGCTCATAATAGTAATAATCCTAGCTACTCAGGAGACTGGGATCTGAGTTGTGTGTGTGTGTGTGTGTGTGTGTGAAAATACCGTACGGAGGGGTTACAATTACATGGGCAAGGTAATGAGTACATTTCTTATCAAGCATTGTTGCTTCTTCCTAAGGGGAAACAAAGGAGAAAGTCTGAGACTCTTTGGTTTTTTTTTTGTTTGTTTGTTTTGTTTTTCTTTTTGCCAGTCATGGGGCCTGAACTTTGGGTCTGGGCGCTGTCCCTCAGCTCTTCAGCTCAAGGCTAGCTCTCTACCACTGGAGCCACAACGCCACTTCCAGCTTTTTCTGTTTATGTGGTGCTGAGGAATCGAACCCAGGGCCTCATGCTTGCAAGACATGCACTTTACCGCTGAGCTACCTTCCCAGCCCAAGTCTGAGACTCTTATCTCCACTAAACTACAAAAAAAGCCAGAAGTGGATCTTTGGCTCAAGTGGTAGAGTACTAGCCTTGACCAAAAGAACCTCAGGGACAGCACCCAAGCCCTTAAGTCAAATTCCAAAAACAACAAACAAATAAAAAAAAAGAAACGTGGGATTCTTAAAAGCAGCTTCTGAACAGGCAGTCATGCTGACCCAGACTGATGATAAATTGTTTTGTTGGTGGATTAGGATATAGTCTCTGGTTTAATGTGTCAGGAAGAAAGCTGTGGATCGGGTCTTCTGGGCCTTGAACTACCTACAGAGCTCTCCACTTTCAGCCAAATGAATAGAACACTTAATGTTTCAGTGCCCCCTGGGGACCACCAAGATATTGCACAGGACTTGGGCATGTGGAATTATGAATAGCCCTCAAGGCAAGTAGGAAGAAGTGACTTATAGGATGAAATTTTAAAATAGCTTAGATAACGCTGAAGTGAAGGCTTGCAACTCCAAACTCAATGACATTAGCAATACACCAAAAAGCCTACTGATGTGCTCCAAGGAAAAATGACACATAGAGGTCACATAAAGGTTTTTTGGGGGGAGGAAAAAGGAAATATTGCTAAAAATAATGGTCCAGTAAATAGGGGGAGAACATCATTGTCCAAACAATGATTGTGGAACATAGATTAGGGTAAAATTCAGTGGGAAAAGAAATCATATCAAATTCCCTTATTTGAAAGAACATTTCCATCCTTTGTGCTGAGACCTTTGTAAAGGCTGTCATGAAGACACTGGAGGAAAGGATTAGCAAATCTCTAGGTACAGTCTACTCATTACTGTTCTGTCTTTGGGGAATAATTATTTTCATGAAGCACTTTGGTTACTGGCCTATGAAAGAAAGGCATACTGGGGTAATAGAAAGTGCATTTGTTTGATAGAAGGTAGAAGATGCAATTAAGGTCATTTCTCTTGAGAAGCACCAAATATAAATGGAACATTTTCTCCACATGCACTTAGATATGCCTGTGATATAATTGTTACTATTTTTGCTTTGTACAGTACCTTCTCTGACTGACAGTCCCAATCTCATTCTAAAAAATCTGTTTGTAGCAACACTTTGAACATTAATAACCCATATTCTGTTATTCATTTTCAGTCCTAATCTATGAACCAGAAAATCCTGAGGCCAAGGAGTTTTTCACACTTATTGAGGAAATGTTGCTGAAGGGTAATTTTTACATTTAAATTTTTTTCTCAAGGAACTATAAACAGTCTTTTAAAACCCATTATCCAAGGAAATTGTAAAAATGTATATACAGGAAGTAAGTTAAAAAATGCCTGGCTGGGTATGGTGGCACATTCCTGTAACCTCTGCTATTTCAGGAAGATCAGTGAATGAAAAGCTGGGCATAGTAGTGTTTTTGTCACCTCAGCTACTCAAGGAATAAAAATAGAAAGAGTGTGGTCCAGGCAGCCCTAGTAAAGAGCCTGATCCTATTTTTGAAAATAACTAAACCAACTAAGGCTGGAGGTATGACTCAGGTATTGAGCCCTTAGCTCAAACTCCAGTACCAAAAAAAAGTATGAAAAAAGACCTATTTGACTCTCTTACATGGTTTAGTGAAATCAGCTTATACTCCATGGATGGTACAAATGATCCCCTTTCTCTCAGTGGGTGGAACTGCCCAAGCAAAGCAGGGTCCTTGGCTCCCGGGTATTGGGTATCCAAAGCAGAACATGTTAACATCACCTTTGTGTATTAAGGAGTTACCATACAACTTTAAGGAAATCTCAATTCTTTTTCTATTTAAAAATTTCACTGACAAGAGAAAAAAATGATTTTATAGACCCATGTGTTTAATTAACATGTAAACCCACAAACTTCATGCCAGTCAGAATATATTTCTTCCTCGTTCTGCTACTTTGACCCTTCATCTAGCTAGCCAAGTTCAATTCCATTCTTCCATTTCCAGAAATAAGTATTTCTTGGTAAAAGGGAGAACACAGAGGGGGGAATGGAGATATTGAGGAACACACTGAGCATTTCTCTTCTTTTCTGTGGCAGAGAAAGCCCAGAATGTGGAGGAAGAGGCCGAAGACAGCGAGGAGGGCAGCAGCAGCGAGAGTGAGGGCGAGAGCACCGAGGAGGCGAGTGAGGAGAGCTCGGAGGAAGGCGAAGAGGGGTGACGAGGCTGCTGCTGTGATTTAATCATGTATTTTCGTTTTGATTTGCCCTACAAATATAAAGGAAGGAGGTGGATCTTGTTCTAATTGTTCTTTATTTGTAACAGATCCCATTTAAGTCATCCATATTCTTTATTGGAGCCTCTTCCTAATTTTGAAACTTTAGCTCAATGTGAATTATTCAGGAAAATAGAGAAGAGAAAGTGTGTGCCAGATAACGCAGCTCAACCTCCTCTAGACACATGAATTTTGCCTGACAACCCTGTGAAGTAAGTACCACGAGTAGCCCCATTTTACAGATGAGAAAACTTAAGACACAGTAAGGATAAGTGGTTTGCTGAGCACCAGACACCTGCTAATCTATAGCCTGGATCTGGCCATGGACATTATGGCCCTAGCACCCTGTGAATAAACACCCATCAGGCACTTTTTTTTCTCGTGTGTCTGTGTGTGTCTGTGTCTGTGTGTCTGTGTCTGTGTCTGTGTGTCTGTGTCTGTGTCAGTGCACCCAAGCTGGTGCTTAAACTCGGGGTCTGGGTAGTCTCCCAGAACTATTTTACTCAAGGCTGGCACTCTGTCACTTGAGCCAAGCCACAGCTCCAACTTTTTGGTGGTTAATTGGAGATAAGAGTCTCCTGGATTTCAATGCCTGAGCTGACTTTGAACTGTGATCCTCACATCTCAGCCTCTCAAGTAGTTAGGATTACAGGCCTATCAGGTACTTTCATATCATTGATTGTAGGTTCTTTATAGCATGTATCAATATTTGAAATGCTTCAATATTTGTTATTTTTATCTTCTCCCCACCAGACCGTACAACAGAACTTTGTCTTTTTTCGTTCTTATACTCCTAGACACAGATAAGTCCTGGTAAATAATAGGAAACATGCATATACCACCTGAGTAAATGAAGTAGAACTTAAATGTTTCTGTTCTTTCATGAAATATTTACAAGCCTTTATACTTATGTATCAATCTACATTATTTTACTGATTCTGCATTTCTTAGTGAATTTCCACCATTTGCAAATTAGGTTCACATAACCGAGTTAAAAATACAGTGTGTGCGAACCTGATTTTTATGATGGCAGAGGGTTGTGACATATCCATAAAAAATGCTTACAGTTTATTCATTGGGCATTTGGGGGCATTGTTTCATAGGGTGAGAGAAAGAAGTGAAGACAGGGAAGTAGGGCTGTGGGTCAACTGACAGTGTGTCAGCCTTGAAAGGAAAACGCCATGGGAGAGTGTGAGACCCTGAGGTCAAGCACCAGCACTGGTACAAAAGAATGAGAGAAGGGGTGGGGAGAGAGGGAGAATGAGATGGGGGTGGAGAGAGGGAGTCAGGAAGGGGAAGAGGGGACAAAAGGGGGAAAGGAGGGAGAGAGGAAATCAGGTTTGCTAATAAGAGGAATTTTCACTGTACCAGTTGATAGGAAAAATGTAAGTTTCTTGTTACTGGTGTAACAAGTTCCCACATTTATAAAGATGTTTCCAGGGTAAGATAGTGAGTTAGAGGTTTCCTCTGCAAGACTCCATAAAAAGAAGCATCAGGGTAACAAAAGAGAGTTACATCATGAAGAAAGAGAGGAAGAGCCTGGGGAAACAAGAAAGAGGTGACAGGACAGCTGGAAGACATGCAGAAACAGAAGGGCCGTGCAGAAAAAGGGGCCTGTAACGCTAACCTCGGTGTCCACAGGAGAACCTGAGCTGCAGCTCAAGGCAGGTTAGTCCTGGCAAGTGCACACAGTCCTGGTGACCACAGCCATACAGCCTTGATGGCTGAATAAGGCCACAATCCTGTGAGCCATAAATCCAGTGCAGGGATTGGTGTGATGGTGACTCCTGTACTTGGCAGCCAGAACTGGGAAATAAACCTGTTATGTGTCTCCCCATACCTCAGAGTGCGATTGCCAGGTGTCATCTTGAGAGGATCCAATTTGCTCAAGACTGAGTTACTTACAGGATCTGGAAACAAGGAAGAATCACTAAAGAAGTCTGAGGACAGAGATGGGGGGAGATGGGGAGGGTCAACACAGAGTCAAAGCATATGGGTGTGGAGGCCACGGAGGTCAGCAGTCCTTTATGGTGAGGAGTGAACCCCACTGGATTACTGGGGAGCTGGGGAGCTTCAAGACCCTGGCTGACTTCAGAGCTGCCTTTCTACTGGCATGCGATGGTTACTGGGAAGGTCTCTGAACTCAAGTCAAAGGATTATTCTATTTCCAAGTAGTGCTTACTGCTAAGTAGATTCTGAGAGCACTGAGACTGGAGTCAGAATGCCAGGGTCCCTCTTCAGTGCATAATAGAGTGTTCTGTCTGCTTCTTCGCCTCTGAAGAGCTCAGCTTGGACATTTGCCCACCCTCCCTGTACATACTGAAGCACTTCTGCAGCAAGTGGGAATCAGTCCAGCCTTAAAACTTCCAAGGCAGTAGTACCACCTAGTACATAAGAAGGAGAGCTTCTAGCTAGAAGTCAGTGTCTCACACAAGTAATCATAGCTGCCCCAGAGTCTGAGATCCTGAAAGATTGAAATTTGAGGCCAGCCCTGGCCAATTCAGAAAGCCAGGTGAATTGTGGTTCAAGTATTATAGCACCAGCTGTGGACAAACAAGCTGAGCAAGTGTGAGGCTCTGTGTTCAAACTCTGATACTGGCATATTATGGAATATTACACTGCCATAAAAATGAAATCATTTTCAGGAAAATGTATAGAACTAGAGGATATACTAAGTGAGGTAAGTCAAGCTCAAATAAAAATATATCACCTGTAATCCTACTTAAACTGAAGGCTAAGATCTGAGGATCATTGTTCAAAGCCAGCTGGGCAAGGAAGTCCACTAGATTCATATCTCCAATTAACCACAAAAAAGCTGAAAATAGAGCTGTGGCTCAAGTGGTAGAATTTAGCCTTGAGCAAAAGAGCTCAGAGACAGCACCTAAACCTCTTGAGTTCAAGCCCCAGCACTGGCATACCCAGACACACACAGACACACACACACAGACACACACACTCACACACCATATGTTTTCACTCATTATGTGGGAGCTAGTCATAAAAGATATTCATATACACATACATTCTTAGGTCGTCAAGCATAGAACACACACCAAACTAAGAAATCACTCAAGAGGAAAAGGAAAGGGAAGAGGAAAAACAAAGAGAATGAATAACTTTGTGACACAATACTAGTATATATGACAACACCATAGAGAAACTCAACAAAAGGTGATGGCCGGTAGGGAAAGAGAGAGAAATATACTGTCCATGGGTGGGGCCTAATGGGGGAGGATTAGACTAATGAGGATAATAGAGGAGGTTGAATACTATCAAAATAGATTTTGTAACTATGAAAATGGAACCTAGAAACCTATTGAGAATGCTATTCTTTAGGGAGAAGGGTCAGGGAGTGTGATAGAGGGGTGAAATTGATTGAAATCTATGCATGAACCCCCTCATACAACTAATATAAGCCAATAAGAAAATAGAAGGAATAAAAAATGAAAAGAAAATAGAAGGATGAAAACAGCTAGCCCGTACATCATCAACTTAAACCATGTGACAACTAAGCTGGCATTGCAGAAGATATTTGAAGGAACACATGCAGAAGAAGACGAAATGCATAATCAGGAGAGCTAAAAATAAACAAGAATTAGGAAAAGGGAAAAAAATTGGAAATAACCATTAATTCAGTAGCCAGATATCTTCGATTCTAGGTCAGTTTATCCTGCCTTTTATACCATAGAATTCTCTTTCAGTGACCAACAGACAGGAACACATTACAAGGGGGAGATCAATTTATAAGGCACTTCTCTCTCACCTTGGAAAATGTGCATGATCTAGCCTTAACCTTCAGCAGAAGGACCGAGGCCTGAGCAGTACAACCGTGGAGTCACAGCTGCCTCTCTGTTTCCAACACTGGTCCACTTTTAGCCTTGATTGCCCTACATTTTGTTATATGTCAGAGAAGGTGAAAACGAGCTGGGTCTCAGTAGCTCACATCTATAATCCTAGTACACAGGAGACTGAGATCTGAAGATCATAGTTCAAAGCCAACCCGGGCTGGAAAGTACATGAGACTCAACTCCAATTAACCACCAGAAAACCATTTCATCTGTGCCTTACGTGCTAGCCTTGAGAGGGGAAAAAAAAAAAAGCTCAGAGACAGCATCCAGGCCCTAAACTCAAATCCCAGGACCAGCACACACACACACACACAGAGTGATTACTTGTGTTTACTTAAGATTTACTCTCATTGATAAGACAAACATGACTTTGGTGGGAACCTGAGATGTGGGTGCTATTAAGAGGGAGCACTTCGGGGCTGGGAAGGTGGCTCAGTGGTAAGTGCTTGCCTTGCATGCATGAGGCCCTGGGTTCGATTCCTCAGCACCACATAAGCAGAAAAAGCAGGAAGTGAGGCTGAGGCTCAAGTGGTAGAGCGCTAGTCTACATCTGAAAAGCTCGGGGACAGCACCCAGGCCAAGTTCAGGCCCCACGACTGACCAAAAAAAAAAAAAGGGAGCACTTGAACAAAACATCCCTTACCAGATATAAAGCCAAGCCTACATCCATTGCAAGGATTAGGCATGAGTCTAGGTGGTGTTGCGAGTTCACAAGAGGCAGGTAAAGTAAGGCCTTTAGAACATCTAGATGCTGTGCATGCCAGGGGACACATGCTCTTCCTGTGACCAGTTCTGTCCACACTACTGTGATAAAGACCACACACAGGCAGCAGTACACTCTGGAGAGGCATTTCTGGGTGCCCAGCTACAGCACAGGAAGTCATGCATAGGAGAGAGATTTTCTAGACTCTCCAAGGAGACTTAGAGGGAGTGGCTATTGACCCCCCTACCATGGATGCCAAGGAGTAACAACAATAGTGTTACTGCCCTGCTGGATTTGGGCACTGAGGAGACCAAAGTAGCAGTTTCCATCCACCCTCCACCCCTGCCCCATTGGCACCATCACTGGACTCTGAACAACTACCCTCTGTTGGAGGGGGAAATGTGCGATCGCTGGCATCAAACTGCTACAGCTGGACAGCCTCCACTATTTAAAAATTAAAAACATTAAGGGGTACTTACAATAAAGATCTAACATGAAATTCACATTTGTTTTCTAAGAATTTTAATAGTGTTCAACCCCTAGCCATCGACCCTTAGAGAGAGTAAGGACCTCTTAATCTACCTCAGCCCACACCAAAACTTTGCCCTAAGTCACACCTGGTATAAGGGTATAGTCATGAGCTCTTGCCATACTCTCTTACATCACTAGAAAACTCATATATGTTTTCAAGCTAGCTCCATTCCAATATCCCAAGAAAATCACAGGGCCAAACCCAACATCAAAGGGAGGGGTGGAGGAGAGAGACTATGTCCTGCTCGAGGGACAGGAACTTTCAAGACCTTCCGCTCTGATACTTGTCTGTGACTTGTCTCTGACTATGAAATGGACATAATGGAAAAGGGGAAGCATAGAAATGGTGGGAAAAGGATGAACTAATTCAGCAGTGATACTCACTAGACGCTACGTTGGAAATGAACTATACAACTTGTGGGTGAGGAAGATTTGGAGAGAACAAATTGGAAGAAAACAGGAAAGAGGTGATGCTATTCAAAAAGAATAGTATTTATAAGGTACCACATGATTTTTTTTGTTGCTTTGTATGTCCATCCCCCATGGTATAAACCCTGTTTTCACTGTATTTGATGTTGGTATAAGTTGGGGAGGGGAAGGGAAAAAACAAATTGTTTAAATTAGGATACAGGTGGACCCATTGCAACAATGAGATGTACAAGATGCCAATGTCAAAAAAACAACTTTACAATTTAGGCTGGGGGGAGCAGAGGAGGGAGGGATGTAGTTATGGAGATGGGAGGGAAGGGATGGTAAGGGAAAAACAAAAGGAGGAGGCAACAATGCTTGATAAGAAATGTACTCATTACCCTCAGATAAGGACTCAATGGTTTTTCCTTCTTGCTATTGTTTCTAGCATATTTATAAGATGATTTCTTTGTTGTTTTGTATGTCCCTCCCGATGGTATAACTCCTGTTTTCAGTGTATTTGATGTTGGTTTAATTTTGGGAGGGGAAGGAAAAAACAAATTGTTTAAATAGGGATACAGGTGGACCCATTGCAACAATGAGATGTACAAGACATTATGTCTAAAGCAAAATTCACAACTTGCGGGGGGGGGGGCGGCGAGGTGGGGCAGAGGGAGATGGGAAGGGATGGGAAGGAGAAACAAAGGAGGAGGCAACAATGCTTGATAAGAAATGTACTCATTACCTTGCTCATGTAATTGTAACCCCTCTGTATGTATTTTCACAATAAAAAATCATGAAATAATTTTTAAAAATGTACTCATTACCTCGCTCATGTGATTGTAACCCCTCTGTACGGTATTTTCACAATAAAAAACTTATTTTTAAAAAGTAGTGATTACCTGATTTATGTAACTGCAGCCCCTCTGTACATCACTTTACAATAAAAATAAAAAATAGGAATGGACACAGTATACTGATAACTCCAGTAAGAAGTTAACGATTCCCATTTAATCTTCAAAATAAGTTCAGAGTCCATAAGGCTAAATAAAGGGATCTTCAGCTCATTTGTAGACAAAGAAAACAGAATTTTATTCCCCCAATTGAGAGTAAGATAGAATTACACTGTGACTCTGTTGGGGAAACCCACCGTAGTGATTAAGTTCCTGTGATTTCTTTCATATAAGGTCTTCACAAAGAAAGGACTGTGATAAATCCCTTCTGTTAAGGTTCTAGCCTTCTCTTCTGAGTAACTGACTGATTTGAGAAGAAACATGACCTGAGCTAAGTTACTAGATTCTCCACAACTAACTCAAAATCTTCTAGAACTACAAGAGGGTTTTTTTCCTTTGTTGCTGCTTTCATTTCCTTTTGTCTTGTTTGTTCATTTATCTGTCTTTGGGAGAGTAAAGGGGACCTAGAAATGGTGGGATGAAAGGGAAACAAATTCAGGCGTGATACTTACTAGACACTATGTTGAAAATTAACTATAGAACTTGTGGGTTGGGAGAGGAGAGAAAAACTGGGAGAGTGGGAGGGAAGGAATGACAGTGTTCAAAAAGAAATGTACTCTTTATCTGACTTATATAACTGTCATGCCTCTGTACATTACATTTACAATAACAATAAAGTTTTAAAAAAGTAGTCCCAGACCTCTAAGTCTTACCATAAGATTAAATGTCTATTATTTCTTTTAAGTTGAAGACTTTTCCACTAAAAGAAATGGAGAAAATTACTAGATTATACTATAGATAGCTAGCTAGATAGTAGATAGATAGATGTAGATAGCTAGATAGATGATAGATAGATTTCCATTTAATACTCTACTTCCCTAATAAAACAATCTGACAATTAAAAAAAACAATCTGACGTTGAAAATCCTCTTTGAACATCCCATTCTTTTGGGAAAGGGCTTGTTTCCCCTTAGCTTTCATTGACTGAAAGCAGAAAATAAAGCACCTTTTAAAGCTCCCTATGAGAAATGTAATCCAGATCTGTATTCCTGCTTTTCAGTTTGTAATGAAACAATTTCTAGACCTAATACCAAAGGATCCACTTCTTCAAGCTACCTTAAGGATACTGTTGTGTGGGAAAAAAATGGATGTCATGGCTTCCTCTTTCATCAATGGAGAATTTCTCAACAGTTTAAAAGACCCTGCTCCCTGCTTTGTGAAAAATGGCAGGGATGATTGTGAAATAGAAACAGTCTGTATGCATCCTTGAAAAATGGTTCCATCAGCGGCCCGTTGTTTCCTCTCAGGTGTTGTAATCTATTGCCACCTGGTGGTCACTCTGTACATGTTTGAAATAGCAAGAACTGGAAGCGTTTTAAGATTTGCACAGGGAGATTTGCATCACGCTCCTTGATTAATTTCTTTGTGTTACACTATGTTCACCTTCTGAATGTCAAAGGAAAAGAAGCATTTTGGCAATTGAACAATACAAGTCTCTTCAAGGACTGGGTGTAACTTCATGTTCTGGCTACAATTCTACCTCCCTTTTAATCCTCTCCTTCATGCCAGAAGTAACCTTTGTGTACTCTGTTAGGATAAGGGTAGGAGTTAAGCTATCGTTTGGCCATGGAAATCCAGCACTATTTGAGAAACTGTCTTTGAAGTACAAAAACATAGCAAATGGACATGGGCTCTGACTCAAGAAAGGCAGAAAGAAGGATAAACAACTCCTCCCTCCAATTCAGTCTCCAAAGACAGACATTTAAATCATGAGGACTGCCTCTTCCCCCTGTCCCCCTCCAGCTCTTTTGGTTATAAATTTGATACTTAAAATAGACTTAAAAATCCAGCTGGTATGAGACATCACTGTGACTCTAAATTATCTTTCCTGGAAGCTAAATGTCCTAAGTGCATAAAATAATGACGTCTCTTATCTGCTCAACTCGACAGACCATATTAAGTAAAAAAAAATCTCCCTGGAAGCCAGTGTAGATGCCCCTTCCACTCACCAGCTATTTTCTTTGGAGAGAAATCCTTGGCCCCAAATACACATTTGGAGCAGCTTTAAACCTCCCGGGGGGAGGGGACATTGAGGGCAGAGAATGGTGTCCCCTAGTGTTAGCCCTGGAGGAAATCAGGGATTGCTGACCTTGGCAGACAAAACAAGTAGCCTGGATAAACCCCTAACCCAAGGGAGGGGGGGAGGAGGGGAGGGAAAGGGAAGGAGGGAGGGAGAAGAGAGAGAGAGAGAGAGAGGAGAGACTTAAGGGACAACATACTCACTCCCCCCCTTCTCTCCCCCATCCCCACCCCTGCTTTTCCATTTCTTCAAAGCGCTAAACCTTAGATCAAATACAAATACAGCTGGGCACACGCCACTCTCTTCCGGACCACCCCTCACCACAGGCTCTAGTCCTTGGAGAGGATGTCTTTTTTCCACCCCCGTTAGCCATCAGCATCCTCGCCCCCGGGAATATTAAGATACAAAGAGAGGAAAAACCACATATAAAGACGTATTGCTCCTTGAAGAGTAAACAAACAACTGTAGCCACATTCAGTCCAAATTCTTATGGGCAGAGAGAAGTGGGCAAAATATTCTACCACCTCCTCATACCAGGCAAAATAAACATAGCAATTATTGCCAAGAGGGGGGAAGGCAGGATGTAGCGGTGAAGGACAGCACGCAGGGCAGGTGCTGTCCTTGGTGCTGAAATCTGTGTCCTGCCTCAAAGTTGATGTGCTGGAACAAGATTTCCACTCCACGCCCTCAATCCCTCACCCTTGCAAAGCCCAAGCGTCTGATTTGGAGTGGGAGATGATTGGAAATTAAATCTTAAGTCATAAATTATGAAGTACTACTCTACTTGGTACATTAGAGTGTCACCCCTTGAGTTCAAGGCTAATATAAATTGAAGGGACAATGTGTGCTCCTAGTAGAGCAGTGAAGACACACAGTTGGTCATCAATAAATACCCACTTAATTAATTAGTTACTAACATTTTAAATGAAAGCTGAGGAGTCTGTATTCCTTCCCTCCCCACCACAAAAGAGAATAAAGATGTACTCAGAAGTAGACTGAGTCAATTTTCATTTGCAATACCTAGTTGGAATAGAAGACTCACCCTAAAATTTCTTTCTTGGCTAAAACCTTAGGCAGTTGTTTTAGATTCTGCAGTCAAAGAAAAAAGTGATGGGAAATTCTCAATCGAGTGGCACAAGTGAAGTAAACGCATCTTCCTTTCCAGAGAATACTGACTCCTGGGAGAAGGTAGAAGCCATGGGACCAGAGGGCACTGAGGTGAGACGATGGATATTTAGGGGCATGAAGATGTGCTGCATCTTCTCTCCTATCTCCCTTTGGGTTTGTCTCCAACCATTAAGCACCCAGCTTCCTGACTGGCGCGACCATGTCTCTCAGGGAAGACCAGAGGATAGGGAGTGGGTGCGCGTTTCAAAGCAGCTCTGAGTAGCTACCTGGTGAGTAGTTTGAGGGGACTCCTCCCAACCCCGAAAGCAAAACCGACACCACACACACACACCCTTTATGCAATGCCTTACCAACCTGGGAGCTCTGGTGGGGGAAGGGAGATTGTGGCTACTATGCACTCTCCCATCAGAATGTTTTTGGAAACTTAAAAAGTGCCGGGGGCTTTTATTGTAAGGTGCAGAGGAAGCGATAGTATTTGCTTTCCTATCCAAAGCAATACTGATATTTCAAGCCTCACTGTGAGGAGGTCTCTTTTGTTCCGACTGCATCTTCGCAGAAATTTTAATATCTCTTATAGAAATTTGGGACGATTTAGTAGATTTGGGGTGTTTCCACTGTGATGAGGAGGAAATTGATAGGATAGTCAGAGAGGAGGGACAGGCCTGGGAAACGTTAGCGAGGCCCCAGACGTGTGCATAAATAACCCCGGACTGCTGCAAGGAAACAAGATGGGGGGGGGGGGAATCACTGTGAAAACAAGAAAAGGAATCACTGAGTACTGAGTCATTCAAACACGCACAAAATCAACTTTGATTTGCCCTAAAGAGAACGGAGGGGGAGGGGGAGAAAAGCAGAGCGCAAAAACGGAAAGGACAGGCGAGTCAGCGAGCCGGGCCCCCGTTCCAGGTGTAGGCTGGGACTCGGGAGGACAGACCTGGTGAGCACAGAAACCTCGGTCTCTGGGTGCTTGGCGCCCTCTGGTGGGAAGTTTTTCGCCAACGCCTTTTCTTTTAACCGTAAGGGACCTTACCCGAGGCAGCGATGCGTTAACATGCTGAAATATTTCAAAGGGAGAATCTTTAAAAAGCCATGAAATGGAAAGCGAGTGAGCACCGGAGAGGAGGCCCAGCCCGCCCTTCCCGGGCCGCCTCTGCGCTCTGGGTCCCCAGGCGCGTGGAGCTGGTGGCACTCGTGCGTGGTATTAACCTTCAGACGTGATCAATCAGGAGAGAGAGCATTGAGGAAAAAAAAGAATGGAGGCCCCTTTTCCGCCAGTGGCACCAGGTAGCAATGCTCAGATAAGCTACTTTGGGCATGACTCGAGTTGGATAAGGAAACAGGAGTGGGGAGATGGCCCCTGAGCGGTCCCCCCTCGACTCTGCCCGCTCTGCCCTTACATCAACCCTGATCGGACCAGCCAAGACACCACTCTGAGCGGGTTTCGCTCCAGGAAGCGTTGCAGAGTCGCAGATCCAGGGAAAGTACTGGGAAATGAATTGAGGCAAAGCCATTCATCCATTCTCCTCCAAGATGGGGTGGGAGGGAGAGAAAGATAGAAGGAAAGAAGAAACGCTCCACTGAAATGTTCCTAGGAATTATCTTTTCCCTTCTCTCATCGGACACCCTATGAGAGAGATAGACCGAGACAGAGACAGAAAGAGAGAGAGAGAGAGAGAGAGAGAGAGCGCTGAGTACGTGCGTACGTTCTGGATTACTCATAGGACCTCCCACCACCCCCAGGGCGCAAAAACCGTGAGCTGGGTTTATAATCGCCCCATAAAGCTCGGGAGGCTGGCGGGCACCCTCAACAGATCCCCGCCGCCCCGCGGACCAGCGGCCCCGCGAGCAGCGGCCTCGTGACTCCCCCGCCCCGCGGGTCCCCGCCTCCCCTCTCCGCCCCCGCCTCCCCCGGAGCCCAGCGGCCGCCTCTCCGGGTCTCTCTCGTCTCCTCCAGGTTTTCGGGTGCCGGACAAGGGGTGGCACTGGTCAGGAAGCAGCTGGAGGTGACACGGGACATAAACGCCAGTGGCCGAGCCGAGCCCAGCCGGGTGGATCGCTGGACGCTACGCAGAGGAGCGGCGGGAGTGTCCAGCTCGGGGTCGCCGAGCCGAGGTGGGTCACCGCGCGACCTGCCGGCTGCCCGCCCTCGGCTTCCCGGCCCGCCCGAACCCCCGGTGCCTGCCGTCCAGCGCTCCCCGCCGGCCCCAGTCCGGGGTCTCGGCTCCGGCACCGCGCGGGGCCGCCGGCTCCCCGATCTCTTTCTCTCTTTGTCGGCGGTGTTGTGCCAACCCCACCCCGCCCCCGAGGACTCAAGGAAGCTGAGATCCGAGCTGAAGTGAGACGGGAGCGACCGCGCGCCCGGCTCTCCCCAAAGCGCCCCGGGCAGCCAGCCGCCCAAGGTGCCGCTGGGAGCGATAACCTGTTACTTCCCCAAGAGCGGTTCTCCCTGCCGTCCGCGTGGCTGCGAGAGTGCGCGCCCGTGACCAGGTGTGGGGCCCGAAGGCGAGGGGTGCAGGCCGTGGCTGCGGGGCTTTTCTTTGTGGGAAGGGGGGATCTTAGATCTCCCCAGATTCGCCTGCACTCTCTCGCTCAATCCCGGAGCCTTTGGACGCCATGGCTCCAGCGCCGAGCGCGCAGCACCGGCGACGCGCGCTCATCTTTGTTCGCCGCCTCTGGCTGGTGGGGCGCAAGTTCATTCGCCCCCTGACCTCCCGGGTGGTGATCTTGTTTCTAACCTTCCCCACCCTCCTTAGGTTGTGTTCCACCCTCCTTAGGGCTAGCTAAAGGAGAAACCCCCGAAAGTGGGACGGAGCTTGAAATGGCTCAACACAGGGTTGGGACCGGAGACAAACAAGCGAGGGCTGCTTTCGGCTGTCTGGAGTGCAAGGTGACTCTGGTTCTTGCCCGGCCGTGTCCTAGGGAGAATCAGAAAGCTAGGAACCGTTTCCTCTCCCTTCTCACCTTGTCTCACCAAGTGCCAGGTCCCGGGACCCGTGAGCCTCCTTCTTTCCAGGGAATTAGCCAGACACAACAACGCGAACCAGACACCGGAGCAGACGTGCCCGCCCCGCGCCCTCCCCCCTGCGCCGAGCCCAATGGGGCTTGTAGCGGCTGGGCTGGAAAATCGCGCCCCGAGCGCTGGCGCCCCGGTGCTCCGCCGCCCGGCCCTCCACACCCTCACCACCCCACACGCGCCCTGCACTGGCCTTCAGCCACCCTCCCCCCTGCACAGCGTCTCCCCTGGTCGCCCCACCGCGCGGCCAGACTGGAGAGCCGCCCCGGGCTGCGTGGCGGGAGCGAGCGCCCGCGTCTCCCCCCCCCCCCCCCCGATCATCCCCTCCGCTCCACCCGGCCCCCTCCCCTCTCCTCCCCCCCCCCCCACCGATCGCGCACTCCGACCCAGCCGGCTCACTGCGCTTCTCTTCCCTCGCCCGCAACCAGGTTTTCGGGGAGCTTCTGCGCCCCCTCCTCCCTCCAGCCTCCCAGCCAGCTCCGGTGCGCTGGGAGCCTTTCCTATATAAAGCTCTCGCTTCTCTTCGCAGCCTGTTCCCGCTCGCGACCCACCCGCAGACCCATCCGGAGGACCCCTGACACTCGACACCCCAAGACGATCGAGCTGATGGCGTCCTCGACCCCTTCTTCGTCCGCAGCCTCCTCGAACGCAGGAGCAGATCCCAATACCACCAACCTGCGCCCCACAAGTAGGTCCTGCCCCAGTTTCCTATCAAATGGACTGCAGGGAAGATGGGGGCGCTGGGACGGCGCGAGGCTGCGCTGTCGGAAAGGGAAGAGGGGAGCGAGGACATGGTGGAGCCTGGGAAACAAATGGGGCTCTCGCCCAGGCTCCCCTCTAGAGGTCATTTGGCTGTCAGGGACGCTGGGTGACTCCCCGGGCGCCGGAGCGCGAGGCCCACGCCGGGGCCGGGCGGCGGCGGCCGCCGGGGGCGGCGCGGCGGGCTAGGGGCGCCCGCACACGGCGCCGGGGTTTTGTTGTGCGGTGTTGTTGTTTCTTTTCCTGACGGGATGACAAGGGGCTGGGGAGGGGAGGGGCGAGAGGCGCCCGGGAGTCCCAGCGGGACTAGAGTGCTCGGTCCCCGGCTTTCGTTGAGCTGAGATCGGACCTCCTCCTCTCCCCCCAGAGCTGTGCTCGAAGTCTATAATCAACGGAAATTTCGACGTTAATTGCAGCTTTTAGAAAACTCAGGGCCCCTAATTGCTCCACATTTGCGTCGAGCTACTGACGAGGGAGGGTGAAGCCCAGGGGCGGGAGAGGTACAGAAAACTGCTGGAGACGGCACCTCCATACTCCATACAATTAATCCCATCTTAGACGCAGAAAGGACACGGCGGGGGCGGCAACATTTTGCGTGGCGGGAGGTGCGCGGAGCCCGGGGGAGGCAAAGGTTTGGTGGCGGGGAGACACCACCCTTCTCCTTTCTCCTGGACAAAAGTGCTGTCCGCAGGTACCAGTCCTGGGGCCGGGGGACAAACAGGAATAAAAGGGAGAGATGGGGGTGGCTTTCCCACCGTGCGCCTCCCCGGCTCTGGGGTCTTTAATTTGAACTTTGTTCCTCTCTGCAGAGGCGTGGGGATGAGAGATTTGTTTTTGTCTTTCCAGGTAGGGAAGTAGTATCTCCTTACATCCCCCCTCCCCAAATCCACCAGCTCCAGACAGTAAGGGCATTCGGATTTTATTCAGGAGGAGCCTAGAGAAGATAGTGTAGAACGGAGGAAAGGCTGGTCGCTGAGCTTCTGTGGCGCTTTCCGTCCGCGGGAGGAGATAATTGCCCTCCTCCAGGAAGGCGAGGAGGTGTTCTTAGGAGGGGCTCCTCTCCAATCCTTTGGCAGCGACGGTCAGACAGGAGGCCTGGTCTCGAGTGCTCAGGCGACGTTCCAGTTGCCTTCGCAGCTCCCTCTTCGCGCCACCTCGGCGAGCTGCAATCACACACACACACACAACAAAGAGGGGCTCGGGAAAGCGGCCAGTCCCGGCGCACGTGAGCCGGACACGGGCGGCCGAGCAGACTCGGGAGGACCTCCAGGCCAGCTCGTCTTTTGTCTATCGCTTTGGCCTTGATAGATTTCTTTCCAGTCCTCCCCACATCTCCCAACCACCACCGTTTCTGTTTCTGGTTTTTGTTTCGCTGCTGCACTGGCCGGGCTGGGCAGCAGTGACATTCGTTAGTCCACCGGGATCCCTGTCCCCCAACAACGAACACCCAGATTTCTCCCATGGGCAGCCCCAGTCCACAGATGCCCAGTCCACATACGGCCTGGAGTGCCTGGAAACTACTGAGGTAGAGGCGAGAAATCTGAGGAGCCTTCTTGGAAAGAGCAAGCAGGCTTCTCCAGAAATATTCGTGAGCACCCCCAGGCTGAACTCATCCACCCCAAGCTTGGTCCTCCTCCCCCTCCCCCTGCAGACACACCCTGGAACCTTACTGGTTCCTTCAGAGTCTCTTGGGAAATGTCCTTGCTGCACCTGTGCACCTGGGCGCCTGTACTTCCCCTCTTGCTCTAGCAACCCCTGGGTGGCATGTGGATCCGTCTAGTCCCCTGCATTGGTGGTCTAGGATCCTGCTGTACCAACGGGGCCGGTTCTTGAACTCTCCATCTCGGTTTTTCTTACTTTCCTCCATAACCTTAACCTCCCGTTCTGAAAGGCTGTGAAATGAGCCTGAACTTCAATCTCTGCTGAGTGACCTTGGAGAACTCACTTACCCTCTCTGAACCCAGATTTTTTTTTTTTTGACATTTGGAGTGTTAGATCAACACTTGCCCGGTGGGTTGAATGGAGCCGTTTTGAAGATTTGATGAGATTATATTTAAATCAAGAGCACATGATCTGGTGGAAATAGCTCCTTTTGTGCCAGGTGTTGTTGTTGTTGTTGTTGTTAGGGTTTTGCTTTTGGGGAAAAAAAATGTTTTCCTGCTTGTCAGTGGAACTCCGTCTGTGGTGTGCAGTTTCCGGGAGGAGGTCAGGCCGTTTTCATTCTCCCGCTGGGGCTCTGTTGTGCCTGAGGTTGAATGGACGTCACCTGCCTATCACAGGCCGCCCCCGTGCGCGCTGGAGACCCGGGGTGGGATGGGGGATGGGGTGCTCCGAGGCCCTTGCTTTGAGGGATGGCGGAGGATTTCACACTCGCTTGCACCCAGGCTTCTCAGGCACAGGTCTGCTTTACACGCGGCAAGTTAACCCTAAACCCTGATGGCTTCAAGAAAAATCGACCCCTCCTGGGCCAGAGATGGAGACCCAGAGGAAAGGCTCCCGCTTGCCTTCCTGCTCCAGACCGCGCTGTCTCTGGAAAGGGCTGGGGAAAGGCGGGGAAGAGGGGCCTGGGTCGAGAACCCGAGGCCCGCCATTGTCTTCCCGACTCCCCCGCCGGACTGAAGAGCAGCCATGCGAGCCCGATCATCTAGTCAAATACTATTTTTCACCCAATTAATTCCTGAACTCTTCTGCGACCCCATTTCATGCCAGTTTATTTTAAGCTGCCACTCAGCTGGAGACCTGCCAAGAAATTATGAGACGTTTCGGGCCCAGATGCCCGTTCCCTTTCGGGGCTGTTGTGGTCACCCTTCCAGTCGGGGGGCCCAGACCAGACGCCAGGGCCTGGTCAGTGGGTGCTGAGCAACTCGAGCGCCCGGGGCTGGCCCTCGGGCGTGGGCTCAGCTTTCGCCCGGCTCCGACTGGGATCTCGGTGGCTGCCAGGCGGCGATCGCTTAGGAGCCTGGTGGGCGCCGGGAGCCCCGTCTTTCAGACTTGCAGAAACTGGGCTGTGCAGCTGACGCCCCGGGCAGGGAGGGAACGCACCTGGAGCTGGGAAGGCGCGGGTCTGCGTGTGGGGCGCGCAGATCTGGCTCCTTCCCCCTAACACCAAAGAGTTTTTATTGAGCGCCGAGGAAGAGCTCCCCTGCCCGCGCTGGCCCCGCCAGCCGCCCACGGTCTGCCCGCGCATCCCTAACCGCACCTTCCCCCCCCCCACTCTTGTTTTCAGCCTATGACACCTGGTGCGGAGTGGCCCACGGATGCACCCGGAAGCTGGGGCTGAAGATCTGTGGTGAGTGGAAGGACCCCACCGGGGTCCTGCGGGGCCGGGCTGGGGGGCAGCGTGCGCGGGGCCGCACTCCGCGGCGGGGCGCGGGGAGGTGGTGTGGATCCTTGTGCTTCGATCTGGTTTTCTAACCTTATTCCATTGTCTCTGTCACACGCACACACATTCACACTCACACACACACTCCAAGCCCAGGCTCACATCCCCCCCACACACACACACCAGACGGAAAGGGCCTTGTCCTCCGGAGCCGGTGCTCCCGGAGAGCCCCGTGCAGGGAGCGGCGGGGCGCCCTGTCCGGGCACGCGAGCCGCAGCCCGGCGCCCCCACGCGGCAGCCTGGCTCTGCTGCCCCGGCGCCCGCTCCGCCCGTCAGGCTGGGTCGTGTGGGAGACGCGAAGTGACCCCACGCGGGGACCGACGCGCCCCCTCCTCTTCAGGAACGCGCGCCCCTGCCCCCCTCCCGCCGCCCCCTCCCCCTGGGTCTGGGTGCATAGAAAGTGGTTCTCCCGCTTGGGAGTTTTGCCAGGAGATGTCATAATGGATTCAGATTTTGTTCTGGGGTGGGGGGCTGAGAGGCTAAGGGAAAGGACTGTGTGCAGCCCCTCGGTGGCCAGCCTGGAGGAGGCGTGGGCAGCGCCGGCCAGGGGGTGGGCCCGGCCTTATCTCTGTAGGCAGGAAGGAAAGGAGAAAGAGTAGGCAGAGGCCGAGGGAGGGGGACGGGGGGGGACGGAGGGGGGGTCTGGCACGATTTGCCAGCAGGGAAGGAAAATAGATCGGAGAGCAGGGGAGGGGAAGGAACTGCTCTCGGGAGACGTGAGGGCCTGAAATGAAAACGCCCAAGGGATGTCATTTTTTTTAAGGGAGAAAAGGAGATTTGTTCGAGGGGACACGGCTGAGTGGCTCTGGCTGAACAATGAGGACTTGCTTTCCTCGCTACATTTCACCGTCTAAAATTCGCAAGCCTACTCCGGCTAGGAAATACGGGTGTCCCCAAGGCAGGGTGTGGAGAGGCGGGGGTGGGGGATTAACGAGGGGCTTCTTAAAGAGCCATCCGCCGGCCGGCGGCTGCGCCGGGGAGATAACGGCGGAGTCAGAGCGGGGCACGCCCCCATCCCAGCTCCGGGGCGCACGGGGCCGACCCGCTACTGGACGCCTGTAGGTCCCGGCATCCCAAAGTAGTGACAGTTCGGAGCCGAAGCCAGCGGAGAGGGAGGGGTTATTTAGCGACCTTTGGAAATCACCACTCCCTTCTGCTTGATCGCATTATTGCGCCCTCCTTGCGTCTTGGGGAGGGTTGCTGTGTGCCTTCAATCCTGAAAAGGGGAGCTCAACTCCTAGCTCAACAGTCCGGCGGCCGAGCAGCCTGGAGGGGTCGGGTCCACTCCCCAGGCACGCCAGGCCGGTGGGCGACACCCGGGTGTCAGCGGGGAGCCCCAGCTTTGTTCTGTTAATAGCCCGCCCCCCCTCGCCCCCCGCCGCCATTCCCTGCTTAATGGCCCATTTCGCGCTAGATCCCTCCAGAGGCCTCGGCGCTCGCCTTCGGCAGCCGTCATTGTTCACGCAGCCGGGCCACTGCGAGAGAGGGCCCCAGCCTCCCCGGGACCGAGGACTGTAGGCACGGGCTCGGGGTGAAGGCCATCTGCCCTGCGATCCTGGTCCTGAGGGAGGATGGGAACGTGCAGGGAGTCCCCGGCCACCCTCTCCTGCCCCAACGCCTTGATGCTCTTGTGAGGGGACCCTTGCGTCCCAGCGCCGCTTCTGGGGACTCAGCACTTGTCCTCAAAGGGTAAAGTTAACCGAGCACGCGCGCGCGCCGGGGCGCCGTCCTCCGCTGCCCCGGAGCAGGGCAGGACCGGACCCAGCTCTGCTGGGTTTGAGAAACTAGGAGACCCTAAATTGCCACCAGCTGCCCCATCTAGCTATCAGCCAAAGCCTTGGGGGAAGAGAGTTCCTGGGTTGTTTCTTCCCTGCTCCGCTACACCCCTCCCATACATAGACACCCCAACACTAGTTTCTGGAAAGTTACAACCTGAGTGACAGGAGAAGCGGGGAAATTACCTACCTGAGGGGAAATTACCTACTGCTCAAACGCTGTGCCTTTGGGGCCACAGATTAGGAAGTTCCCATTAGCTTTGATTCTGAAAAGCGAACACAACTTCATGAGGATTTCTTTCCCATGCTTTAAGGCCAACTCTGGCTTTCCATTTTAATACACTGGGAGCTGAGTTCAGTCCTTCATTTTGATCCTGGTTGTACAACGCCCTCCTAACCCATACACACCACACACAGTCCCTCTCTCCCAGACCCTCAAGGTACCTGCTGAAGCATTCTTGACCCAAAGGTACCAAAGTTGATTTATTTTATTTTCACTTTAAGACAGCATAGGAATGGTGGTCCTCTTCCCACCCTCAAGTCCTTTTCTCTGGGCCACATACTCCCCTGTGTGACATCCTCAGTGCCTTGCCAAATTCAAACCCCATCCACCCTCCTCTTCTTCCCCACAGTCCAAAGAGTGAAGCTGCAGGTAGGTCCTGGGTTGTACCCTTAGCTCTGGAGGTAGTACCTCCCTGGAAGTGAAATCAGACAGAAGAAACCTATGGTTTGTCAAGAGCTGGACAGTAGCTGTGGCCTGATGGCAAGACTTACATAGAATGGGTCCCAAGGAGCCCTAAATTCTGGCTAAATTCAGTGCATCTTTGGGCCTCCATTACTTATTTATTCAGAGGTCCCACACTTGTTGATTGCTATCCTGAGTCATATTATTTAGTCCACACTACATGGATGTGTTTGATTTTGATTCATCAATTTTTAAAAATAGACCTCAAGAATTCTGTATCTCTGCAATTGCAAGGTAGCCCTCCTCAGCTTTTCTCTTTATCCTCAGAATGTGGAGTCTCCTGACCAGTTATCCATAGACTGACATTAGGGTCTTGCAGCTGGAGTACAGACAGAAGTAAAGTTAAGCTTGCCCCTGTCTCAGGAATTCCTGCTCCAAGAGAACTCTTCTGTAGCCAGGAATGTTGTCAGAGCACCCTCCTCTTCATTCTTAAAAGAGATGGCTGCTTCCAGATCACTCACTTGTAAGGATCCCAGTATTTTAGAAAATCAAAGCCTTCCTAAGCAAAGTAAAAGAAATGACAATGTACCTTAAAACTTTGCATTAGCTGGCTCCGGTGGCTCACGCCTGTAATCCTAGCTACTCAGGAGGCTGAGATCTGAGGATCACGGTTCAAAGCCAGCTGGGGCAGGAAAGTCCGTGAAACTCTCATCTCCAATAAGCCACCAGAAAACTGGAAGTGGCATGGTAGTTCAAGTGGTAGAGCGCTAGTCTTGAGCTGCAGAGCTTCGGGACAGCACCCAGGCCCAGAGTTCAAGCCCCATGATCGACAAAAAAAAAAGTTGCATTAGCTGAAGCCAGGTGCCAGTGGCTCACACCTGTAATTCTAACTATGCAGAAGGTTGAGATCTGAGGATTAAAGTTCAAAGCCAGTGAGGGCAGACAAATCCAAGAGATTCTTATCTTCAGTTAGCCAACACAAAGGCAGAAATGGAGTTGTGGGTCAAGTGATAGAGAATTAGCTGTGAACAGATAGCAAGATCTGTGTTTGTATGTATGTATATTGTTTACCATAACACATAGTGGCTTTTAAGACAAATTATTTTTCAATATAAGTGTGCTACCCATAATACCATCACAGAATCTAGATAAAATTCTGATTCTTAGTGCATTATAGGAAATGTCCAGCAATGTGATGTGAGTCCAAAGCTATGTCATATTGGCATCTCTCAACTTTATCAGGAGATTTCTAGAAGAAACTCAATGTAAACCAGACACAATATCCAAATCCTAAACTTAGACTTTATTCCTGAAGCGGGTTCCAAGGGATTTTGAGGTTCAGGGACTTAAGGCTTTCCCAGAAGTGAGTCAGAATCCAGTGGAGGTCAGAAGTTGGGGACTACATAGGTGGGCAGGGCAGACCACACGGTCTCTCCAGCCTAATGAATTTCATAACTACTGTTCTAAGACTAGGGGAACAGCATCAGGATTTGGGAGGCAGGTGATCAACCCTCCTGCAAATGAGCCTGCTTCTGAACTCTGGGGATTTGGAAGAGGGGGAACATAGAAGGAAGGCAAAGGTTATATTCCATCTCTGTACCCAAGTACGCAACTCAATTATAGCTTACCTTCCTCCTTCTGGCGTCCTTTGGGGTTTTGATGGCAAGTTTAAAAGGCTCTGGGAACTGTGAAGGGCCAGGTGTTTCTGCCTTCCTTTTCTTCCCTCCAAAAATAGACTCTGGCTCCTGTGTGTGGGAGGACTCTAATCAGCCTTCTCCTGCATCCCTCTGCCACCCAGCACCACTGAACTGTGTCCTAGGGAAGTAGAGCTGAATTCCCAGATTAACTTGCTTTCCTTTGCACCTCCTGGGAATTTCTTCCAAGCCTATCTAATGATAACTGTGATTCCCCAAGGACCTTTGTGTCTACAAAGACAGGTTTCAGGTCACCAAGAAGCTTTGTGATTCCCCCCACCTTTTTTTTTCAGGGTGCTCCCTTTAGTCCTAGGATTGAGGCTGCACTAAGGAGATGATAAGAAGAGAGTGGCCTTGAAGGCTGGGAGACCAGAGAGATCGGAGGAGGGACTGGAAGCTGACATATTCTCTAAGCCCTTTGGCTCCACCTTGCTCATTTGCAGATGGTGGGTTTTTTTTTTTTGTAGTCCTACAGGGAAGAGATTTCTCCTTTTCAGGGATTCTTAGAGGTGTTGTGAATACCCCCCTAAGATCAGACTCTGGCCTTAGAATTTGTTGAGTTCTTAGTAACTTCCTATCTTTATTACAATTGTAGTTTCCATCTGTCAGACTGTAAGCTCCTGGAGGGGATGTCTGTGCCTCTCATTTATCTTCATCTTCCTGTCTGACTTCATAGAAGACTGCTTTTCCACACCCACTGCTCATCTAGTCCTTGTAGAATTAAATGTCAACACCCATATGATTTAAATATTTCTTTTCTTCCAATACCTTTATTAATGAGGGAGAAGAAGAATCAAGAGGCATTTGTAGGGGGAAAAAACTGCGTTATAGGGTTGGTTCAGTAAAATTACATATTCTGCCCTGAAGGTTAGCTAGTGACAGAAGAAAGCATCTTCCCAAATTCCCAGAACCTCAGCTTCTTCTTCCCTCCCCTGTCTTCATCTTCCTCTTTCCTCTGCTGTCCCCACCCTCTTTCCCCTCCTGTCTTCACCTTCTTCCTTCCTTTACAGTCCTCATCCTTTTCTCATTCTATAGCTCTCCCCCTCTTCCCATTGCTGACCTCCCCCTCCTTCCTCTGATTGCACAGCACATAAATTCAGCACTGGCCACATCCTCTCTGAGGGTCCCTTCCTTCCAAATTCCATCCTGAGGCTGGTTACTGGAGTGGAAGCTGTCCATTTGACTTAATCCCGAGTTTGCTGTCACATTCAGGGAAGAGAATGGGCCTAACTTACTGTTTCTCTCTTGCATGACTGGGCCTGTACTACTGATGACACTTGGCACTGCCCCTCTCGGCCTGAAACAGAGCAGGGCCAGAGCCACTAGATGGAAAGCATGGATACTCACTGGGATTCCCAGCAAAAACAAGAGCCCTGCTTGGAGCAGACTGATCCAGCAGCTGACCCTTGCTGGTTGGGTAGTTTCCAGTCTCTCTGACCCAGCTTCCTCTGCCTTAGGCTTCTTGCAGAGAACCAACAGCCTGGAAGAGAAGAGTCGTCTTGTGAGTGCCTTCAAAGAGAGGCAGTCCTCCAAGAACCTGCTTTCCTGTGAAAACAGTGACCGTGATGCTCGCTTCCGGCGCACAGAGACCGACTTCTCCAACCTGTTTGCTCGAGGTGATCCCTCCCTAGCTCACCCACCCCCATATATACATGGTGCTAGCTAGTTGCTTCCTAATGCAAATGTCCTGACTTTTTGTCCCTGACATTTTACTCCTTTTACCAAGAAAGAGCATTATTCACAGTGAGTTCATACAGCTCACAAAACTGCTTTTCAGACTCTTTTCTCTAGTGCCTTGCTTTCACTGTTTCAGAAGGTAAAAGAGGAAAGTTTGTAAAACAATTCTACCTGGGGGTGTGGCGCAAGTAAGAGAGCACTTGCCTGGCAGGTGCAAAGACCTAAGATAATACCCAGTACTTGCAGAAGAAAAAAAAAATCACAACAAAAATCTCTAATTTCAAGCCAGATGCCAATGGCACATGCCTGTCATTCTAGCTACTCAGGAGGCTGAGATTTGAAGGTCACAGTTCAAAGCCAGTCAGGACAGGAAAGTCTATGAGACTCTTATCCCCAATTAGCCTCCAAAAAGTCAGAAATGGAGCTATGGCTCAAATAGTATAATGCCAACCTTAAGAGAAAAAGCTAAGGGACAGTGTCCAGGCCCTGAGTACTGGCACACACACACAAATAACCAATTCTAAAGATACATGCAGAGATAAATATAAATTTGTAAAATCTCTGAATCTAAAGGAATCTAACATGTAAAAATAATTACAATGATTTCTAACACATTTATCCTCCAATATTGCTCCCTCCAAGCTACCCTATGAGAAGCTCACCATATGGGCCACATAATCAAAAACTGTGAGACTCATTTTCCTCACGAGCTCTGTCCCTCACTGCTGCTGCCCTCAACTGCTCATCTTGGTTAGCATTTTTCTGGCAGCTCAAAGGTAGACCCACCACTACAACTTCTGGCAATTCCTATTGGGCCACCAAAGCCAGACCAGAACACTGAAACCTCTGACTGCCCAGGGAACAGACAGAGTATCCTATATATAGCCCAACAGCCTGCCCTGTACTAGAACTGACACCTCCACAGTTGTTGGAGTCCTACACAGCTCTCCTCCCTGGCTTTACCACTCTACCTGACTCTGTTTAGCAGTGCCTTAGCCCTAAGTCACCTCCATACATCTCAGGATCCAGGCCCAGATGTTAAGGTCAAGTTAGGGGTCCCGTGTCTTACCATCTTGAGCCAAGTTCTAAGTTACTATCTGAGTATGCTAGGAAGAACACACTCTCTTGCCACAGAAGCTTTATCCTCTGCTACCAACAGATGGAGCACAGCATTAAGGCCAAGTCAGGCAATGCATGTCTGATTCTCAGCACAGATATATACACATCCTGGAATGTAGTTAGGCCTGTCAGGGTATCAAGGCTGATATTAGGGATCTCTGGACCCAGGAAACCAGGTATGAGGAAGGGATCACATCTCTTTGGCTTTCCTCCATTAGACCTGCTTCCAGCTAAGAACGGGGAAGAGCAGACTGTGCAGTTCCTACTGGAAGTGGTAGACATACTCCTCAACTATGTTCGCAAGACGTTCGATCGCTCCACCAAGGTGCTGGACTTCCACCACCCACACCAGCTGCTGGAAGGCATGGAGGGTTTTAACTTGGAACTCTCTGACCACCCGGAATCCCTGGAGCAGATCCTGGTTGACTGCAGAGACACCCTCAAGTACGGGGTTCGCACAGGTAAGAGTGAGAGCCAGCAGGATAGGCAGGGAGTGACCTTCCCTCCATCTCACCCTGGCCAGTGGTGAGGGCAAGGCATGCTGGAGGAGAAGCGTGGACCTGCTGAGGGGAGGTGGCACAGTACTGCCCCCAAGAGCAGCTCTGGGTGGCAGCAGCTGAATCAATCCCAGCAAGAGTGTGTTGTGTCATCATTTCTTGTAAAAGCTTAAAGAGCTACAGGTACATGATAATAGGTCAAAGTTCCCTTTTTTGTTGCTTTAGGCTACTCGGCTTGTTTGGTCACCTTCTCTCCACATTCATGCATGCTTCATTCTGTTCATTCCTCCTTAGACTTGCCTATCACTGACACTAGATGTTTGGGTCCATGTTCTTCCTTTTTCTGAATTAGTTTCCTCAGGCTGTGATTACAAATGATCAGAATCTGGGTGATTTCAAGCAATGGAAATCTACCCTCTCACACTTCTGGAGTCTTGAAACTCAAATCAAGGTGTTGGCAGGGCCATGCTGTCTTTGGAGGTTCTTTGGAGATTCCCAGAGAGGATCCATGATTAGCTTTATCTGTTTCTGGGAATTGTGAGCATCTGCTTAGCATTCCTTGGTGTGGAGCCGCATCAGTCCTACCTCTACCTTCACTTTCAAAAGTATATTTAAATTGCCTCTTGTCAAAAGGATAATGGGGCTGGAGGCATGGCTCTGCCTCAGAGCGTCTGCCTAGCAAGTGAAAGTCCCAGAGTTCAAACTCCATTACCACTTTCAAAAAACAAGACACTAGTCTTTAAGTTAAGGCTCATCTTAATCTAGCATGACTTGATATTAATTTGATTACAGTATGAAGACTCTATTTTCTAGTAAGGCCATAATTACAGGAACAAGGGATTGCTTCTTGAGCTTATCTTTTTGAGAAGAATGGTTAACCTCAAAACACCATCAATCAATATTTTCTCTCTCTGTCTTTGTCTCTGTCTGTCTGTCTCTGTCTGTCTGTCTGTCTCTCTTTCTCTCTCTCTCTCTCTGTCTGTCTCTCTCTCTCCTTCCACATGCTACTCTAATCTCTGGAGTTTAGAGTGACCAAATCCTATTTTCTCTTTTTTGTTTCATTGGGCCTGAACTCTGGGCCTGGGCACTGTCGCTCAGCTCTTCAGCTCAAGGTTAGCACTCTACCAGTTGAGCCACAGCTCTTCTGGCTTTTTCTGCTTATGTGGTGCTGAGGAATCGAACCCAAGGCCTCATGCATGCAAGGCAAGTGCTCTACCACTGAGCCACCTTCCCAGCCACCCAAATCCTATTTTCAACTAGTTGAAAATGCAAGATTGCAAGGTTGTCTTCTTGCTCCCTTTTCACATTAGAGGACTGTTCTCTAATCAGTAAAGGGCTTACTTTCCAGTTGTATCAAATCCAGGGACCTTTTGGATCGCTGTCTGAGCTGTCTCTTAACAGAAGTAAAGTAGTTTCTATCTTCCCTTCCACAGCCTGGCAGTGGAAGGGAACTGGCAGTTCTTGGTACAGTTGCCACCACTGGGGAAGCCCCAAGACCACAACTGGCAGGCCCTTGTTCTTTCCACTTCTTTCTCTTTCTTTGTCTTTTATGTTACCTTTTACTCTTCTCAGTCATTAGAAGATAGATTTAAGATCAGGACTGAGAAAGATGGTGGAGATAAAGCTGAGTAAGGCTATTAGATGTCAAAACCAATGTATGCAATGGATTAATGAGGCTGGCCAAATATTTTTTTAAATTAGGAATCTCAATAGTTTTTGATGTCTGCCAATACCATTGGACCAAGGAAAGTTTCATTAAATACTATGCAGTCTCTTTGTTTAATTAGTAAAGTAGTTATCAATTTATGTATATTTCACATTTTTCTAATAACTAACTTATTCCTGATGGAAAGTAAGTAGTAGTATTTGGCTGAAATAAAAAATTGCTGGGTGAAATGTATAAATCAGGACATGCCCTTCCCCCCCCCAAAAAAAATAATTTCTAGGTGTGGTGGTACACAATCTGTAATTCTAGCCTCTCAGGAAGTAAGATTTGGATGCTCACAGGTTGAGCCCAACCTGGGCCAAAATTAGCAAAACTTAACTCAACCAAGGTATGGTGGCTCACATCTATGATCTAGCTACTTAAGAAGTATACTTAGGAAGATGGAGGTCTGAAGCTAACTCTAGTCAGAATTATGAAACCTTATCCAGGAAGACCAACTAGAGCAAATAAGAAGGGGCTATGGAGCATGACTTAAGTGGTAGAATTCCTGCCTATCAAGAAGAGATCTTAGTTCAAACCCCAGCACTACAAAGAAAAAAATGAATCAATTCCCCACGTATATTTCTTCCTTGATTTGCTTCCTTCCAATGTTCTGGAAGGAAAAGTTTTGGCCCAATGTTTTTCAGGGGTTTTGGGGGGGGCGTTGATTGATCGTGGGGCTTGAACCCTGGGCCTGCGTGCTGTCCCTGCACTCTTCAGCTCAAGATGAGTGCTCTACTGCTTGGGCCACTTCCCGTTTTCTAGTGGTTTATTGGAGATAAAAGTCTCACGGACTTTCCTGCCCGGGCTGGCTTTGAACCACCATCCTCAGATCTCAGCCTTCTGAGTAGCGAGGATTACAGGCGTGAGCCACCAGCAACCAGCTTTGTTTTTCAGTTTTTTTCCACACACACTTCCTCAAAGAGATAGGTACCTCTTACATTCATCATTAGCTACAAAAATGGTGTTGTCCCTTAAAGAAAAACACATGACTTTGTCATAACAGCATCTCATATCTCAAAAATGAAATGTTTCATGGGTAGAGAAACGTGTCATTGGCTGAGCGTATAAATCACTTAGATATTTAGTCTGCAACTATCTATCCATCTCTGATATTTAGAGCAACTTTGGGAAGCAGATATTTGCATTTACAGAGTTTATGATCTTCCAAGCACTGGAAAACTTTAAATTCTATGTTGTACTTCAGGGTATTTCCCTGTTGATGGTTCTGTGTGTATGTATATGGGGAGAGGGTATGTGCATGTGTGTGTGTGTGCGCTGCTACTGAGACTTAAATTCTGGGGCTTGCACTATTGTCTGGCTTTATTGCACAAGGTTGGTGTTCTGTCATTTGAGCCATTTTGCTGGTTAATTGAAGATACGATTTGTCTGTCTGAGCTGGCTTTCAATCTCAATCCTCAGATTTCAGCCTCCTAGGATTACAGGCATGAACTACTGGTGCTTGGCTTTTGGTGGAATTTTTAAAGATATTTGTTTATTAATACTCAGCCAAAATAGTAAATTGGGTTTTTCTGGTGAAAAGGTACTGCTGTGGATGCATTCTGCACGGGGATGTTGGCAATGTATTATTTATCCTTAAGAACTCTTTAAAAAATAACTACAGTATCATGATTTATTGTTTTGTTAAAAAGCTAAAGTCTATATTCTTTAATATGATACAGTATTCAGTGTTCAATTTCTCAGTTGTCTCATGAATGTCATAAAGGTCATATTTTGGCCGGGCGCTGGTGGCTCAGGCCTGTAATCCTAGCTACTCAGGAGGCTGAGATCTGAGGATCGAGGTTCAAAGCCAGCCCGGGCAGGAGAGACCGTGAGACTCCTATCTCCAATAAACCACCAGAAAACCGGAAGTGGCGCTGTAGCTCAAGTGGTAGAGCGCTCGCCTTGAGCTGAAGAGCTGAGGGACAGCGCCCAGGCCCAGAGTTCAAGCCCCACGACCGACAAAAAAAAAAAAAAAAAGGTCATATTTTGTTTTAATGCATTTGAATCAGTTTCTAAGTAAGTCCTTACACTGAAGTTGGTTAATACGTCTTCTAAATAATAGATTTCCTTCTCCAACTCTTTTTTCCCCTTGCAAATATTTGTTAAAAATCTAACTTAAGAAATCCCACAAGTCTTTCTTTCTCTCCAACCCCTTACCTGACATGGGTCACCTGCTTACCCATGTCCTGTTTTATCATCTGTTACATTCATTGAATACAGAGTTGAAGTTGAAATCTAGGGCCATGTATGGTGAGTTATGACTATAAACTTAGTATCTGGGAGGCTGAGGAAGGAAGATTTCAAGCTCAAGGCCAACCTGGGCTCTAATAGAGTTCCCCAGGGTAGCCTGTGCAACATAACAAGATCTTGTATCAAAAACATAAAACAAAAACAAATTGAATTCTAAGCTAGATTTTTATTTAATAGAAATTCTGGTGGGCGATTTTAAGAAAGAAGATTGTAGCCCTATGCCAAAGGGTTTGGGGGGGAGGAGTGGATTTGTACCTTACGTTTCAATGGCCAAAGAGATGTTGTTACAATTTGGGTCCGTCTCTGCGCTGTTCATATGTATGACTCTGCCATACTATGTGGGCTTAGTGCATCATCACATGAAGTGTGATTGTTTTTATTGTGTATGTTTATGCTTCAGTCCTATTTTAAGACAAAAGATTTGTGTTTTAAAGTTGTGAAATAGATACTGTTTAAACACATATGTGCATGCGCGCATCAGTTCTAGGGCTCGAACTCAGAGCCTGGGTACTTTCCTTACCTTTTTTGCTCAAGATGGCACTCTACCACTTGAGCCACAGTTCAAGCTAACACTTCTGGATTTATGGTGGTTAATTGGAGCTGAGTCTCAAGGTCTTTCATGCTCAGGGTTGGCTTTGAATCTCAATCTTCTGACCTCAGCTTCCTAAGTAGCTTGGATTACAGGAATAAGCTACTGGTGCCCAGCTATGCATATACCTTTAGTAAATTTCTTCAAGATTTGTTGTTACAGCATATCTTATAGATTGTCACTAAGCAAAGTGGAGTAAAATAGAATAGTGTAAGCTTCTTAGACCAGTCCACAAAAGCATCTGGAATCTGGCCCCAAATCTGGTGCTATATTCACATCAAATTATCTGTTCATAATACTTTTTTTTCTGGAAATCAGTTTTATTTTTGGAAGAGTCTTGTGGTGCAAGGAATGGTATCTTCTAAGAAACCATAGTCCAGTTTTCAGAATGAGAGTCCCTCAGATCTAGGCAAGATAGGTTCTCAGGGAAGGAAGTTAGACCAGAAACACTCAAACACTAGCTCTCTGACAGTTATTTCAGAGGCAAAAGCAATTTTCTACTGAAAACATAGTAGTCAGCAAATCTCTTTAACACTGGTTCTCTGTCACACATCCCTAGATAATCTATTGTGTTGATTTCTTCGTGACAGCTAAGCCAAGCCTGCTGCTGCAGAGTTGAGGTTTTTGGTGAATGCAAGGCGGCAAAAACTTGGCAATAGTCCTGCATTTGCTGAAAGCATCTCCAGTTAAAGCATCCCAGGCATTGCACGGGGCTTTCAAGTTGTGCAGCAGTGACAGTTCCTCCCCTGTTGGCTGGGCAAGTGAGTAAGGACTGGCTCTGCTCTGCCCATTCTGCAGAGGAGATGCTCGATTGGCTCAGCAATCAATCAGCTCAGCTACTCTAAGGGGCATGTGACTCCACATAGGCAAAACACACTGCTACTTCATGTCACATCTGTCAGAGACCTGGAGAGTAATGGAATGGCATAAAGCGTCAGAGCTGGTGCTTTCTCCAGGCTTGGTTTGGTTCACAGACCTAAGAACCCTTCTTGAGATCAGCATCCTCTTCTCCACCAGAAAAAAATCTTGATCTGGGGATTCAGTTCCTCAGGATTTGACTTGAAAGTTGAAACAGATATATTAAAAAATTAAGACTACCATATGCTTTGTGTAACTCAAAAGTTAATGTGACAGAGGAGTTCACCTGGAAATTAAGAAAAAATTATTGGAGAGCATAATTAGTTTTGTCATATTCATGTTTTTTTAATTTGAAAGCACAGTACTTTATTCATTCATTCCTTCATTCAATTCATTCATATGTTAGCAGTACCATGATTTGAAGGTGCTATGTATGCATGCTACCACTTGGTTAGTACAGGTGGATCAACCTGCACTTCCTTCTCCATATCTGTGTACAGCCCAATGAGAACACAGAATGGAGACCTCATCAATGTGGTCTTGTAGATCAGGCCTTTAGCTCTGAATATAGCTTGAAGTCTGCGGATTTTCCTTGATGCTTGCCTGTTACCTTTTTAGGTCATCCTCGATTTTTCAACCAGCTCTCCACTGGATTGGATATCATTGGCTTAGCTGGTGAATGGCTGACATCAACTGCCAATACCAATATGTAAGTCTCATAGATTCTTGTCATATATGCCATCATGATGTTTAACTCTAGCTAATTGATTTAAAAGCCCAATTTTAATAGTTTCATTAAAGTTCCAATAGTATTTTTAAGTCAGTTTTCTTATAATATCTTGGCTTTGTCACAGTTCTGGTTTCATAGTAGATTCTTGATAAACTGTTCTTGAATTGAAAAAAATGTAATTTAATAAGTATATGAGAAACAAACAGTAACTCTAGCTTTCAAAATTCAGTGTGAAATTTCACAGTGATAAACCCTCCTCTCTGAATAGTATATCACACTTTGGGCTGTGATTGTGGTATCCTTTTCTCTTCTGAGACATTGATTCTAATCACTTAGGCCCTGTTTCCTTTGTAATTAAAGCTGCCAGAAAGCCACAAATCAACCCAATCAACCTATTGCTTAACTAAAAGTTCTGAAACAGCTGGGTGCCAGTGGCTCACACCTGTAATCCTAGCTACTCAGAAGGCTGAGATCTGAGGATCACAATTCAAAGCCAACCTTGCAGCAAAGACCGTGAGATTCTTATCTCCAGTTAACCACCAGAAAACTGGGAGTGGCACTGTGGCTCAAGTGATAGAGCGCTCGATTTGAGCTGAAGATCTGAGGGACAGTGCCCAGGCCCAGAGTTCAAGCCTCATGACTCCCCCCTCCCCCAAAAAAGTTCTAAAACAAAATTCAGCTGGTACTGATACATTGTATATGCCTTCCAAAATAATTTATTATTTTGCTGAATTTGACATTGTTTCCATACTTAATTATGGGGGCAGACTTTCATTTATTCTAAGTTCTTGTATATCTTGGGAGTAGTACTGAGATTTGAACCTCAGAGCCTTATTCTTGCTAGGCAAGTACTCTATCACTTGAGCCATACCACCAACCCATAGGTTCTTCTAAATTTATATAAAAATGACTCTGAAGTTCTGGGGTTACAAATAGCACGTGAGTAGCTTTCTTCTTTTTGCTTATGTGGTGCTGAGGAATCAAACCCAGGGCCTCAGGCATGCAAGGCAAGCGCTCTACCACTGAGCCACCTTCCCAGCCCCAAATAACTTTCTTATAATCACCTCCAAAGCTTTCTCTGCATATGGGTGCCCTCACTAGAGATAAGAACAGGTAACAAGATATGAAGGTCATCGGAGCCTAGGAACTACTTTCTCTGAACACAAATGACAATGTTTGCTACTATCCATGGTACTGCATTTGATTAAAGTATACATGGAGAAAATAATGAAACAAATTATTACAACATTCTAATAATAGCATAAGAATGATAATGCATCAATTGTAATATTCAGAAGCTAGCTACCTATTTACTTGCTTATTTATTAGTTTATTTATGTAAAATACTGTGCTAGGACCAGATACACAGCATTCATACATGTTAACCACATGTTCGACCACCTAGCTACACCCCATTCCTACCCCATTCATGGCAAAGTAGACTCTGAAATATGAATTCAGGTATATCAGTAGTATTGTTTACAATGAGAAATTCCACTTGACATCAAGATAGAACACAAGTTATTGAAGCTCAAACTATTTTAGTTTTTCTAAAGCAAAACTTGACCTGCCACAAAATCAAAAGAGCATTTGAATATTACATATTGTTCATGCATGTTCCTAAATGGAACTACATTCAGGAACGTTTTAATTAATTAAGGATTCTTGCTTCTTTGGTTAATTTAAAACAAACATTGGCAAAGTTTTAGTATTAAATGTGGTAAGTGAAGGTTTTAAAGCTAAAAAGTATAAAAAATTCAACTGATTGAAAACCACAAATGGTTTCATGCTTCTTGCTCACAAGTCAGGTGTAAATTCATGGAATATCTATGGTGATCCCTGAGATTTTTTTTTTCCAGAAAAGCTGTGAAACAATTTTTTTTTAGGTTTTTAAACTATTTGTCATTGTTATCATAAAGGTGATATAAAAAAGCCTATAGTCACATAAGTCAGAAAACAGTATGTTTCATTTTGGACAGTGTTACCCCTTCCACCCAGTTTTTCCCTTCCATCTCCATCCAGATCCCAAAATCCAGATCAGAGACAGAACTGCTTGGTTGATCTCCTCAAACAAAGAATTCATCTTTGCAAGGCCTACTGTACTTTGACTTGTGGAATAAAAATCTAACAGCAAGCACAAGCACTATAATGTGCTAATTATAAGTTTATGCAAACCAGAATGCTATTTGTAGTGTCTAACACTAAGGAACAATTTAAATTAAAAAGTACAGTTTGTTTTAACTCAACAAGGGTTGGGAAGGTGGCTCAGTGGTAGAGCGCTTGTCTTGCATGCCTGAGGCCCTGGGTTCGATTCCTCAGCACCACATAAGCAAAAAGAAAAAAGCCAGAAGTGGCACTGTGGCTCAAGTGGTAGAGCGCTAGCCTTGAGCTGAAGAGCTGAAGGACAGCGCCCAAGCCCAGAGTTCAGGCCCCACGACCGGACCCCCCCCCAAAAAAAGAAAATAAACCAGAAAAAGCAGAGTAAAAGGCATTTATCCACTAAGGCTCAAGTACCCATAACAATGTAGGCACTGAACCCATCCAGTGTCTTCAAGTATGTGTTTTATAGACCCCTTGCTGTGGTTTCCCAATATGCAGCCAATCTAAAGGTATTAAGGAACTCACCATCCCTTTGAGTTGTTTATGACCTGGTGGTCTCCTGGTAGCTTTCTGTCAACCAGAAAGCTCTTACAAATGCTCCCCTACTCCATGTTGATGAAATAAAAAGTCCGGGCTCTTCTTTTACCTCAGCTCAGCTACAAAACACTAAACTGATGTCCCAGCCATCTGAGGTCAAGGCCAATCCAGCTAAATGACACACAGTAATTGCCTCTCAACTGAACAGTAGGCATTTATAAAATATGATCTGATTCTAACAGATCGATAGAGAAGGTTATTTAAAATAGTGAAATCATTTCTGTCAGTTGTAGAGACAGAGCACTGTCTGAGGAAGTAATAACTATTACCTAGAAATTGTCCTAAGCCAGTCCCACTAGAAAAGCATGAAATGCCCCAGTGTTGTAAAGCCAGGCAACATTTTTCCCCTGTGGCAATCCCGTCTTCAATGGGAATGATGTTAAAACTAAGTCTGGGGGAAAAAAAATGGCAAAAGAATCTTTCTTTGGCACAGTGTGATTTAGTTGGTTTTATGTTCTTTTTTAAACCTGTCCTCGCTGAGTTTGCCTTGAGTAATAGAGAATAATTACTATATCCCTTTATGTAGTCCTTTTTGCATATGTGTATATGTGTGTTGGTACTGAGGCTTGAACTCAGGGCCTAGACACTGTCTCTTAGCTTTTTTGCTCAAGGCTGGCACTCTGCCACTTGAGCCACAGTTCCAGTTCCAGCTTTCTGCTGGTCAATTAGAGATATGTATCTAATGGACTTTGCCTGACCAGCTTTGAGCTACGATCCTCAGATCTCAGTCTCCCAAATAGAATAACTAGGATTACAGGCATAAGCCGACGGTGTCCTTATCTGCATAGTTCCTTAAAAAGAACTATCCAGTGTCCTTGTTCAAGTGGCAGTACCACAGGGCTGGCTGTAAACAACATGACTGCCTGTGTTTTCATACTTGCTTCTGCATGCAGCTTTGAAATCTATTCATTCAACCAAGGACCAGTGAGTATCAAACAAACGAGCAAACAAACAAAAAATAAAAACCATTTGCATATGTGTAATTTTCCTTGGCCTGTACTACTCTTCTCTTCAAAAACAAGTCCACCAAGAACAATTGTGCAGACTGACCAGAGCCCAAATATAAACAACAGCCTAGCGTCAAACAGCTGAGCACAATACATAATCGTAATGGCACGATCAATCACAACTCTTTGCCATGAGGTTCTGACTTCAAGCACTGAGTGCTTTACTTCCATGAAAGTTACATAGGAGAAATTTCCTTTGGAGTTATCACTCATAGTACTGCACTGGGCAGGCTGTGAGAGATGAGCCTGCAGTAGGCAGTTCTCATTTGTCCTGGAAAAGCAGCTGTGATGGGAAGGACTGGCAGGTCTAGCTTCGAAACAGACTAACTGTGAGATATTAACACACATGAGATATTAACACACATCCCAGAATTTCTCTGAATCTTAGTTTCTTCATCAGGAAATTAGGAACAATAATATCCATCCTATAGAGTGGTTCTGAAGGATATAATGGCTGTAGTCTTAAAAGCCTATGTGTACAAGGTACAATGCATACATCTCTCATCACCCACAGGTCCCTGTGACCAGTTGAGATCAGACTGCTGGTTCTTTTCTCTCTCTAATCGTTCCTAGACAACAGAGGGTCTTATTAAGCTCTCCTCATGTGTGCTACCTTTGAAGGTAAAGATGTGTTATACCTGCCACATCAGTAGGAAACAAAAGCCTAAGGAGAGCCACAGTAGTCAACATGGGAGAATTTCTTTCTCTCATTAAAGACATCCTTCAGTTTGAAAGTTACCAAGGATATAGGTTTCTTTGTGCTGCTTGGATCCATATTGTAAGTGGCTCTACAGAGTTACCTCATTGTACGTGCTGGATTGCTGGAGCTCTAACCATCATTTCTGTGTTCCAGACCCAAGAGGGAAGGAAGAGGAAGTAAAGGAAGTAAGGGAAATAGGAAGGGCTGGCAGGCAAAAGAGGAACTTATTCTCTACTGCTACACACTTTTCTCAGAAGTCACACGTATTTCCAACTGTTTAGTAAATACTTGGCCTACAGCCACACCTAAGGAGGCTAGAGAATAGATGTCAGTGAACTACAGCTCCAGATCAACTTTAATATAGCAAGGGGGAGGAACTGAATATGGCTAGCAATGGCAGACTCAGGCACAATGAAATGACAGCATCTTAATAATCAAGTTGCCTTAGTTCTAACCCCAATGGGATGATGAGTTGGACCACTGACAACAGACCAACTCACCTCTCTGCTCAGATTTTAAAAAGGCCTAGAATTCTCCCATAGTGTCATTCCATGGCTGTCACCATCTCAGTGTTCTAAGTCCTTCCTTCCAGTCATGGCATACAGTCTTATGCTATAACACAAAGTATTTTGCAGGATTAGTTTCTTGCTTGGTGATTCTAAAATATATTCTTTTCCTCTAATTTTATCATATCTCAGGCTTCTTCTCAATCTAAATTTTACTTTCTCACTCTTGATTTTATCTGCTATAATTTAGGGAAAGAGATCCTAACCTGAGGTCCAAGTTGTAAGACAAAAATTTCCTAGAATTGTACTCAAAATCAAGTTCATATTGTCATCTTTTACCTAGAGACAGATTGCACAGCCTTCCTAGGATTCCCAAAGAGATCTGTGGCTCCAATGAATTCCAGACCTTGCTCTTCAAGACTTTCTATGAGATTAGGAGTACCTGCACCCCTGATGATAAACATGGCCCCAAAAGGGAAGGCAGTGACAGGAGAAGTATCTGGAATAGGAAACCCCATGGGAGCTCACATTCAAGGCCTCTTTGTAGTCAGCCATGAACCATTCTCCCAGCTTCCAGGAGAGGAAGGATGTAAGCAGCACATTCACAAGTCAGGATAAGCTTAGCATTAGCTGTGGAATATTTGGTCATTCACGAACCGCCAAACAGGATATAGCTGTGGTCAGGAACCAGATGCCTGTACCATCCCAGTAAGACTCCTCCTCCAGGTTAGACAGGGTGTACCAAAGTATTTTTGTTTCCTCCATACACAGGATGTCGTGTGGCAAAGAGCAGTCACTCAATAATATTGAACAGACTGAAAGAAAGCTTTAGGACTCAAGTACCTGGTATAAAGGGCCTGAAATAGATGAGATCAGATAGGAAGTGACTGAACTCTCTAAACTCTTCCTGCAGATATTCAGAGTAATGTTCCTGGTTTTTAGGAAGACAAATTCATGCAAATGTATGACCTGAACTGATTCAAACCGGGAAGCACAGAGTTGGGCTAACTCCCTGGTCTTCAGTACCATGTCTTCTCCCTTCCCCATGTGGTTCCTGCTTGACCATCTAACACAGCCTGCAGTCTAACTTAACTTGCATTCAGTCCTTGATATGGTTCTGATTTTACAGTGTGTGATTCCATTGTTCCTTGCCTTGCCCCCAGAGCTTTCTTATTTGGTGTTGTGAGACCCTACTGACATTGATACCTCTTCACCGTGCAAACAATTTTGGCCACTCTGATATTTCCGAAGATGCGTAGAAAAGCATTGATAATACCTTTGTCCAAGAATGGGTACATGCAAACCGTGAGTTTACCTCTTGGCACACTCATCAGCACAGGCTAAACCAGGAATCCTTCTCTTCTTCTTCCTTTATCAGGCCATCAGACATGAGGGAGTGTTGGTTGCTACGGTGATGGGGCTCAGAGCAGAACCAAAGCATGATTGTGACCTCCAGAGGTGATGGTAACTGAATACATGGTTTCCCAAGGTCTTCCTTCTTAATTTCTAGGGCACTCCCAATGAGAATGGACATATTCTTTTTTGGAAACAAAATTCCTCTACCAACAGGCAATATCCTGAGGGTCCTTTAGGATCTCTTTTGTCTTCTTCTACTGTCATGTGATTTTTTTCCCTCCATGATGAAAATGTAGTAGTTTTACCTGTGTCTTATATACAGCAATGATATCTCATCCTTGCAAATAGCTTTTCTAAGTCATTAAATAAGCAAGAATTTCCATTAGTCCTTAGCATTTGGTATTTAACCCAAACACCCTAGCCTATGGTAATGCCTCCTTTTGTCCCTTGGCTTAGGCAGGGTAGGCATCTCTCTTTGGCAAGGACAGTCAGCTCATCCCACAGACTCTAATGCTTTATAAGTTCAAACTAAAATAAAAAGGACAAAGAGCCTCAGAGCTCAGTTAATATCCTTTTGTCTTCTGGCTTTATTATCTGTGGATGAACTTTCCTTGATTTCTTTTCGGCCCTATGTTTGGTCCCCTGATCTTGTTTCAATTACTTTTCTACCAGATTGTGTCTTTGCTTTTGAATTTCTTTGAAAGAGCATGCCTTGCCTTTATATCAGTTTGTTAGGAGGCACATCAAACCTTTCAGGAGATCTGATGCCTACATTTATATGCTAGTTAACTATCTTGTTATTTGTAATTAGAAAATCATCAGTTTGTAATTATTCTTGACAGATATTGACTTCAGAGAATTATAGGTATGTAGCTGTCCTTGGAGATTATTGGTAGAAGAACTATGTAGATAATTTTATTGAGATCTTTAAAACATGGGTCAAAACATGCCATTTTCTTCACAGTCTTCAGATGTTTACATTGCTCTTAAAAGACAGATTTGGGCTCTTGTTTTTGCAGATTCTGGAAGTGTGAACGTGGTGTAATTATTTTTTTAATGTTTCAAACCAGTTTAAGTAGAACTTAAAATACTTAATTCTAAAGATAAAAGGGAACCAGATAAGTTCTTGTCTTCCCTCTATACCTCAATACACCTAGGACATCAGAAGCTGTTAAAATATCCCAGAGAAAACATTTCCACCATCTCTCTCAGTAACCTAGGCTGGTTTCTGACAATGCATTTCCAGGAAATAAGTTCTGTTAGTGCTTTTTTTTTTTTGTCAGTCATGGGGCTTGAACTCAGGACCTGGGAGCTCTTTTTGTTTAAGGCTAACACTCTACCCTTCAAGCCACAGCACCAGTTCCACTTTTCTGGTGGTGATTGGAGATAAGAGCCCTGCCTGAGCTGAGTTTGAACCTTGATCCTTAGATCTCAGCCATCCTGAGTAGCTAGGATTACAGACATGAGCCACCAGTGCCTGGCTATATGTTTTTTTTAACATTGTTTGTGCGTGTGTGTGTGTGAGAGAGAGAGAGACAGAGACAGAGAGACAGAGATAGAGACAGAGACAGAGAGAAAATGCACATACACACACACACACACACACAGACTAGAGCTTGAACTCAGGGCCTTCATGCTCTCACTCATCTTTTTCATTCAAAGTTGGCAGTCTACCTACCACTGAGCCACACCTCCACTTACAGCTTTTTGTTGGTTAATCAGAAATAAGAATCTCTTGGATTTGTTTGCCCTGTTTGCCTTTGAACTGGGATCCTCATATCTCTGAGTAGCTAGGGTTACTGTGGTGAGCCACCTGCACCTAACTTGACATCTTTTTTTTTTTAAGAACCCACATAGAAGTACTAAACCAATTGTCTGTGTTCCCCCAAATGAGTGGTTTATTTCCATCCTTCTTAACACCTTCCCAGGTTTACATATGAAATTGCACCAGTGTTTGTCCTCATGGAGCAAATAACACTTAAGAAGATGAGAGAGATAATTGGATGGTCAAATAAAGATGGTGATGGGATATTTTCTCCTGGTAGGTTTCTCATCTCTTCTTCTGATTATTTTCAGGGTTTTCAGCATGGGCCCTTGGGATTTGGGGAAATATTAAAACATGCATTTGTAGAATAATGACCTTAAAATGTTTTAGAAATTGCTTCCACTATTAATGCATATGAGTTATACAAATTAATGGTTTTTATTATATCATGTCAGGCCTTGATGATGTTAATTTTTTTCACCTTCTTCCTTCCTATCTGTATAAAGAAGAAGGCTAGGGAGAATGCTTTATCTTTATGAACTAATAATGGCGCTGCCTAAATCTATACAAACTAAGCCTGTGTCTGGATCATGTTAAATGGCAACATTTTGCCAACAGCAGTTTGCTATGCTGGGGGAGGGGATCCATTAATTGAGTACCAATTAACTAATGTCAGTAAGCCTCTAATTTACAGTAGATACAAAGACAGGTATTCCTGGAGGTGGGGATATATTAGAAACAGTGGGCTAGTGTACTGAAGAAAAGAAATAAAAAATAAAACTTTCTAGGCATTTCAAGGAGACCACATATTTGCTTATTTCTTTCTCAGGTAATTAATATAAATGACTAGTTTGACTTGGCTGGATCTGCCTGGATAGTTGCCACTGTCTGTCTTCTGTATCTTTATTTAGCTCAACATAAATTTGTTTTTGTTTAAATAAACATATTCAATCAGTTACTTCTAACACATGCAGGCTACTCTTTGAAGAGAGTACCCAACCACCATCACTGTTTCTTTTCATAAGTTCTGTTACTCTCATTCTCTTTCTGAACCCAGGGAACAGATTAACTTCGTTCAGTAAACAGATAGAGCAGAAAGTAAATGCTTGAAGGCTATGTGTGAAAGTGTGAATCACTTTAGCCAAATTGCCTACATAGTATGACTACCTATATTCTCAGGGCAGAAGGTCCAGAGGGAAGCTTTTTCTCTTGAGACACCAGCTTGCATTGTGTTAGAAACAATAGCTCAATGCCTCCCACCGTGTCTGCTTGCTGGCAGGGGGAGCCATATCCAACATGTACAGCATCATGGCTGCTCGCTACAAGTACTTCCCGGAAGTGAAGACAAAGGGCATGGCAGCTGTGCCCAAACTGGTTCTCTTCACCTCAGAACACGTGAGTTGGGGGCTCTTGCCCATGGAATGTGGTGTTTTCCAAGGGACTCTCCTAATTTTTAACCTCAAGTCCCTGTTTGTTGCAGAGTCACTATTCCATAAAGAAAGCTGGGGCTGCGCTTGGCTTTGGAACCGACAATGTGATTTTGATAAAGTGCAATGAAAGGTAGGCAGGGGAGAGTGAATATTAGGTTCTTGATGTATTAAATGTGTTCATCTGTTAAATTTGTTTTATTGTGCTTAAGGACTGGCTCAGTACAGTGTGCCAAGCTGCTAATGGTCTGTTGAAAATATCCGATTAAATTACTTTTTGCTGCTACTGCTGCTGCTGAAGGGTTTTTGTGAGCAATCTTGTTGATTCTTCATTTTAATTTCTCTCCTTTTACAATAATTACAGGGGGAAGATAATTCCAGCTGATTTAGAGGCAAAAATTCTTGAAGCCAAGCAAAAGGTACATACAATAGGATGCTTCAACACACCAGTGAATAATTTTCTCATATATTTTGTTTCTGACCTAGACAATAAAAAATTTAATAAAGAGATAATTGTATTTCTAAAGTTTTATTTTTAGGATCACTCTAAAATTTATTTCTAGCTGATGAAATTATTTGGCCTACAGCTGTCTGTACAAAATAACCATTTTGTGTTGTGAAAAGTGGAAAATTTTAGTCACTAAATCATTTTTAGGCAAAATGCTCTCCAATAAATCAACTACTCTGGGCATCCTGGAGATAGGGCCCAACTGAAGTTTTTACTTGTTTATTGTTAGGTATAATCTCATCTTAATAGATGCTATTTTAGGTTTGGATTTTGTTTAATGAATGCTTGCATATCCAACAGATGGGCAATAGTACTAGGCAAAGCCAGCCTTCACAAACTCTATTAAACAAAAAAATTTCATATCACATTGTTACTTCGATTACCTTCTTGAGCCTCCAGGTCTGATTGCACAAGAGGTGAATGAAGTGTTGCTAGGATTGAGCAAGGAGGGGATATGGGACTGAGCTTGAAAAACACCTATGACCTCAACCTGTCTTTGCTTTCCTATTTCACTTCCTGGTTTACTTTCTGTTCATGTCATCCTTTCATCCTGTGTGTGTTTTTTCTTGAATTCAGGGCCTTTCACTCTCACTTTGCTTTTTTTATTCAAAGCTGGCACTCTACCACTTGACCCACAGCTCCACTTTCGTGTGTTTTATCTTTTACAGTATATAGAATCAATTTTGCTGTTTAATTGTTTGAACAGTATGCTTTAGAGCAACGTGACACCTGAAAAGAACAATACTCAGAAGTGAAGTGAAATTTGGAGAGGTACCTGCCCATCACTCTAAATACTTATTATTACTCGTTCCTTAAGTATTTTGTCACATGACTTTCACAAAATGTATTCTGTCATATATTGTGTACTTTGCTTATTTAATTTCATCTCCATGATTAAGACTGACTTCATCTGCTCTGTTCCCTGAATCCCTAGAATTTACCACAAGACCTGTACCTTTTGTTGATAAATAAACAAGCCTAGCTCTGGTGGCTCACACCTGTAATCCTAGCTACTCAGGAGGCTGAGATCTGAGGATCACAGTTCAAAGCCGGCCCTGGAAGTAAAATCTGTTAGACTTTTATCACTAAAAGGCTGGAAGTGGAGCTGCGACTCAGTGGTAGAGCACTAGCCTTGAGCAAAGAAATTCAGAGACTGCACCCAAGCCCCAGGATCAGCACACACACACACACACACACAAATGAACAAATGAACCAACCAAGAATACTTCTAGTCATTGTATCTGATTCCACACCAGCTTTGTTGATCACCACTATAAATAAATATTCTAACAATTCTTCTATTCTTCTACTTCATGTGGAAATAGGGAAATGAGAAAGTATAAAAGTACTGATCACCTATCTCTCCACCTTAGGGATATGTTCCTTTATATGTCAATGCAACAGCTGGCACCACTGTTTATGGAGCCTTTGATCCAATTCAGGAGATTGCCGATATCTGTGAGAAATACAACCTTTGGCTGCATGTTGATGTAAGTGCTGTAAATCACAGAGTGGCTCAGTCTATCCAGGGGGTGGAAACCATGTGCTCTATGATTTGCCTCAAGCTGCTCCCAATACCCTAGTTTGCACCCCTCTGAACACCACATTAATTCTAGCCAGCCAATCATGACCATTACCTACTTACCATACCTGGCCACCCTGCAGGACACATCTAGCTCCTTATTGGCCTGTGGCTGTCTTCTGTGGCTCCTCCTAGAATGTGATTGGCACTGCCTGCCGGGTCACTTTGTTGGAATGAATGACTATAGAGGAAAATATGGCTAGTGTCAAAGGGAGAAAGGACATAAGGTATAGAAAGTGGTTGGGAGTGTGAACTCTAGGCTAGCTAGCTGCATCTGCCTACCTGTAACACTGTTCTAAAAAGATTATATACATGCTACCTGCAGGAAAATAACAAAGTGTGTGGAAGGAATTAAACTAAGATTTGGCCCCAATTTTCCCTGCAACAAAAAAGATACATTTTCATATGTGTGACTAAGTAGGTTTTTTTTCCTTTCTCTTATGATTTTAACTTTTCACAAATGGACAGTGAGGAAAATCTATCTTGCTATCAAGCAATGACCTGCAAAGGCTGTTGTGTCACATGATACATCCAGCTATCTAGTAAACATGTATCATGATCTCCACAAAGCCTTGCTGATGCTGGCTTAATGGGGCTTCCAAGTTTCTCAGGAGGGATTAGAATTCTACTCTGAAAAGAAGGAGGTGGCGCTGCCCAGGCCTTTGAGTAGCTTCTGGGGCTGCTCTGGAGAGCTCAGAGGTCTCTGGTTCCTATGCTCTTTCAGTCTTATGCCACAAGCGCCAGAGGCTCAGTCCTAGCCTACCTGCATTACCCAGATATATATAGGAGGGAAGTTTGATACAAAATGGAAAATGAAGCTAGGCAAGGTGGCTCATTCTTGTCATCTCAACTCCTTGGGAGGCTGAGCTGAGGAAGATTCAAATTCAAGACTGGCCTAAGCAAAATCAGTGAGACCCTTGTCTCACAGGTAGAGCATATCTGTTATTTCACCTGCTAGGGAAGTGAAGGCAGAATTGGGATCTGAGGCTACCATGCATAAGCACCAGACCCTACATCAAAAGCAAACTCAAAAACCTGGGGTGTGGTTTCATTGGTGACAGTGCTTTATTAAGTTCATGTCCCAGTAACACCAATAAATAAATAAGCTGCTAGAGTGTTGGGGTGGGAGTCTCTATGAGAGAAGCTTGTTTTTCACCTCTGCCATTCTCCTTGGCATCTGACTAAAGTTGGGGTAACTACTTCCTGTCCCTCCCCTTTCTCTGTCCTCACAGGCTGCCTGGGGTGGTGGACTGCTCATGTCCAGGAAGCACCGCCATAAACTCAGCGGCATAGAAAGGTACGGGCAGGCAACCCTTCCGTTCAGGGCACCGGATCACTCTGCTCCTCCCCTCCCAGCTCTGCCCACAGCTTCCACCTCCCCCTCCTGCCCCGATTCCCAGCATCTTCATTCAGACCCACAACTCTTCACTTGAATTCAGCAGCCATGTATTGAGCACTTATTGAACGATTGATTTTCCCAATCAAATGTGTCCCCCGTAAGTTCTCAAGTAGAAAGATAAGTCAACAATCAAAAAGCATCACGTCATTCGCTCTATAATAGGTGAGATTTCACGTGCCCAGGTAGGAGAGAAGAAGACTAACTGGGAAGGGGTGTGTGTGAGCTGAGTCAGAGTTTGCCTGGGGAACAGAAAGGTCCCTGGTCCCTTTTGCTCTTTTTCTTTGCTAAGCTAGCTGGGAAGGTGGGAAGGTGGCAACACGCTTGCTCAGCTCCCTGTCTTATTACAGAGACCATGACAAAGGCAGATAGGAAATAAGGGCATAGGAAAAAGTATTTCAGGCAGTGGAGATGGCAGGTGCAAAGACCCTGAGGCAGGACTTTTCTCGGCACTGTGAGGACCATGTGAGAGGCTATGGGGCTGGAGTGAGGTAGAAGGGGTCATGAGTGCAGGCACATTGCGGAGATGCGTGAGAAGAACGCATCAGTAACTCTCTGGCTTCTGCGGCTGTTACTGTCTCAGTTTTGAAAGACCTGGCTGAGACTGGATCTCTAAAGTATAACTACATGGCCCTATAATTTAGAGATCAGGATTTTAAAGGTAGATATGTTGACCCAACTGTGCTTAAGATTTCTCATGCAATGTTCCTTTTCCATGCTTGAATCTGGGAAAACTTAAAACTTAGGGCACTAGACTTTTTCTTTTAAAAAAAAATTGAAAACCCATGTGTGCAAAAGGAAACCAAATCCATGTCATGTCCCATGATATTCCACGTAGAGTCACTGACTTCATTCATACCTTCATGGTATTTAGAAACCTACTTAAGATAGTTTATGAGAGCCGGGCGCTGGTGGCTCACGCCTGTAATCCTAGCTACTCAGGAGGCTGAGATCTGAGGATCGAGGTTCAAAGCCAGCCCGGGCAGGAGAGACCGTGAGATTCCTATCTCCAAAAAAAACTACCAGAAAACCGGAAGTGGCACTGTAGCTCAAGTGGCAGAGCGCTCGCCTTGAGCTGAAGAGCTGAGGGACAGCGCCCAGGCCCAGAGTTCAAGCCCCACGACCGACCAAAAAAAAAAGATAGTTTATGAGATCTAGATATAATTTCTAATGACTTTGTACATGGTAGCCATGACAAAATTGGTTAAAACACTCAGCTATCTTCCAATTATGGCTTGACAAGAGTTCTTTTTCGTGACCTCAACATGTAGGGAACTTTCCCGGAGGCATTTCACAGTCTCATGAGGATTTTTTCAATAGGTGCTTGCCAGAAACAATCTTCAAACCTTCCTGTCTCTTCTTCTTGACACTCAGGACACATAGGCAACTAAACTATTTCCCCCTTCAAGGACCCAAGCCAGATGAAGAAGTAAAAAAAAAAAATCACAATCAGGGCCTGGTTCTGGGAGAGAAGGCATAGTATAACTCCAAGGCAGTAGTCTAGTTGGGAAAACATTCTGCACAGGAATTAGAAGTCTGAGCCAGCTGTGGGAGCCGGTCATCAGGAAGGAGTCTGTAATCCACTGAAGCAAGGTCTCCAAGTTTTCATCATCATTCATTACTTTCAGTTGTGTCTGAAATGGCCTAGCCAGTGTGTTTCTTAACCATCTAATTGTGTCTGACACAGTGATATGGTTGCTAGGAGACTATTCTTGCTAAGCTAGCATTACAGCCCAAACTGGCAAAATCATGTTCATTTAGCATTTAAGCAATGCTGTTAGGAAATCAGCCTAGAATAGCCCAGTGGATCCTTGCCCTTAAATATCCCATAAGTAGGTAGGTCTGCATCACCCCATCTTACAAATAAGAACAGAAAGGTGGAGATGAGCCAGAGTCTTCAACCAAGAGGGAGACAACCTAGTGCTTTTGAGCACCAGATCTACAGTTAGAATCTTGATTCCAATACTTCTAGATATGTGACTTCAAGTAATATAGTTAACCTACCTGTGCTTCTCTTTCTCGATCTAAACTAGAAAAAATAGGAATACCTACATTGTAGTGCTGGTTTGGAAAATATATACTTGTGTATATATGTGTGTGTGTGTATGAATATATAATATATTCCAGACACTATTATAAGCATTGTATATCTATTAATTTGTTTTATTTTTAATTTTGTACTGGTAAGGAAGACCCCCCCCCATTTTACAGATGGTAATACTGAAGCACAAGGAGTTATATAATGTTTCCTAGCTAGCAAATGTCAGAGCTGGGATTCAGACTTGAACAATCTGGCTTCAAAGCCTGATTTCTTACCTGTATTACCATGTTGATTTCTATCTAAGGCTTTAGGTATAAATGGGGCCCCTTAAGAAGATCTTCATCAATGGTGGTTATTATGGATGTCAGTTCCAAAGAAGACGCAATCTGCAATATAAAGCCTGGAGACTGCCTTCAGACAGATACATGTCTTCTTGTCTTCTTGACAATGTAGAAGACTAGGCATAGAAAACAGTGGTGGGGAAGAATGGTGTTTTCTGCAGCAGACAATTGTCTCCCTCGCTCCTGTACTTTCTCCTCATGATCATGTGCTTCTTACAGGGCCAACTCAGTCACCTGGAACCCTCACAAGATGATGGGGGTTCTGCTACAGTGCTCTGCCATTCTGGTCAAGGAAAAGGTCTGTAATCCTTCCACAGATACATCCATCCTTTCGAAGGCACCAAAAGGCAAAAGTCTGGCATCTTTCCATAGCACTTTCTGTGAAGTTGCAGTCCCCACTGTGAGACTGCAGGCTGCCCTTGCTGCTCTCCTCGCTGGCCTCAATTCCCTATTGGCTCTTGCTGATGGCTGCCCTTCCTCCTTGTTCAGTACTCAGGGCCCTTTTGGTGACTGAAGCTCTCAGGGAATTCTTGAATTAAGTATTCCTTCATGCTTGCACCAACATGAGGGCCATGGGGATGAGCCAGCCAATCAGTTATGTCCTCAGTGAGAGCACACAGTGCTCACTGGACAACCTGTGAGTTTAGTATTAATTTGTGGTCCCAAGAGCTGAAATAAATTAGACCAAGAATTACAATTACTAATTTAAGGCAACAAGGAAGGTTGACTGAAGAGCTTCTATAAACGCGTCAGTGCCATAGGCCCTTCTTCATACAGCTGACAATAGGACCCCATCCTCCAGGGATCTATGTAGCTTCATAAACCTGCTGCAGAATGGCACGGGTGCTTCCCTCCACTCCCACAGAGTCGCTGTGAACTTCACAGGAGGGCTTCCAAAGATTGGAAGACCTTTAGGGGTAGGGGAAGCAAAGCTTGAGGGAAGAAAGTTTTTCATAGTGCAAAATATTCCCAACTTTCCCACCCATTGCGGAAGCTTATATCCCTAACCCCAGCCAACTGAATTTTCAGTCTTTGAAACAATCCACAACAAAACCCACATGCATTTCCAAATGCTCCTTAGAAGCCAGGGAGGCATCTGAGTTGGGGGCATCTGAGACAAGAGATCATTTTCAAATGGGAGTGGCAGAAGGCAAAGGGGCAAGAGTTTTTCTGAGAGTGGTTTCAAAAAAGGACACCAGAACAAGGCTTCTGCAAGACCTCATGTGTGGCACACATCTCGATTTCCACTACAGGGGATCCTGCAAGGATGCAACCAGATGTGTGCAGGGTACCTCTTCCAGCCAGACAAGCAGTACGACGTCTCCTATGATACTGGGGACAAGGCAATTCAATGTGGCCGCCATGTGGACATCTTCAAGTTCTGGCTCATGTGGAAAGCAAAGGTATGAGGGGGAAATGTGGAGACAGAGCAGCAAAGCAATTGCACTCACTAGAGCTCAACAAGAGCCAATGATGTATCACAGGGAATATGCTGTGTGTATAATCAGTATCTAGATAATTGGTTTAACTATTTTCTTTGTGAATTGAATCACTTTATCCCTTATGTTAAAGGCTTTCTTGTCCAATTCAGTCTCCTCAGTGTGAATTATCATGAAATTGTCTTACAACTTTCTCTTACAACAACTAGAAACGATATCCAGTTAAGAATTTCTACAGCACTCCTTAGGGATGCTAAAATTATTTAGTGCAGCTATAGAGAAAGAGATAAAAGATAAACCTCTGGTGTTACTCTTGAGTAGAGTTCTTTTATGAAGTTTCTCATCATGGAATATATATGACAGATTTAAGTTTTATTTAAATAATGCTTTTTGTTCTGGAATATGCACACCTTTTTTATTTTATTCTTTTGTTGTGGGTGATGCAGTTGGAAACTGCCTACTCAATGCTCCTGAATCACTCTGTACTTACAGTCATCCCCCTCCAGTTACCTTTCTATAAGGAAAAAGCTAGCTATGGGGAATTCCCTTAAAACATGAGTAAGGAGATTACCATTGTAGTGTTTCAAAAATATTTTTTCTGCAAGCAGGTAAAGCAATTTTGATTTTATAGCTTTTCACCACAACATATTATTTACCTACTATAAATTAATTTTTGTAATCTCTATGTTTAAAACTGGATCAGCCTAATAGCTAAACAATAGGTTTCCCAGCAAAATACTTAGCTATTTCTTCTGGAAGAAAACTTTAGGAGATTATTAATATTTTTCCTCTCTACGTCATTTTGTCTTAATCTAGAATCTGAATTTGATTTCTACCACATATTAGCACAAGTATTTCAATGTATGTGTCATACATTGTAAGAAGAGAAATAATTCTCTCATAATGATCATATGGCCTCTTAAGAATAAATGTTTTCATTTTGCCTAACTATAACCTGTTGTACTATCTTCAGGAAGTTTGGCTACAATGTACTAGTTGCTGATGTCGATCCTGATGTAGGTTTCTTTCTCAATGGAAGCTCACCCTTTGCCAGCATTGGACTCTACCCAAGCCCATTAGCCATATATGAGCCAGACTTACACATCTGTTCTCCTTGTTAATTCCAGCCCACTCACCACCCCTCATGATGCTGTTAGTAATCAGCCATGCTGTCAGTAGTGGGAGCTATTGCATTATCAGTACACGTTCTTAGAGCAGTGGCGTCCCCATATGCTTTCTTGCCTGGGTGTGTGAAGGAGCCTGCCTGCCAGCATATGAGATGTATTTGTCCAAGACTTTGTGATGAAAATGGAAAGCTGTCTTCTAAAGTAGTGTCTTTCAAAGTGTCTCTGATGAAGAATCCATGTTCTGTTCCTTCCACCTGTCACAGACCAGTAAAGATGAATTGCTACAAAAATGAACTATAAAATTTACAAGGTATAAAGCACTTTTTAAAATTAACATCAATAGACACAAATTTCCTGCACTAATTGCTTTAAGAGAGAATGCTTAAGATCGATTTCTTTACTTCATCATCCCAGATGGTTATAGATTATGGACTAGTGTCAGTCTGAATACGACACTTTGAATAGTATTGTCCTAAAGCAACCTAGAAATCATTTCTAGTGCAGGCTGTGAATAACTAGCAGAAAGTCAAAAAGTTCTACTGAGAAGACTGGAGTAGCCTTGAAAGACAAGAACAGGCAAACTTCATGCCATTGTATGTAGAAATACAAAGAAGCTATATACTTGTAGATTGTTCTTCCCAGTTATCTCCAAAATAGACCAAAACAGCATAACCTTTCCAAAAGACCATCACAGAGAAAGGCAACTCGGTACCAACAAACACAACTTTTCTCTTTAAAACAGGGCACTGTGGGATTTGAAAATCAGATCAACAAATGTCTAGAGCTGGCTGAATATCTCTATGCCAAGATTAAAAACAGAGAAGAATTTGAGATGGTTTTCGATGGTGAGGTAGGTGGTCATTACGGGCTGGATATACAGCACCTCTAGAAAAACTATTGAGGAAAGCTCCTGAAGCCACAGCCCCCACATTGCCACACGCTGCCTCTGGCCTTTCCTTCTTAATTCCCTCCAAGTTCATGAACTTTTCTCTGAAATCACTGGAGCTACTTCTCCCCACTCACCACTTTTCATACCATATAGCCTCAGCTATCCCTTTTCAGATTAGTCTTTCCATGGCAGGTCTGATTCCTCATCGTTCCTGGCTTTGTCTTATATTGGACTCTATAATAAAGTATTTCTTACAACCAAGAAGCTTAGAGCAAGACTGGCTAGAAAACAAGGGTCTACTTTATGTACGTACATTCATTATGAGGAGAGCCAGATAAAATTCTCTCTGTGCTGAGTCCACATCCTCATTACACACAATAAAATGCCATACCAAAGTCTCTGTGTGTTCACATGCCAGGGGCTGGGCATATATTATTGGTCAAAGCACTCACTCTCTTTGCTCTAATGGAATTCACAGTTGAATAAAGATAGAATCAGAACCAGTGCCAATAATAGAAAATCCACTCATAACCAAGTGTAACATATAACCCCATCAACATTCAGCATCTGTTTATTTATCAGGCAACATCAACTATTAGGAAAAATACCTGAGAGTCACCAAATGAGCACAGAAGAGCGCTAAGCTGTCAAAAATCAATGTTCTAGTGCTTATATCTCCCACCAATGGAGCTTTACATAATTCTTTATGTTATAGTTACATCTAGACAAAGATTTTTAAGCACATACATGAGGTCTCAAACCAGCTAGAGGCAGCCATGGGATCAGCAAATAGGTGATACAGTTTAAAAACTGTATCATCAGTATCAAAAATAAATAAACTATCATCAGAGTATTGTGTAAATGTGTGCTCTATAAGTGAAAAATGGACAGTGCCTTTTTAAAAACTGCACAAATGTATTTAGACATTTCAGGGTTTGAAGGTGGTAACTTCAGTTCTCTAGAAACCTGATTGTGGGGAATGGCATTTTTCTGCTTCATATATTTACACGTAACATTGATGACATTGTCTTTGAGTTAGACATCAGGCCTTTTTTTGTTCTGAGAAACAGTCCAGAGGTACCTATGGGTTTGGCAACCATTTTCTCTCAAGTTCTCATAGTTTTATTGTTTGTCTGTTTGTTTAAAAAATCTCTGCAGCCTGAGCACACAAACGTCTGTTTCTGGTACATTCCACAAAGCCTCAGAGGTGTTCCAGATAGCCCTGAGCGACGGGAAAAACTACACAGGGTATGGACTCATCTAATTCTCTTCAGTTTCTCTGGCTAGTCAGGACACCTACATTCCAATAAGCCATTCTAAAGGGAGAAAACGTAAAACATCTTACGGTAGGCTTCTAGTAATGGGGTACTAATTAGCCATCTTGTTAATAAATTGAGATCTGTATTGTCCCATTGCTACAGTTCAGATACAACAAACACCTCTAAGGATGCATCTCCAGCTTAGGCTGGTCTTCATTACAGAGGCTCTGCAAAGCAACCAAATGATTTACACACTTCTAGGAAGGGTTGGGTTTGTTGCTTTTTAAAAAAAAATTCTTAAATTTAAACTGTGTCTTTACTAAGTCTAATAGTGTTTTATCTTAGCTTTTGATTTCCTATATCTAGTTTGTGCATAATCAGAATAATTGATGTATATTTAATTGCGGTTCTATCTCATTGATCCAACCATTGGACAAATATTTGTTAAACACTGTCTATGTGGCAGACAGTCTCCTAAATGCTGAGTTGTATTGCTTAGGGGTTTTTTTGCCTTTGTTTTTTTTTCCCCCTTTGGGATTTTATTGTCATTGTTCCATGACTTACTTTGAAAGTTCAGCCACCCAGTACTTTCTGAGGAAATTTATGAGAGGGTAGACTTAAATAGTCACTAGATACTATCCAGTAATGACTCCTGGATCTCAAATATTTCTTTGCTTTATGTATGTCAGTACCAACACAGGTAGTAAAACCCAGATTGGGCTGAAGTGTTTAAACACAAAGGGTACTCATGCCAGTGTTGGGTTTTGTTTTGTGTTCCCATCGCAAGGTGGCTCCAAAGATCAAAGCTCTGATGATGGAGTCAGGCACCACTATGGTTGGCTACCAGCCTCAGGGAGACAAGGCCAACTTCTTTCGGATGGTCATCTCAAACCCAGCCGCCACTCAGTCTGACATCGACTTCCTCATTGAAGAGATAGAAAGACTGGGCCAGGATCTGTAATCACCCTTTCCAGAACAGGAGTTGAAGGGAATTTCCTTTCTTCTGGCCCTCTAGAATAAACCTCTATCCCTTGTTAAAACACCTAGACCATTTCATTGGAGGAAAATATAGTATCTTGAAGAATATCCCTTACAACTTACTTAAGCTCGTTTGTTAGAATTAGTGGGAAATGATGTTTCTTTTTAATTGCACATTAGGGTCCCAGTATATATGTACAGTTATATATACCTCTCTCTCTGTCTCCATACATAGATGTATGTATAGTAGGTGTGGCTTGGTCCTAGATCACAGCATGTCTTATGGCCCAGAGAAATAGCTTCACCTTCAGCAGTTATTGAGGGGCTAAATATGCCACAAGCCAGTTTGCCCAACAACCACAGGAAGAATGGCTTTCCAAACGCTGTGTCCTAGGGACCAAGAGAAATGTGGTCAGTGAGGACTGAAATCGCTGTCAACATCTCTCCCACCTGATGTCATACAAATGAGAAAAAGCACTATGAGATGAAGAGAATCACGCCCTGCCTATTTGGGTCCTGTTAGGGGAGAATTGTAGCTGAGTCCTTGTTACAGGTGTACTATTGCCATTATTTTTAGAGATGTAATTTGTGGAGATTGTATATATTCCTGTTGTCTGATCTTGTGTGATGGTGGAGAGAAACACATATAATGATTTCAATGACTGTTTAATTGTAGATCAGTGAAATGTTTGCTTATTTATATTCAGAGATTTGCCATGTTTAAAGAGACATCTTGTATTTTCTTCTCATTTGTAATGTATCTTATTTATATATTAATGAAGTACGTTCTGAATACTGTTTATGGTATTTCTGTGCAATTGTGAGCCAAAGAGAAAAGATTAACATTTGTGAGACTTGTATTTATATTAGAGTGCCCTTAAAAACGATTTAAGCATAAATGTACTATCTGTGAAAGAATTCATACTGTACATAGAATCATACATATGGAAATCCTATTACTCCAATAGCTTCTGCTCTTCTCTTATCCTGTCTGGCTATATATCTGGTGTCCTCAATGCTTTTCTAGTTAACTCTTCAACAATAACTAGATCTCCTGTAATTTTGTAGTAGTTCATGACCAATCTCTGTGACTCGCTTAGCTAAAACCTAAGGCAATGTTTCTGAAGACCTTCCCAACATTTCCAATAATTAAATAGTCGCAAGACTGTTTTTGAAGAAATGAAATCCACACTGTGCATTTTAGAGTATGCAAGAAGAATATAAATAAATAAATAAATAAATAAATAAATAAAATGTTCTCCATGGAGAATTTAAACAAAAATTTTGTCTCGTTTGTGTTTTGTTTGTAGAGATTTCCAGTTATTATTACTGGGATTAGCCCCAGCTAGTCACCTTTCAGTAATGGCCTTATATCCTCAACCCATTGTCATAGGTTCCTGAGCCTCTCATTTATGAAGTCCGTATTATCGGAGTTAAACAAAATGCATTTCTGTTCATTCAGTCATTCAACAAGTGCTTTCTTCCTTTGAATCAATCACTGTTATACACACTGGGATTACAGTGCTGTGCATGGCACACAAAATTTTCTTCTAGAGCCAGGTGCCATTGGCTCCTGTCTATAATCTTAGCTACTTAGGAGGCTAAGATCTGAAATCTTGGTTCAAAGCCAGGCTTGACAGACAAATCTAAGAAACTTTTATTTCCAATTGACCAGCAAAAAGCCTGAACTAGATGCATAGCTCAGTGGTAGAGCAAGCAGGCATGAACAGAGAAGCCAAGCCCTGAATTCAAACCCCAGGCACACACAAACAACATCAAGAAAAATCCTTCTAGTGAGGCTCATAGGTTCTTTAACATCCAAATACCTGTAAGATCAAAGAATCCCAACTTCTTGCTAACTTCTCAATTAATTTCCTCAAATATATTTCAGTTCTGGATCATTAGGAAAGAGGGCCCAATTTTTATGATAGTCTATTAAGCTATAATCAGTACTACTTCATTCATTTAGCCTATGAAGCTTTCTCTATTTAGCACATGTTGGGAATAGAGAAGAGTCATTCATAATTAGTGTAAGTGACTGCTCACAGAACTATTGTATTCAGCACACTGGACTCCCTGAGGTGATCAGAAAACTTTTTTCTTCCTTCTCACATTGTTCCTTCGCATCTTTGCTGATTTCTCCCCACAATTTTTAATTCAGGCCTGTCTTCCAGCTTTGCAAGGCTTCAGAATTTTGCACAACATAGAATCCTGTCTCCCCTCAATCTGCCACTGCTTCAGGCTGAAAGCCCAGAGTGGCGGGAGGCTGGTGCCAGGCTGAGTCTCCTTTTTCCTTACCTCTTCCAGCTATCCTCCTAGCAACTGTATTTGTTCACAGAGTCAGGCCAGGTAGGTGAGGAAGGTCAAAGTAGCAAAAGCACAATTTTACATTGTTGTGAATTGGCATTTGGCATTAGGGTCCCTGAAATGTGCATGACATTTTTGTGTGAATATAGTTTACATTTGATTTGGATAATACATAGATGTAGGTTTCTTAGATCATATGGTAGAAGTCTTTTTTTGTGCCAGTCCTGGGGCTTGAACTCAGGGCCTGGGCTCTGTCCCTGAGCTGCTTTTGCTCAAAGCTAGCACTGAGTCCCAGTGGCAGGATTTCTGGCTTTTTCTGAGTACTTCATTGGAGATAAGAGTCTCACAGCTTTTCCTGCCCAGGCTGCCTTCAAACCACAAAGCTCAGATCTCAGCCTCCTGAGTAGCTAGGATTATAGGCTTGAGCCATATGCACCCAGCTAGTAGGAGTATTTTGTCTTTATAAGAAATTGCTAGCTAGGCATAGTGCTACATATATATAATCCCAGCTACTCACGAGGCAGAGGCAAGAGAATCATGAGATTGAGGCCATCCTGGGCCAAGAGAGTGGTGAGACTCTATCTTCAAGACAAAATAGAAACAAAAGGGTTAGGAGTAGCGCATGAGGTAGAGAACTTGCCTAGCATGCCTGGGCTCAAGCCCCAGAACTACCAAAAAGAAAAGAAAAGAAAAAAGGACAGAAAGAAGGAAGGAAGGAAGGAAAGAAAGAAGGAAGGAAGGAAGGAAAGAAGGAAGGGAAGAAAGAAGGAAGGAAGGAAAGAAGAAAGGAAGGAGGGAGGGAGGGAGGGAAGGAAGGAAGGCAGGCAGGCAGGAAGGCAGGAAGGAAGGAAGGAAGGAAGGAAAGAAGGAAGGAAGGAGGGAAGGGCGGGCTACATTGTTCGCCCACTGTGGCTGTATTATTGCATCCTCACTAAGAATGCATGGAGTTTTTCGGTTGGTCCATATTTTTCCTGAGACCTTGGTATTGTAAACTTAAAAATATCAAGTATTCTCTCAGTAATATCTTGTGGTTTTGATTTGCTTTCTTATGTGTGAGTGTGTGTGTATGTGTGTGTGTGTGTGCGCGCGCGCACTGCGGTATTGTGGGTGTGTGAATCATCTTTTAAAAATTCTTTCCATGTTCAGGTGGCACATGCCTGTAATCATAGCCATTCAGGAGGCTGAGATCTGAGGATCTCTTTTCAAAGCCACCCCAGGCAGACAAGTCCAAAAGAATCTTATCTTCAGTTAACCAGCACAAAGCTAGAAGTAGAGGTGTGGCTCAAGTGATAGAGCGCCAGGCTTAAGCAGAAAAAACTAAGCAAGAGCACAAGGCCAAATTCAAGCCCCAGTATTAGCAAAAAAAAAAAAAAATCTTCCCTGTCACAAAGACATTTGAGGATTTATATTTAAGAATGTAAGTCTTGCCGGTTATATCTGTCACTTGTAAGTCTATAGTCTACCTTGATTTTGTGGTTTGGTTCTTCCTTGACAGTGAAAGAGCTATTATTAGCTCCCTCGTGTTTCATACAAATTTTAGAATGAATTCAAGTTCTACAAAAATAAATACTGGGCTGGGAAGGTGGCTCAGTGGTAGAGCGCTTGCCTTGCATGCCTGAGGCCCTGGGTTCAATTCCTCAGCACCACATACGCAGAAAAAGCCGGAAGTGGTGCTGTGTGGTAGAGCACTGGCCTTGAGCTGAAGAGCTGAGGGACAGTGCCCAGGCCCAGAGTTCAGGACCCACAACTGGGCCCCCCACCAAAAAAAAATCTGTTGGAATTTTTATTGAAGTTGTATTGAGTCTGGAGGTCAATTTAAAGAAAATATTATTTAGATCTTATTTGATATTTAATATCTTTGCAATATTGAATAATCAAAAACATAGTGCAGATCTTTTAAATTGTATTAATTTATTTATGATACTAGGGGTTAACTCTGGGTTTCAACTCAGGCTTTCACCTCAGGCTTGCTAGGCAGGCAGTCTACTGCTTCAACCATAATCCCCACAATCCCTAGGATATGTTATTTAATTAGTAATCTCCAATGTCTTTCAATAAATTTCCATGACAAACATGTCCAGATTTTGACATGTACATTTCTAGGTGCTTTTTTTAAATGTCGGTTCTGAGGCTTGATGGAATTCAGGGTCTCTCACTCTTGTTTGGCTTTTCCACTGAAAATTGGCACTAAACCACTTGAGCCATACCTCCAAGTCTGTCTCTTTGCAGGTTTACTGAAGGAAAGAGTCTCACAGCCTTCCTTCCCAGACTGGCTTTGAACCAGTACCCTCAGATATCAGTCTAGTGGCTAGGATTATCGTGTCCAGCTCCTAGGTACTTTATATATGTTGTTATCATTTTATTTTTTAAAAGTTGTTCTCTTTTTTTTTTTTTTTTTTGGTGTTTGAGCAGAGTCTCACTATGTAGCTCAGGCTAATCTAGAACTGACAATCCTACCTCAGCCTCCCAAATACTGGGATTACAGGCAAGTATCACGACATATTACCAAAAAAATTTCTAAATGATGGTTGTTGATATGAAGAAATGTAACTGCATCTGGGGTAATGATTTTATATTTGGAAAGCTAAGTTTCAAATAATTTTGTGCCATTTATGGATAATGACAGATTGGCTTATTTAAATACTTCTTATTCTTATGCCTTTCTTTTCCTCAATATACTGCACAAGCCAAGAAATGCAGACAGGGTAAGAAAGAAGGGTGGTGAGTTCATATCCTGGCATTAGAGAGAAGACTTCACCTCTTGCCTCTTAGTTTTGTTTCTGGGTGGGTTTTTTGTTTTGTTTTGTTTTGTTTTTCCCAGTCCTGGGGCCAGACCTCAGGGTCTGGGCACTGTCCCTGAGTTTCTTTGCTCAAGGCTAGCACTCTACCACTTGAGCCACAGCACCACTTCCGGCTTTTCTGTGTATGTGGTACTGAGGAATTGACACAGGGCTTCTTGAATGCTAGGCAAGCACTCTACCACTAAGCTACATTCCTAACCCCTTCTGTTGGGATTTTGTAGATGCCTTTTATTCCTAGTTGCCTAAGGTTTCTGCATTACAAATGTACTAACTAAACTATGGTATATATTCAGGAGAGATTTCCAAAAGTGTAACTCCTTTGAACAATTAACTTACAGTCTAATAAAATCAATATTTAGTATGGGTGAGGGCAAGTGGGGGATAGAAGATGAACAAATGAAGGGAGGAAGGGTAGGAGAAAGTAGTTATAATATTCAACATGTGAAAGTGAAACTAGGAAAATTGAGGGGTGGGTGGTGTTGGGAGAGATGGAGGAGACTGATAAGAGTGACATGGATCAAATTGCATTGTACTCATAAACTGACATATTGAATTGAAACCCCTTTGGAAAACTACTTAACAATAATATAATTAAAAAGTTCATTAAATGAATGAATGTTTAATTTCATCAATGACATTTCCTGCATTGGTTGGGATGACTTGTCTTCTTGTGAATGTGTTATTATTCATATACTGTTTTCCATGCTGTATTGAGTCACATGTTGCAGATTGCATTTTGCTAGGAATTTGCACCTATTTAAATTTTCAGATTAACTGGCATGCTGTTGGCCATAGTATCCTTTTCGTAAAATCTGTTTTAGCTAGAGTTATATTCCCCATTTTTTCCTATTAGTGTTACCTGTGTCTTTTCTCCCTTTGGTATGGATTAATTTCAGAAGAGTGATGGTTTCCTTAGGTTTTTCAGAAAGCACTTTGTCTTCTACCATACCATGAAATGTAGGACTGCATTTTACCACATTGATTTCTCCTTCCCTGTTTCTTCTTTATTTTCACTTTTTTTTGAGTGTTATCTGCCATTCTTCTTTTCTAACTTCTCAGTTTGCAGGTCAATAATTTTGAGCTTTTCTTCTATTTTCCTTTAAAGGAAGCATTAAAAAAATAAGGCCACGGTTTAGCTCAGTGATAACTAGTATGTAATATCTAGTATGCATGAGGTCCTGGACCTGAGCCCCAGCACCACTAAACAACAAAAAGCCAAAATAAAACAAGAAGCCCATGTTGCCTTGAAGGCATTCTTTAGCTATATGCTACATGTTGAGGCATATACTATTTGTTACCATTCTATTTCTACATATAGTAGATTCTTCAGTTTTTCCTTATTATTTCTGAATTTTTTTCTCTTAGTAGTAAACAAGTTTATAATTTCCATACTTTTTGGTTTCTGTCACTGTATTAGTAACAACTGACTTTTTGTCTGATTTGTCTACTATTACTACAGCTCTACCATACTTATTTATATCAGTCTTTTCCTAGTACATATTCTGTTTTTTTTTAATTAGTATTTTATGACCTAAAGTTTCAGGTTTTGCCTGTAGCTGGAGTTTGTGGGGAGTCTATCTTTTCTTTCTTTTTAACCAAAGGATGTTACTCACATTATTTATTATGATTGCTGATATATTTGAATTTACTTCCACTGTCTTATTTTGTACCACGTGATCTACTTTGTACATTGTTTGTCTCCTTTCTTGTCCAGAGTTTTGCGTTAATGGCCATGCGGGGGCTTTTTCGCCTTCTTTGTGTTTCTGTTTTCCCTTCTACTCACAGGTTCCCACTGCTTTTTTTTCTGGTGAGCCCAGATGCAATAGCATGAATACTTTGTGATTTCCTAAGTTAATGTTTTGCTTCCTTGTGAGTCACAAGAGAACCTGACACTACTTTGATCCTCTTCCTCCCCATCTCCTTACCAGTGTTACCCAGTATTTTAGGTCTCTCTTTTTTTTTAACCTCACAATTTGTACATGAATAATTTTATTCGGTTGATCTTTGCTTAGCTATTCCCATCTAGTTACCACTGCATCCGTGCCTGGTTCTCTCTTCTATCTCAGGCCTTTCATTTGAGTCATTTTCTTTCTCCTTGATCTACATGTGTTTGAACTTTGCCTCCATGAAGCCTGTTAATAGCCCCTCTCTAACTTTCCTGTACTTGAGAGGCTGGTTTGAAAGCACATTGATGCAGGTGGTTTGCTGCCTCAATGATAGGAAAGATAACTCTTAGTCACGGCAGGTTTTGTTGCACAGGAAATGTTCCAGTCACGCCAAAGAGCCCTGCTTTTAGACATGAAAGGATGTTGTTCAGTCTTACAAAAAAAGAAGCCAAATGCACACACTAAACTTACCTCTTAAAATCTTAAACTCTTTCATCTGAGCAAATGGCATAGAGCAAATTAATGATAGGAAACTCATATATTTGGGGCTGATGATGGATTTTTTAATAATAAATATAGCATGTAGGGTTCTTTGGTATTCCAATAAAACCACTTTGAAGCTCCACTTCTTGGCTCCCTCATTCTGAGCATGTCTGCTAGTTCTCCAACACTGACTCTGTTTGTGGGTTTTTTTTTTGGGGGGGGGTCCGGTTGTGGGGCCTGAACTCTGGGCCTGGGCGCTATCCCTCAGCTCTTCAGCTCAAGGCTAGTGCTCTACCACTTGAACCACAGCGCCACTTCTGGCTTTTTTCTTTTTGCTTATGTAGTGCTGAGGAATCGAACCCGGGGCCTCAGGGATGCAAGGCAAGCACTCTACCACTGAGCCACCTTTCCAGCCCTACTGACTCTGTTTTTACTCTCACTTTCCTCCAAGAAAATACCCATTCTTAATGCTTTCCTAGTGTGATTTTATTTTATTTTATTTTTTATTTTTTGTTGGTCATGGGGCCTGAACTCTGGGCCTGGGTGCTGTCCCTGAGCTCTTCAGCTCTACCACTTGAGCCACAGTGCCACTGCAGCTTTTTCTGCTTATGTGGTGCTGAGGAATTGAACCCAGGGCCTCATGCATTCGAGGCAAGCACTCTACCACTGATCCTTCCCAGCCCCTCCTAGTGTAATTTTTTTAATTTTTATTTATTTTTTATTGTGAAAATACTGTACAGAGGGGTTACAATTACAGGGGCAAGGTAATGAGTACATTTCTTATCAAGCATTGTAGCCTCCTCCTTTGTTTCCCCTTCCCATCCCTTCCCATCCTCCCCCCACCCTCCTAGTGCAATTTTGGGGGACAATCCCACCTTCTGATTCCAGAGGTAGTCACCTGATTTGGGTGTGATCAATGGGGGTACTTCATCCCATGGGTATAAAAGTCACAGACCAGTAAAGAGTCCATGAACAATGCAAAATTTGAGCCTGAGGAATACTGGACTTGACATAGAACATGCATCAAGGGCCCTATCTTACAAACCCACACTATGTTCATGAACAACCTCTGACAATGCATGAGCTTATATTGGAGGGATACTACCACAGATAATTCTCACAAATTCAGTATTACAAAACAACGTAAGTTTATTTTCTTACAAATTCTGGAAGAAAACCCAAGGTGATGACTCGCAACTGTAGCCCTAGCTACTTGTGAGGCAGAGACCGGGAAATGGTGTTTGTTACCAACTTGGGCAAAAAGTTTGAGAGACTCCATCCATCTTTAACAACTATAGTGAGGCATGTGACTGTCATTCCAGCTGTAGGGGGAGTGCATGGCTAGGAGGGAAACTTGTCGTTTCAGGGGACATGGGAACAGAACTAGGAGAATGACAGTCCAGACCCACCTAAGTATAAAGCAAAAAAATAACCAAAGCAAAATGGGCTGGTGGAATGGCTCAAGTGGTAGAGCACCACCCTAGTAAGCATAAAGCCCTAAGTTCAAAATCACTAGTACCACACACAAAAAGAAGAAGAAGGAAGAGGAGGAGGAGGGGAGGAAGAGGAAGGAGGAAGAGGGGAGGAGGAAGGAGGAGGAGGTGGGGGAGGAGGAGGAAGAGGAAGAAGAGGAAAAGAAAGTTCACACTCAGTCTCAATGGGCTAAAATCAAGGTGGTGGCAGAGGTTTTAGGAGAGAATCTCTTTCCTTGTCCTCTCCAGGCTCTAAATTTATATGTCATTGTGTGCTTTACCATTTTGTCTCGTTTGTGCTATGCAGTGGCAGGGGTGGGGCTATGGGCTGCTCTGTTTCTCCTCCATCACGCCTCACCTCATAAGGACTTGTATCTCCTGGCAGGTGTACTTTACCTCCAAGCTCCAGGCCCACGCCACTCCAGCGTATTGGACCTCAACCCACAATCCTGACAAACATCTCCTCTTCTCTCCTGTCTGAGAAGGTTGGGGCAAGGGGAACATGGAAGGCTGGTTTGAGCCTATAGCTACAGTTTAGAAGAGCCAATTCTACTCTCTCAGTAAGTCATTTGCAACCCAATGATTGGCAGCTTTCTTTAAAACATGGAAACACGTCACCCTTGTATTTTCAGTGTTGAGTTCAAGTACCAGTTTAGAAGCAAACAGAAAAAACAAATCTCACTCATTAACCTGCGGGACACAAAAGTGTCCCTCACACCCTCTTCACTTCCCTATACCTGATTCTTGAAGACCAATAGCAGACCTTGACCTGGCTCACCACACTGTGTCCTCCTACCATGGAGGCCGCCTGATAATCCACTGTCCATGCCTGCCCGAGTGGCCAGTAGGTCCTGATGGAGCAGCAGAACATGATGCCCTGGCACGAGCAGAAGAAGCCTGTTCTTCCCATCTAGTTCTCTGCCCTTGAGACTTGCAATTGGATACACAGGTGGGGGAAACAACCTCAGCAGTTAACTGCTTTGATGCCATTCTCATTATCTGAGCCTAATTCTGTAACTGAGTGCCAGGCAAAAGCACAGGCCTTTCAGCAAAGCCACTGGACTCTGTTCCCCAACCTCCCCCACTGTTAGTGGCTCCGAAGCCATGCCAGCTTGTGCTTTTAAATTTCTCCAGTTACAGTGAAACAATTCCCCTTACCACCTCCTCTTTGCATGCTTCTAGCAACTAGTCCTTAGGGACAATCTAAGGTCTCCCACTTAAAAAATAATAATGTTCCCAAGATATTGGCAATTGAGTTTAGCAGATTTCTGTTCACGCCTTCATTGTCCTTTGGGCCATCAGTAGTCCCTTTCTTTAGATGAAGTGTAAGATAGCATGTGCTTGGCCCCTAGGCACATTTACTCATGTTGGATGCTACTCACAGGCCCTTGTGGTAGAAAGAGTAATGGCTCCCGAGGATGCCACACCATGACCTCTGGATCTCATGAATATGTTACCATCCATGGAAAAGGTACTCTGCAGATGCAATTAAGCTCTGGAGTCCTACATTCTCTAAGTGAGCCCAGTGCAACCCCTCCGGTGGTCCTCATAAAGGAAGGTGGGAGGCAGGAAGGCCAGAGACAGCTGTGATGTGATTATTAAATAATAATGATCAATAATTTTAAATGTTTAATAATCAAGAATAATCAAGGGAGAGAGGAAGAGGGTGAGCAAGCAAAGAAAGGAGCAAAGAAGAAAAAGGGGAAAAGAAGGGAAACCGGTGGCTAAAGTTAATTGCAGAGCTTGGAAAGGAAGGAGCTCAGGGTGGGGTTACTGCTCTCAATGGGCTCCAATTACAGCCGGACCACAAATGAAACTGAGTCCCAGTTTCAGATGTGAGAGATAAGAACAAACTTCTCCCCTTACTCTAGTAGGAGCAGCTGAGAAGTTTGAATCCTCCTGAGAGTGAGTCGGAGAAAGGTGCCTTGTTTTAATGTTACTTTTAGGACTGGGGGTGGGGAGAGATGTGATGGTACATGAAACCAACGGGGAAAAAACAAATCAAAAGAGCCCTTTGTGCGTATAACAGGAAAGCCCTCTCTCCTCGGGCTCCAGCGGCGCCACCTACTGGACGAACAAGCCGTTTACACTCAGCCAGAATTGGCCGGCAGGGGTTGACATTTCTTTCTCTTTCTTTCTTTCTTTCTTTCTTTCTTTCTTTCTTTCTTTCTTTCTTTCTTTCTTTCTTTCTTTCTTTCTTTCTTCCTTCCTTCCTTTCTTTCTTTCTTCCTTCCTTTCTTTCAAGGTGATGTACAGAGGGGTTTCAGTTACATAAGTAAGGTAATGAGCACATTTCTTGTCAGCCTTATTACCATCTCCCTCATTTTTTTTTTTTTTTTGCCGGTCGTGGGGCCTGAACTCTGGGCCTGGGCACTGTCCCTCAGCTCTTCAGCTCAAGGTTAGTGCTCTACCACTTGGGCCACAGCACCACTTCCACCTTTTTCTGCTTATGTGGTGCTGAGGAATCGAACCCAGGGCCTCGTGCATGCAAGGCAAGCGCTCTACCATTGAGCCACCTTCCCAGCCCCCCATCTCCCTCATTTTTCTCCTACTTTCCCTCCCTACTTTTCCCAAACCCCCAAAGTTGTACAGATCATTTCCAACATATTGTCTGTGTATATCACTGTTGCATTGGTTCCCCCTTGTCCTTTGTCTCACCATTCTGTTGTTCCTCTTTCCCTTCCCTGATCCAGATAAACGTATATACAATACCAGTGCACCAAAATCAAATATAGGGACAACAGGGAATATACCATAGGGGCAAGAACATACAAAAGAAACATAGTACATTAAATTCAACAACAACAAAGAAAAACCTCTTGTGTCCATGTCTTGGAGTTCATTTCCCTTAGCATCATTTTATACCTTGCTTTGCCTGCCAAATGAAGGAGTGGAAACTGTGATCTGTTAAAGGCTGTTAAAGGCTTCCCAGTACATTGGGGAAGAAGTAGTAACTAATTGAGACTGACAGGTATGGCTCAGAAGAGCCCTGAGAAGTGGGAGAGAGCAAAGGGGAGTCTGTAGTTGCTGGGCTCAAGGCAAAGGCTGGAACCAGATACAGAACACAGACCCCCTGGGTCACAGCTGTCTGTTGCAGCAACAAGCAGAGTTTGAAGCCTGGGAAGTCTGTGGAGAAGCTGGTGATCAGTTCAGAGCCTGGATATCAGAAGGTTTTTATTACTCAAGATAGCAGGACCAGTCAAGGGAAAAATGTTAAGTGTTAAAGTTGGTTCAGGTAAAGAATGTCTGTCCTCTGACCCATGCTATATTTTATACTATCTATGCACAATGGACCTGGACAAGACAAACACAAAAATAAATAAAATATAATGAGGTCCCTAATGTGACTTTGTTCTTTCAAGCCCAATTACTAATTCCTGGGCATCACAAAAATTCTTACTCAATATCCTGGGAAAGGAAGAAAGGAATGGAAGGAAAGAGTGAAGAAGGAAGAAAGAAAGGAAAGAAGGAAGGAAGGAAAGAAGGAAAAAAGGAAAGGGAAGGGAGAGGAAGGGAAGGGAAGAAAAGGAACAAAAGAAGGAATCTTTTGTATTTATATTGGCAGTTTCCTTTCTTCCTTCTTTACTCCCTTCTTCCCACAATGGCATATAATGTTAATAGAAACAGTGCTAACAAGACACACATGTACACTTGCACCAACATTGAAATGCATCAATGAGAATGCGGATACTGAAGTTTAAGATAAAAAGAAAATTAAGGACATTGGGATATTTTAGTGGCTGAGCTTTTATTGCAAGGTCTGCCTGAGCACTTATTGAAACCCGCAGCCAGATGCATGGAAGGACATTGTCCAGCACAGGATGATAACAGTGCCATTGTCCCCCACCCTGTGTGGGCCATGTGTGGAGACCAGGGTGTGATCTGGGAGCCACAGGGGAAGGAGCAATGGTCAGCCGAATTGGACAAAGAGGGCTCACATGGGAAGATGTTTACTTAAGGCACACGTGGGAGTATTTGAACAGGCCAGGATGTTTTGTTTGGATGTGACTTGAAGAAGAAGAATGGGTAATGACTGCCCTTTGATGGTGTTTCAGGGAGCAGGAACTAAAGCCATGAAAGCAAGTTACAGGAAGAAAGACAGCAACTCCATACAAGAAGAAACTTGATACGTATGGCAGAGCCTAGCACTTGATATGGAGGAGTCCATTCACTCTTTACAGCAACCTTTAATGAGGGTACCATTATTATCCCCACTTTCTAGGTGAGACATGGAGTGGCATCAAGTTTATGTAACTTGCCTAGGCTTCCAGCGTGCCTGAGTGTCAGGATGGAGTCAAATCAGGCAACCCAGCTCCAGAATGCACTTTACCTGCCTCTCCACACTGCCATTTCATCAAGTGGAATGCTTGCGTTTGGTTCATGGATTTATGGGGCTGTTCTAGGAGAATCGTTTTTTCACTTAAAAATTCAGTTAATAAACATGTTATTTATTATGGACAAGGTTTTGGGCATAATGATATTCATCAATGAAGTCTTTCAAATAATACCAGCATAGCTGGGTGCCCATAGCTCACAACTGGAATCCAAGCTACTCAGGAGGCTGAGTCTGAGGATAGCAGTTCAAAGCCAGCCTGAGCAGGAAAGTCTGTGAGACTCTCATCTCCAATAAACCACCAGAAAACTGGAAATGGCATTGTGGTGCAAGTGATAGAGTGCTCACCTTGAGCTGAAGAGTTCAGGGACAATGCCCAGCCCCATAGTTCCAGCCCCATGACTGACAAAAAATCCAGCATAGCTGGTCACATGGCTCCCAGGTAGAGCACCTGCTTAGCAAGTGTTAAACACTGTGCAGACCTCAGTAGTGGGGGTGGTGGAGAATGGCAGGGAACTTTTCTTGTTAATTTGAAAATGGACACATACTTACTTTATCCCAAGGTTTTCAGAAAGAACATATGAAGGAAATAAAACACAATAAGTACCTTTTGCCTTTGAATGCTGATTTACTATCTGAACATCTCATCATGGAAAAACTGGAAGCCGTCTATGGTTCCAGCTCTGTGATCTAGACCTGAACCAGAAATCTGTATCTGGATTGTCTTAGATAAACAACAGATTATGAATAAGGATCCAGGAAAATATGTTCTATGTCTTTAGAAACCCCCACAGGAACAAAGTTTCCTAAAGCATCTCAGGGAGCAGATTCAATGCAGACCTATTTCCTCTGCAAGATGTGGATACAGAAAGTGTTCTGTTCTGAAGAGCTAATCTCAGGTCGCCTGAAGATTGTTCCAGGAGGAATTAAAGATGATTAGAGGTAACCAGTTTACATTTGTATCTAAAATGGATATTTAAACATGACCAAAATATGGAATCAGATATAACTGAAAGAAAGGAAAGTTATTTTAAGAACTGGCTGTAGTCTAAAGGAAGTTGACCAGTGGAGTTAAAACCTATTCTTTTGTTTAGGAAAACAGCTAAAGGATATAAATGGTTACCAACAAAAAGGCTTCTTAGAGATTAACTGGATGGGAAAGTGTTAAGGAGAATTCAGTTGCTATTCACAATTCACTGAGGGGAAGCCAGGCACCAGTGGCTCATGCCTATAATCCCAGCTACTAAGAAGGCTGAAGTCTGAGGATGGTGGTTTGAAGCCAGCCTGGACAGGAAAGTCTAAGAGACCCTTATCTCCAATTAATCACCAAAAAGCTTGAATTAGAGCTGTGGTTCAAGTGGTAGAATACTAGCCTTGAACAAAAAAGCTCAGAGACAATGGCCAGGTCCTGAATCCAACCCCCAGACCTGTGACAACCACACACACACACACACACACACACACACACACTCCTCCACTGTGCAGGAGAGCAAGTTTTAGGCACACGGGAGAGGGAGAGCAAAAGAAGGTATTGGAGGGGGCGCTGAACCTGCTATAACAAAGTAACACAAATATAGTCTTACAATAGGGCTGTAGTTTCACAATTCTAGAGGCTAAAAGTCCAAGATCAAGGTATTAGCAAGATTGGTTCCTGTTTGACTCTGTCCTGGGCCTTTCCCATTGGCTTACATGGCCATTTGGTTCCTGTGTCTGTTCTTACTATCTTCCCTCCCAATATCTGTCTCTATGTCCAGACTTCTTATATGGACAAATGCTGGATTGGGAGCCACACTAATAACCTCATTGTGATGACCTTATCTCCGAAAAAGTCACTTTCTGAAGGACTAAGGTTAGATCTTGTGCATATCTTTTCAGGGGGCAGAGGGCACAATTCAATCCCATATCACAGTACAGAGGATGGCAAGGACCTTTAATAATAGCTAATAGTCAACTTAAATATTCTGTTCTGCAAATCTCTTACTTTGCCTCAAAACCTCGATTCCTTCCATGCAGGAACATTTGGGTTGGGCTAGAATGAAGAATGTGATTCTCTGGATGAAGAAGAACTTAGCCTTCATTTCTACTCTGTCCACTCTCACAGTGAGCATGAGCAGCAAATATCTCTAGAGACCCCAAGCTACTGCTGAGTGGGGTGTTAGTGGGTGAATGCTCTGGTGTTCTTCCCTGGAATATCTCAGCAGTGTTCCTCCCAGCCTCCAGATTCTCTGAGACTTCAAGCTCCAGCTACCTCTCATGATGGAGCTCATTCTAGTCTCTGCTTTACTGGCCTGAGCCAGTAAAGCTTCTCCAGTGATGCCTCCTGGGACCACCATGTAAACTACCATGACTAAACCCTACTCTGAGGGTTTGCTGCTCAATGATCCTAAAATTGAACAATGGCCAAAGGTCTGAAAATCACAACCAGAATCCAAAAGCTTTCTTACCTTAGTCTGGTAGGGGAGATTCTTAATGTTTGTTAAAGCTTTGAAACCCTAGGACACAATACTGTATCAAAAAATGTCTTGTTTCACTCATGGGCTTTCAGCATTCAATTTGAGAAGTTGGGAAACAACAAATAATTTCATTTTTGACATTCAATTTCACTTTACTCCCTGCCAGCACCTTGAAACAAATGGTATCCATTCAGATGAAAATTAGGTTTTAAAAGGGATTTTTATTAAGATTAACATTCAACTGAGGTTTTGCTTTATTTCACACACCACAAATAGCTGTGTGAGTTCCCTGTGAAGAGGTTGTATATCTGACATAATTCATAGTTATTCATGCTCTACCAATTACATTTAAATTATGACTAGAGTTACTCCTAGAACCTCAATGATCATTATTCTGTAATTTGCAGTTTTCTGGATTGGGAAACTCTTTGGGAGCTGCGAGTAACTAGCCAATTGTTTTTAGAGAGTACAGTAATAACTGTTATTACTGAGGAGTTGAATGAAGCTCTTTTTTATGCCCTGAAGATTACTTGATAATTACCCTTGATGGTATCATTTTTTTCTTGAGAAAGTAACCAACAGATAAACAGGCCACAATCTAGTAGTTCAATAAAGTGGGCCAATATAGTGTTGGCTGGGAACATGAACATGATCTTCCATTGATTTTTATTTCTCTAATGAGAACACCTGTCTATACAAATACATTTAATTAGATGGGTTGCCTCGGCTCGTGAATGGTATTGATACAACAACTGAAACTGAAGGGAAGATTTCTGAGATTGGGCTTCTTATGTGAAAGTCCAATAGCCTCCAAAGAGCCTGGAGAACAAATACAACTTTCTGTCCATCTGAAAGTACGGGGCTGGGAAAACACTGGAGAAGGGTCCAGTGACTTCTCATCAAGGTATCTCTTTGCAGCTATGAGTATCACCAGCAAAACTGTTCACCAACCTGACTTCTTTGCCAGAAAAATGGAAGTCTTGTCTGAAAGCAATTACAATTACAATATCAGGACTTAGTCTTTTATGCCTCATTTTCTGCAGCAGTTATTCCGAAATGAAAGCCCTTGACTTCCACTGGTAGGTTGCCCTGGGAAGATCTTTGTTCATGCTGTCTCACTTCCAGTATTGGACTCCTGTTTCTAATTTTAATAAGACACACTAGTCCATTCAGCTGAAACAGCCCTCTCTCTATCTTTTTTTCTTTGCTCTGATATTTTTATTCAATTGATTACCTCCAACTATTTTATGACTCGAACATTTTATTCAACAGTCTCCAAAAGCACCCCATAAAATGCTCCATGAGTCCTTTCTTGGGGCTATTTTAACAAGCAAGTGTAGTCGTACACTTTCAAAATTCCCATGCTCAAAGTCTCATTCATTCCCATTGATGGGTACACCACCTGTAGCAAATCTCTTGCCTGTGAAGAATGGAACAAGTTGACAAGACCAATAGTAGACAACGTGAAGAGGACACATTGAGTGCTGCTCAGCTCTCCCTAGCTCTGGAAAGTTCCTTTCCTGCCTCTTCCTACACGGTGAGCCACTCCCAGCCATGTCTCCACACACTCTCCCCTCCCCCTCCCTCTGCTTCCCTGGCCCCAGTCCATGGACCCAAGAAGAGCCTAACCAACTTGCACCAGTCCAACTCTCTGTGGGGCCAAGAATTTGGAACTGGTCTGTGTGTATGCTGCAAACCCAGGAAAAGGAGGGCAAGATGAAATAGGGGGTGGCTATCACATATTGTTACATGGAAAAAGAAAGCAAGAAAACCAGTCCAAAGAGAAAACCAACTAAATTCAACAGGAGTGAACTAAATATCAACAGTATCGCAGTCCCTGAGCCTAGCCCTTGCTGAGGTTCAGCTTCCTCTCTATCTCCACCAAAGGTCGGGACTTAGTGACTCCTGTCTAACTAGCACAATGGGGTGAAATGGGCTGTGATGTTTCCAATGTTGCTTCCTTAAAGGCACCGTCGCTCCACTTTGTGTCTTGTACCTCGCCCACTCTACAGACCCTGAGGACACTCAAGTAACTGTGCACTGAGGCCTCCCTCATCCACCAGCTCTTCTTGTGAGCCTGCCATGTGACTGAGCCATTTCAGATGCCTGGCCAACAATTAAACTAAAACCTAGGTCTCAGCCCTAATGCTAATGCTTTGAGGACATCTTGCTCTATCACCTAGTCTGGGAAGAAAACCCATCCTTCCACCCCATTATTTTTCCCATTTTATTCATAGACTTTATTACAACATAATTACATATTTATTTGGATGCCTTTTTCTTATTTGCCTCTCTTCTGTAGCCCTAGAGCCAAGCACTCTGAGTATTATTTGTAGAATAATATTGTAATGAAGTCATTTCTAGGAGCTACAGCCAGTCATAACTATTGGCTCAACACACAAGCACAGGACCAAAAAACCCACATTTGACGTTCTCATTTTCAGTAAGGCAAATGCCCTTTCCAGGGTGATTTTAATTCTTCAGTGGGATCTGTAAGGCAGGTGGCTGACCCCCTAATGAAGAAGACCTCTCACCCAGAAGATTTCGCTGTCACAATAAAACAGTTAAAGGACCATCGACAAGCCAGTTGGTCTCAGAATGACAGTGACTGAGAATCAAAGGTTCTGGTTCTCATAGGCCACTCTGCCAGTTCTCTGTCTCCCCATACTTTTGGGATACCTTGCTTTCCAGCTCTTTGGCAATGGCATGGCTTCCCCTAATCCTAGAATATTAGAGAATTCTGCCTCTGGTGGAAAGTTTCTGCTTCTTTTCTAGGAGTGCTAGAAGCTCCTTACTTACTTGCCTCTAATTCCATGACACAGAAGAGTTCCTTCTCCACTTCCTATCCTCCCAAACCCACCCCAGCTTTCTCAGCAACTTCCTCCTAAAGGTTTCACACCCCAGTGCATTCTCATACTGTCTGGTACCAGCAGCACTGACCCCAACTCTTTCAAGTCTCTAATATACCTTCTAGCATATACATAGCCAAAGGATGACCCCCCAAAAAAGGAGATTACCATAGGTAGGATGACTTTCCTCACACCTTGTAAGGCGTAAGCCTGATGAGAACATAGGTAAGCTCCAGGAGTAACCTTCTATGACCGTAGCGCAGGGTGCCACAGCTTTCCCCACCTTCATCCTTCCTGCTCCAGCATCTCAGGCCTTGGCTTGTCTAGGCCTCTGTGTCTGTCTGTGCATCCTCTATTCTTTTCCATTCTCACCCAACTCCCTTGCTTCTGTGTGCAAGGCCACCCTCTGCCCCATTTCTACAAGACCATGCACCATCACACCCAGTGGTACAGAGACTCCCCTTCTGCCTTTTACTTCTAATCCCCACAATCACTTCTGAGAAGTTCAGATCATCTTTTTTGAGCCAAGAAGAATTGAGAACAAGGTCCTCAGAAAGTGGGCAGAAGCACTTCAGGGAACAAGAGGGTAGACAGGCCTTCTAAAGTGGCCATTCTTCCATCAGACCTGTCTCTCAGAAGGTTCAGTGTGCTTTGAGAGGACACCCAGCAAACTAAATATTCCACCAAGCCTTGGCATTCAAGGGATTGTGTCCAGAAAAAGAAAATCTGCCACCAGACAGTGTTATTAACAAGCAGAGCTCAGAGACTTTAAAAACTGGGCATTAGAGCTAGTCTGGGCATTGCAAACCTGCCTCATCTCACACTAACTCTGCCTGCAGCCTTGTGTTATAATGACTCTATATGCCTTGCTCATCCTGTGAGGCTTTGCAGGATATTTGCCTGAACATGTTGAGTCACTCTGCAGCACTCCCTGGGGGGAACTGTCAGAATGGTGGACTGGGGTGTCCTTGATGGTGTGCTCCCTCATCCATCCTCAGCGTGGGCACATGACCAAGGCTGACTCAGTCATGACTCACTGTCTCAGTGATTGGTTCAGAGACGATGTGCAAGTCCTGCAGGAGTCTTTTGTATGATAAGTTAGCAAGTTGAGGCTACTAGGGGTCCTCTTCCTCAAGACGGGAGAAGGCCCACAGGCAGCCTGCAGACACAGTGCATCCGACTATGCCCAAAGAAGTCCATGAACTCCTCCTTCTTTTAAATTGTCTGTTACCTGCACCTAATAGAACTCTAATTAAAAAATCTATTCATTTTACATATGAGGATACTGGAAGTCCAAGAAGTTAACAGATTTTTTTTCTAAGATCTCACCAGTTATATGATCACTTTAAAAGAATGTGACATGAACGATATCTTCTTGCTGGGTCAGAGAAAAAGGCCTTTGTTGAAAGCTACTTGAATACTGATTCTGCCATGTACTTTCTCTTCCAGTTCCATGTCATCTGAAAATTTGATAAGCCTATCTAACGCCTGGGGCGCACAGACTCAAACTCTCTGAGACTGAGGCTCCTCCATTAATGTTTTCAAACACTTCAGTGATATTCAGCTAGCATGATACTGTTAAGCAGAGTTCAATCTGTTTAAGCTCTACTATTCTCAAGCCCAGCATTTGTCCCAACCTTTTTCTCCAGTGAAAGGAATTCTCCTTGACTAGAAGTTCCTGATGCCATTTAGGGAAGTTCTTTCTGTATTTTAGTTTGAAATGTGTCTCATTCCTCCTCAGCACAGCCTGCAGTCCCTTTAGGTTGACTACTTTAGCTCTAGGAAAACACAGCCCAGTTCTCCTGCAGCCTAAAGTGTCTCTAGTTTAGGAACCCATATACAATCCTTAGACATTTACAAAGTTGATAGAATCTGCAGTGCAATTTCCTTCCCAAAATGTTTTTTTTCCCCAGAAATGTATGAGAAAGTCAGGTGTAGTGGTTTGCAGCTATAATCCCAGTATTCAGGAATTTGAAGCAAGAGGATGGCAAGTTCTAGGTCAGACAACAAAACCTACCAGAGAGGAATGGTTGTCATCATTGTGCAGATAATGAAACTGAGGGTCAGGAAAACTGGTTTCCTCAAACTTACACTGCTACTAAATGATACAACTAGAATTTGAATCCAGGACACTTAGTCTCCAAACACCATATTTTTCACTGCAGCGTGGTGCCCCTGAGGTTTTAATTTGCTTCCAAGGCTATTTTAATTACAAATCTGAGGTGTAGAAAGAGTTGCTGATGATGAAGAGGAATCTGAATTCTTATTATAGGTAGGGAAAACCAGGCATAGAATTGCTACTTTGATTTCCAAGTCAGCTCTATCAGCCTAACATTGAAACCAGATACCTGTCCATGTCTAAAAGTCAGAACTACATGATCTCACCCTCAGACTCACAAATGTTTTCATAAGTTCTTGAGACTCGGAAATATAAATGTGTGTAAACTACTGTTTTTCCAACATGCTTTCTTGCTTGCTAAAAGGTTTCTGAATATTAGAAATATTTGTAACCTTCTTCCTAAAAAGAAAAACCTAAATAAATCCATCAGACCCATCTGTTAACAAAAATAACATATTTAAAAGAATAAGAACTGGGCATTGGCGGCTCATATCTGGAGTCCTAGCTACTCAGGAGGCTGAGATGTAAGACGTGTAGCTCAAAGCTATCTTGGGCAGGAAAGTCTATGAAATTCTTATCTCCAATTAACCACAAAAATCTGGTGCTGGAGCTATGGCTCAAGTGGTAGAGTGCTAGCCTTGAGCACAAAAGCTCAGGGACAGTGCCCAGGCACTGTGTTCAAGTCCCAGTACTGGTGGGGACGGGAGGCGAGGGCAAAGAATGGCTAGTGGTCTCCATTTTGAAAGACTTTAAGTAATTTAAGTATTTAAGTAACATATAGGGATTTAAGTAACATATAGAGACGTTCTTTAGAGTGTTAAATAGAAGGAAAGGGCAGGTTGCCTCTGTTTCTGAGCTTTTATCAGGAAAGGCAGGATAAACGCAAGTAAGGGAAAGAGGACAACTCTACTTCTTAGGGATTTATCATTTTGCACTGGCAGCTCTGAGCAGTTTGCAGTACTTTGAGATGAGATGAAGGCTAGATACCTGGAGTGAGGCTGATAGGATTCTGAGATAATCCTGCTTATAATTGCTTCAAGGCTATAATAAAGTATTCCATCAAAAGTGGGAAGGAAGGGAAATGTCTGTCTGTTAAGAGTTAAAATGCAAGAGCAATATATTCTAGATTGGAGTCCGAAGGGGAAAATCACCTGAAGACCACAGGATGCCTCTCAGGTTAGCAAGTCTCTATTACAGCAGTTTTAATGTTATTTCTGCTGTTTCTGCTTTCTGCAGCCTGGAACGGATAAAGATGGTTGGAACTCTCCTCTACTTCGGAAGGTGAGAGGACCTTGACAATAAAGGTCACTTGGCTGAATATTAGTATAAAAAAAAACCCACAGCTACGTTTCTGCTGACAAGGAAACAATGCTCTCACACAGCACCTAGGGGGTCTAATTCCAGACAAGGACCTTGTCTCAACTTCAGTCAGATGTTCTGTGTTACATGCAGTCTACCCTAATCCATACTAATGTCACCGGGGCTCACCATATGGGCAAATCAACTTTATGTCGAGCTTAGTGTCAGCTTGGGTCCTTCTAGCCCAGGACTCCTTGGCAAGCAAGGAGAAAAGATGAATGCAAAGAAATGATACAAAGTCAGTTCAAAAAATATACAGCTTTCAGATCAGCTCAATAAGTGAGGGTGTTCTTGCTATTGAATTGAAAATCTTCCACTCGTCAACCCAAAGATGGTAGACTGACTCTTTGCCAGCACAGAAGAAAGTGACTTTAAATCTTACTGGACTTGGATCCAAGTCCCTGGAAGAAGCAGGTGCTGGAAGTGGCCATAAAGATGGAAGCTAGAGAAAGGAAGCAGGAAGGCAGGCTGCCAAGGGTTTTGCCTGCACACAGGCTAATTAGCTCCTCTATAGATGTAAAGATACCGAAATTAGGAACTCATGCAGTGTTATCTGAATCCCAAAGAGGAATCAGTGAAGCTTCTTTGATGTCACCACAGGAACTCACTTCATGGCAAAGGTAACACAAAAGAGTAAGAATCTTTAATTCTTATTCCCTTTTATTGATCTCAACTGACCTATTTATTTAGTTCAACCTGCACTGAATGAGCACTGGCCAATTAGTCTCCTCAGGGTTGTGGAGCTTACTTAAAACACACCTGGCAGAGTTGCTCACCTGCTCAAAGGTGTCACTGATACGGTAGAAAGGGAAATTCTTTATAATGGCATTTCTGGAGAGGAGTCACCTGCCAAGTGAGAAAATACAGCCTAGTAGGCATCCTGATGGTGCATGCTTCATGCTCTCAGAGGGCTCTTTTTTACCTGTTGAGCAGGCTTCACTCTAGGCCATTTTGAAGATCTCCTGTGAAGCAGAGAACTGCTAGCTGTGTCCATACTCCAAGCTGCAGAAGCCCCACAGCCTTCTTGAAAAACACCTGTGTTCCTGGGAGCCCCTGGCTCTTCAGAGTGGATGGCTGCTTTAGAAAGATCGGGGAAATTCTGGACTGGGTTCACATTCTGACTCTGACATGGCTGGTGGTAGGATCTTTGTGCAAGTCCATTACCTTCCCACAGCTTCGAGAGGATCATCTAAAAACTAAGAGCTTTCCTTAAGAAAGCTTTGGGATTTTAAAATATTGTAATTTTGTTCCTGCGCACAGGGCCGATCCGGAGGCTTGAACGCAGGGCTTGAGAACTGTCCTTGAGCTTTTGTGTTCAGGGCTAGTGCTCTACCACACTAGCCACATGTCCACTCTGGCTCTTTGGAAACTCACTGGAGGTAAGAATGGCACAGACTTTCTTGCTTGGGCTGGCTTTAAACCATGATCCTCAGATCTCAGCCTCCTGAGTAGCTAGGATTACAGGAATGAGCCACCAGCACCTCGCCAACTTATCCTGTTTTTAAAGATGTTATATCTATGCTATTTCAGACTGTCCACCAGTGAGTTGTGTGAACTTAAATTCCCCAAATAATGTGTAAGAATGCCTTTTGCCTGAGCCAGGTGCAATGACCATCCTAGCTACTCTGAAGGCTGAGATCAAGAGGGAGGGAGGGGAGAAGGAAGACTGAGAAGAAGAACAAAAGACTAGAGAGGATAATGAGTGATAGCATGGGGGAAAGGCTATGTCCATCCAAAATGGTGGGCCTTTCTGCTCATATTTATCCTACATTTATGCTTTTAGGTTTTTAATAAATAGTTTTGGAGCATTTACTGTGAGTCAGGGACAATGCTTTACCCATATAAATAAGTACACTACAGTAAATTGTCACATATGTAACTTTTGTTCCTTCAGAAGCAGTCCATTCTCAAAAGACTATGGACATCGCCTTTGGACTAGCTAGGAGCTAAATGAGGTGAACAGACAGAATGCAAGACTTCCACAGGTGCTCTATGCTGTTTCTATAGAGCAGTGATATTAGACAGGACCTGATGATGACACATGCAATTGAAATAATGCCCCAAAGGGTTTCTTTTGGGGCTAGGGGAATTGATAGAACTCTATTTCCAGCCAATCCTGCTGTGGTTTTCCTCAAAGGCAAATTCATCAAGACTCTGGGCTGAGTGGTGATATTAGAATTAGCTATAGTAGCGGCACATTGGACAGTTTTTACAGTGATATATCGTACAGCAGTTTAATACAAAAATCTCCAGGCTATTGACTTGAGAGAAATGGAAACTTCTGAACCTTACATCTGTGGCTGCTGTTGAGTAATTCATTACAGCTGACTCAGAGAAGATTTCAAATTAGTGAGATGCAGCATCTCTCCTTTCCCTGCCCCCAAACCCTACTTTCTTACAGAGTGCAATAAAAAATCAATAGTACAGTCATGTGCATCATCCAAAAGGCAAAAGATAGACAATAAATAAGGCCCTTCTTTATTCCTTCCTGGGGCTGTGACTGGCTCTGTTTGGGTAGGAACTTTTCACATTTTCTCACTACTTGTCCATCCAGTTTCTCCTTTCTGTGACTAAACACTACAGCTTGCAGTTTCCCCACACGGGATCAGTGTCTCTAGTGATCTTCCAAGTCAATAACAGCCACCCAGGAACACGAATCTTTGTTTCAGCAGTTCAGGAGAAGCCACTCTTAGTAGAGAAAACTCATTTGCTCATGGCAGTGATTCAAGCTGCTAACTTCACAGAGAACATTGCTGGAGCCAAACTCTCTCTCAGTTTTAGAGGTTAGAGGTCAGGCAACTGTGCTTACAGGGCAAAGCTCTTTTATGGATTCCCTTGGCTTTCTGCTCTCTTCTTTACAGCTGATTAACACTCAATGGCCATTTCTTTAGAAAAAGAAAAAATTCAATTCCTTGGTTTAATTAACTTCCCTATCACAGTGCTTACCACACAGCCTGCCAAAATCCAAACAATGACCCGAGACTTCATAATACTTGATTTCAGTTCAAGGTAATTCATTGTTGCAAATATTATCTCAGGGCTGAATGGTCAAAATAAGGACTGGACTTAACCCTTGACTTTCACATAGTAGGACACACACAGGAAGATTCCTGAGTGCTGAATTCGTGATTAAACAGCTGAGAACTTTTTGATCTAGTTTCACATTTTTGCCACCACTTCATGGTAGCATCCTAAAATTGATGCTGACAGTGTGAATATTGTTACCTCTGTGTGTGTGTGTGTGTGTGTGTGTGTGTTGGTACTGGGGCTTGAACTCAAGGCCTTGTGTTCTCACGTGGTGGTTTCCATTCACAGATGGCACTATATCATTTCTGAGCCATGACTCCAGTCTGACTTTTTTTGGTGGTTAATTGGAGATAGAATCTCATGGACTTTTCTGCCTACACTGGCTTTCAACCTTCATCCTCACATTTCAGCTAGGATTACAGGAATGAGCCACCATTGTCTGGCTTTTTAAAAGCACACATTTCATGTCCCTGATCTCTGCCCAGGATATCGAAAGGAAACAATTTCCAGTCATCTTGAGAAAGAACCCTGTAGAAGGTGGTATGGTGTATCACTGGGTGTGAAGTGCAGTTTTTCATCCTTTTATGCCTTCAAAATTGGATGCAGTAAGAAAATGGTGCATTTCTAACTTATGAGCAGATGTGGCCCCAGTCACACATCTGTCTCTGCACTTGAGCACTGTGCATCATCTGGACCACAGGGCTTGAAGTCTGTTGTAGCTAAAATGTCTCCAAAAAGATTTCCTTGGGCAGATCACCAGTAGCTCACACCTATTATCTTAGCTACTCAGAAGGTTGAGATCTGAGGATCTAAGTTCAAAGCCCACCAGGTCAGGAAAGTCTGTGAGATTCTTCTCTCCAATTCATCACAGAAAATACTGGAAGGGGAGCTGTGGCTCAAATGATAGAGAACTAGTCTTAAGCAAAAGGAGCTCAGGGAAATGCCCAGGCCCAGAGTTCAAGCCCCAGTACTCCCCCACCCCAAAGAAAAAGAGAGATTGCTGCCTAGTGAGTCCAAAAAGGTGCTTGCTAGTGTTAAACACAGAACAAATCCTAGGTGCTGAGAAAGCATTGTGCCATGGTTTTGTTGGCAACATCTCATTGCTTCATTTTCTACTATTAAAACCTTCTTACAGTTGATAAAATATGATACCTCTTAAACTACTACTTACAATTAAGAGATCCTACAGGGGCTGGGAAGGTGGCTCAGTGGTAGAGCGCTTGCCTTGCATGCATGAGGCCCTGGGTTCGATTCCTCAGCACCACATAAGCAAAAAGTAAAAAGCCAGAAGTGGTGCTGTGCCTCAAGTGGTAGAGCGCTAGCCTGGAGCTGAAGAGCTGAGGGACAGCACCCAGGCCCAGAGTTCAGGACCCACAACTGGACCCCCCTCCAAAAAAAAGAGAGAGATTCTACAGACAACTACCTTGAGTTTTTTTTCTTCACATTCCAAATTTTCAGTGAATGCAGAACCAAGTTCTGCCTGCACTGAGATTAAATTTTAAAGTCATGTCATTTTTAAACCTAAATACCTTTATTTTGAAAAGAAAAAAAGTATATTAGTATGAAGGTTTTGTTTTGGGGTGTTTTTAAATTGTTTTTTTGCCCGGACTGGGGCTTGGACTTAGTTGTTTGGTTTTATTTTGTTGTTTTTGTTTTTTTGTTTGAGGCTAGCCCTCTACCTCTATTTCTGGCTTTTTTCTGGAGATAAGAGTTGCATGGACTTTCCTACCCAAGGATAGCTTAGAATCTTGATCCTCAGATCTCAGCTTCCTGAGTAGTTACTATGATAAGCAGGAGCTACCAGCACCCAACTTTTATGAAGTTTTTTGTTGATGTGCTCATCAAATTATTTGAATGTTAATTAAAATAAATCTAAAGCCATTAAAATGGGAGAAAGCAGTTTGACTCTACCTTAGAATCATCCTGCAGTAGCATGCTTGCCCATCACTCTGCCCAGCCATGAAGGCCTATCCCAGCTCTGAACTTGCAGGCTTCCTTTGAATTTGCTTTCAAGAAATTCCCACTGGAATGTTCCATACAAACTGACCTCACAGAGAAGAGCTGTCAATTTAGAGTTCAATTCCTCCATATCCCCAATTCCCAAGCTAATTTTTGCTAGGAAGTGGTACAAAATTCAACACCCTTCTTCAGCTGTGATAACTCTCTGAGGCTCCCAATCACTCATGAAGAATTTGCCGTGACTTTATTTGTTTATTATTTTTGCCATCGTTGGGCTGGCTAAGCAAACATTCTACCAGTTGTACTACACCCCCAGCCTATCATGAATTCTTATCAACAGTTTGACACAAATACTTTGGAAGGTTAGGGAAAAGGCCTCATTTTAGCCAAGGGAAATACTTTCAAGATTGGTACTTGTCCTTCAATTCACTTTCACCTTGTAAACCCTGGCATCATCTTGTTTGACTCAACAAAGCATCACTTTTCCATATGGACAGGATTCTTGTACCCACAAGAAGAGGAAATCCTGTTTATCAGCAAGTGACACTTCCCCCATATTATACCTCTCTCTAATTATGGCTGTTAAGTTTTCTGGGTCCTATCACAAACAGCAGCTCATTAACTTTAATTATTTTCCAAATTCATTGGCTCCATTGCAGAGTAAAGCTGGCAGGTGCTAGAGGGTTATTGTTGCAGAAATTAATTAACAAGTGAGTGGAAGCTCTAACGGCTGATACTTATCTTCTTTCCCCCACTTAGCCATTTTAGAGTGGACCTGAGACCCCACAGATTGGAGGCAAACAACAGTGAGAGCTAAGTGTCCAAACCAAACAATTCTCAGGCTCCAGACAGGAGCAGAGCACTTGGCACATGCTCCATCATTTTTCCAACTAAATCCACTAGGAGATGAAGATTAGGAAAATCTACAAATCAATTGGTTCCTAAATCACCTCCATCTGGTATCTATGTCTAGTTTGTCCAGATAGAAGTTGACACTTAAAAGGCTAGACTGGAATCTCCCTGCCTGAATCCTGTTTTTGGTGTTTTGGGTTTGTTTTTGTTTTGTTTTGTTTTTGGTCGGTCGTGGGGCTTGAACTCTGGGCCTGGGTACTGTCCCTCAGCTCTTTTAGCTCAAAGCTAGTGCTCTACCACTTGAGAGCTGTTTTTCTGTTTATGTGGTGCTGAGGAATGGAACCCAGGGCCTCACGCATGCGAGGCAAGCACTCTACCACTGAGTCACCTTCCCAGCCCCATGAATCCTCTTAAAATTTGATTTCAGTGGTCCGTGCAAGGCCTCTGCTCTGTGAAGGTGCAGCACTCTTCAGTTGTTAGCAAGTACTCCTCAATCAATGAACTGGCTAGAGTCTACCACTGGAGGGACTGCTATTAAGTCCATGTAGGTTCCAGTTTCTCTTCTTCAAAGTAATTTCTTGAGGTGAAAAGGTAGTAGTCCCAAACATAGCTATTTCTCCATCTTCTTTCTCTTCTCTTTTCTTCTCTCTCCTTCACTTCCCTTTTCCTTTCCCTCTTCTCTTCACCCTCTCTTCATCCTCCTTCTTCTGTATCTGTCTTGGTCTCTGTCTGTCTATCTCTCTCTCTCTCTCTCTCTCTCTCACACACACACACACACACACACACACACCTTCCTTTAAAGCAAGATAGTCTTAAGTGTTACATATCATAAATACTCATAACATTTGACTAACATTTGGAGATTTCAGTTCATGGTCATCTGCCCTCTTTGTGCTTGGGCCTGTGGTGAGACCGCACATTGTGGCAGGAGCCTGTGGCAAAGCAAAGCTCCTCACCTGCTAACCAGGACACTGAACACAGAGAAGAGACTTGCTTCCACAATCCCTTTTGAGGGCTCACTTCCAATGACTTAAAACCTCTCCCTCATCCCCACCTCTTAAAGTTTTCTAGCACTTTCCAATAGCACCAAGCTAAGGGCCAAGCATTTAACACATGGACTGTTAGAGAATACCATTTCAATATCCTTGCTATTTTGTTTAAGTTTATACCTTTTTTTAATGGTGCTAGTGCTAGGGCTCGAACTCAGGACCTCAAATTCTCATCTGGCTTTTCCACTTAGGGTTGGTACTCTATTACTTCAGCCCTAGCTCCACTTCTGGCTTTTTTTCCCTGGTTAAAGATAAGAGTCTCCCAAAGTTTTCTGCCCAGGCTGGCTTTGAACCTCAATCCTCAGATCTCAGCCTCCAGAGTAGTGAGGACTACAGGCATGAGTCACCAGCTCCAGGCAAAATTTTATACTTTTGAGATTTACCTATGCTGATAGATGTGGCTCTAATTTATCATTTGGACTGATGTTGTACTCAAGAATTGTATTTATGTAAAAGAACTTGTAAAGAGAGAACCAGATGTTGCTGGCAGTGGAATGAAAGGTATAAAGATAATGCATGGCAGACTGCAAATGGTAGGTAAATGGATTAAAGGAAAATGTTGCTTAGCACCATTTAATTCCTTCATTTGACACGGATTTCATGAGCTTCTACCCCTGTCCTTAGCACTTGATTTGACAGCAAGGATAGAAAAGCAAATATGAGCTAGACCTGCTTTCTGGTTACACACAATGACATACATGATTTCTATTTGCACAGTAGTTATCTGAGAGTCCAGCATGAGTGGGGTGCCCTGGAACCACAGAGCCATAACCAAAAAGAATTATGTTAAGAATACAAACTAATTTCACTTTTTAATTATTGTGAAAATACCGTACAGAAGGGTTACAATTACATGGGCAAGATAATGAGTACATTTCTTATCAAGCCTGTTGCCTCCTCCAATTTCACTTTTTTTTTTGAGGGGGGGGTCCGGTCGTGGGGCCTGAACTCTGGGCTTGGGCACTGTCCCTCAGCTCTTCAGCTCAAGGCTAGCGCTCTACCACTTGAGCCACCACACTGCTTCCGGCTTTTTTCTTTTTTGCTTGTGTGGTGCTGAGGAATCGAACCTAGGGCCTCATGCATGCAAGGCAAGCGCTCTACCACTGAGCCACCTTCCCAACCCCTCACTTTTTTTTTTTTACATTTTTTTTCTGTGTGCCAGCACTGGGACTCGAACTTGGAGCCTGGGTGCTCTCGCTTAGCTTTTTCACTCAAGACTGTACTCTACATCTTGACACATGTCCACTTCTGGCTTTTTTTTTTTTTTTGAGGGGGGTCTGGTTGTGGGGCCTGAACTCTGGGCCTGGGCGCTGTCCCTCAGCTCTTCAGCTCAAGGCTAGCGCTCTACCACTTGAGCCACAGCGCCACTTCTGGCTT
>NW_012267221.1:21334847-21341288 GCF_000151885.1 Dipodomys ordii
GTGGTAGAGCGCTAGCCTTGAGCTGAAGAGCTGAGGGACAGTGCCCAGGCCCAGAGTTCAGGCCCCATGACCGGACCCCAAAACAAACAAACAAAAAAAAACTACTCAGAAAAGGCTGGAAGTGGTGGTCTGGCTCAAGTGATAGAGTGCTAGCTGGTAGAGTGCTAGCCTTGAGCACAAAGAGGCTCAGGAACTGAGTTCAAGCCACAGGACTGGCAGAAAAAGAAGGAAAGAAAGAAAGGAAGGGAAGAAAGAGAGAGAGAAAGAGAAGGAAGGGAAGAGAGAAAGAGGAGAGAGAGAAAGAAAGGAAGGAAGGAAGGAGGACAAAGAGAGAGAGAAATTGAGAAGTTTGTCAAGCAGTCAATTTTGTATAATACTAGATATGTATTCCCAAGTAGAAACCATTTGTGTATGATGTCATGAGGGATATGAATTTATGTTAACATGAAACACCGAATCCTCTTGGGGCAACTTTCAGAAGTAAGGAATTAGATGTCATTAAGTCTATTGTGAATCTCAAATCCCTTGATATACTGTGACCTTTAGACAAGAGACTTTCAGCAATCAGCTTGTAACATAACTGTACACATTGTACTTTAACAGATCAACAGTGTCCCATAACACAGAAAAGAGGCCAAGGAGAAATAAATAGCCAGAGATGGTATGATAGGCTCTTTTTTTTTTTTTGCAAATTCTTTATTGTGATTAAATGATTACATAATTTTACAGTATTGTGGGATAGTGATGCTTAGTTAAATTCACATACATTCTAACTTTCATGGAGCAAATTGTCTATCCTGGTCTATAAAGTTTATGAGTCCTATGGGCTTTGACAATACAATTATTTCTTCCACAGTATGATAGGCTCTTCCCTGTAGAGAGGAACCTTTCTATATGGTTCACCGAGAACCATATGGAAACTGCACCACCTTCTTCAATATTCTGAAGAAGTCATTTGATATACCTCATGGTGTTCCATCTCTCCACAATATCAAGGAAAAAAATAAAAGAGCTCATCAAGCAAGTAAAGTGGACATCAGAAGAAGGTTAATAGAGCTCTTGCTGCATTAATTACTAGGCTATGCCAGTACTTTTCATCTTCAAAGGATCCACAGGTAATAATCAGCACAAGTATTATTCCCTAAAATTGGGCACAACTAAAGTTGATAGAAGGATTCAGCTGCTTGGAAGAGTTTAAAGAGGCAGACTTGGGGAGACAATAGTAGGAAGATTCTTTCATCTGATCAAAAAGGGGGGTAGGATAGGGTATTTTGCATAACAAAGGTTTTGGTATAATAAAGCAGTAATGAAGATGACAAAAATGTCAAAGCAAGTCAAGAGCATTTGTACAATTTGGGCCTTGTTGATGGGTTTCTTTGGTAGGAAGATTGCAGTCCACTCTAGAGATTCTTGGTCACAAAAGTGAGAGGACAAGTCAAAGGAGAGAGGAGAGCCTTTCAACATGGCACTGGGCTAATCAGATGCCCCAGCACAGAAGAAATGGACATTAACATATACTTCACATCTGACACAAAATTAATTCAAAAAAAGTAAAACTACATCTTCTAAAAGAAAACTACAGGGGCTGGGAAGGTGGCTCAGTGGTAGAGCACTTTCCATGCATGCATGAGGCCCTGGGTTCGATTCCTCAGCACCACATAAGTAAAAAGAAAAAAGCCGGAAGTGGCACTGTGGCTCAAGTGGTAGAGCGCTAGCCTTGAGCTGAAGAGCTGAGGGACAGCGCCCAGGCCCAGAGTTCAGGGCCCACAACCGGACCCAAAAAAAAAAGAAAACCATAGACCTTCTAAAAGAAAATTTAGGAGAAAAATCTGTGTAATTTAGGGTTTGATGTTTTTAGATATACCAAAAGCATGGTCCATTAAAAGTCATAAATTGACTATCAAAACTTAAAACATTTGTTCTACCAATAATACTGTTACAAGAACTAAAAGATAAGCTAAACACTGGGGGAGAATATTTGTAGGTCACATATCTGGTAAGAATTCATTTAATGAACTCTTCTTAGCAACACAAAACTAAACAACCCAATTTTAAAATAGGCAAAAATCTAAACACATACTTCAACAATGAAGATATGTAATGTTAACAAGCATAGGAAAAGAAGCTCAATAGCACTTATTATTAGGGAAATTGAAATTAAAAACCACAGTAAGATATTACCATACATCTAATAGAATAATTAAAATCCAAAAAATTAGCTATTACTTAGTGGTAGAGTGCCAAGCCCCGAGTTCATTCCCATCATTGAAGAAAAATTTTAAAATTGACAAATAAATTGCTGCTGTGGGTGCACAGCAATAGAAATAATCCTGTATTGCTGATAAAAAAAAACATTGGAAGACAGGTTGGTAGCTGTAAACAGTTAACATAAATATATACAACATATACATATTATACTCCTACAGCCTAAAAAATGTACCTGATTAGATGTTTTTACTTGGGTGAACTGAAAACATGTCCACACCAAAACCAAAGCATGGTTATTAATAGCAGCTTTCTTGGTAATTACAAGCACTTGGAAACAACTTTGATATCTTTCCACACTTGAATGGAAAAATGAAATGTGACTCATCTACAAAATGGAATACTGTTCAATAATAAGCATGCTATAGACTCTCAGAGCATGCATATGAGTTTGGGTTGGTTTTTTTTTGTTGTTGTTGTTTTATTTGGGGGAGTGCTGGGGATAAAGGGCTCATGAGGGCCTCATGCTTGCTAGCGACCACTCTTCCACTTGAGCCACACTCCCAGCCTTGGATCTTAATGGTTTTCCTAAGTGAAAGAAGTCAAACTTAAAAGCCTCTATATTTTGCAAGCTTATTCATACGACATTCTGGTAAAGGCAAACCTGTAGAAGGAAGCTTAGGGATATAGCCCACCCAAAAGCAAGGAGTGATTTTTTTTTTTCAGGGACAAAGGTTCAACTTGAAGAACAAATCATATCAGAAAGGCTAAGCCAAAGTTTTAGAAATAAGCATACAGCGCACCACACTAATATAAATAGATGTTTAAATAAATAAATAAATTGAAAAGAAGGGGCACAATTCCTACTAGAAAAATTCTAAATTATCTAGCTACACCCCTTCAGGAGATAGAATTTAATTCCCCTCCCCCAGGACACATAACTTCAGACTCATTAAGGTAGATAGAGGTACAGACTTGTTTCCAAGGGGCAAAAAAGCAATAAATGTGATGAACCATCAAAGAACCACAACCTTATCAGTACAAGACCTTTTTTTTGGGGGGGGGTCCAGTCATGGGGCCTGAACTCTGGGCCTGGGCCCTGTCCCTCAGCTCTTCAGCTCAAGGCAAGCGCTCTAAAACTTGAGCCACAGCACCACTTCCTTTTGTTAGTTCTTTATGTCTTCTCTCTTTTTTTTTTTACTGTAGTCTTAGTACTTTTTCTTCTTTTTTAATATACTTTTATTGTAAAGATACTGTACAGAGGGGTTACAGTTACATGAGTAAGGTAATGAGTCCATTTCTTATTGAGCATTGTTACCCCTTCCTTTGTTTTTCCCCTACCATTCCTTCCCTCCCCACTTTCCCAACTCCTCCCTCCCCGCCCCTGCCCCGGTAGGTGTAAAGTGAATAGTGTATTTATGAACATTCACATAGCTGGCTTTTTTTTATAGTCAACTTTTGTGAATTGTGGATTGAGATTCTCTTTTTCCTTCTTTTCACTTTTTATTTTTCATATGGATACCCAATTGTCCAGCACCATTTGGCTAAAATTAAATAAATAAATAAAATTAAAAACCCTATCCCCTTCCTGTGGAATTGCCTGAGTAATTTGCTGTGTGAAAAGTCCACGGGGCAGGCTCTAAACCATTTTTTCCACTTCTATAGTAAAATACCTTAGGCAGACTAATTTTGCCAAGAAGTGAGCTTTATTTAGCTTACAGGCTTGAAGGTCAAGGATGTGGTGCTAGCATGGCAGGTGGCAGTCAGTGGTAGGGGAAAAGATCTGGAAAAGTGTCTGGGAGGAAAAGATCACATGAGCCTTATTTTGTTGATATACCTTTCAAAGTTTTTGAGAGGGGGTTGTTTTGGTTTGGGGGTGCTTTTGGCGGGAGATGGGGGGGCAGTACTAGAGTTTGAACTCAGAGCTTCACACTTGCTTGGTAAGTGCTCTACCACTGACCACAAGTATTTTAGTATTTTTTATCTACAAACTCCTCACCTCCCTATTTTCTCTTCTCTTTTTCTCTCTCTCTCTTCCTTCCTTCCTTCCTTCCTCCCTCCCTCCCTCCCCTTCTCTCGTTCTTTCATTGCTTTCTTTCCTTCCTTCCTTCCTTCCTTTCTTTCTTTCTTTCCTTCCTTCCTTCCTTCCTTCCTTTTCTTTCTTTCTTTCCTTCTTTCTTTCTTTCCTTCCCCAACACTGGGGCTTAAAAGCAGGGCCTTGCCCTCTCGCTAGACTTTTCACTCAAAGATGGCACTCTACCATTTAAGGCACACCTCAACTTCTGCCTTTTTGCTGGTTAATTAGAGATAAGAGACTCTTAATTTGTCTGCCCAGGCTGGCTTCGAACCTGAATCCTCAAATCTCAGCTCCTGAGTATAGGAATATAGGTACGAGCCCCTGGGGTTCAGCTATCACTCCCATGTTCCCCACCCCATCCTTGCACCTACTCTAAATCCAACAGGTTATTTGTACTGTAGCTACCCACAATACAGTTTGTTTATTGCACACTACCATCCATGGTGTATCATGAGCCTCAGTACTCTATACTTACTAAAAAAAAAATAGTTTGTTTCTAGAGTCTTAAGCAGATTGAAGGGTTTTTCCCTCCATAATAAGCAGATTGATGGATTTTCCTCCATCATTTTTTAGAAATACTAGAGTAGCAAAATATTACCTTGCACATTTTGAACTGAAACCTCTGGATGCTTCTAAAATGTGCTCTCTCATCTCAGAGGTTCCTCAGCTAGCTTAAGGGTTTTCAAAATGTTAACATTAGGGTCCCTGGCTCCAGTTTTCCTATTCTGTCCTATACAAGGAAAACAAGAAAGAACCTTTACACTGCCTCTTGCACAACCCTGGGCTGGGTCCCCTGCAGGCAGGGGAGGTGAGGGTAGAGACTCCATTTCCATTGCAGGAGGGGCAGGAGGGGCTGGTCTAGGAGTGCAGGCTTTGGAATCAATGGGCCTGCATTCCAGCTCTGATCTGCCTCTTTACTAGCTGTAGAATCTTGAGCAAGTTACCTTGCTTTTATCTATAAAATTAATTTAATAATATCTATCTGGCATTACCAAAGCTGCTCAAATCATGACAGATCAAGTACACAAACTCCAATGACATCAAAGGTACAGTAGTCATTTCAAGAAATAGAAGCTACTATTAATTCTTTAGATATTAGCTGAGTGGAAGAGCTTTGGACTTTTGGTGCTACCTCTGGCACACCTCTATTGCGCACCAACTTCTGTAATTTCAGGCAAGTCATAACTTTTCTCTGCTTCCATCTAAATAATGAGAATAAGAGCCAGGCACTGGTGATTCATGCCTATATTTCCTAGCTGCTCAGGAACCTGAGATCTGAGGATCCAGTTAGAAGCCAGCCTAGGCAGGAAGGTTCATGAGACATTTATCTCCAATTAACTAGGGAAAAGGAAAAAATGGAGCTGTGGCTCAAGTGGCAAAGCACTAGCTTTGAGCAAAAGCGCTCAGGAGCAGCACTCAGGCCCTGAATTTAAGCCCCAGCAGGCGGGCACGCACACGCACGCGCACGCGCTTGCGCACACACACAGGATCAAACAAAATATTTGACTTTATATCACAAATGCCAATGTGTTCTAACAAGTCAAAAATTCCATTTGTTAAGGGATACTAACAATCATTGGTATAGTGATTTAACAATGTCTAAATCAGAGATCTCAAACCTAATAATAATAAATAGGTCTCCAATATTTCTTCGGTCTGCATTATTTTGACCCACAAAGTATAGCTTTTTTTTAAAAAGGAGAAAATATTAATTGATCATTACAATTACATAAAATTGGTTGCTTTCATAATCAAACTCCTCTTGAAAAATCAGCTTTGGTGATATGAAACCCAACTATCTTTAAGCAGGTGGAGAGACGGCAGCAAGCCCATTGAGACATCTCATTCCCCAGTATGCCCGCGCCTCTTGCACTCACCCCAACTCATTACCTCGATGGATGTGTGCATTTGGGATGCCTGGTTCCTTCAGTAATTACCACAAATAATGCGTCACATCTGCAAGTGACATTTTACCACACTGGAGCAGATTCAGCTTCTTCCTGTGATAACATCACTCTTGCCTACTTATATTTCAATACACTTCCTTAAGAAAAGTCTTGAAGCCAGGTGCCAGTGGCTCACACCTATAATCCTAGCTACTCAGGAAATTGAGCTCGGAGGATCGTGGTTGAAAGCCACGGGCAGAAAAGTCTGTGAGA
>NW_012267221.1:21341338-21344753 GCF_000151885.1 Dipodomys ordii
CTTCAGCTCAAGGCTAGCACTCTACCACTTGAGCCACAGCGCCACTTCCGGCTTTTTTCTTTTTGCTTATGTGGTGCTGAGGAATCGAACCCAGGGCCTCTGGCATGCAAGGCAAGCGCTCTACCACTGAGCCCCTACAAGACCTTTTGATACCTGAGAAAATCTCCCCCAGCATGAGAGTCTCCTTGATTATCTGACTGAATGCAAAGCAGCTCACTAGACATTGCTGTAGTATGGGAGTTCTTAAATTTTATGTGGATCAGAATTGTTTGGAAATTAACGAAGACCACTGGTAATGTCTCTGGTGACATGAGAATTCAATCTCAAGAAACAAGAGAAGTCCCATCCTGAAGGATGGAATAGGGAGTCTTTCTTGGAGAGCTGGCGATTGCAGGTGGAGTCCTAACTCAAGCACCTGCAGCCCAGAATTTCATGTGCACCAAGCTTATTGCACCCAGGCTTATTGAAGTATATTGCTAATTGGATTTCTGTATTTTGTTTTTACAAAGTTCCCTGGTAATGCTTCTTGATGCCCATTCTAGAAAACTACTGCTCTTGTGCTTTCTATTATCATAACTATTAACAAGACCATGCATTCATTCCACAATAACTTACTCAGCAATTTTTCTATGTCAGCCTTTTAACTGTACTAAATATATTAAGTATTAAATATAGGCAAAGACTATCCCTCATCAAGCTTACATCCTCATATGCAAATAAATGCACACTGATTCGATTTCTCCTTGTAAATTCCTGTTCCAAGTTCCCAAAAATTGATTCTGCTTGGCCAAGCTATCGCTACCAAAACAAAGGACAGATTCTCTTGAAAGGCCACTTCATGGTAAACATTGGTCACTCATAGCTTACGGGTTCTCTTCTGGTCTAGGAAGTGGGGGACGTTCCTTCCAGAGCACTTCACCATGAGTGTTTTGCTTAGAAACAAAATAATCTAAGTTATAAAGTGCTTGTGCTACGAAGGGTTTCCAAGTCTGATTTACTGAGTGAAGTTTCCATCCAAATAGAGCAGGAACTAAACTTTCCCAGATTAGACTAGAGTCAAAAAGATAAGGCTGGCAATGTGGCTCAGTGGTAGAATATTAGCCTTGAGCAAAAGAAGCTCAGCGATCGCAGGCCTTGAGTTCAAACCCCAGGACTGGCGAAGAAGAAGATGAAGAAGAAGAAAGAAGAATAATTTTTTAAGAAAAATTTTTTAAATTCATATTGGCACTAGCCAATATGATAAGAAATATGATAAGAAATGAGCCTTCTATCACAACGACTTATTCATGAAAACTCAGTGTTCATGAAACCCAGAAGACATATACAAAGGCTTGTTCCAGAAAAACAAAATTCCTTCTGGCTTGGTTTCTTTTTTTAGCCTGTAGATGTTTGCCTTTGCTGGACTCTGCTTTTCTGCTGCCTATGGCGTTTCAAAATGTCAACTTGCCGGCAGCAGATTCCTACTGCAGCTGAGAGTGAGCTGGACAGCCATCACCCATGCACTCCCCGCCGTCACATTATATTTATTTTGATTCATTTTGGCAACATCCTTGGGATTTTATTCTTTGTCCTCTGGTTGGGAATATTTTTTAAAAGAGGAAGACAGCAGAAATTGGAATAATGCATCTCACGTATTTTTCTCTTCCAGATCAAGTAGATTCCGTACCTCACCCTCTACTAATTGCCACTAAAGAAATCATGCACATTTTGATGAGGCCTAAAGAGTAGCCACAGAAGTCACTTATTGAGTAGCCATAGAGGTTATTTACTCAACTTTCTATTGCTGTGACAAAATACCTGAGATAATCAGGTATTTTGGCCCTGGTTTCCAAGGTTTTAGTATATATTCGTTTGTTCCAAGGCAATTCATCTTGTCTGGGAGAACCAAGTAGAGCACATTATTTTCCTTCTGGCAGTTAGGAAGCAAAAGACAGAAAGGAAATGGTGGGGTCCCAATATTTGCTTCAAGGGCACATCCCGATAACCTAACTAGGCTCTACTCTTAAAGGTTCTATGCCCTCCCAATAGTCCACAGACTGGGAACAAGCCTTTAGTACATGAGCCTTTGAGAGACATTCTAGATTCAAACCATAACAAGTCCCTAACTTGAGACCGTCACTGCATTTCCCAGTATTCCCAGTGTTTCATTGTATTTCTTTTCATGGCGCACACGCTTTTTCTTACATTAAGTGAAGAGACTTGGCCAGGCTTCCCAAAGAGAGGCCTGTTGGAGCCAACACGACCATCCCAGGGGACCACGCAGAGGCAGGCACACACAGGAGAAAGCTTATCATAAGGTTTATTAGAGGAGCCACGTCTTCCTCATGGAGAGGAAGCACGCTGTGGAGTCTGCCCCTATCCAGGTGGCAGGTAGGTCTTGGGGCTGGTAGTGGGGTAGGTATGCGTGCAGGTAGGTCTGGGTGGGGAGGGAGGGGGGAAGAGAAAGAGGGGGGAGAGAGGAGAGAGGAGAGAGAGGAGAGAGGAGAGAGGAGGAGATAGAGAGAGAGGGAGAGAGGAGGAGAGAGGAGAGAGGAGAGAGAGGAGAGAGGAGAGAGGAGAGAGATAGAGAGAGAGGGAGAGAGGAGAGGAGAGGAGAGAAGAGGGAGGGGGAGGGGAAGAGGGAGAGGGAGGGGGAGGGGAAGAGGGGGGAGGGCAGCGGCTAGCTAGCTATCTGGAGGGAACTCCAAGGCAGGGAGGAGCTCAGGGCTGGGTGGAGCTGAGGACAGGAGGTTGGGGTAATGCTCTCAAGGCCCAGTTTCTAGTTCCTTGAAATGTCGATTACTGGTTTCTCTTGTGCGCTCTAAACTGGATGATCTAAAGATGGAATCGAGATAAAAGTTGGAATCGAGGTAAAATATTTTGGCCTACGCTACTTTATGAGCCATGTGTTGTTTACTGTTGCGAAACGTCAAAAGCCAAGACAGCCACCTCTGACACCAGCAGTGATGGTCAATAACTAGAATTTTAGAGAGAGGACTTGGACACAAAGGGCCGAAGTAGCAACGGAGTAGGACAGGTGTGACTCAACCTTGAAACGGAGTGGGATTGGATGGAACGCCAAGGAAATCTGTGTATCCTCAATCGTGAACAATCCTTTCAACTTGTTCTCATAGGAGTTAAAGAACTCAGTGGATGCTCCACCAATCTTTGCTCTATGCAGGTAACGTTTCCCTTTATAAAGGTGGGCCACAGAGGTCCACTCCATCCATATTAGTCTCAGTTGTATCAGCCTAGACTAGGGAGCCCGGAGCCTTGCCTTTTGCGCCTTTTCTTTGAGCAGCAGCTCTTGCCCTGCCTCTGGCCACTAGGGGGAGCTGCAAGCAAACGAACGTTCTTTCATCGGCGTAAGAGAACACGCCCAGGATGGTTCTTGTCCCACCTCATATACTTCACATCTGACACAAAATTAATTCAA
>NW_012267221.1:21345530-21392872 GCF_000151885.1 Dipodomys ordii
GGGAGGGGGAACAACACTTTCCCTCTCCCGCCTCGCTCCCGACCCTTCCAGCCCTCCTCTCTCCACATTTCCTGCCCAAGAAACTTGCGGTCTGTCCTCTTTTCAGAGACTCGATCTGTTCCTTCCGAGACGGCCGAAGGTGTGGTGGAGATTTAAGGTTTAGATGCCCAGTAGTTGGAAGAGGTTAGAGGGAGTGGCGTGTTAACCTAGCCCGGGCAGATAAAGAGGAAGCGTGCTCAGATATCAGGTGGTAGGGGACACCCCCCGCACACCGTGACAGCCTGGGGTGGGGAAAGCGCACCGTTTGTCCCTCCCACCGGGAACCCGGAGGTTGCCAGAGCCGCGTCGGTGGTTGTGTGCGCTGACACCTGTGTGAGTGGTACCGTGAGGGCCAGCCTGCCCCAGTCTGCAGGGCCATTTAAAGACAAAAGAGAGTGTCACTAGCTATTCGTTCCTCCCAGGCAGGAGCATCTGCCCTGGGACAGCACACTTCCTGGTGTTACCTTCATTTTTGGCCCCAGGTGTCCTGTTTTAGGTGAGCTAACTTTCTCAAATGACCCAAGTAGTTGGGTAGTAGGGCGACGATTGGACACCTGTCTGATTCCACTAAAGATCCCTCTTGAATCCACACTCTTGGTAGGAATGATTCCCCTCTCCTGCCCCAAGAAAAAGTCCATAAGCAAGCCATAATAATACTTACCTAGTCTTTTCAGCTAACCAAACTCCCAAGAGTTCCACTGATAAGGGAAATGGGAGAAAATGGTGAGATCCTAGAAAGGAAGTTGAAATCCCTGGCAGTTACAATGATATGCTCTCTATTACATGGTCAGATTGAGTTGTCTCTTATGGGATACATTATCCATTTAACAGCTAATTTTCCTTCCTTCCTTCCTTTTCTCCCTCCTTCCTTCCCTCTCTTCCTTCCTTCCTTCCTTCCTGTCTCTCTCCCTTCCTTTCTTTTGTGGGTCATGGGACTTGAATTCTGGGCCTGGGCACTGTCCCTGAGCTCTTTGCCTCAAGGCCAGCACTCTACCACTTAAGCCACAGCTGCTACTTCCGGTTTTCTAAGTGGTTTATTGGAGATTAGAGTCTTACAGTCTTTCCTGCCCTGGCTGGCTTTGAACCGCAGTCCTCAAATTTTAGCCTTCCCAGTAGCTAGGATTACAGGCATGAGCCACCACACCCGGGTAACAGCTAATTTTCAAATGACTGGTTCTGGCTTTGAATCCTTGGAGACTTGTGATTCTTTTATAATATATACACTCAATAAGATATTAGTATTAATGAGTAGAAAAAAATGTGAGTGTTTCTTAAAGCTGGGCACTGGTGGCTCATGCTGGTAGAGATCTGAGGATTGAGATTCTTTTTTTGGGGGGGGGGTCCAGTCATGGGGCTTGAACTCTGGGCCTGGGCGCTGTCCCTCAGCTCTTCAGCTCAAGGCTAGCGCTCTACCACTTGAGCCACAGCGCCACTTCCGGCTTTTTTCTCTTTGCTTATGTGGTGCTGAGGAATCAAACCCCCAGGGCCTCAGGCATGCAAGGCAAGCGCTCTACCACTGAGCCACTTTCCCAGCCCAGGATCGAGGTTCTTAGTGGGGGAAAGTCTGTGAGACTCTTATCTCCAATTAACCACCAGAAAACCTAAAGTGGCGTTGTGGTTCAAAGTGGTTAGCACTACCCTTGAGCAAAAAAACTCAGGGACAGTGCCCAGGCTCTGAGTTCGAGCCCCATGACTGACCCAAAAAAAAATCAAATTTTTAAAAAAGGATAGCCTTAACACATCAACAAGACTCCATGTTCTCCCTCTTCTCCCTCCCCCCCCTTCGTTCATTTGTTCCAGTGGTGGGGCTTGAAATCAGGACCTGGGAACTATCCTTGAGCTTTTTTGCCTAAGGCTGACACACCTACCACTTGAGCCACAGCTCCACTTCTGAACTTTTTAGTGGTTAATTGGAGATAAGAGTCTCATGGACTTCCCTGACTAGCTGGATTTGAATCATGGTTCCTTAGATCTCAGCCTCCTGAGTACCAGGGATTACAGGCAGCTTGGAGTCTCTTCTTTAGTAAGGTGCATCTTAGTAAATCAGTGTTTATACACAGTAGTGCAGGTGTGTTATTCATCTGTAAATTGATTCTTAGAAACATTAGGGACAAAGCTGCGTGTAGTGGTACACGTCTGTAATTTCACCTCTTGGACTCTGGAACAAGAGAATTTTTCATGTTCTAGGCTATCCTGGGCTACTAGTGAGACTCTGGTCAAAATAACAAAAAGAAATTTTAGGAACAACCTTAATTAGTAATATGCGCCAGGTTCTGAAGAGAGCTTTAATGAGCATCTAGCTTAGGAGATTGTGAGTTCTTAACCTCTTCTGCCTCTTTTCCTTGGAGGCCCTAGGTATGCTTAAAAATCTCTTCCATTTAGCCACATTCCCAAACCTGCCTTAACTTCATAATCGCTTTCCTTACTTTGTTTTCAAGGGGAAAATGCTATGCTAAATCTTTTTTTTTGGGGGGGGGGGTTCCGGTCCTGGGGCCTGAACTCTGGGCCTGGGCGCTGTCCCTCAACTCTTCAGCTTAAGGCTAGCGCTCTACCATTTGAGCCACAGCACCACTTCCGGCTTTTTTCTTTTTGCTTATGTGGTGCTGAGGAATCGAACCCAGGGCCTCGAGCATGCAAGGCAAGTGCTCTACCACTGAGCCACCTTCCCAGCCCCCTATGCTAAATCTCAACGTGTAAAAATGTCTTCCTTTTATTTGTTATTGCATAAATGTACAAAGGTCTGTTCCACTGAAATATGTCAGAAGAATCTTGAGTTCAGACCACGCATGCTTGCTTAATTCTAAACTTACTTTGAGTTCTAAACCAATTACATTGCCATTTCCTTATTAGTAGTTTTAAAAAATTATGTGAATTTTGAAATACCAATTTCTTCAGTGACACTCATATCCACTGCTGTTTCATTGTTATTTCATGAATCCTCATAATAGAGTGTTAGGTTCAGCTCTAAAAATTCTCAGAGGATAACTTTGAGATGGATCCAGAAATGACTGAGTGCCTTCTTCTTTACATATTATGTGCGTTACATGTTATTGCATATCTCCATGTGGTCATGACCCAGAGCTAGTAGAATGTTTCTTATGTGGCCTTTCAAATGTGTTTTAGGCCCATCTAGCACTTCAGTTTCTCCATTGTTGTATTTCTTTTTGTAATTTTTGGAAGCCTGTAGTACATACCACCACACACCTCGGTCTTGTTTGGTGAGTTAACTTGGTGGTATTTCAGATCAGCACATAGAATCTGCCTGTGCTTTTGGTTAGCTCCATAATGGTATGTGGTATCATAGTGTGGCTAAGTGGCATCTCATAGGATTGAATCTTTATTTTTCTAGTTTTTTTACCTTTATGCGAATAGTACTAACAATCTTAAATTTTACTTTTTATTTTCACTCAAGATACACATTCACCACTGAGTGTGGTGGTACATACCTGTAATTCTAGCACTTGGGAAATTAAGGCAGGTGGATCTCAAGTTTGAGATCATCCTGGGCTCCATAGCAAGACATTATCTCTGGGGGAGGAGGAAGAAATACACACACACACACTTCCCCAAATTACTGAATTTTAAGGTTTATCTATATAAATATTGATCTTTGTTTTAGTAAAATGCCACGTTTTCTGACTTATCTGTTCATTAAAGAACATTTTGATAAGTTCCTAAAGTACAACAAAGAATCTAAATTGCCTGTAACTCCACTGTTTAGAAGTTAATACTGTTGAAATAATTTTTGCCCCTTACCTGTTTATCAAAAGTATGGCCAAAAGTTAAATTGTGCTAGTGATTCACATTTGTAATCCTGGTGACTCAGGGCTGAGATTTGAGGATCCCAGTTTGAAGCCAACTCAGATAAATTCAAGATAAGTTTATCTCTAAAACCAGCATTAACCAGCAAAATGCCAAAAGTAGAGATGGTTCAAGTGGTAAAGCACTAGTCTTGAGGGACGGGGGAAAGCCAAACAAGAGGGTAAGGCTCTGAATTCAAGCCCTAGTGCGTGCGTACAAGTGTACACGCGCACACATGCAAGCAACACACAAATTCGTTTTCTTTCCGACCTAAATATCCAACAGCTACTTTATTTATTGTTAAGTGAATCAAGGCTTAATAACTGATTGGTAAACTGTGCATTCAGTGAAGTTGTGCTTCAAACATCCTGTGTAATCCCAGCACTCAGGCAGGAGGATTGGAGTTTGAGGCCAGCCCGGGCTGCTAAATAATGAGTTCCAAGAAGCCTTTTAAAGATATTACTTCAGCTTCCCTTGTACGGTGGGTCAGAATCCATGTTCTCTGTAGCGCCACTTTTATTCAAGTCCTCTGATGTGAGATGGGTAAAGTGTTAGGGCTTTTCATTTGTCTAGAAGCTCCTGTAAGCGCATCCTAAGTTGAAGCGTGTTGAAAACAGATTTCTTGCTTCATTTTGTCACTTGCTGTCAAGTAAGCCAAAATAAGGCAATGTTCAAAATCACACCTTTGCCCATAATAGAACCTTTTATTTTCCAATTAAAATATTCAAATTCTTTTCTATGTTGAACACCCTGAAATGGGAGGCATCTGAAGGTATTAGAGAGCCAGTATTCATGCGGTGTGGGGCCATGGGACCTATTGTGCTTGCTGTTCTCTGTAACTCCAGGAAAGACTTTGAAATGATGGATGTTTTGGAGGAGGAGTCATGAGGTGTAGTAACAGGTCTTCATTCCCTGAGCCATTTGCTACAAGCCTGGGCAGCACTAGCTCTAGTCAGAGGAACAGGGGCTACAAGTGGAATTATTTCTATCAAAATCATTTCTACCATCAAATAGAACTGTTCTTTTTAATGGTACATGAAATCCTGCTGCAGTAGAGTTTCAATTTAATACTTACCTGAAAAAAATGATTTCCTAATATTGGATAGCTCTGTTGTGGGTGGCTTGGGGGGTGTTGTTTTGTTTTCCTTTGCTTTGTCAAGTGAACCCAGCATTCTACAATATTCTGCATCTCCAGCCCACACTTAGTTTTTTTGTTTTTTTGGGTCCGGTCGTGGGGCCTGAACTCTGGGCCTGGGCGCTGTCCCTCAGCTCTTCAGCTCAAGGCTAGCGCTCTACCACTTGAGCCACAGCGCCACTTCCGGCTTTTTTTTTCTTTTTGTTTATGTGGTGCTGAGGAATCGAACCCAGGGCCTCAAGCATGCAAGGCAAGTGCTCTACCACTAAGCCACCTTCCCAGCCCAACAGTCATAATTTTTTCCTCTTTCTTTTATACATAATTTCCCAAACTTTTTCAACTTGTAAAATTTTTCAACATATTTTCCTTTATATCCATTCTGCAAAGTGTGTGTATGTGTAAAAAGTTGGGTTATTTGATGTTTTCTAAAAAAGCTTATAACCAACGCTGCCTGAAGATTCTGCCCTATACCCAAAATTGTTCACCGTTAAAAAGCTAAGAAGTCCTTTAACTCATACACATTCTTTAAAATTATTTTCAAGAGTGAAAATCCATTTATTAAGGCCATGGAATATTGTGTAGATGATGTGTTTAAGAACGGTATCATTAAACATGAGCTTTCTGTTCACAGGCCTTGGTAGTTTTCATCCTCAGGATGCTCACAGAGACCTTGGTTGGAGTGAGGCACGGATGCTCAGTACTATTTTACTGCTTCTGGGCCAGACATGTAACAGGGCTCCTGATAGTTCACTCTGAAATTCTCATAAGGATTGAATAACAATTAACACATTTATTTTGCTGATTTTAATAGTCCATGACAAGGATCAGATTATTTTGATTGAATTTTTAAATAAATTATTAGCAGTCTGAACTGGAAAATATTTGTGAAAGTTTGGAATGTGCTTTGGAAATCTGGCTAAATTGCTTAGGGAGGTATGATTATCAAGTGTGAGGACTTGTTTTTTTTTTAAGTCACACTCTTTTCAGTTTATTGCAGCATGTAAAAGATGGTGCCAGACTTTTATATTCTCTCTCTCTTTCTCCCTCTCTCCTTCCCTCTCCCTCTCCTTTCCCTCTTTTCCCATCTCCCTTGTGTTTTTCCTAGCACCAATGAGATCATTCAAGAAAGTTTTCAGACCTAAAGAACCATGTCATCTCGTGACATGAATACACTGAGAGACTTTTAATAGACCACTGAGATCACACTTGGGAACTGGATTCTAGTCCCTGCTCCATCACTTTGTTGCCCATTTGTGACTCTAAAACTGCTGTTAAGTCTCTTCATTAAAATAATACTGTAGACCTATTAGAGCCATGGTATTCATTATCTTACAGATAATTGATTATCCTGTATATTACATGTAAAGTACTTAGTGTAGAATTAGGAATATAATACAGATGCAGTTAAATGTTAGGTGACACCTTTATTGCTAACATTTCTCACTCCTGAGAATCAGTGGTATAATAGCTATTATAACTGTGAAATATAAGTTTGGATCGGATTTGACCCATTAACTCTAGTGTTTGGAGCACACATACATTTGTGGTGCCGGTTAATTTTGAAGGACCTCTCTTGTTTTGTTTGTTTTGTGCTGGTACTGGGGCTTGAGCTCAGGGCCTAGGTGCTGTCATTTAGTTCTTTTGTTCAAGGCTGACACACTACCATTTGAGCCACAGCTCCACTTCTGACTTTTTGGTAGTTAATTAGAGATAAGAATCTCTGGGGGGCTGGGAAGGTGGCTCAGTGGTACAGCGCTTGCCTTGCATGCATGAGGCTCTGGGTTCGATTCCTCAGCACCACATTAAAAAAAAGCCAGAAGTGGCCCTGTGGCTCAAGTGGTAGAGCGCTAGTCTTGAGCTGAAGAGCTGAGGGACAGTGCCCAGGCCCAGAGTCCAGGCCCCACGACTGGACCAAAAAAAAAAAAAAAAATCTCTGGAATTTGTCTGCCCCCAGGCTGGTTTTGAACCAAGATACTCAGATCTCAGCCTTCTGAGTAGCTAGGATTATAGGTGGTAACTACCAACTTCCAGCTGTAGTCTGTGATTATATTACACCGTATTTCCAGATCTTTCCCCATCATTTTAATTACCTAATTACACACATCTTATAGCATGCTAGTTTTTTTTCTGTTTTTTGGTTTTGTGTAGTCCAGGGGCTTCAACTCAGGACCTGGGTGCTATTCCTGAGCTTCTTTGCTCAAGGCTAGCGCTCTACCACTTGAACCATAGCTTCATCTGGCTTTTTGATGGTTAATTGGAGCTTCACAGATTTTCTTGCCCAGGCTGGCTTCAAACTACAATCATCAGATCTCAGCCTCCTGAGTAGTTAGGATCATAGGTGTGCAGCTCTGGTGCCTGGCAACATGAGAGTTTTTGTGTTGGGTTGAGTTTGTTTACTCTTGTTTTTAGCATCTCTACTGTTTGTAAAGGTCTTGCAAATGTGTGAATGGGGATAATGTATTGAGAGATAGTGGAATAGATGTCATTCAAAGGACTTTATATCTTACAAGAAAGAACCTATGATATAGCAAAATTCTACTTTGCCTCCTGTGTTCAGAAAATAACACAGAATTTTCTTTCTGTAATCCCTTCTTTTCCAGTTGAAGATTAAAAGAGAGAAAAAGGTTGATGGGAAAATGGCCAAATGTAATATATGGTACTATTATTTGAGCTCAATTCTGAAAAAGAGATGGATTCTGTAATGGTTAATCTTTGGGGGTGTTTTTGTTTTTGGTATTGGTATTAGTACTGGAGCTTGAACTGAAGGCCTGAATACCCTTCCTGGGTTTATTTGCTCAAGACTAGTGTTCTCCCACTTGAGCCACAGCTCCATTTCCAGCTTCTTTTGGGGGGGAGAGGGGTTAATTGAAGATAAGAATCTCATGGACTTTCTGCCTGGCTTCAAACCGTAATCCTTAGATCTCAACCTCCTCAGTAGTTATAAGATTACAGGTAAGGGCCACTGCCACCCAGCTTGTGATGGTTTATTTTGGTTAGACTGGGAAACACCTATGAGATGAGAAAAGAATATTTCTTGGAGTATCTATGAGGATTTCTAGGTATAGATTATGGGGTCTCTGACCTATGAACAGATTGATTCTTTCATGGGCTCATAATATGATTACATTATTGGTAGGTAGTGAGTACTATGACATGGGCTGTTCTAGCAAAGCTCCTGCCTGCTATGATGGACTGATACCTCCATCATAAAAATAAAATCTTCTTCCCTTAAGTTATATAGTCAAGCGTTGGGTCACAGAGGTAAGTAAAGTAACAATGAGGTTTATAAGAGGGAAAAGGCTAAATCTAGTCAAATTTTAATAACTCAGTGTATGAGTTCCAGTTTCTCCACTGGAACACTGCCAACACTTGCTGTTGTTATTTTTATTTTTGATGTTCTAGTGGATGAGAAGTAGCATCTTGTATGGCTTTTACTGCACCCCGATCTATAATCATTCAAGACTTGTTTCTGATACCCTGTTGGATACGTATTGTATCTTTTCACTGTCTTAATTGCTCATTCCCTTTTGAAGTGCAAATTCTTAGTATAGTGCAGTAGATCCGTGTTTTTTAAATGGATAATTACTGCTTTTTTGACCATTTTAGGAAGTCTTTGCATTCTTGAAGGTCTTTTTTTTTTTTAAGTGCCAGCCCTGGGCTTGAAACTCAGGGCCTGGGCAATGCCCTTGAACTTTTGTGCTCAAGGCTAGTACTGAACCACTTGAGCCGCAGCTCCATTTCCAGCTTTTTGGTAGTTAATTGGAGAAAGGAGTCATGGAATTTCCTGCCTGGACTGGCTTGAACCATAATCCGCAGATCTCAGCCTCCTAAATAGCTAGGATTACAGGTATAAGCCTGTAATCCTTTTGACCTTTGGATCTGCTGTCCATCTGAAACTGATTTTTAAGTAAAAACATATTTTAAGTAAAGTTTTAAGTAAAAACATATTATTTGTCTCCCCTTCCCATCTAACTCTTTACTAGTATATTTATCTTTATTTTGTAAAGGGTTAGAGAGATTTAATACATTATTGGGGAAATAACTATGGAAATAGTGGCTGGTTAAAAGGATTTACCCTTAAGTGGTGATTGGAGTTTGGAGAAACAACTTAGGATTTGTGGGCTTCTGTCATAGCCTAGAGATTTAGCAGTTATTTCAGACATTTTATCACATTGAATAGGTGCCATTAATCCCATACTTGAAAAAGAGAATTGAGTCCAAAGAGGTAAATAAACTTTCCTAAGCTCAGACAGCTAAGAGGGCAAAACCATGGCTTAAAACGAAGTCAGTGTGCTCTAAAGCTCTATTAAGACTTTCATAGTACACTTATATAGATAATCTTAAATGTTTGTAAAGTTTTAAAGTTAACCTGTTCATCTTAAATTGCTATGGTATTTGGCACAGTAATAAATGTTAAATGGTCTGTGAAACCAAGCACATGTAGACATTTTAATTAAGATATCTTGAAGTCAGCAGAAGTAGAGATCAAGAGATCTTATAAGGGACAGAAAATACTGAAGTAGTAATCGATGCTGGTGACACTAGGAGCCTGAGAGATCTTGCCAGTGGATAGTATTGCAAAAGAAACTTACCTGTGTGATGTTTAGTTGCTGTGTAGTGGGTCGTTTCGTACTGTGAAATACAAGGAACTTCCGTTAAGGGTATTGGAGTCAAAGATAGCGTTTTTTTCCAGGGCTCCCTCTGCTGGTTTCCTAGCAGTAATTAAGGCACTATATTGCCAAAATTGTGCTGGGTTACTAATGATATAAATAAATTTAGGGAAGAAATTAATTTCAAGGTCCATTAGAAACAAAGGAAATCGATGTAGCAATTGAAATGGAAAAATAGAGTCAGGGAAAGGATTATTTAGTTTATTTATTTTAGAATACAAACAGCTATTGAATTCTTTTGAGTGACAGGAAGAATACTTTCAGTAATATTGGAAAGTTTCCATTTCAAACAAATACTTTAAACTTCGTCCTGGAGAGTGTGGGGTCAACTCCCTGAGATGATGATGACCTTACAGAAGTACTGGTGTTAGGCTTTTTCATTAAGAGGTAAACTTAGCAGTGTCAAGGGACAAATCCAAAATCAGTCCATAAACTATAGGTTTTTTTTTTCTTGGTAAAATATTATGGTCATTTAGAAATATTGATATTTAGGTAATTAGGGAAAGAGACTGATAATTGAGAGACTATACTGTAAGGGGCTCCTAAGGATCTGTCTTCTTTCCCATGGAGGCACTTCACATCTAATTGCTTAACTTGAGTACTGCTTATGGGCCAGGCATTTCACACCTAATAGGTGTGACTTTCTCCCAGCTAGCTATAACTTGACTTCACTTTTCTAATAATAGCTCCTGCCAGCTATCCCTTACCTTTCAGACTTAACATTGGGCCCAAGAAACTGTCTGTTATTTGAGGTTCTAGACATTTTACTGGGTAGTACATTATACGAACTAACTTCCATTTAAGTAAACTGGGTGTAAAGAATCTCAACAATTGTACTGGCTATTTTTACAGAACTGAAATTTTAAATAATGAATCCTAGCCAGGCACAGTGGTACATGCCTGAAATCTAGCTACTTGGGGGCAAAGACAGGAGAATTGTGGGTTAAACCAGCCCAGGTGCAAAGTTAAAGTGGGCTCTAAAAGAAGGTAGTGGTGCCTCAAGCTTGTAATCCTAGCTACTTGAGAGGAGGTGGTAGGAAGACCTAAGTCTGCTGGTCCAGGCAAAACAAGAGACTATCTGGGGGGGGGGGGGCGGTGACTAAAAAGGAATGGGGCATGAGTCACTCTCACTTGAACTCCTACATAAATAATCCTTTTGAGGGCTTGGGAAGGTGACTCGGTGGTAGAGTGCTTGCCTCACATGCATGAGGCCCTGGGTTCAATTCCTCAGCATCACATAAGCAGAAAAAGCTGGAAGTGGCACTGTGGCTTTAGTGGTAGCACGCTTCAGCCTTGAGCTGAAGAGCTAAAGGACAGTACCAAGGCCCAGAGTTCAGGCCCCATGACCAACAACAACAAAAAAATCCCTTTGATATTTAATTTACTTATAAAAAGGATTTAGTCTCAAAAATTTCAGACAAACATACATAAAGGCAAGATCAAACAATAGTGTAGGTGTCAAACCATCTTTCTAATGGACAAGTATGTACTGTGACAAAAGTATACCTAGTTTTTGTTCCTGATTATGTGATTTGGCTTGAAAAGTGGATAAAAAGTAACATTGATGTAAAAGTGGTGTAATTGTAAAACCTTGAAATTAATTGGCAATCCTGATACTGGCATTAGGGAAAATTGTTATGGGAATGAGCTAGTCCAACAATAATTAGTAACTGTGTAAATAACTCTAGCTTTATGGATAGATGTGTGCTATTATTTGCATAGCCTACTGATAACCACTGCAAATCTTTGTGTGGGGGGGTGGGGAGTATAGATACTGGGCCAGGCTTCTACTCAACTCTTCCACTTAAGGGGGGGGGTGTGCTCCACCTCCATCCGCTTCAGGCTTTTTGCTGGTTAATTCAAGATAAGATTTATCTGCCCAGGTTGGCTTTGTCCCCATATCCTCAACTCTTAGCTTCCTGAGTAGCTAGGATTATAGGCATGTGCCATCAGTGCCTAGTAATTATTAACTGTTTGCCTTCTTTCTGCTTAGTGTTGGGAGGAGTGCCCCTCCCCCCACCCCCTAAAGGAGAAGGTGGTGAGCCATGGAAGGAAAGCCCCACAGAAAAAGGAACATAAAGAATGGCAGAATTTAGGGATCTGGGAGAGACTGGAGGAAAAGGAGAGGCCTCAAATGTTTCTATGTATTTCACTAGTAATGAAATTAACCTACTTTTACTGAGAAGGGGTAGCTATTGAAATTTAGCTAACAATTTTTCATTCAACTGTGCATTTTTCATTTTTGCTGTTTTATTTTAACAGGTACAAGAAAATTCCCCAGGTCATAGAGCTGGACTGGAGCCCTTCTTTGACTTTATTGTTTCTATTAATGGTTCAAGATTAGTAAGTACAGCTTTTGTCTATAGAACTTATAATTTTTTGAAAATGGAATTTTTTAACTTATCTGGGAGTGTGTATTCATCACAAATATGTAGAATATGATGTCAGTTTTTAGAAATAACCATGTATTACTAGACATTAAAATGTAAGATCTATACTAGTACTCACACTACAATGATTATCTTAGAGAAGTAGAATCACTGAAGACTTTTACTTTGTATGTTAAATATTTAATTTTTATAATCAGAAACAAAAAGTGAAAAAGATTGCCTTTTAAAAAAGTGAGACTGGTATAAATTATTGACAAATGGGACCAATTAAGTGTCATTTTAGAATTTTTTCAATTTACTCATAATAAAATCCTATAGAAAGGATTAATAGGAAATTGTGCGTGTGTGTGCACAAGCATGTTTCGTGTGCGCACATGCTGGAACTAGCACTTGAACTTAGAGCCTGGGTGCTGTCCCTGAGTTTTTTTTTTTGCTCAAAACTAATGCTCTACCACTTGAGCCAAAGCTCTACTTTTCCACTGTTAAGTGTTTAACAAGTCTCATTGACTTTCCTGCCCAAGCAGGCTTCATACTATGAGCCTCAGATCTCACCCTCCTGAGGACTAGGATTACTGGCATGAGCTACTGGTGCCCAGCTTTCTAAAGGAAATTTTTTATGACAGTAGTGACTGGATTGGTTTTATTTTTTGTTTTGATGTTTTTGTGCCGGTCTGGGGCCTTGAACTCAGGGCCTGCGTGTTGTCCCTGACCTTTATTTGCTCAAGGCTAGTAGTCTATCCATGAGCTATATATAGGTCTTACTTCTAGCTTTTTGGTGGTGAGAAGAGTCTCGTGGACTTTCCTGGACAGGCTTGCTTTGAACCACAGCTCTCAGATCTCGGCCTCCTCAGTAGCTAAGGTTACAGGCGTGAGCCACCAACTTAAGCCAGCAGTACCCAGTTTTCTAGAGGAAATTTTGTATGACAGTAGTGACTGAATAGGTTTGTCTTTTTTATGTATCAGTTTTAAAGCTTTTTTTTCATTATGTAACAGCATTTCTGACACAGTGGCCTTTATTTTTTTTATGTAATGAAATATATTTAAATTCTATTTCCATTTTCCTTCTAGCTCCTAATAAAAAATAAGATATATTTAGAAGTAGAATATGTTTTGATTTTGGAATTAATGCCATTTCACCTTTTTTAAATACTGTGACTTCTTATGATATATTGTTTTTAATCACTGAAGTTTCTTTACCACTCTTAATGCTGGGTTACACAAGTTTTCTAGTTCCATAGTCAGCTTTTAAGTTGCTGCAAACATAGTTATCTTAATTTCTGACATTTTTTTTTTACATGGAGACATATTTGAATGTTGATGAAACCTTTGCCTGATGAATGTTTTATTATGTAGATTATCAGTATTACTCAGAATATTATAGGATGCTTACTCTAAGCATAGTTAGCATTAAAGTTTTATTTATTAAGCAATAAAAATATGATTTATTTATTAAGTAATATAATATGATTTCTGCCTATCCACAGAATAAAGATAATGACACTCTGAAGGATTTATTGAAAGCAAATGTTGAAAAGCCTGTAAAAATGCTCATCTATAGCAGCAAAACTCTAGAGCTGCGGGAGACTTCAGTCACACCCAGCAACTTGTGGGGTGGCCAGGGCTTGCTGGGAGTGAGCATTCGTTTCTGCAGTTTTGATGGGGCAAATGAGAACGTTTGGCACGTGCTGGTAGGTATTGACATTAACTGTTACTTGCCGTATGAAAAGCCGTAGAAAGGTGTGATGGTGGGATAGGCCTGCGCTATGGGCAGATACACGGTATTATTGGGCCAGTTTTTGTTTCTGAAAATCAGCATACGTTGCTTTTTAAATATGAATTATTTTTTAAGAAACCTGAAGAAGAGAAGCTAAAAAGAAGCCTAAATTTGCTTTGGATTTTGAGATAGGGTCCCACTGTATAGCCCATCTGGCCTTGATTTAGAGATCCTCCTGTCTCAGATAATAGGCATGTCATTACACCCCTTACTTTCAGAACTCTTTTTCTGTTTTTGTTTTGTTAGAGAAAGGTACATATGTTAAAGCTACAGAAATAGTTTAAATATTAGATACTTTGTAACTTTTTTTTTTTTTTTGGCCATTCCTGGGGCTTGAACTCAGGGCATAGGCACTGTCCATGAGCTGCTTTTGTTCAAGGCTAGTGCTCTACTACTTGAACCATAACACCACTTCTGGCTTTATCTGTGTATAAGGAATTGAACCCAAGGTTTCATACATGCTAGGCAAGCACTCTTATCATTGAGCCACATTCCCAGCCCGATATTTTATAACTTACATGCTTAGAAGTTTTAAATATATCTCTTCCCTAGTTTCTTTCTCTCTCTCTCTTTTTTTTTGGTTCTTTGTGGGGCTTGAACTCAGGGCCTGGGCGCTGTCCCTGAGTTTACTTGCTCAAGACTAGTGTTCGTTACTTTGGGCCACCGCTCTACTTCCAGTTTTGTGGTGGTTAATTGGAGATAAGAGTCCCATGGAGGGCTGGGAAGGTGACTCAGTGGTAGAATGCTTGCCTCACATGCATGAGGCCCTGGGTTCAATTCCACAGCACCACATACACAGAAAAAGCTGCAAATGGCACTGTGACTGAAGTGGTAGAGTACTAGCTTTGAGCTGAAAAACTGAGGGACAGCGCCCAGTCCCAGAGTTCAAGCCCCACGACCAACAATAAAAAGAAAAAGAGTCCCATGGACTTTTCTGTCTGGGCTGGCTTCACACCGTGATCTCAGAACTTAGCCTCCTGAGTGGCTAGGACTACAGATGTGAGCCACTGACACCTGGCTCCCTAGTTTCTTTTATGTAACATTATCTCTAATAAGACAGAAATATGGAGGAGATTTAAATTATTGCAATTAGGAACTATGGCAGTGCCAGGTGCTAGTGGCTCACACCTGTAATGCTAGCTACTCAGAAGGTTGAAATCTGAGGATCATGGTTCAAAGCCAGCCCAGGCAAGAAGATCCACGAGACTCTTATCTCCAGTTAACCACCAGACAACCAGAAGTAGCTTCTGGGCTCAAGTGGTAGAGTGCTAGCCTTGAGCATAAGAGCTTAGGGACAGTACCCAGGCCTATGACTGACCAAAAAAAATCCAAAAAACTGGGCTGGGAAGGTGGCTCTGTGGTAGAGTGCTTGCCTTGCATGCATGAAGCCCTGGGTTCAATTCCTCAGCACCATATAAACAGAAAAGGCTGGAAGTGGCGCTGTGGCTCAAGTGGCAAAGCACTGGCCTTGAGCTGAAGAGCTGAGGGACAGCGCCCAGGTCCAGAGCTCAGGCTCTATGACCAATTAAAAAAAAAACTGTGGCAGTTATTATATATTAAATTAATATAGATATATTTAATTTACACATATTAAGTTTGAGGTGTGTGTTGTGTCTTCCTAGGAAGTGGAATCAAATTCTCCCGCAGCATTGGCAGGTCTTCGACCTCACAGTGATTACATCATTGGAGCAGATATGGTCATGAATGAGGTAATGAGTGTGGCAATTATGTAATATTTTCTTGTTTATGTTTTAGTTCAGAAAGATATCAGATCGTTTTACATTTAGAGTTAAGTAGCTTATGCATGAGGGTGTTCACTGGAACTTCTAAGAGGATCATTGTAGCATCTTGGTCAGCAAAACCATATGTACATGTCATTTGCCATGGTGGTATTGAGCATCACCTGCCTTAATTTTTTAAGGCGACAAAAATAGCTATATTAGTTAGACCTTTTCCTCATCTACTAGTAGTAGAAATATATTACTGAGTCAAATTGAAAGAAAAGGTGAGTAGATGAGGTTTTAATAATGTAGTAATGTGGTAATGTAGTAATGTAATAATAATGAAGAAGAAGAGCAGAATATGTAAAACTTCTTGTAGGTAGAAGAGTCAATGAGTGTTGAGTAAGTCTTTAGGAACCAGGTCCAAGGCCTCACACCTAGTAGCTTTGCTTGAATTAATATGTTGAATTTTACCTTGAAATAAACTTTTTTTTTGGTGCATTGATTTTTAATTAGTCATTTCAGTGTTCAGAACAAGGCCCAGAACTGAATTCTGTTTCATTTTATTTAGTTTTGCAGTGCTGGTGTTTAAACAGCCAGGGCTTTGCGCTTACTAGGCAAGAACTTTATAAATTGAGTCTCCCTCATATCCAGCCCCAGACACTGTTTTTTGGCTTTTTTGTTTGTTGTTGGTTTTTTAAGCAAGGATTTATTTTAGTCTAACAAGATTAAAATATGAAGGACTAGATAAGGAGAAGTATTTCCTGATCCTTATGAAGGATCTAGGACTTAAAAATTCAAAATGGTGGCTCCTATCTGTAGCCTTTGTACTTTCTGAGCGGGGAAAATTTGAACTTTTAATCTTTCAGCAATGATTTTGAATGGGTAAGATGGGTAAGACCCAACAGAAACAAAGGTAACCTTAAATTTTCCTTTGGTCAGATATCCCTTTTTCTGGACTGATTTTTTTTTTTCTTTTGTGCTTACCATAGGGCTTAAATTTAGGACCTGGATGCTGTCCCTGAGCTTTATTGCTCAAGGCTACTACTCTACTTCTTGAGCCATAGCTCTGCTTCCAGCTTTTTGGTAGTTAGAGATGTATCTTGGACTTTCTTGTTCAGGCTGGCTCAAAACTGCCATTCTCAGCCACATGAGTAGTTAGGATTACAGGCAGCCAGTGAGAAACTGAGGTTTTTTTCTTTTTCTTTTTTATATATTTTTTATTGTAAAGATACTGTACAGAGGGGTTACAGTTACATGAGCAAGGTAATGAGTCCATTTCCTATGGAGCAGTTACACCCTCCTTTGTTTTTCCCCTACCATCCCTTCTCTCCCTAACTTCCCCCTCCCCCACCTCCCCCCTGGTGCACCTGAAGTAAAGTTCATTTTCAACATACTGTCTTGTTCATCTCATTGATACAATGAGTCAACCTGTGTCCCTATTTAAGCATTTTGTTTTTTCCCTTCTCCTCCCCAAATTAGAAAAATGTGAGAAACTTGAGTTTTAAAGGAAGTTTTCCAAATGATTTGAGAGGAGCCAGGTTTGAGAGCCACTATTCTGAACTGCTTTATTCCTTTGATACTTGTACAGTCTGAAGATCTCTTCAGTCTTATTGAAACACATGAAGCAAAACCACTGAAGCTTTACGTATATAACACAGACACTGATAACTGTCGTGAAGTGATTATTACACCAAATTCTGCCTGGGGTGGAGAAGGCAGGTAAGGTCATTTGAGACTAAGTTAAGCTTCATCGGTCAGATGTGTTGTATTGCTTTTAGTTTGACATAAGTTACTATTTTGTTATCAGGCCCCCTTGAAATGTTAACCTAAAACATTGAAAGCAGCCGTTTATTTTTTAAAAGGAGCAAAGCATCTGTATTTTAATTCCTTTCTGTAGTAATCTAAAAAAACATAATTTTTATTTGAGAAATTATTGAGCATGAACCATAGTTTCAGAAAAATGAAGAGTTTGGAAACTTTCCAAATGTTTGGTAAAAGTTGTAACTCTTGCTGGGAAAAGGATGATTTGGTTGTAGGAAAGGCTCCGTGAGCTCCCAGTGCCTGAGATTCTCCGCTGAACATGTTTCACCACCACGGTTCTAACTGTGACTCAAGAAATCTGTCCCGTCTATGGCAGTATTTAACCAGGTTATAACTGCCCATTTCCCAGGCTTATAACTACTCAAAGATGATGTCCCCAAGACATCCCAAGTTGATCCATTTCAGAGGACCTGCCCCAAATAAACTAAATTTACATTTCCATTTAAGTGGCAAAGTACTCCTCTGTAGTTGGAAGAATACTCAGAGTACATTACTACCACAATAGTGCTTGTTGAGCATAGAACCAAATATAATGAAAAGCTTTCTGCGAGCAAAAACATGGTGTGTGCTTTCATTTTTAATTACACTGCCTGAACACAGCTATATTCTTGTTCTTGGGACTCATCCTTTGTAGACTTCCGTCATCGTCCTTTTCGTCAGATGGAGTTTAATATCACAGATCAGTGTTGCTTTAGATAGGCTTTTACTGAACCTGCTCTCACAGTGCACTCAAGAGTATCACTGGGTTTTTTTTTTTTAACTTTTTTTATTATTATCTTTAAGTAGTTGTACAAAGAAGTTCCCGTTCTACAAAACAGTATATGAATACAAGGTGTCTGACAACATTGTCACCCATCGCTCCTAATCACTGGGTGTTTTCATTTCTTCCTTAGGTGCTGACCACATGTCATTCTTTTTTTTTTTTGCTGGTCCTGGTGCTTGAACTCGGCCTGGCTTCTGTCCCTGAGTTTCTCTGTGCTCACCGCTAACACTCTACCACTTGAGCTACAGTGCAACTTCTGGCCATTTCATCTCCATTTCTGGAGATGAGAGTCTCACGGTCTCTCCTGCCCAGGCTGGCTTTGAACCATGATCCTCAGATCTCAGCCTCCTGAGTAGCTAGGATTATAGGCATGAGCCAGTCTTATATCATACTTCTCTTAATTTCATTCTTTGGGTACTTTTAGAGAGGCTCTTGCTGTTGCCTTAAGTACTTCTTTATAATCACTTAGTTTGGATTAATAAATGTAGCTTGCTTTAAAAGGCTGTCATTGATCAGCTTAGGTTATTTAATCTTTGGGCTAGCAACATCTTTGTTTGGGCTAGTAGACGAGCACAGCAGCAAGCTCAGAACCCTAAGTTTAAACCCTACTACTGACAAAAATATAAATTCTCTCTTCCTCTAAACTTGAGGATTCAGTCTAATGAGAATTGTAGTTGTAATGATGAGGAAGGAATGTTATTTTATAATATAAAGCACCATTGTGCAAATTAGATTTAGATAAGGAAGAGTGGAAGTTGGCTACTGCCCACTCTCCTCACTGTGTGTGTCTGTGTCTGTGTGTCTGTGTCTGTGTACTGGGGCTTGGACTCTGGACCTGCATAGTGTCTTTCAGCTCTTTTGCTCTTGGCTGGAACTCTACCAAGTAAGCCACAGGTATAATTCTGGCTTTTTGGTGGTTATTTAGAGATAAAAGTTTCATGAACTTCCCTACCTAGGTGACTTCAAACCTCAATTCTCAGATCTCAAGCTCCTGAGGATTACAGCCTTGAGCCACTGGTACCTGGCTTTCTCCAAGCTCTTGGTGGTGGTGCCCATGAAGCTATTATGTGCCTTGGCCGGGGAGAGCCACAAACCTGGACTAGAGAGGGTTGTAGTCCCAGCTTTGGCCACAGACTTTCCCATTAGATTAGGCAGAGTAGGCACCCTTGCTTACAGGCTCACCAGCATGCACATAGAGACCATGAAGAAGTAATTTCCCAAAGTAAGCAGAAAGTCTGTTGGGAAGCCAGTAGACTATGGAAGAAGCAATATACTTAACATCTTTTTACAAAGATGCTTCTGGTGGCAATATTGGGGTGAATTAGAAGAAAATCTGGATTGCTGATTTGTACATGACTGGTTTCTGATAAATTCTGAAATAGCAATATGGAATGCGTAGATAATATCATTAAAAAGCCCTTCATTGGGAAGATTGTTATTCATTCAGGTAGGAACTGATAAACAGTAAACATTCCTCTTTATAGGCTTTTACATTTTATGGAGGGAGACAAAACAATAAATATGCAGTGTATCAGGTGGTGGTAATTGTTTGAGGTAAAGTCTAGGTGGTATCAGTGTGGTGAAGGGAAGAGTACTATTTCATACAGAATAAACAGTGTATACCTCTGATAAGATGACATTATTTAAAAGAATAGAAAAGCATGTGTTTGCTTTTATATTTCAAAATTTAAATAAGCTGTAATATAACAATAACTTTAAGAAAGAAAATTTTTACAGCCTAGGATGTGGCATTGGATATGGTTATTTACATCGAATACCTACACGCCCATTTGAAGAAGGCAAGAAAATTTCTCTTCCAGGACAAATGACAGGTCCACCTATTACTCCTCTTAAAGATGGATTTACAGAGGTAAGATAACTTCATTACCCACTGACATTTCCTGCAACACAGTTCCCTGTGTTGATGCATATGGTTGTAGCACTAATTGAGATAGGTCACATGGTGAGTTAAGTATTATCATCAGGTTGAATTTGAGGTTCCTCTAAGATACCCAGATGGAGGTTAGGCATATGGGGCTGGACTTAAGGAGTGAGGAAGGGGATAGAGAGGCAGATTTGAGAATCATTAACAGAGCAAGGGTAATTTGACCCAAGGGATCGTGATAAAAATTGTGCAAGAATTAGATCTGCCTGAGTCAAGAGGACAGAAGTTAGAATCCTGAAAATACGGATCTTGAAGGGGAAGCTCAGGAGAAAGCCTCAGGGAAAGGGTGTGCTCAGCCACACTTTGTGCAGCAGAGAAGCCAGAGAGAAGAACAGAAAGGTGTCCTGGAGGAGAGCCCATTCAGAGACTTGGTGGGAGAAACATCTAACTGCAGGGGACACAGTGCTGGTGGGTACTAAGGAAAGCTAGCTAGTGCTTACTGCTTCTGGAAGCTTGTTTGAGAAGCAAAGGGAATTAGATGCCTGTTAGAGCAGGCATCCCAGGTGTCCCAGGACAGTTACCTAGTGTCTGCAGAACTAAGTGAAAACCAAATGTGGGTACACAGGGCTTCTGCAACTGCCGTTGTATGATACACAATTTGGCCATCCCCAGTTCAAAGAGAATTGTACCAAGTAGTTTGAGCTTTACCCCTTGTCATGAGCTCAGGGCCAGAGCCCTGAGTAGTGGTTCCTGCCTGGGAAACAGCCAGAATACACACTCTTGGGATGCCAAGAGCTAGCAAAAGTTGGCATAGTCCAAAGTGACGCTTAATATGGTGACACTGGAGTCCATGGTGGAGATCTGGTGCCACTTCCATTCACTGATGAGAAAAGATTAGCTGATTCAGGAGGATAGAAGTCTTGAGAAACAAAAAATTACGAAAAGTGAGGAAAGAAGTTGGTTAGCAGAGGTGGATGAGAATGTTGAAAGGGGTGACAGCTACTTAAATGTTTTTTTTTTAATTCTGAGAAACTTTTAAGAAATCTATCATGATGTTAAAGGCCTCTAGCTCATTTCGTCCATAATGAAAATTTACAAAAAACAAAAAACCGATGACAATTCAGATGGTTTAAGGATTGAAGAAAATCATTTCTAGGTATCTAGGAAGAAAGAATGATTAGACCCTCTTAGAGTAGTGTGGAGGGACCTTAACGCATGCAACTAGGGCTGGAGACCATGTGTTAGAAGAGGGAGGTAATGGGTGGGAAGATGTTTCCAGTGTGTGCTCTTTGGATGTGTCAAAATCAGGAAGAACCATTGGAAGCAGAAATGCCAGGCGAAACTCTGAACAGCTAGAATATGATCCAAGTATGTATCTGCAGGGGAGAGCTGTATTTACATATTGTTTCAAGCAGACTTAAATCATTTCCTTTCTCTGTTTTCCTTTTTGTCTTGAAAGGTCCAGCTCTCTTCAGTAAATCCTCCACCTTTGTCACCACCAGGAACTGCAGGAATGGAACAGGCTCTGTCTGGACTTTCTATTAGCTCAACTCCACCACCAGCTGTCAGTAATGTTCTCAGTACAGGTGAGAAAGGATGATTTGCTGTTTTCAGTCTTTTTTGTCTTATATGATAGTCTTACAGAGCATTTTAAACTTAATGCCACTGTGCCTGGAGATCTGTAACCTGCTCTGACCTGTCTGTGAAAACGCATAAATCCCCACACATGTACACACATGGGCTAGCACTCAAACCTCCCCTCTGCAGTTTCAGGTATACAGCTTGCAGAATTGAGACTCTACATTCCAGGGCTCGGTTACTCAGGGGGTTCATACCTTGTTCTCTGATTTTTTTTCCTGCCAGTCCTGGGGCTTGAACTCAGTGCCTGGGCACTGTCCCCAAGCCTCGTTTGCTCAAGGCTAATACTCTACTACTTGAGCCGCAGTGCCACTTCTGACTTTTTCTGAGTGGCTTATTGGAGATAAGAGTGTCAAGAACTCTCCTGCCCAGACTGGCTTCCAACCTCGATCCTCAGATCTCAGCCTCTTGAGTAGTTAGAATTACAGTTATGAGCCACTAGCATTTGGCATTCTCTGCTTTTTCCTTGTTCTTATTCAGTCTTTTGTTTTAGGGTCTTTTCTTAAAACATATTTGTGGACATAGAATTCTCATACCATATAACTCACTTAAAGTACTAATTCAGTGAACTTTTGGTATATTTACACAGTTGTACAGCCAATACCTCAGAACATGTCATTGCTTCTAAAGATTTTTTTTTTTTTTTTGGTTCCAGTTGTAGGGCCTGAACTCTGGGCCTGGGCGCTGTCTCTCAGCTCTTCAGCTCAAGTCTAGCGCTCTACCACTTGAGCCACAGCGCCACTTCTGGCTTTTTTTTTTTCTGCTTATGTGGTGCTGAGGAATCGAACCCAGGGCCTCATGCATGCAAGGCAAGCACTCTACCACTGAGCCACCTTCCCAGCCCTCTAAAGAAATTTTTATATCCAACTTCAGTCACTCCCTAGGCCTTACGCAACTACTGGTCAACTTTCATTAGGCATTGCTTCATCTGGACATGTCTTAGAACATTTGTGGTCTTTTGTGAATGATCATGACTAAATAACACTGTACCACATTTTCCTTATCCATTCATCACTCACTTGAGAGATATTTAGGATGTTTCCTTTCTTCTGCTCAGTTGTGGGGCTTGAACTCAGGGCCTAGGTGGTGTCCCTGAGCCTCTTTGTGCTTGAGGTTAGCACTGTACCCCTTGAGCCACAACGCCACTTCCAGTATTTGAGTGGTTAATTGGAGGTAAGAATCTCATGAGAACTTTTCTGCCTAGACTGGCTTCAAACACGATCCTTAGATCTTAGCCTCCTGAGTAGCTAAGATTACAGGCGTGAGCCCATCCAGGATGTTTCTTTTCTTTTCTTTTCTCTTCTTTTCCTTTGCTTTTCTTTTCTTTTTCCAGCTGTTTGGAACAATGCTACTCTCACCTTATATACAAGCTTTCACATCAATATATTTTCCATTTTCTGGGTTGTATCCCTGGAGTGCAATTACTAGGTTATAATACAATGATTAATTTAAGACGGGCTTTAGTTTTCATCTCCTTTATTTAGTCTCCTGGTCTGGTTTTCATTCTTCATAGTATCAAGAGTATATCACCTATTCAGTAATCAGTGATAAAACGACTAGAATTCATGTTTTTATTATATCTAGTGAAATGTATATATAATTTTATTCTTGCTTTCTTAAATATGTTAATTTTTCTTTTATTCCACTTTGTTCTTGGAGAGCCTCACATAGCCACCAAGAAGGAGTCATAAGGGGAATGTCATGATATTTGGAGTTTTCCCCCGGGTTCAAATCCAAGTCTTTTCAGAGTCTTAGTTTTATTTCCTTGAAGATGTGTTTTTCCAGATAAAATAGATGATTTCAGACACAAAAATGATGGAATATATGTGGGATGCTGTCACCCAGCTTCACGTCATCAGTTTGCTAGTTTCTTTTCCAGTTTCACTGAAATGTAATTGCATACCATAAAATTAACTCACTGGAAGTATGCATCTCAGTGATTTTTTAATATATAGAGCTGTACACAATTCAGTTTTAGAACATTTTCTAGAAGACACCTATTATTGGTGTTATTACCTGATCGAAGACATACTTGGAAGGGATCTTAGATTTTATTCCATTCCAGCAAGGTGTGAATCCTTTTCATAATATTGTGGTGTTTCCGTGTACCCCATCAGATGCGTATCAAGTTCATTCCTAAGTAGAGCTGGTAAGGTTCTGCTGAGAACCTAGTGTGTCAGCACACCGTTCTGTGCTTGAGTAATTCTTACCAGAGTGTGCATCGCCATATAACAGCTCTTCTGATTTTAGGAGAAAGCAGACATCTCTCTTCAAGTTCTCCTTTTTGTTTGTTTTAGAGGTACTAGGACTTGAACTCTACCTCACACTCTTAACTCAGCTTTTTTCTATTGGCTCACACTCTACCACTTGAGCCACATCTTCAGTTCCTGGTTTCTCTTTGATTTTTTAAAGTCTTCCTTCCTTGCATCATAGTTATACTTGCATGGTCTTATAAACAAATTACTGAGATCACTGAGTTTATACTACAAAGAAAAAAATTAAAATGTTCTGGCATCAGCATGTGAGAAACAACTCATTTTTGAGGCAGAATCTCACTACAGGCTGGCCCTGACATTGCTCTCCTGCTCAGCTTCCCGAGTGCCAGGATCATAGTCATTTGCCACCACATCCAAATACCAAACAACTTTTGTTATTTAGTTTTTCATCTTCGGTGTTAATTGCAGTACTTTCAGAGTAGCCCAAACAGGAGAGATATGAAAACATACTTCTTTGTGACTATGAAAGTTGTGGGGTTGTGAAACTTTTAGAAAATGAAGATATTTTAAATTGACATTAGTCAGTGTGACCTTTTCGGTAAACCCCTCCCCATCCCTGTCCCCCTTTCTTGCTTAATTTTTTTGCAGAGAACTTAGTGCCATTTCCCATGCTATGGATGTTACTTGCTTTTCCTGCTTCTCATTAGAATGTAAGTTTCCTGAAGGTTGAGATTTGTTTCTTCCTGATGTATCATTGCCCAGACAGTGCAAGAACATACAGTAAACTGAAATGAATGAACATCCAGCCACCTAACTCCTTTCAGAATCTTAGGAAAAAAGAACGATTGTCAAAAAACATACAAAAAGTGCTTTAACAAAGCCCATTCATGGGTCCTAGATATACAATTCTTTACCCGTTTTAGTTAATAGTTTTTGAGACAATGGATATACCATAAAAATGAAAAGAAACTTACATGATTTTATTAGGAACAGAGGAAATTTGCAACAAGTCTGGAATATTCTTTTTTTAATCGGAAATTGGAAGACAAATATAAAGTAGCTCTCTGTTGCTATTTATTGTATGTGAGCACCCAACAGCACATGGTTTCTAACAATTTGGTACAGAATAGAGAACAGCTTCCAACATTGGATTACACAGTCTGGGCCAGGGTCTTCCTTTCAGTCATTCATTTATTGTTCAATATTTTTTTGCATGCCTTTAATCTCTGTAGAAAAATAAATATATGAATAAGATGATCTGAAAATGGCTGGCTCATACTTTCAGGAATAATATTTAGACATATCTAAGCATAGCTCTAGAAGACAAAATTTTAGTCTGTGTGCAGTATTCAAAGTGCTTGGAACCAGAAGTGTTTATTTGCATATATGTGATGAGGTATCTTGGGGATAGAACACAATTCTAAGCATAAAATTCATTCACATTTCATATACACACATAAAATTTTATGTAATATTTTAGTGTATGCAATATAATTTCTATCCCTATAAGCAACTTCTTATGGATTAACATTTGCCCTGAAGAAAGTTTTATATCTAGGAATGTCTCCAATTATAGATTTTTTTCATATTAAGAATACTCAGTGTTCTTTTTTTTTTTTTTTGGCAGTCCTGGGGCCTGATCTCAGGGCCTGGGTACTGTCTCTGAGCTTCTTTTGCTTAAGGCTAGCACTCTACCACTTGAGCCACAACTCCACTTGCCACTTTTTCTGTTTTTATGTGGTACTGAGAAATCGAACCCAGGGCTTCATGCATTCCCAGCCCTCAGTGTTAACTGAGAGAAAAGCTCCCAGTTAAGTAGGTGATAGGCATTGTTAGCAGTTCTTTATCAGAGTCCCTTGTACATGGAGCATAGAACCTCTTCTAGGAGCCATGAGTACAGCAGGGATGTGTTACACTGCACAGGAAAATCACGGAACCTATACCTAAGGAAACAGATAATCAGTCATTTTCTCCACCTCTAATGTTCCATGTGCTCTGTTGACTTGGGGCATCTTTGTCAGTGTCCTCTGTGCCAGTAGCATTTACTACACATAGGGCTCCCACAGACCTCAGGTTCACCAGAGCCTGCTGGTTCAGTAGCCCAATATCAACTGACAAAAGTCCTTGTGTTCTATTTCCACATTTCTCAGCAGTTTTCTGGCATGCTTAAGCCAGGTGTGAACCTCTTCTCAACTGAGGTTAGCCAGGCCGGGTTACTCCGCCTCCACCCACTAACAGGCTATGGTTATCGTCTCTATAAAGATGTGGGCAGTGAGTAGATAGGCTTGGAATGGTAGTGGACAGGGATGTAGCCAGAAATTGGGACTCGAGGCCTGACTGAGGTGAAGCGCTTAAGATGCTCCTATTACAGTCTGCCAATTCTTTGTCAGCAGAATTTGTTGTATTTTTTTCTTTCATGTGCTTTTATTTTAGGCGTACCAACAGTACCATTGTTACCACCACAGCTAAACCAGTCCCTGGCTTCTGTGCCGCCACTGAACCCAGCCACTACATTACCAAGTAAGCAGTGGGGACCAGAGATATGTGTAGTGACCGTGCTTGCACCTGAAGCAGCTCACTCCCATTGGTGATGGTTTAGGGCTTTCAGTCATGTTGCCTACATTAGCTTTGTGATAAAGGAAAGCAAGTGACAGCTCTCCTTAATTGACAAGGAAACCAAGGTGTTAGCTGCCTCAGGCTCCTTACCCAGCCAGCTCCCCCAGTCCCAAGTCCCACAGTACAGTTAGAACTTTGCTAGTGACTATTGTGAATGTCCTAAAAGACAGTGATCCAAGTCCCTTTATATCGCTGGTAACAGTGAAATACGATTTTAGTAATTCTAATTTTGCTGTGAAATCTTTTGTGACATAGTTGAAGTTGACATTGTACAGTCACAGTGAGCTATGAACAAAGTGAGCATGCACACACACACACTCAGTTGATGGGTCAAGTGTAATGAAACTGGTAACAAATGAGGAATTGAGGCAATAGAAACATGGAGATTTGTATTACTATGTTTGCGATTGCAAGCCTGAAATTAGAATAAAAACAAAAGCCAAGCTGGGCACCAAGGGTCACACCTATAATCCTAGCTACTTAGGAGGCTGAGATCTGAGCATTGAGTTTGAAACCAGTCTGGGCAGCAAAGTCATTGAGACACTCATCTCCAGGTACCCACTAAAAAGCCAGACATGGAGCTGGGGCTCAAGGTGTAGTGTGCTAGTCTTGAGCAAAAAAACATCTAGTCCCAGAGTTAAAGCCCCAGTAGCAGCACCAAAAAAACAAAAAAGCCAACATAAACCTCAATCATTAAAGAAAATTTCTGAAGTTGCTATAAAATAACTCAGCCTTCCACCCCTGCACGTGGCCATCATGGCTCTTGTCCAGACTTTGAGAAGCTTAGTTGTTTTCACCTTTACCCATTTAGCTGCCTAATCATGCTGGTAGAAAGACATCCTTCCCTTCAGTGCAACTGTGTTATGGCCTTCTTAAACTGACGCGAATCACACTTTAAGTGAGCTTGGTACTCACTTTGAGGTGGGTGCTACGTAAGGAGTTCTCCTCTTCCCTTGGTGAAGAAGGCCTTACTTACCTTTCCATTCTTTCCTGCTTCTCTGCTCAGGTCTGATGCCTTTGCCAGCAGGACTGCCTAACCTCCCCAGTCTCCCCAACCTCAACCTTCCTGCACCACACATCATGCCAGGGGTCAGCCTGCCGGAGCTCGTGAACCCCGGTATGTATTCCGCACCAAGGACCCTGCTCAGAGAAAGCTGTATTCTGGAGAGCCAGCCCTCTAGTTCAGTTTTTTCTGATAAATAACCAATTCCAGCTACTTCAAACCAATATTGATCTTTTTGTTTAAAAAACTTTAAAAATAAGTAGAAAGAATATCTTTATGATGCCAGGCTCTGGTAGCTCACATCTATAATCCTAGCTATTCAGGAGGCTGAGATCTGAGGATCATGGTTCTAAGCCAACCCAGGCAGGAAAGTCCCTGTGAGACTTTTTTTTTTTTCCTGTGAGACCCTTATCTCCAGTTAGCCACCAGAAAACCAGAAGTAGCATAGTAGCTCAAAGGGTAGAGTGCTGGCTAGATTACAGGCATGTAATCTAGGCATGTACAGGCATGTACCACCATGTCTGGCTAAATATTTCCCAGTATTAACAAACATTTTCTAAAATAAGAACCGTGAGAGGTTTTAACTGCAGATAGTTAAGAACAGATGTGATGTGCAGTGTGTGTGCAGATGAAAATGAAGCAGGGCCTCCACAGGCCTGCGCTCGAACGGCCCATGACACCGATGACTGCACTCTTTGTGGCCCAACTCCCCCAGAGTGCGCATCGCTGCCTAGCTGTTAGCCGTGCACCTTGTAATGCTCGCTGGGAATCGCTCACCTCGCTCATCAGTGGGAGGGCTAGAGAGTGAGTTGTGGATGTCAGGGCCTGCTTCCCATACAGGTGCAAGGGACAGTGCAGGGTTGCTGTCCCAGCCTCTCGGTTGGACTCCACGTCTCGTCTTCCCCATGTCTGGCAAGAGGCAACTCTTACATATAGTTGGGCTCCCAGGTCACCTGCAGGAGTGGGATTCTCCAGAGGGCTGCCATCCTTCTGGGGGGCTGGGATCCTCCTCCCCTCTGCTGATTTTCCTCAGTGCTGGGCTGAGACCCTAGTGCCTAGCATAGTGAACCTTTGCCGAGGCCAGCCGCCCCAAGGCCAGAGGTATGCTTCTGTGTTCTTTGCTCACCTGCAGTAGCTCCGTGACAGATGCTGGGAGGATGTGTGACCTCTGCCATTTTTGTCCTAGGTTTGCCACCTCTTCCTTCCTTGCCTCCCCGAAACCTGCCTGGCATTGCACCTCTCACCATGCCAGCCGAGTTGCTCCCGTCATTCCCTTTGGTTCCAGAGGGCTCTTCTGCAGCCAGCTCTGGGGAGCTGCTGTCCTCACTTCCACCTGCTGGCAGCCTGCCTTCCAACCCTGTCATCACGACTACTGCAAAGGCCGATGCTGCCACCTCACTCCCTGTGGCTGTGACACCCCCCACTTCCAAGGCCCCCACCACTGCTGAGGACAGAGCCAGCGACTCCCCCACAGCCAGCGAGTCGCCTGCTGTTGCCGTGACCAATGCCAGTGCTTCTGAGTCACCATAACTTTGAACCGTTCTTCAGAGTCGGCGTGGTGTATTTATTTTAACCACAGGAGCGTGTCTGGAAATGCAAACGATCATTAATTTCATACTAGTTCGTACCGTATCTGTAGGCGTCCTGTAAATAATTCTAAGGGGAAAATGAAGCAAGAGGATGTGAGCTTTTATCCTGCCTGGGTGGGGTGGAGCACACGGCATAGCCTGGGAGGGAATGTCTGAAAGTGCTTGTATTTTAAACAACCAAAAAGAATTGCAGGGTAGCTTTCTGCCAGGTGACCACTGCCATTCTGAGGGGTGCACAGCTGAGTGCAGAGGCGGCAGGGTGTTTGCTCACTTCCTGCTCCCCTACTGCTCCTGTAAAATCCGAATTATTCTAGGCTGAGGCCCCAACACGCAACATTTCTTGTACTTTGTAAAACGTTTGCAAGAATGTAGACCACCTGACTACACTTTGGAAAAGGTAATTTGCTTTCCATCTCTGAGTCTCTGTTAAGGTTTACATAAAAAAGTTCCCCCGTTAAAGATGTTTAAATTATACAATGTGCACTATTAATTGAACACCTTCTTACTCAGCTTATACACAGATCCTTGTTTTGAGCTCCCAGAATTACTCAGACAACATTTTGTAACTGCTGCAGTTGCTTTCTACATCTACCATAAGATGGCATCTGAACAGAAATAAAGGACACGTTGCACAATTTTAAACCAGAAGGTGGCACTCGGTGGCTCCTTCACAATCCAGTCCCTTGGGGAAGCATAGATCAGCAATAAATTACGGTGATTTTTTTCCTCTTCTTGCATTACCTAAATTACAGCTCATCCGCCACGTGTGCACTGGTTGTCCTCTGCGCTCTGCATCTCTGGAGTACTTACGATTTATGCTTCCTTTTTTCCTAAGTTTTCTAAGAGATGGTAAGTTAACTGGAATTGGTTGATTGAATGAAATTAAATGCATATTATATCTGTTTTTAAAATGAGGTGAAAGCAATTCATTGGCGTGCGTGTGTGTGTGTGTGTGTGCGCGCGCGCATGCGCATGCCACTTGAGTGCAGGGCCCTGGGCGCTGTCCCTTAGCTTTTTCACGCAAGGCTGGCATGCTACCACTTGAGCCACAGCTCCATTTCTGGCTTTTTGGTGGTTAATTGGACATAAGAGTCTCATGGACTTCCTGCCTAGGCTAGTTTTGAACCACAATTCTGAAATATTCTTAGCTCCCTGAATAGCTAAGATTACTGATGGGAGCCGCCAGTGCCCAGCTTGATCCGTTGGCTTTTTTGATTGAGTGGTCCTGCTGTGGTGGCCAGGGCTGAGGGGACAGCAGGCATGTCTCTCAGCGTACACCCAGCTGGATGGTGCGCACCAACCCCACCACACTCCTGCCAGAAGGCCCAGTGCAGCCAGTGACCGCACTGTCCATTCTGAACCACTGCAGCCAAACGCTCTAGCTCCATTCATGACTTCTGGTCCGTAAGTATTTCTAGATTCTTTCAGGAAGGGAAAATGCAAATACATTTTTAAAAGATACATTAAAAATAATGTTACAGAGATCCCTTCATGGGAAGTGAGTAACAGTGTGTGTGTAGTGATTGCAAGTTCCCATGAGTTCTTATCAGAGAGTATCAGCTCTGGAGCAGTCAGTCCAGGGGAGATGTCCTTGTGCGTGCACACCCCTAAACTCAGAGAGGAGGGTGAGCTCAGATGTGGCCTAGATTAGTTCACTGATCTTCCCCAAATCAGAGAGTACTTCACTATTCTCTGCTTTCTTAGGGAAACAAGCTGTGGCACTTAGGGACTGAACCCAGGGCTCTGTGTGCTGGGCACATACTTGCTAACTCATCCCCACCCCCAGAGCCTGCGCTTCTACAGGCCAGGAGCCAGCCCTTAGGACTTAGCCCTAAGATCACTGCTCTGTAGTAATAAAGTGGAGCTGCTAGGCGGCCCTGGGGGTGGGGGGGTGGGGCGGTGAACCATAATCAGAGCAACCTGAAAACCCTAGGTCAGCACCCCAGGTGTCAGGATTTTCAGGGACTTTAGCTTTATCTTGTGGTCCTAGCAGCTGTGGTTCCGGCCTCGGCAGCTGGAGCCTGGCCCGATCCATCCTTGTTCAACCAGGTGGACAGCTGTCTTCACCTCTGCAGTCACTGGAGAGGTCTCACAGCACTAGGCAGACTTCCTGGCATGTAGGGCCACATGGCCTCACCTAACTCTAGGAGGTTGGGAGAAATGGATCCTTAGATTCCAGGCCACCCCTAAGTAGCCAGATGGGCCCCCAGAGGGGAACTGTCAGCCCCCATCCTGGGAAATGACCCAGGTACTGAAGCGGGGAGCAGGGAGACTTAGAGACAAGTGTCTCCCAGACCCTGTGTCCTGGAAGACCAGGGCAGCTGGGAGGAGCCACCGGCCAAGTGCACTGCCATCCGGCCAACTTGAAGGCGCTCACTTGACAGTGGCTATGCCAAGCTCATTTCTGCAAGTTGCAAAGACCCAGTTGTAGTGCGGGCCCCATTGTGCGGGGTGACCACAGTGACTTCCTGGGCAGAGGAACATCCCCCTCCCCTTCCTCCCTTCCCCTTCCCCTCCCACCCCCTCACCCCCACTGAGGCTGCTGCCAGGCCCTGGTAGGCCCCAGGCTCAGGTCCCAGGGCCAGGCTGTGCTGTGTGTAACTCTCACCTACACCACATTTATTTTATTAGAAAATAAAATGCATCTTATTTTAACAGCTTGTCAAAGGCTTTTTCTTTTAGGCTTGCACCCTCTCGGCTTTCATAAGCTATCTTTTAAGGTAAGCCAGGTCTTCCCGTCTTGGAGGCCTACCTTTATCGAAGCATCTGCTGGGGTTTTAGCTCCTCTGCCCACACTGGGTCATCATCAGGGTAGCCTCCGAGTGACCCCCGGTGAGGACCATTTCTCTGAGTGTGGGGGGTGGGGGTGGCCCCAGTGTAGACAGGAGGGACCTTGCTGCCCACCCCTTTTGCACTACCTCTAGCAAGACCCGTTTCCAGCTGGGCTCCCCAGGGTTCTCTAGTGGACCTCGTGCTCATCAAGCTAAGCCATGCAGGTGTGTTGAATGTTTTTTTTTGTTTGTTTTGCATCATGTCAGGCCATTCAAAATGACAGTTGCAGGTAGCTAAGGAGAAGCACCTGTGCATCGGCTCCATGGTGCACCAGATGGTTTAGAGAGCTTGTTTGTATGTGCCACGGGCCAGGAATGGGCAAATGAAACTCCTTCTGGGGCTGGCTGCCTGGGGGGGGGGGGGGTGAAGGTGTCATAGCAGCATGCAACACATAGCAAAGGTCCTGGGACTTCTGCCTGTGCCCCTGCAGCTGAGGGTGAGCAGAGCAGAAGCCAGTACCTCAGGGAGGGGCATGAGCACCACAGGGCTGGTCGCCCTCACCAGCCCGAGGGAGCAAGTTACAAGGGAATGCCACCACCCATCCTCTGGAGTTAGGTTCCAGGGGCTTCTGCGGAGGTGAGACCGCACATTTCCCACCACAGAGACAAGCCTGCACGTGAATAAACGCAACATTTGTCACGTGCTCGCCGCGGGAAGGGTAAGGAATGGGAGCCGAAGCTGAGAGCCCTTCAACCCTGTGCTGGAGAGCCTGCTCCGGCCAACAAGATAGAAAACCCTCCTTCCCTTCACACATCCTTCTTACTGCCCTGTCTATGTCCAAGTGTGAATGAGCTGCCAACATTTTTTTAAAAATTAAACTTTAGTGTAATTTCAGATCTTTGATTTCTCCTAGAAGTCTCAAGCCTGCCAGATCAGGCCCATAGAGAATGCACCCCTTGGCCTGCACGCCTAGTCTGGCAATCTGCCTGACCCGTTTCCCTAGCCACCTTCCTGGACCCTTTCAAGGCTTGGAGTTTCCAGTGTCCCCGTGTCACCCTGGAAGGCTGGGGACAGGGGATGTGTCCAAAAACTGGCACCCACATGAAGGTCCAGCGCTCGTGGGAGGGTCCAAGATTGGAAAACCAAGTTGTCACTCAAGAGTCTGAGGCAGGGGTTGCAGATTTAGGCCATCCTGAGTGAGGCCTTGTCTCTCAAGAACATTTTTTTTTTCAATTACAAATATTTTGAAACAAAAGGGAAAAAGGGAGAGAGGAGGGATGGGAGGGCGGAGAAGAAGGGAGGAATAAAGGAGAGATTGTTCATGGGCTCCATTCTCTGGCAGGTGGCGAGTCATGGTGGACTGGGCAATATGTTGATAAAATTTAAAGCAGTTGCTTTAAAAACCTGAGGGAGAAAACTTTTCTAGATGATGAGAGAGGAAGTGATGGGAATTAGAGTTTTTTCAGCCTCACCAATATGCCTCAACAACTCTATTGAAATTTACCCTTCAGTTCTTTTTTCTGAGACTAAAGAGTTCTCATTGAGAGCTCATGAATCCCTAAATTAAGGTTTTTTGTTGTTGTTTTTGTTTTTTGTCTGGTGTGACAGCATCTTGCTATTTGACCCCAACTAACCTCACCTCACAATCCTGCCTCAGTCTCCTGATTGGAGCAGCCTGAATGGGTTTTTTTTTCCTCCCCCTCAGTCCTGTGCCTTGGTCTCAGAGCCTAGGCACTGTCCTTGAACTGCTTTTGCACTGTCCTTGAGCTACTTTTGCTCAAGGCTAGCGCTCTACCATAGATCCACTTCTGTATTTTTGTGTATGTGAAACTGAGGAATTGAACCCAGGGCTTCGCGCATGCGAGACGAGCACTGTACCACTAAGCCACATTCCCAGTCCCCTGAATGGGTTTCTTATCCTCTACTCTGTGTGGCTCTGCTTCCTGGTGAGAAGAACCAGCTATTTGCCCAGCTCTGGACTAGTGGGCCTAATTTGAGATGGGCACTCAGAAGTCTGAGGGTTTATACATGCACCTTTGAGAAGCCCTTGAATTAGAGCAGTTGGGACAGACAGGGTTATAGGAATGTCTGTTTTTTTTTTTTTTTGTCATTCGTGGGGCTTGAATTCTGGGCCTGGGCACTGTCCCTCAGCTCTTTAGCTCAAGGCTATTGGTCTACCACTTAAGCCACGGTACCCCTTCTGATTTTCTGGTGGTTTACTGGAGATAAGAGTCACGGACCTGAGCTGGGAAGGTGGCTCAGTGGTAGAGCGCTTGCCTTGCATGCCTGAGGCCCTGGGTTCAACTCCTCAGCACCACATAAGCAAAAAGAAAAAAGCCGGAAGTGGTGCTGTGGCTCAAGTGGTAGAGTGCTAGCCTTGAGCTGAACTGCTGAGGTACAGCACCCAGGCCCAGAGTTCAGGCCCCACGACTGGACCCGTCCCCCCCCAAAAAAAGTCACGGACCTTTTATACACATCTGTATTACCAAAATTATTATCCTCTTCATCTAGTGCTAAGGATTGAACCCAGGGTCAAACATATACTAAGCCATGCCCTACCACTGAACGAGGTATCCCCAGCTCACCACAATTTCAACTTTTGGTCAGCACAACAAGAGGGTTATTTCTATCTAGGAGCGACATGGGAGACTTGGAGAACAGAGGAACCCTTATTCTTGGTCCTCTAGAGCCTAGATTTCCTGAGGAAAGCTGTTGGTGAGCGCCCGCAGCAGCATCTCAGCACCCCAAGTTGGGGCTGCTCCTGCACAGCGGGCAGAAGCTCTCTACCAAGAAATCTCTGACACTGGCCCTAGATAAGGACCAGTGATGGGCCCTCCACCCTTGCACTGTGAACTCGCCTCAGTGTGGGCTGTGTTGAATTGCTTTGGTTAGAAATGTTCCTGCGTAGTGGGGATAGCAAGAGTTTACATTGTGTCTAAGCACTATTTAATTGTTGGGGCCTTTGGTCTCCGGAAATAATGTCAGGTACATGAAGTATACACCTCTCTAACACACTGGTTCATTTGACAGCTGCTGAATGGCTATGGCACTGACAGGATGGAACACAAATGTTTCAGCAAGCTCCACCTGTCTCCTCAAAGAAGTAAAAAAAAAAAAGCAATAAGAAACAGGCTCCTGTTGATGAGACTTCGACCCTCAGAGTTCATTCTAATGCTTGCTTGTTGGCTTGAATAGGCATTTTTCTGCTGGAAGTGGAGATATGGCTCAAATGGTAGCCTGCCAGACTTGAGCAGAGGAGGCCAAGTGAGATTGTCAGGCCTTGAATTCAAGCCCCAATACTGGCAAAAAAAAGGATGGGGGAGGAGGAGTAAGAGAGAGAAGAAAGGAGGAGAAGGGAAGGGAAGGAGAAGAAGAAGAAGAAGGAGGAGGGGGAGGGGGAAAGAGGAGGAAGAGAAGGAACAAGGGAGAAAGGAGAGGGGGAAATAGAAGTGATAGTGGGGGTGGAGGAGGAGGAGGTAAGAAGGAGGAGAAGAAGAGAGGGAGGAGGAAGAGAAAGAGGACCAAAGAAGAAAGAAGAAGAGGGGGAGGTAGAAGTGGGGGGGGGAGCAGCAGCAGCACTTTTATATTTTGGGTTCTGCCAAGTGTATTGTGTCCCCCCCCCGCCCAGATAACCAGACATAAAAAGGTATAAAACATCAAATGCAATGAAATTTCTCTTTTCAAAAACGTTATGTTTACTAGGCAAAAATGGAAAGAGGAAGGGAAAGATGAGGGGAGAAAAGGAGGGAAGGAGAGACCCTGTGCCAGGCTCAGAGTTGGCACTTGGGCCAACACATGGACAGGAGTTACTCATCGTGTGGCGCATGGAGGAAGATGGTTTTGGATAAGAGTGCTGTAGTTTTCTTCAAAAAAGTAAGCGAGGGCCAGGCACCGTGCTGGGAGCGTTTCTCCGAATTCTCACGGACTTACCTGCGAGCAGAGACGTGTGTGTGCCGAGACGGTTCCAGCAGGCTCGGAGCGCGCGGGTCACACGGCGGGAACGCGCGGGGTGTCGGTCTGCGCCTTCCCAAGCCTCGGGTCCGCCCCCCGCCCCCCCCCCCGCCCCTCACAGGTGCACCTGCGCTTCTGCAATGTATTGGAATAGCGTTCACGTGTTCTGGGACCAAGCAGGACGCCCGGAGCGAGACCCGCAATGCGCGCCGCAGATCACCAGGTGGCGCTGCGAGTCCGAGAAAGCCGCGCCCTGCGGAGGCCGCGGGGTCTCCGGGCCGGTCTGGCAGGGCCGCTGGGCGGGGCCGGGGGGGGGGATCAACCCCAGAGGTGGGGGCGCTTTGCCTTCGGGTACCCCGCTGCTCCTCCCGCAGAGACTTTAGCTGGAGGAAGGATGCAGAAGAGCCCCTGCCTACACTCACCCAACGCTGCAGTGAATAGCCACCTGGGGATGCTAGGCTAAAGCTGGAAGGCCTTCGTGGCCGTGCGACCCGAGGCCTGCCCCGAGCCCGGCCCGCCTCCGCCCGGCGCCCCTCCGGTGGGATCCTGGGTGACGCCAGCTGCTGGGGCTCTGTGGACACACAGGCTCACAGCGCCCACGTGGAGAAGCTGGGGCACCCCTAGCGCCCCCAAACCCAAAGGAGTTGGTGGGGGCTGATACCTGAGCAACTTCGAACCCAAGATGGACGCCAGCGAGGGCAGAGCTGCGGCAGTTCCTCCATCAGAGATGAGGAGGACCTTCTGGAGGCGGCAAGATCAGGGCTCTGAAGGATGGGTGCAGGTTCTCTCAGGGGGTCCAGGGGTAGAGGCCTTGCAGGGAGAGGTACAGCGGCTGCCCTGCTGAGATGTTTAGACCGACCCAGTCCGGGAGGCCGGGGTGATCTGAGCAGAGAACTTGCTCTTTACAAAGATCGGTGTCCAAAACTGTGTTAGCAAGCCGACATCTTAGGAAAAGCCTGATGGAAAATCTAAGGACCCTAGATTTAAGAGCAGATCATAGATTAAAAAATGAGAGTGGTGCAAGGCCAGCCATCTAGGCTGAGGAAGGAGCGCCTAGCTGAGGAGGGTCTAAGTGCCTAAGCCTGAGTCTCAAACCAGAAGTCCAACGACTTCCTGCAAGGAGGGGTGGTCTCGGGGCTGCACGTGGCCTGGCAGATCACACACTTCCCGTCTCTCATGAGGCACCTGTGCCTATGGCCGAGAGTGGCCCCAAGGGACAAAGGTTATTCGGCCTCTGCCAACCAAGCCCAAAGCTTTGTCTTCCTTCCTTCACCACCCATCTTGGGAGTGCCCGAGATCAGATGTTTTAGAACTTGATCCTTAAAGCTCCCCAACAAAATTGTTTCTATCATGAAAGTTATCAAGTAACTATACATTTCGAAAAGCTCTGCAGAAGTCAAAGATAGTATTTCTTGCTAGATGCTAGAGGCTCAGTCCTAGCTATTCAGGAGACTGAGGTCTGAGGACTGCTATTCAAAGCAAGCCTGGAGGGACAAATTCAAGACAATCATCCAATTACCCATCAAAAGGCTCAAACTGTGGCTCAGGTGGTAGAGTGCTAGACTTGAGCAGAGATGCCTTGAGTTGAAGCCCCAGGAATGGTACCGAAAAACAGACCCAAAAGGTACTGTACCATACATGAAGTCTGCTCTAACATCTTAAAGACTCACAAACACAAGATTGTAAGAAAAGGATGAGATTGACACTGGAAAACATCTGAGGAAGTGGCGCTGTGGCTCAAGTGGAAGAACGCTTGCCTTGAGCTGAAGAGCTGAGGGATAGCAGCCAGGCCCAGAGTTCAAGTCCCACAAGCGACAAAGAAAAACAAAAACAATAACAACAACAAAAACATCTGAGAGGGGCTGGGAAGGTGGCTCAGTGGTAGAGCGCTTGCCTTGCATGCCTGAGGTCCTGGGTTCGATTCCTCAGCACCACATAAGCAAAAAGAAAAAAGATGGAAGTGGCGCTGTGGCTCAAGTGGTAGAGGGCTAGCCTTGAGCTGAAGAGCTGAGAGACAGCGCCCAGGCCCAGAGTTCAGGCCCCACGACTGGACCTCCCCTCCCCCCCCAAAAAAAAGTCTGAGAACTCTAGTGACCATGCTGTCAGGATGGTGCTGGAAAACTCAACTTGTGATGTTTCATCCAGCTGAACTTTTAGAAGCCTGGTTGGGGGAAAGGGCAGTAGGCCCGGATGACAGCCTAGTTATGCTGCATCAGCAGCTTAGTGAACAATGAACTCTCTCCCACTTTGTGCCTACAAAATGGGCATAAAATAGGCATACTTCAGGGCTGACAGAGCACCTGGTGTACGATGTCAACAAATGCCCGGTTGTCCTTTCCTTAGAGGACATGGCCCCACACGGGTTCCCTGCCGTGTGCATGGAACCACATTAGGTAAAAGATGGATACCTTGTACTTTTTCCCATATGTAGAAGCTAGGAGCCAGTCCAGACGCAGACTAGTGAAGCCTAGAACCCACAAAGAATAAGCAGGGGAGAAGGAGGGTAGAAAATGCATGCCAAAGTGGAGTGAGCTCCATTGGCCCCCACACACCACAGCAGAGTTCACAGTAACCTTCTATATTTTTTTGTTAAGAGCTAGAAAGCACAGCAAGGCTCCCAATGACAAGAGATGGAAAGGGAACCACACCACACAGATTTCAGACTTGTAGGGAAGGAACAAAACCCCCCAAAGAAACAAAAACCAAAAAATTCTAACACTTTTATGATGTCATCTTGGCTACGACTGCGGAAAATTTACATGCTAGTATTTTGGACTATCAATTATCGAGCAGTATTTGCTAAATTGTATTAACTGTGTATGGGACAGTATAATAATCAGGAGGTAAGAGACAGATACGTCTTAGCCAATAGGTATTTCTTACAGAGACCATTAAACTCAATTTTGTGGCAACTGAAACTTACAGTAGCTATTAATGTTTTCATTACAGTCTCCCAACTCTCCCAACCAGTGAGGCCAAGCAAAAGTTGAGGCACCTTGCTCTGTGCAACCAGGAAGGGCTTGCCGAAGGTTTATATGACAAGTTCAAATCAAGTCACTTTGTTGTCGCTTGTGTGTTGCTGAGCCAGGCCAATTAGCAAAGGCACGGTGTCATTCCCCATCTCACGGTGTATACCTGAGGGCTTTCTGAGGGTGATTCTTTATAATGTTCAGATGTTATCTCTGAATGCTGCTTTTCTATTTTGCTTCAGAGATGTGGAGTTTAATTTATACAATTTTCCCTTGGAACATGAAATGTGACCAGCAATTTCCATGGTTGGCAGAATAAATATCTTCCATCTGTGTTGCAAGAAAATCTATTATTTGTCTAACCCTTACAAATAAGTTGATTAGGTAAGACTGTTAAAATTTACTAATTTGGTATTTTAAAAAAAAAATAGAGCAAATTGTAAACTACTTTAAGTTACATTTTAACACAGCTCTTTTTCTCTAAGGTTCTTTTACTCTTTCACGGAAATTGAAAATGTAAAGATAAATGTTTGAGAACTAAACAGATTCAACAAAAGAGTCCTGTCCATCTCACTATGCTGTTTCATATTTAAAGGTTTTCATCTTACCTGACATTCACAGGACACCTCATAATGCCCTGGTCATTCTTCCAACTTCTATTTCCTTTGAAAATTTATAGTAAAAACTATGCATATGAATGGCTTGGTACCTCCAGGAAAGAAGCTTATCATCTTCTGAACAAAACCACTAAGTTAAAATTCATCATCAGAACAAAGTCTTAGCAATTCTTGTTTTATCAGGCCAGAATGCACCAGAAATTATTCAAGTTGGCTTTGGGCAGAAACCACTTTGAGATCCAAATTAAAGTCCCTAAACTGAGGGAGAAGCTTCTCCCTCAACAGGAGAAACTTGGGAAGCACAGAGCACCCCACAACCGCCCTGCTCTATGATGGATGGCAGATGGCAACCTTCCCCTCAACTACTCATGCCCGGAGCCTGCCAGGTGTCCTCTGACAGGCAGGGCTCCTAAGAGGTGGTTATGTCCAGGTCTGAGCTATACTTGGAAGATAACCAGATCAGTTGGTTAAGTGGCTGCTCTTAAGAGTCCGAGTACCTTCTCCCTACAGGCAATCCCTGCGCCTCAGGGCCTTCCCCACAATGGTGCTGAGTCTCCGTGGCCTCTCTTCTGCACTGCAGGATCCGTGCTACATCAGATGGGAACACTTATAAGCCCCATATTTTTCGAGCTAGGTACTTGTGAGGTAGGTGCTATTAGGAGAATTTTACAGATGTAGAAAATAAGCTTCCTCAATGAAAGTACTGACTCCTCAGAAGCTACACAACTATCAAGGAACAAAGCTGAGAGCAAAGGAGGCTGCAATGCTTGGTAAGAAATGTGTGCATTATCCTGCCCATGTAATTGTAACCCCTCTGTACAGTATGTTCACAAATAAAATAAAATTAAAAAAAAAGCTGAGGGCAAGCTCTCCGACTCCCAAATGCATGGTTTCTCCAATTTTTGAGCTTTCTGAATCTTTTTACAAGGAAGCCTTGGATTTGATCATTGGCAGACTAGAAGGTGGTCTAAGGATGTAAAAGGATATTTCCAACACCCAGAATATGACTGTACATGTTTGACTCAATGTGTTTTCGGAACACTCTTGAGGCTTCAATTGAAAATGGACCATATACTCTAAGAGAAAATTGAACTATACACCAGATTGATTCTTAAAAAGTAGCTACTCAAGCCTGGTGCTGGTAATGGTAGCCTGAAATCCTAGCCACTCAGGGGGCTGAGATCTAATGATCTTGGTTCAAAGCCAGCCCAGGCAAGAAAGCTTATGAGACTTATATCCAATTCACACACACACACATTCAAAAGCCACTCATGCAGCCAAGATTACATGTGTGTGGTATGCAGTGTATACACTGAACACAACATGCAGGTTATTCTTGTGCCTTAAGAGGATGTGAGACAGTTCATAGGGCTATGATGAACAATTAGTGACCACTGGCAGAGAGAAGCAAGAATCTACTTGTGTTCCTGATAAAGCCAAGCGACATGTTCCCAAGGAAGGTGAAGGGGACTGCTCACTGATGGATTCATCTCTCAGAGGCAATGAATGCAGGAGAGAAAGCAGCCTGTGACTCTGTGCCTTATCTAGAATGAGTTTGGGACACTAGGCCTGCTCTCGTATCACCCACAGCCATCAGGGCTCTGCTCAGACAGCATTCCTTACCCAACACACAAAGAATTCTTAACATGTTTCTCTTTCATGGTGAGTCATGCTGTAGCTATTTAGCTTGATGTCTGTTACCACTGAAGACAAGAGGCAACTCAGTTTATGATAAAAGTGAGATGTAAATGCTAACGTGGCAAGAACATCATACAAGACTCCAAAAGTACTTCTGACCCTGCTGTTTACGTGCAGCTTTACCATTCCACGTCTATTTCCTCCTTTTTAAAACAGTGCAACCCACTCATCTTAGTTTAGATGTCTGTTACTAGCATAGGTAACTTAGGAAAGTATAGAATTACTACTGATGAAACATCATAAAAGGCCAAAGCAGGTTCCTTTTGGTACTGTACACATCGTTACTGTACACATCGTTACAATTTTTTTCTAATGGTTTTCAAGTTGCTGTTTCAAATTAAGTTTTCCAGAAGAGTTTAAATTACCATAGGAACCAGAAGCAGACTGCTCTTAATACACAAGGCAAAAGGAATTATTTTTGAATCTTAAAGTGTGTGTGTGTGTGTGTGTGTATGCCCGTCTTAGGGCTTGAAATCAGAACCTGGGTGCTTTTCCCCCAGCTTTTTTGCTCAAAGGGTAACACTCTACCAGCTGCACTTCCAGCTTTTTTGGTGGTTAATCAGAGATAAGAGTCTCACAGACTTTCCTGCTCAAGCTGGCTTCAATTCTCCTGTCCCAGCCTCCTTAGTAGCTTTGACAGGCATAAGCCACCAGTGCCCAGCTTAAGAGCAGCTTTTATACATGGCCCATACTATGTGCTGATCTAAGTGATTTAAACAGATGCACTTATTTACAGTTCACTATGCAAAGAGATACTTTTATTATCCTCATTTCCAGATGAAGACCCTGATCACAGGTGGTAGACGGTTGTCAACATCTGAATCCAAAGAGCATGGTTCCAAAAAATCTTAAATTTTTAGCTTGGTACTGGCATAAAAGCAGGCATGAAGTCCAACGGAATAGATTAGAAGACCCAGAAACAAACCTATATACTTACAGTCAACTCATACTTGACAAGGAGGGCAAAACTATATATTGGAAAAAAAAAAGATTGCCTCTTCAATAACTGGTGTTGGTAAAACTGCCATGGTAGAAAAATAAAATTGGGTCCCTGTTTGTTACTTTGCACCAATATCCACTCAGAATGGACAAAGACCTCCAAGTTTCAGACCTGAAACTTTGAAACTACTACAAGATGGAGTAGGAGAAACACTAGAACTTATCAACATAGGCAGAAACTTTCTGAAGGTGGCTTAGTGGTAGAGAAAAAGCTGTGGCTCAAGTGGTAAAGTGTGAGCCCTGAGTAAAAGCAGCTCAGGGACAGTGCCCAGGCCCTGAGTTCAGGCCCACGACTGGCCACAAACAAACAAAATATATGGACCTTATGAAACTCCCCTCCCAAATTAATAATCCAATCAATAAAGGGGCAAAGAAGCTATATAGAGCCATCTCAGAAGAATGTGCAAGAAATGCTTGAGGAAAATGCTCAACATCCCTGGTCATAAAGGAAATAAATGAACTGAGGTTTCATCTTACCTCAGTAAGATGGGCGAGTATGGAGAATTCCAACAATAAAAAACCCTGGAGGTGCTGTAGGGAAAAAGGAACCCTATTACACCATTAATGGGATTGTAAACTAGTATAACCACTCTGGAAGGTGGTTTGGAAGTTCCTCAGAAAACTAAGCATAGATCTTCCTTTCAACTCAGCCATATCACCCCTGGGGATATTGCAAGCCAGATATCATAAAGACACTTACAGCTATGTTCACTAAAGAACTAGTGACAATAACCAAGTTATGGAAACAGCCCAGATGTCCTATAGTAGATGAGCAGATCAAGAAATTGTGGGGCATATACACAATGTAATTTTACTGATCCATAAGAATGAATAGTATTATTTGCAGGGAAATGGGTGGACCAGGAACAAATAACGGTAAGTGAAGCCATCCAGGCTCAAGGTGACAAATGGCCCATGCTTTCTCTCATTATGTGTAAGTTAGATGTAAAATACAACTAGGCATGGTAATACACTCAGGGCTCTATGCATTTATACCCAAACTCCTCAAAACAACTAGTTTGTCAAAACCAATACCTGGAAGTGGAAACATGTTTTAGGGGAGGTGCAAAGTGGGGGCACTGGAATGGAGGAAAGGAGAACAAATGCAGCCAATGTTCATGTACACTATGTAAAATAATGTACGATGTAACTTGTGAGTAACAATGAGAGGCATAAAATTGGGAGGGGGCAACAAAGGAAGGGATAACATTGACCAAGAAGGTCTATGACTTGATTCATCTCCTACATTCTTCACTCTAAAATGAATACTTTTGCCAATGAAACTATCATTTTATGACTATTTCTGTTCATTTCCCTGGAGACAAGGTCCCTCTATGTGGTCCAGGCTGGCCATAAACTTGTAATCTTCCTGCTTCAGACTTACCTGCATTTGACACTAGTAGTTATTCTTGTTCATTTGGAAATAAAAGGGTAAGCCAGGGTGCTGGTGGCTCATGCCTGTAATCCTAGCTACTCAGGAGACTGAGATCAGAGGACTGCGGTTCAAAGCCAGTCTGGGCAGAAAAGTCCCTGTGAGAATCCTATCTTCACTTAACCACTCAAAAACCTGAAATGGTGCTGTGGCCCAAGTGGTAGAGTGCTAGCCTTGAGCACAAAGAGGCTTAATGACAGTGCCTGGGCTCTGAGTTCATGCCCCATAACCAACAAAAAAGAAAAAAAAAACAAAATAAAGAAAATAAGGTGAAGAAGTGATATAGGTCTATTACTACTCATTCAACTTTATGTTGTTATATATTCACTTTGCCTGTGTATGAGGTGTTGGAGAATCAACACAGAGCCATGTGCGTGCCAGGAAAGCATTCTACTATTGAGCTACATTCTCAGCCCCTGCTCTTTGTTTTCTTTTTCCTTTTTCTTTTCTTTTCTTTTTTTTTTTTTTTGAGACAAGGTCTTGTTATGTAGCTGGCCTCAAACTTTTGAACCATTTCCTAATTGCTGGGATTATAGGCATACACCATGATGCCTGGCAACATATCTAAACTTGGCATTTAAGACTTAAATAACAGTTACTTTGTCAATATAGTACTTTATGATTCTGAAAAATGTAAACTCAAAACAAAAATATTGCAGGCAGCATCTGAAAATGCTCAACAATGTTAATATTTCATGACTATGTCAGTGATGATACAGAATTTTGCTCTTCATGTACAGAAGTACAGGTATATCTTTTAAGCCACTCCTGATATAGCTAAGTGTTACTTACCTAGGATCAGCTTTGGTAAATGGTAAGTTTTAGAGCTTGAAATAGTTTATATTTCTTTTCAAGAATACTTAAGGATTTTTTCAGCAGATTCTTAAGTATTAAAGTCAGTTCCTAAATCTTGAAAGCTGTCTTTGAATGTAATCTTCATAGTCTTTACATTTTAACTGTCATTATTTATTGTTTTGGCTACATTCTCTACAATTTCAGCAGCATCTTAAAGAGACAATGTGTCTATGTACAATGAAAAAAACAAAATGGCTTGCAACATGAGAAATAAAAGCCACAGTTTGTACAATATTAAGGGAATCTGTGGTAGGTATAGCCTCCGTTTTCTGCAACATGGACAGCTTACACATGTATTAGCATCATGAATGTGACAATAAAGAAAGTCTTTACAGGAGTGAAATAACAACATCCTGAAAAATATTGGTTCTACCATACAAAGCAATTAGAAAATGTTCACATTTTAACTAATCTGTACAAACCACAAGAAACTTGTTTATGGGACCATCATCCCACCTTGATGATAAGAACCTTCTAGAAATGTAGAATAACCACGAACAATTTATAAATCTAATATCTATGTGCTCCACAGCCCTAGAACCGAAGAAACTGATTTGAAGAACTCAGTATGCCCAACACGGATCACTTTTACATGCCTTGATTGTTAATGAATGCTTGCTTTAATGTCTCTCTATGATGTACAGTCAACTTGCACCTTCAAGGAGGTCATTTGATTTTCAGCAAAGAAGCAACATCATTTAGCAGCAATTAAAGCGCCTTCAAGAAGACTTAAAAAAAATACAATATCCAATTTAAAAAGCCATATTTTTAAACATTTGTACAAGAATAAGCTGCTGAAACTTAGTAATTGAAACAGGACATCTGTACAATAATTTACAATAAGAGCTAGAAGGGAATTTATCATTATCCTGCATAGAACTGGACTGCTTTTGGTCACATATTGTCTCATTTTAATGAACAAGGCCTGGTAACAAAATAAAATGTTAACAATTCTAACAGGTTGAAAGCACACTGGAGATATTATAATTTAGTGAATTCAACTGATCTCAAAATAAGCAGCTCTTTGTGTCAAAAGTATGAAGTATCTAGGAATAACAGCTCTTTCTTTTATATAACCAGTGGAAAAAAAAATGGACAAATGATTTCGAGGTACAACTTGGTAAGCCAGAATAGGCCAATGACAAAGCCCACCTTTGTCTAAAGATTCTAACTCCCACATTCTATTATTAGAAAATACAACGGTCACTGTCATTCAGTTCTTACTTTGGTTTCAGCAGATTAACTGCCAAATGCTGAAGATGTATCCAGGCACTGTAGTTCTTGTGTTAGAAATAGGTCTCTTATTTTTCCATGTTTGTTTTTAAATAATGAAAAACTACCCTTCATATTAGAACTCTCTAGTAACAATCAAATATATTTAAGTATTATAAACGTTATTTACAGTGTTCCCCTAAATAAACAAACAAATAAGCTCCGCATTTTTTTCTATCTATCTCAACATGGCACTCCTGTTTCTGCATAACAGGCAGCCATCCTTCACTGCTCAAGGTCAGAGTAAGAAGTGTGCATTATTCACCATCCATGATCCACTCTCATACAAATGATGCTACAAAGAACTTCAGTTCACACACAGTTCTTATCCATGTCCTTTTTTTAAAAAAAAGAAAACAATAAAACACTCAAATGCTCTCAAACTCAAGAATGCATCTGGAAAAAATTCAAAGATATCATGCCAATCTTGGAGGCAAGTCAGAAAGTAATTATGCTTGAAGAAGGGGGTGTAGGGGATGCTGTCAGCCCAGCCATGTGTAGGTTTCCTGAAGAATTCGATCTTCTCATGTGTGGGAGAAGGTATGGGTCATTTGCCAGTTGGTGCACATCAAATCGATCTTCTTTTCGATATGCCAAACAGCGTCTAATAAAGGCCTTAAAAAAAAAAGGAAATTCTTGTGTCAATTTAAACTCTCCACTCACAATTTGTAGTGCCACATTATAGTCTAAATTATTATTACTACCCTTTGAATTTACTGCTGGAAACTTGTATTTTTGCTTACAAAATTCTTAAGGCTTTTTGTTCTATTTTTCTTTTGCTAAACAATACATTTACCACATTCCATTTTATTATCAATTTAGTTTGCCTAAATTATAAGCCATTTTTAGTCATAGTACATTTTTCTACTGAGCATAAGGACTTTGCTTAAGTAGAAAAACACTAAAGTGACCCTTCCTTTAAGGTTTCTGTTTGGTCAGTTCTGTGCATCATTACAGTTTTGGAAAAACTAAACTATGGAAGATAGTCACTATTTTCCCCACTGTTAATTATTTGAAAATAGTTTCTTACAAAGAAAGTTCATGGACTCAAGTATATTTTTAGAAAAACACTCAAGTTACAAGTGTATAATACAAGATGAATACATTTATGTAACCAACAACCAGATCACGAAAAAGAGCTTGATCACACCTGAGCCCCATAGACCCCTTCCTACTTTCCAGGTACTGGCTCAGGCCACAAGCGAAGCAGGGTTACCTCTTTTACCATGACTGTTACTATAACCGAGTTTTCTTTTCATTTGCTCTGAACTTTTTGTTAATAGAATTACAGAAGGATGTTATCTTTTGATGGGCTTCTTTCACTCAATGTTGTATTTGTGAAAGTCATTACTCTGGCAACAGATAAAATGTTCTCAAGTGATAACTGGTAAAAAATTATGTCCCCATTTAATGGTGCCACCAGAAATATTAGTTTCATTTTGAAATTTCTAACTGCTTCATAAATTCACAAGTTAAAAGATGTACAGGGAAAAATGCAATGAAGATATCATTAAATAAATGTTTCATCACCACAGCAAGGTGATGATCACCACAGCATTTGTACCTATCTTTACTTTTTTTTTTTTTTTTTGAGGTCCGGTCATGCGGCCTGAACTCGGCCTGGGCGCTGTCCCTCAGCTCTTCAGCTCAAGGCTAGCGCTCTACCACTTGAGCCACAGCGCCACTTCCGGCTTTTTTCTTTTTGCTTATGTG
>NW_012267221.1:21394552-21434884 GCF_000151885.1 Dipodomys ordii
TCTCTTTGTTGCTTTGTATGTCCCTCCCCCACAGTATAACCCCTGCTTTCACTATATTTGATGTCAGTATAACTTGTGGAGGAGATGGGGAAAAACAAGTCATTTAAGGATACAGGTGGACCTGTTGCAACAATGAGAAGTACAAGTTGTCATGTCCAAGACGAGCTTTACAACGTTGGTGGGGGGGGGGAAGGATTGGGACTGGGGAGGCTGGGAAGGGATGTGAAGGGTAAACAAAGGAGGAGGCTGCAATGCATGCATTATCCTGCCCATGTAATTGTAACCCCTCTGAACAGTATGTTAACAAATAAAATTAAATAAATAAAAATAAAAAAAATAAAAATACTGCAAGAAACAGTGGGCTCTATATCCTACTATTCTTAGGTTAAGTGTATTTTGGTCTTTTTCAAAAACTGTACAACTCCATCTCCCTGGCAGGGCCTAGTCCTGCTATCAAAAACATGGAGAAACAAGAGAAAATAATTGTATAAATAATAAAATGTGATTTTCCCTAAAAAAAAAAAAGATCTTTTTAAAGGAGTCATATTTACCCTAAAAAATAATTCATTAAGTCAGTATTTTTTGGTGATGGTAGTGGGTTTGAACTAATGGGATCCAACCATTACATCCTAAGATAATTTTACTCTCATCTTTTTAATTATCAAAATATTCTAACCAACACTAAATAACTTGATGACATAAAATCCAGCATATCTTCAATTAAAAAGGCTACTATGTCTATAAACACCTAATGGTACTTACCCACACTAAGAATAGCAAGGAGCCATATGCTAGTGGCTCATACCTGTAATCCTAGCTATTCAGGCTGAGCTATAAAGGATTGTGATTCAAAGCCAGCTTTGACAGAAAGATCTGTGAGACTCTATCTCTAAAATAATCAGCAAAAAGAAGGGCTAAAGAAATACAGCGCCAGCTGAGCAAGCAAGTGAGCAAGTATGAGGCTGGGACTGGCAAAAAGTTCAAACGCTGGGACTGACTTAAAGAAGTAATAGAAATATAAGGTTGGAAGCATGGCTAAATTGATGGAGTTGTCTGCCTAGAAACTGCAAAGCCTTGACTTCAAACCCCAGTACTGACACACACACGCACATGCACGCACATGCACGCACACACACACACACACACACACACACACACGGAAATATATAAAATATATTGTGCTTGCTTATACATTGTTCTTATGGGTTGATATATTCACATCAGAAACTTCTTTAGTTTACGAATTTTATGGACTTAAAAAAGTGAAAACTCTAACAAGAGTCACCAAGAAGTGAGCTTTGTGACAAGTATGACAAAGCAGGAGTAAAAATACAAAAATCAAAGTCCAAAAGGATGAAAATATGCAGCATGAGAAAAATGTTATTATTAATCCTATTTCCTATTATGTTAATTCATAGACATATATGTGATTAGAATGTGGTTACAAGTGAAGATGCCAGGACATGGACTCTATCAACAGGCATTAACACTGTGAGCCACCTCTTAGTTGGCAATACTGTGTCTGTTTTCCCACTTGACAAAATTGAAATAACTAAAATATCTATTCTTCATAAGGTTGTATGTATGTAGGTTTAGTTATTACTGCTTTTACTTTCTTTTATACTTAAATTGTCAATATTAACATAAAAACATAAAAGCTATCAGATCTTGTGAGGGCTTTTCCCCCTAAATTTTGAAAGCTGACATGCACAAAGAATCAGAAACTATATTTGGGTACTTAAAAGATGAAAAATCTCCTTTTTCCAAGGAAATCACCAGCCCAAGTTAGTGATTTCAGATCCCTGCAGTGGCAACTCCAGTGACTGTACTTACTTGTAAGTACTTACCATACTGTAAGCACAAGTGAAAGTTACTTCAAAGACTTATTTAAGATGAGTTTAATACCTTGGCTTCACTGCTTACAACTGGTTTTACAGGGAACTGGACTTCTGTGGCTTTTAATATTGTATTTTCTTGAAGAATGTCTTGTTGAGATTGATTGTGACCAAATGGCTTTAAAAAAATGATGAGAAATTTATCTCACAAAATATTCAAAACTAAGATATTACAAGTGAGTTTCCAAACTAAATTATTTTGGTACTAAAATCTTATCCTTAGTTATGTAAAATTTAGGATGCAGTCTCAGAAACAAGATAATTGATTGTAGGCAGAGAAAGTTTATGAAATTATCTAATCATTAACAGATGAAACACTGTAAGAGAAAATAATACTGTTGCAATGTAAGTTTAAGACAAAATGGCTCTAGATGTGGCCTAGGGGATCTGGATTTGGTCATAACATGTGATGAACTTCTGGAAAAGCCCCTTAACCTCTCTTTTCATATAAGGTCGTGGGGTATGAGCCAAATATTATCTAGTAACTTGCACTTCTGACTAAAATATTTAAAAAAGTTTGGAAGGAATTAAGACTATATTTAATAGTATTTTTCTGAGGAGTCACAGGAGGAATTATGCCCATTATAAACTCTGTAGAGGGTGAGATTGTGGTGGGTGTTAGAAAAAGTGAACAATGAATAAAATATGTGTGCTAGGTAGGCAGGAAGGAAGACAGACAGATACAGATGGACAGACAAAATAAACTGTGAGAGGGAGGATAGCCAAATAAACTGGTATGACATTAAAGTAATTTTGATCCAAGAAAGAAATTGAGAAGCCTGGATTTCCTTAAGGATCTACAGTGATTTCATTAATGAATTCTGCATTTAAGAGAAAAAAATTCAATTTATTTCTACACAGATGAAGCTAGTATAATTTAACTTACCTTTCTACCATACAGACACTGAAAGAAGATGACTCCAACTGACCACACATCAACCTTGTTGGAAATCTTTGGTGGCTCTTTTCCAACTACAAAACACTCAGGAGGTAAGTACCTATAGTTTTGGGGGAAGAAAAAGAAAAAGACAGAAATTAATAACCTTTAACTTAAAAATCTTTTAAAACACTGTCTTAGAATGCTTATTTTATCCATATAAAAACAACAGTGTTCATCAATGAAATCCATTTCAACTATTGACAAATTTACATCTTTTAAACCATTTGACTCTCAAGCCAAAACACAAAAACTTTGTAATAAAGGATAATTTATTTAAATCTGCACAAACAGACATGCAATTTCCTTTCTAAAATATGCGCCAAATATATGGTTATCTTGTTTAAACCACTTGGAGAACACATTGCCAACAAAGTAAAACTTCATATTTCTTGCTGTAACAGAAAAATCCTAATGCAGGCAATAATATAAATTTCAAAGTCTGCACTCAGTATGACTCCTCATCACTTGCAAACTGTGCTCCAGTATCCTGTGTTCTTTTGAATCTCTTATGCCCTCTCCATTTCTTTCCAGACAGTTCTTTGCTTTCTCCTGTTAGAGCAGGGTACTATGGGTACCTCTACAATGGCATTCAATTGTTAATCATACTAGACACTAAGGCAATACAGGGTGCTCTTATTCAAAAGTGAAAATCTAATTTGTCATCTCAGATTTTAAGAAAAAAGATCCATTTTAGAATCTTAAAACTCAAAATTTTAGATAAAACTAAAAATTGTGAAAAAGGATGATTCTACTAAATAAAAATTTATTGAAAAACAAATGAGTTTTAGGGTTGGGACCTTGGCTCAAATGGTAGGAATTCAAGTCCCAGTGCACTGGCAAAGAAATAAACAAACAAAAAACTTTTGAGTTTTACACTCACTATATAAAAATCACTGAGGTTTCAGAAGGCTCATACAAGGATGATATTTAGCATGTGAAACTTTCTTAAAGTAGAACTACCAAAGAGGAACAATAACTCGTTTCTGATAGAAATCTTTTCCTATACTCCAAAGCAAGTAGAAAGCTCTATTTGATTTAGCAATAAAAGCGTCTAGTCTAGTTGCTAAAAGAAAAAAATCTAAAGACTACTTATTGACACTATTAATGGTTAGGGAGTTGTCTAACTGATCAATTCATACACACACACACACAGATACACACACACAAATTTTTACAGTTATATTATCCATATATTATTTATAAGAAATGATCCAGTAGAATTTGAAATTTTAAAGTGGGTTGAAAAGAATCCATGAAGGTAAAACCTATATAGACCGGTGGCATCATGTGGAAAATGGTCATTACGGATCTAGGCGAACTGTGTGAAAACTGTTCTAGGAACCCTCAAGTCACATTTAAACACCCAGATATACTAAAAGGGATGACACTAAACTATATTTTTGTCTAGGAATGGATTCTATCTAGAGCTGAATCTATATGTATTAAGTCTTTAATTTTGGAGAAGTCTAAAGATCAAGAATGTTCTCCCATTTGAAATCAACGTAACATCTACCTGTGTTCACAAAAACTTCAACCAAAAAAACTTTACAGAGAAAACTGGATGATAAGTTTATTTGTAATAGTAAAGACAATGTATTTATAAAAATATTGATATGGGGGCTGGGAAGGTGGCTCAATGGTAGAGTGCTTGCTTTGCATGCACGAGGCCCTGGGTTCGATTCCTTGGCACCACATAAGCAGAAAAAGCCGGAAGTGGTGCTGTGGCTCAAGTAGTAGAGCACTAGCCTCGAGCTGAAGAGCTGAGAGCCAATGCCCAGGCCCAGAGTTCAGACCTCATGATTGACAGTAAATAAATAAATAAAATTATATGGATAAATACCACTCTAACATTATAGGAGAAAATCCAAGCCAGGTGTTGGTGGCTTAAGCCTGTAATCTTAGCCACCAGGAAACAGATCTGAGAATCACAGACAACCTAGGAGACTCGTATCACCAAAAAAACTGGAATGGAGCCATTGTTCAACTGGTAGAGTGCCAGTCATGAGCAAAAAAGCCAAGCGAGAGAATTAGGCTACTTGAAAATAAATTTACATTCCCATATAATTACTAGAGACTACTTTAGGTAGTTTTGATATGCTTAGTAATACACATACCAGTAGGTGCCTGCTCCTTGGGAGGTTAGATCCATTCCATCTACACCATAGCTATCATCATCCATGATCTTGGACAAACCAAAATCAGTGATTTTGATTTCACCACATGCTGTCCCATCTACCAGAAGGATGTTTCCTAAAAAAACAGAAGATTCTTTTTCAAATGTGTATTATCTTTACGATTCAAACTAGCTTTTGGAAAGTAAACCTGGTTGTCAGATATTATACATATGATACCTTCTAAAATTATACTGTTTAGAGCTTAAATTGGTAGACATCTTTCATTAATTACCTGGCTTAAGATCATAATGTATAATAGGAGGTTTGATCTCATTGAGATATCTTAGTGCATTTACAATCTGCATTACAATAGACCTAGCTTCTTTCTCTGACATTAATTTGTGTTGCTTCAGATAGAAATCCAGGTCATTGCCTTCACAGTATTCTAACACTGTACAAAACCTATAGTGGGACAGGAGGAGGAAAAAGACATAATTATTATGCAGCAATTCAGAATTGCAATAGAAAAATGAATTATCACTATAGGATAAGGAAAGTAAAAAACAACGTCTTTTCTTAAAAGTTAAATCCTTATATTTACTTACGTATCTGTATCCAAGGAAAAATAATCATAGAGTTTAACTATTCTGGGATGATCCAGTTCTTTGTGTATTCTATATTCCCTGCAGGCATGTCTATAGGAAAAGAGTATATTAATTCTCTATGAGCAGCTTCAAAACGCAATTTATTAAAGCTATGAAGTATTATTATTTACTTGTGGTAGTTTTCTTTTTTCTCATCTCTCCAGCTTTTATTAAGCTGATGAATCTTCACAGCAGCATATCTCTGTTCATATAGGTCAAATGCCTAGGATTAAAGCCAAAGAACAGTTAAGCCAATAGATCAACCAGGTGACTGAAGAAATTTTTTAAAAGTTTTTTTGTGATAATTTCTGCAATACTATAGAATTAGAACAAACTATAATTTTAGTGTTAATTGTTTAATATGTAACAAAAGTAAAAATTCTTTTTTTGTTGTTAAAAGATTTACCCACGATCCAGTTTTAAAAATTATCAATATTTTGGCAATCTTGTTTCATCTTTTCCATCTGTTCTTTACTCATCTTTTTTTTTCCTGTTGGGGGAATGCAGCACTACAAATCAAAGACAGGGCTCTGCACATACAGTGCTCTACCACTGAGCACCTGTGATTTTTTTTTTAAGTGCTGGTATTGGGACTTGAATTCAGGAACTCATGCACTTATTTAGCTTTTCCCTCAAGGGTGGCATTCTGCCACGTGAGCCATATCTTCACTTCTGGCTTTTTGCTGGTTAACTGGAAATAAGAATATCTAAGATTTCTCTGTCTAAGCTGGCTTCAAACTTCAATCTTCAGATCTCAACCTCATGAGTAACTAGGATAAATAGGCATGAGCCTCCAATACCTGGCTCCTGGTAATATTTCATTTTACTTATGAATTATTTAGCATTTATCTCTAAGAAATAATAGCACACTTAAACTGAAATATTACTCTTATAACTAACTATATCAATAATATTCAATAATGTAATTCCTTGATCTCCTTTAATAAACAACCTATGCTTAATTTTCCCTAATGTCTCAATAAAAAGGGATGTGCACTTCATTTGTTCAAGCCATCAGCCTATTTCTTCAAAATAAAGCAAAAAAAAAAAAAAAAGCACCCAAAACAAAATGAGCCAGATGCCAGTGGCTCATACCTGTAACCCTCCTAGTTGCTAATACACACAGCAGACACACAGATGCAGACACAGACATGTGTACAAGCATGCATGCACATGCACACACAGATACACACAGTCACACGAAGAATAAACAATAGTTTCTTTTTTTTTTTTTTCATGGGGCCTGAACTCTGGGCTTGAGCACTGTCCCTAAGCTCTTCAGCTCAAGACTAGCGCTCTACCACTTGAGCCACAGCGCCACTTCTGGCTTTTTTCTTTTTGCTTATATGGTGCTGAGGAATTGAACCCAGGGCCTTGAGCATGCAAGGCAAGCGCTCTACCACTGAGCCACCTTCCCAGCCCTAAACAATACTTTCTTTGGAGTCACATAATGGACTTATTAGCTGAGTGACTGTTTTAATCCAAGCTATTCAGGAAGCTGAGATCTGAAGATCTGGTTGAAAGTCAGCCTGAATAGAAAAGTTCATGAGACCCTTGTCTGAAACTAACAAGCAAAAATCCAGAAATAGAGCTGTGGCTCAAGTGGAAAGTGAGAGCCTTGAGTAAAAAGACAAGTGACAGCATGAGGCTGCATCCAAGCCCAGTACCAACATTAAAAAAAAAAGTTGAGAGGATTAAATAAATGGAGACCATGTCCAAGAACAGTATTTAGAACTTGGGGAAAACATAACATAAACCACAGTAAACTGTGAGGACCTAAAAATCAGTGTAAAATCAATAAACAAAAGATAAAATACTTCTTAACCACCTCTGCTGTTTTTCCTATATTAGCAAGAAGAAAAATATATTACCTTATATACTTCACTAAAGCCACCTCTTCCAAGCAGATGAAGCAGTAAATATCTTTCATTTAATGTGGGGTGATCCTTGAACCTTAAGAAGAATGGAAAAAACTGCTCAGGCACATTAAAAGACACACAAAAAGTTCCTTGTACAAATTTTACTCTGTTCTTCTAGCAATTTCTTTCTCAGTTACTCTAATGTTATTTTCAAATTCTAGTCAGTATTTTTCATTTTCTAACCCATACTTGCACAAATACCACCTAGCTTAAGGCTATAGTGTCTATAAAGTTTAGCTTTTATAGCTTAATATTCATGTTCAATGGTCAATTACAGGATTCTCTTAAACACCTAAAATTTACTGTCAAATACCCGGGTTATAGACATCACTACAACACCCAGTTCAAATTATTGTCTTGATATGAAATCCCTTATCTTCAGATATCACTTCTCTTGGAAAATTTTACTTTATATTATTATTATTATTATTGGTGCTAACACTGGGGCTTAATTCAAGGCGTTGTACCCTCAATTTGCTTTTTTGCTAAAGCCTGGCAGTCTCCCACTTGAGCTACATCTCCACTTCCCAGCTGGCTGTTAGGCAGTCAACTGGAGATAAAAGTCTCAGTCTTATCTGCCCAGGCTGGCTTTGAATGAAGTCCTCAGACCTCAGCCTCCTGAACAGACAGGATTACAGGCATGAGCTACCAATAACCAGATGGCAAAAATATACTTTTTAAGTAAATAATTCTATTCATTGAATGTCCTTTGCCCATGACTAAATCTGTTTTTGAAACTTTTCTTAAATAACTTTAATCTCTAATTTAAAAAGTAAAAAAGAACATTTTAGAACCTGGTGCTAGTAGCTCACACCTATAATCCTAGTTACTCAGGAAGCTAAGATCTAAGGATTGTTGTTTGAGACCAGCTGCAGCAGGAAAATCCAAGAGGCTTTTATCTCTAATTAATAACTAAAAAGCCTGAAGTGGATCTTTGGCTCAAGTCAGGGACAGTGCCCAGGCTCTGAGGTCAAGTCTCAAGACTGGTACAAAAAATTACTGTAAAAATTATTCATAAACTTAATTTTATTGTACCTGGAGACACTAAGTACTTACATTTATTAACTCATTTTAGTTCTTATCTAACCTATGAAGTAGAGCCTGTTATGTCTGCTTTACAGATAAGGGAACTGCTACACAGAGATAGTAAAAATTCTAAGTGCAAACACATTGTATTTTATATTCTTATTTAAAAAAAACAAGTAAAAATAGGCTTAATAATAAAAGCTTTCTTGAAAACTTGAGATATCTGCTTAGTTTTAATGCACATTTTTAACTACTGTTTTTATTTTAATCCCTAAGTCACAACCACAAATTCTGAGCCTCATGTCCAGAATTTTAAGTTAATTTCCCATGGGTTGCTGATAGAAATTAACTGTATTATTTCATTTACCTCACATAATAGAATTATATCTTCATATATATGAATTACACATACACTAATAATCACAAATGAGCCGTTTTTCCTAAGTAAAATAATTATATTTTACAAACAGATATGGGTTCTTGCTGCAGGGAACCAGTGGCTCATGCCTAGCTAACAGGAGGCTGAGATATAAGAACCATGGCTGTTCAAAGCCAATTTCGGCAAAAAAAAGTCTGTGAGATTCATATCTCTGGTAAACTACTAAAAAAAAATAAAAGCCAGAAGTGGAGCTATGGCTCAAGAAGTAGAGCACTATATTTGTGCAAAAGAAGCTTGTGGACATGAGTTCAAGCCTTAAGACTGGCACAAAATAAAAAGAAGAAAGAAGAAGAAATAGGCTATTTCAATTATGATACATTGTCATGAAGTTTTAAATTTATGTTATCACACTTAAAAATGAAAGTGTAAACAAACACCATTCCTCGTGTGTGTGTGTGTGTGTGTGTGTGTGTGTGTGTGGAGGGGTGTGTGTGTGTGTGTGTGTGTGGATACTGGGTCTTGAACCCAGAGCTGTGCAATTGTCCTTTAGCTTTTTCACTCAGCATTCACTCAGTCCGGTATTCCACCACTTGTGCCACAGCTGCATTTCCAGTTTTTTGTTGCTGCTTAATTGGAGATCAAAGTTCTCATCTTAGACTTTCCTGCCAGGGCTAACTTTCAACCATGACCCTCATATCTCAGCTTCCTGAGTAGCTAGGATGACAGGCAGGAGCCACTGTTATCCCACTACCAATTCTCTTTTATACCAACCAAATCTAAGTAGTGCCTTGTTTAATTAATTTGTTTTCAGAATGTTCCCATAAACTCATAGATACTTTTCTTTGAACTCTTTTAACATATACCATATCTATGGTCCTCATCTGAACAACTAGAAATCAAGAACACATTGTAATACCATGTAGTTCTCTCCACATTTCTCCCAAATATGTCATGTTAGAAATAATTTCTCCTTCAATACAATAATGTTAACTTTGGCACCAAGCCAAATCAACAAACATTTAATAAGTGCCTTTGTCTAGGCTCTGGTGATATAACAAGAATAAAACAAAGTCCATGGGCTCATGAAGTTTATAGTCTAGCTGGGAGACAAAACAAATAACCAAACACTAAATGTGTAAACCCAAATCGTGACAACTAAAGCAAGCTAACACTACTGAAAGAGAATGAGCAGACAGCCTCTCTAATAAAAATTTGGAATGAAATAAAAGTCATTCAGATGTTTAGAGGAGGAATACATCAGCCAGTGGAAATGACATGCAAAATAAGCCTGAGATAGGAATGTGCGTGACATGTCTGAGGAGGCAAGCATGTCTATGACATGCAGCAAGCAGAGGGGGAGAGATAGTGGTGAGATGGCTGGTGACTATATCATACAAGGTCCTTTGAGCACAGGAAGCTCTTTTCTCAGTGTGATGACATGCCTCACAAGGAAGTGGTATTTATGCTCTGCCTGGGAGCAGGGAGAGGTGAGTGGGTTAGAATTTATCAGCAGTGAAGAACAAATACTTACTGAGAATTATCTTCATTGTTTATCCTTTTGAGTTCCCGTATGTGAAGATTTCTTACTCTTTCTAAACGTTCAAGTTCTGCCTGGATTTCTGCCTCCTCCTGAGAATGAAGAGAAAGGACTATAACAAGCTCAATTTATTTGTGATATAAAAAGCTACTTTTACCCATGCATCAATTTTTTTATATCTATAAGAAGAATAGTGCATTTTAAAGTACCACTGAGTTAAAAGGCCACAGTGTTCTTTTCAATGCCTGAAAGACAGAAAGAGATAAGGGGGAAGGAAAGAAAAGCCTGTTTGAAGACACTATCCTTCACATAAAAGTTTATACCTAAAGACATGATCGATTTTATTACGTACTCTAAGAAAAAAAATTAATGTCTATACTGAAATGACTATGAGATAGTCACAGTCATTTGAAACTGACTTATGATACAAATGAACTAAAAAATTTATTTCTGGTCCATTTGGATTTTAAGAAAGAAAATTTACTACTACTACAAAAAAAGAAAGTATTTCGTTATGATTAGAAGATGGAGGAAGAAGACAACTACTGAGTATTCCTAGACCTCTTATAAGATCTGGAATGCACACACACATACACACACACACACACACACACACACACACAGTATCACCACTCACTTGAATAAACCCCACTGTAATCCTAAAGAGACATTAAAATTAAAAATTTAAGGACTGTGGTGGTAGCTCCTCAGTTATCAGAGAAGATGTAGGCAAGTCCTAAAGAAATGTACTTTAAAAAGCATTTAATACAAAAGAAACCAAAGCAAATAAGCAAACAAGTCACTAATGTCTCTCTTACACACATACCTTTTTCAACACAATCTAAGTACTACTTAAATAGATATGCCAAATTTAGGTGGAAATTTCTAGAAATACTCAAAGTATTTTTGAATATTTAAGTAAATATAGATTATTTTGGTCTGATATGAATATAATTTAATTATAGAGTTACAAGATTCATGTTATTTCTAAATACTGAACATTTAAATATTCTATATTTCATCAGCTCCTTTGTTAATAATATATACTTAAATATAAAGATTACCTCAAAAAAATCCAAAATTTAATTTGAAAGTTTAAGTGCCTTCATTTTAAATATAGAGATATAAAGTCTATTATAACTATACTGAAGACTTACATTGTAAAGCCTATTTTAATTATTATAAAGAAAAATAAATCTTAGATTAGGAAACTAAATATAAACATGTTGTTTATATCCTCTTTGGCTCTTCAAGATTTTTTTTGTTCTTGTTGCTGTCATCATTTTTGTGCTAGTCCTGGGACTGGGGGCTGTCCCTGAACATTTTTGTTCAAAACTAGTACTCTCTACCACTTGAGCCTCATCACCACTTCTGGATTTTTGGTGGTTAATTTGAGACAAGAGTCTCACAGACTTTCCTATACAAGCTGGCTTCCAACTGGAATCCTTCGATCTCAGCCTAGGATTACAGGAATAAACCACCAGAACCTGGCTTGTAGAGATATTTAAATAGCTTAGGTATTAAGATTATAAATTAAAATTTCAAGACAAATTTAAAAGAGAAATTTTAAGACATTTATTTCTAAAAGGGATTCATACTACATTGGCATGTATGCATACATGTATGTGTATGTGTGTGTTGTGCACTATGGAGGGGTAATGGGAGTTGAATTTAGAGCTTTACACAAATACTTTACCACTGAGCTACATTTCCAACTATAGATTATCTTAACTGAAATTTCATACTCATTTAATATAGTTTTTCTCACAAATATTTTCTATCATTTTTGGAGGGCTAGAGGATTGAGACATTCTCATGTAGTGTAAACGGGCTTCAAATTCCCCATCCTTCTCTCTCAGTCTCCCAAGTGTTGGGACTATAGGTATGTGCCATCACCTGGCAGAGAGGATCTTATCATAATAAAGGTAAAGTTCCATCTTAAGATGCTCATAAATCAAAGATTTATTAAAAAAGCAGGAAAATAATTTTAAAACTTTGCAACAATAAGCTCAAAACCCAGCTTATCTGTCGTATTTAGTCATATAAGGTAGGATTAAAGAAAACTGGCAGAGCTAGGAACTGGTGACTCATGCCTGTAATCTTAACTATTCAAGAAGCTGAGATCTGAAGATTACAGTTCACAGCCAGCCCAGACAGAAACATTTGTAAGACTTATCTCCAATTAAGTCAGAAGTAGAGATGTGATGCAAGTGGAAGAGCCAGAGTCTTAAGTGAAAAGGCCAAGCAAGAGCTCAGGGCCCTACAGTCAAGCCCCATTACAGTACAACAATCTGATTATCTAAGAAATGCCCCAAAATATAGAATTTGAATTCACTTATACCATGCAATCCAGAAAGTAATAACCTTTGTTCTTTATGTTACTAATATTTGGAAGGCTGGTCAAATTGTAAATAATCTGATGAAACTGCTTAAAGCTTAACACTAGCTAAAATGTTGTTTTTAACTCTGATTTAAAATTATGTCATTGGGATTCTATTTCAACAGTGAATTCACAGAAATTAAATTTTGCTGAGTCATAAATATATAACATTCAACTACATTGTTGAACACACATTAGTTATGTTTTATAAGCTGAAGATCAATATAATGGTACTAACCCCTCTCACAACATATTTAAGGTAAAATGTGTTACAAAATTAAGAAGAAAGTCTGCCCCCAATGAAACATGACAAGTATGTCCCACCAAAGTATTACAAAATGAAAGAAAGCACAGATATGCAAGCAGTTTGAATTGCTAAGTTTACTGGAAAAATAGAATGTCAGAGGCACTATAGGGGAAAAAGCTGAATTCCAAGTATTTGGGAGAAAATATCAAGAGAAGAAACTGTACCATAATGGTGTCTTACACACAGATAGACATAAGTGCACCATAGTTAGCAAAATACATTTGCATTTTCATCTTGTATTAAGTATTTCATGGTATCTTTAGACCTCAAAACAAAGTGACATACTTCTGGGGGAAAAAATCTGTTAACTCTTAATTTCTCTCAAATCCCACTGAGAAAAAGCATACATACCATTATGGACTAAATATCTATATTCCCTCCAAACTCATACCTTGTAGCCCTAATCCTCTGATTATGTTATTTGGAGACAGGGAATTGGGAATTAGTTAGATTAAATCATGAGGGTAGTGTTCTCATAATGAAATCAGTAACTTAATGAAAGAAAGATCCCTCTCCCCACCTTTCCAGGTCCATAGAGAAAAGACCATGTCTAAGGCAGAAAGAATACTCTCACTAGAAATCAAACCCTGCCAAACTGTGATGTTGTAAGCAGTAAGATGTTGTAAAGCAGTAAGAAAGTGAATTTCTGTTTTTTAAGTAGCTCAGTTAGGTATTTTGCTGGGGCTGCAATAACTAAATAGGGATCCTTAAAGTAAATGCCAGGAACAACACTATCTAATGTACCTTCTCATCATAGAAAGAGGGGTGGCCCAGTTTTGCTTTGGCTGCACAGAACGTACTAGTCTGAACAGCTAATTTATCTTTGGTTAGGTCATTTCCAAAGGTCTATCATCTAAGCTCTTGCTTGAGATTGACATTAACCCCTGAAAGTATCCTCATAATTAATTTTTTTCAATAAAGATCTAAAGTAGGGACTGGGGATGTGTCTTAGTTGCAGAGTGCTTGCCTTGCATGCATGAAGCCCTGGGTTCAATTCCTTAGTACCACAGACACAGAAAAAAGCTGGAAGTAGTGCTGTGGCTCAAGTGGTAGAGTGCTAGCCTTGAGTACAAGAAGCTCAAGGACAGTGCCCAGGCCAAGCCCCAGGACCAGCAAAAAAAAAAAAAAAAAAAACTAAAGTAAAAATGACCTTGTCTCACAATCACCTCGAAATTGAATTTTCAAATTCATGGCAAAACTAAGCCAGGGTAGCAAAGTAAATGAGACACAATCTGACTAGCTTCATCCCCTATGTGAACGGTTAATTAAAGCATAGAGAATCTAGAAGAAACAGAATGCATTGGTCCTTGGAGGCAATTATAAGGGACATTAATAAGAACAAATTGTATTAGAGAAGTAGATTTAGTGATTGATAAAAGGACATAACTCTTCTCATTTAAACTAAACCAGAGAACAGATACACAAAACAGTTTTATCAGTACTTTAAGCTCAAATATTCTATATTACTTATATAAAAAACCTAAATATTCAATTATACAATGTATCTCAGTATGACCCTACTGTTCAATTTACAAAAATACTACCTTCAACATTTTTAATTTAAAAAATTATATGGAAGATAAATCCCATAGCAACTTTACCAGAATAATTTGTCTCTGGCCAGATCTTTGCATAGAAATGTTTTCTATTTGTAATCAAAATATCTTCTGGTAAAGATATTTAAATGTCTCTCGCTAAACTCTTTAGCCCAAAGGCAAGTTAAAAAAATGTAGAATCTATAAAAATTCCAGTTGAAAATGTAGGTGAATTTGGAGGTTTTTCTTTTTAACCATTTATCATAACAGCAATTTTTGTTTGTTTGTTTTGCTGGCAATGGGACTTGAACTCTGGACCTGGGACTGTCCCTGGGCTGCTTTTACTCAAGGCTAACGCTCTACCACTTGAGCCACAGTGTCACTTCCGGCTTTTTTGAGTAGTTTATTGGAGATAAGAGTCTCATGGACTTTCCTACCCCAGCTGGCTTTGAACGGTGATCCTCAGATTTCTGCCTCCTGAGTAGCTAGGATTATAGGCATGAGCCACTAGTGCCTGGCTTATAACGGCAATTTTTCAAGTCAATTATTAAAGAAAAATAGTGTGTATAAGCAATGAAGCAATAAAACAGTTATAAAATGCATTTTTACATGTAAAACCCAAACACACTTTAGTGAAAAACTTATTTGTGAGTTATTTAGCAAATCTTGCATGTACAGAACAAAAAACTCAATTTCCAAAAACTGAAATTTTATAAAGCCCAAATAAACTGAATTAAGTTAGTATTCTAGTTTGTTCTCTGTGGTGTTTGAGATCAAACCCTTTGGCTAGGCAAGTGCTCTACAACTGAGCTATACTCCTAGCCCCAAAAGAACTTTGATATAGATTTTTCTGCTAACCTATTATCTATGAAAGTTTGTGAAAAGAAAGTAATTTCTCCATGATGCATTATAAAAAGAATAGAAGCAACTGAAGCTTATAGGTTGTATAGACTATAAAACAGCATCATGACAACAATGCTAGCTGGGTGCCAGTGGTTCACACCTGTAATTCTAGCTACTAAGAAAGCTGAGATTTAAGGATTTCAATTCAAAGCCAGACAAGGCAGGAAAATCCGTGAGACTCTTATCTCTAATTAACCACCAAAAAGCTGGAAGTTGAGGCATAGCTTAACTGGAAAGTGCTAGCCTTGAGAACAAAAACTAAGACAGTGCCCAGGTCCTGAGTTCAAGCCCTAATACCTGTACCAATAAATGACAGACAGACAGATAAAGATAGATGGATAACTAGCAAGCTAGACAGCAAACAATGCTTGATTCAAGAAAGATAGTACAGCCGGGGTCCAGTGGCTCAAGCTTGTAATCCTAGTTTTCAGAAGGCTGAGATCTGAAGATCTCAGTTAGAAGCTAGCATGAACAGGAAAGTCAGTAAGACTCTTATCTCCCACTAACCAGCAAGTGGTAGAGCACTAGTCTTGAACAAAAAATAGCCCAGAGACAATGCTCAGGCCCTGAGTTCAAGCCTCAGAACCAGCACAAAAAGAAAACATGTAAAAAGAAAGCTAGTTCAAAATGAGATTTCAAAAATTCATTACTAAAATCATTTCAGTAATATGAAAAATGTTAGCTGCTCAAAAACTGCTTCAATTTCATAAACTATTATAATGTAATTTTAAAAGTTTTTCAGGTCAGGAGCCCATGGTTCACATCAGTAATCCAAGCTATTTGGGAGGTTGAGATCTGAGGATCATGGTTCTAAGTCAGTTGGGGTAGGAAAGGCAATGAGACCTTTATCTCCAATTAATCACAGAAAAAGCCGGAAGTGATGCTGTGGCTCAAGTGGTAGAGCGCTAGCCTTGAGTATAAAGGGATGATACTCAGGCCTGGAGTTCAAACCTCAGGACTGGCAAAAAAAAAAAGTTTTATCAGGAGCTAAGTACCAGTGGATAGTATCTAAAATTCTAGACACAGGAAGATAAAGATTTGAGGATCAAGGTTCAAAGCCCAGCCTGTGCAGAGAAATCTGCAAGAGTCTCTGTCTCTAACTAACTAGCATACAGCTGGAAGTGAAAGTGTGGCCCAAGTGGTAAAGCACTAGCTATAAGTGAAAACAACAAGCAAAAGCATGAGGTCATGAGTTCAAGCTCCATTATATATACAGACACAAAGACACACACCCAAGTTTGTCACCTTAAAAAGTAAAAGGTAAAAGTAACAAAATGCACTATTTAAGATAATGGAAGCCTGGTAGAGTGATGTGCACCTGTAATCCCAGCACTAGGAAGGCTGGGGCAGGAAGATTAAGAGGTTAAAGCCCATCTGGCTACATAGCAAGACTCTATGGCAAAAACTAAAACAAAACAGAAAACAACTAATCAAAGGGCAGTGCCAAAAGAAAAAGACTAATTAAGGAGGAAATTACATACTTCAAATTTGTCCTTATTGCACATCGTTACATTGATATGACCACCCAAATCCTAAATATGAACACAATAGAAGTACAAACAATAAACAAAATACCTAAGTAATATAGGTCTGCATTAGTTGGGCTGGGTGGCTAATGCCTGTAATCGTAGCTGCTCAGGAGCCAGAGATCTGAGGATCAAGATTTGAAGCCAGCTCTGGCAGGAAAGCCTATGAAACTCTTATCTCTAGTTAAGCACAGAAAAAGACAGAATTAGCTCAAGTGATAGAGCACTAGCCTCAAGCAAAAGGAGTTCAAGCCCCAGGACTCCCTCCCCCCGCCGCCCCCCGCCAAAAAAAAACCCCAGACCCACAAAAAAAACAGGTCTTCAAAACAGGCCTGCATTTATCTCAGTTATAAAAACTGCTGCCCCATAACCATATTTTTGCTCGAGTATTAAGTATATAATGGGGAGAGGAAGAAGGGGAAGAACACAGATGAAAGTAACTTATGAAATTCTTGTGTTTTGAAATGTTCCCCCCAGTATCACCCCCAATCACCAAAGTGGTCATTACTGATAGGTCTGAAACTCTCAAGTCCTCAGATACTATCCTTGGAACCTTCATTAATAATGTTTCACCGCTGTTTCCTCTCTCTACACTTCATTCCCTGGGAGGAAAGAACTGGTTTACTCTCTTCAAATGTATACAAACACATTTAAATCCTTAAATGGAAATGGCTATTAAAAATAAATGGCTATTAAAATAGGGAAGGGCTTTAATTCTCTGGGAGTTCTTCCATTTTATTTAAACAAAATAAACGGCTATATCACTTGCAGCAAAGAAATCTAAAAATTCTAATGACTGGCAAAAATGTACTTAGTATTTTTCTTGCATACTGTTATGTTATACAGATATTATTCCTTAATGTTAAACACTAACTGAGGTACTGAAGCCAAGCACATTTCAGGACTGTATATGGTGGTCCTTTTCCCTCAGCATTCTACATCCTTTTAACCTTTTTTGGAATGCTGGTGGATTATACAGTTGCCTTCCTTTCTTTCTTTCTCTCTCTCTTTCTTCTTTCCTTTCTTTCTTTCCTTCTTTCTTACTTTCTGGGTCCGGTCATGGGGCCTGAACTCTGGGCCTGGGCGCTGTCCCTCAACTCTTCAGCTCAAGGCTAGCACTCTACCACTTGAGCCACAGCGCCACTTCCGGCTTTTTTTCTTTTTGCTTATGTGGTGCTGAGGAATCAAACCCACAGGGCCTCAGGCATGTAAGGCAAGTGCTCTACCACTGAGCGACTTTCTCAGCCCTCTTTCTTTTTAAACAGTATTCCCAATAATGGAAATAGCTTAATTTTCTACATTCTCACTATGCACTGTACACATAAATGACATAAACATGTTTTTGACTGGGAAAGGCTAGTGGCCAAGAAACCTTTTCTTTTTTTTATGAAATAGAAATCTTTACACTAAACATACAAACTTAAATTGAACAAACTCTGTTTTAAGTGATGGGAAATATGACTTGTAAAATTATTTCCAAAATGTTATATTTCATTGCTTATTCAAATGGAAATAACATCCCTTTTTATCCATAAAACTTAAGGTCACTTAATACCAAGTTAAGGTGTTTGATTGTAAGTGTGGAAAATCAGAGCCAGGAACATTTTTAGATTCCCTAAGTCAGAAGGAGGTAGAATATAAACAACTGAGTGTCTTCCATTTACAATTAGTTTTGTGTTCTTGCAGCAAGTCATCTTTTACAGATTATTCTTTTAAGTAAGAAGCTGTTGTAAGGAGAAATGGTTGTGAAGAATTCCAAACATTTTTCTTAGCACCTTTCTTATCTACTACATCAAGAAGTCAGGAACTTCATAATGTTCTTTATGACTTAGCTGTGTCCTTTTTGAGTGCATTTCTACTAGAATTACACTGAAAACTACCTACACAAGTAGCATCTTGTGTTACATTGTACAGAAACAATGTACACTGTGGTTGGATTTAAAAGAAGAATTCGCAAAGAATTTCTTCTGGATTCATTTTAAAGATTAAGCCTTCTAGCATTATATATGGTTCATCATATATAATCATATAATTTTCAATTAAACCTAAAGTGACAAGAAATGTCACATATATAAACTTATTTTCTGTGATCATAATAAGGGTTTGCTAGATAACATTGATATTTTAAAAAGAAAAACTAAGAGGGATACAAAACTTTAAGAATATCTGGGGATCAATTCACCTAAAATCAACTCCCTGTATTCTCCACTGCTCAAAAGCCTTGTAGACAATCCATTCATTGTCTTCCACTTCAACTAGTTGCATGGTCCACTGTGAAGGGGTGAGGAAAGAGCTGTATACTTGTTCTTGACCTGTAAAGATTTCATCATGGAAGATTAATACTGATGCTGCCGCTGCCTGTTACTGGTTGTTTCTCTTTGCAGGTGCCAATATCAGTCACAGAACAGGATTTCAGTGGCAGAGTTGTTGCTATACTGTTATCTCTTCAGAACGGAGGCACAAGGAGAGATGAATGCCACATCGCAAGGAGCAAAGGAGAGAGAGAGAAAGAAATGGTGTCAGGTGGCATGTTGGATGTGATTTTTGTTCTAGTAGAGACTGAGATGACTGTAAATTGTTTAGCTAATTCCTTCGGTCTGCAAAGAAAAATCGGTGTCGGTGCTGATGATTCTTGACTAACCCTGTTTCAATTACAAATTGGTTATATTTCTCCAATAAAATTTCTGGCACTTATACTTAGGGCTTATAAATCAAGTAAATACATTCCTTTCTCTTTCCCTCTTCCCAGCCTTTTCTGTTTCTCACACACTACAAAATACACTTATTAAAGCCAACCCCTATTATAGTATTTAGTATTTGATACTGAGATATCAAACATTCTCAACAAATAATTAAATGTGCAAAATCAAGAAGACACAAAATTTGAAGACTAGAAAACAGCAACACATAACCTCCTACTGTTCATTACATACTAACCATACATTTGACAGTACTGTCAAGTAACTTAAGTCACTGGTCCTAATACCTTTAAATCCTCAAATTATGAAGGTAACTTATTTTCCCCAAACTAGAATTACTCAAAGACTAATATTAAAACAGGATGAAATGGTACCTGATTAGTTTCTTTAAATTAGACTCCACATGGGGAAGATATATAAAATGGGTTCTTAGTTGTTTTATCTTAGAACACCAACTTCCCTCCACCCTTCAGTGCTAGGAATTGAACATAGGGCCAATCATATACTAGGCAGAGATCTACCACTTGAGGCATGCCCCATCCATAAGCCTTTGTTTGTGTTCTGGTTTTAAAGACGGATCTCATTAACTTCCCAAGCTGGGCTCAAACTCTTGATCTTCTCGCCTCCAACTCCCAAGCACCTAGAATTACAAGCACGGTCCAACAAATACTTCTTTGCAATCCTTAAATTATTTGAAAGTATTTACATGTTTTACAAACAAGTGCTTCTCTACCTACTTAAAAAAATGAAGTGAAAATCAATACATTAGCTAGTAATAAAGATATATTCTAGCTGATAAAATAATCATGAGTCCAGTTCAAGAAAGGAAATATGAGAGAAAAAGAGAAAGAAAAAGAACATATGAAAACAATTGACTTAAATGTTATCCTAGCTGTGATGAAATAAAATAGCATGATTCTTCAAAATCTTCAGGTTGAAGCAAACACTACTTTTTTTGTTTGTTTTTGTGCCAGTCCTGGGACTTGAATACAAGGCATAAGTTCTGTACCTGAGCTTTTGTGATCAAGGCTAGCACTCTACATTTGAGAAATAGCTTTATTTCTGGCTTTTCTGGTAGTTAATGGACTATCCTGCCTGGGCAAGCTTGAAACCTAGATCTTCAGATCTCAGCCTCCTGAGTAGCTACAATGGCAGGCATGAGCCACTGATGCTTGGCAGCAACTACTACTTATAAGATATGCAAGCTACAAGTTAATTAATTCTTCTGTATACAAAGAATCAATTCTAGAAAAGAAACACATGATATAACAGAAGGAAGTAAGAAAAGTCACTTACTACCTATATTACTTCACAAAAAGCATATATAGGAGATCGTGGGATTCAAAAAGTTAAAATTGATGTTGATTAAAAATGATTAAACTAGTCTCTAAAATTAATTTTCTTGAATAATGCCTATACTAGGCAGAACAAGGAAAATATATCACTCTGAATAAGTGAGTAATGACTACGTAAAGTAGGAACTAAAACAGTAAATATTAAAACCTTTTTGATATAGTAGAAAAAAGAGATGCTATACAATGACTACCCTAATCTCAGAAGACAGATAAGCCTGTAAGTAAAGTTTATATTTACTTTTTGGAGCCAACTAGCTATATACTTACTTTGGGAGGTTTCTGCCTGACTATCACACTTTCACAGCTTTGGATTTATTACTTTTCTAACATTTCATTAATGGTAAATAAAAATTTTCATATTACCCGCTCAACTATGATTATTATGAATACATATTACAAATTACTCAGACTAATAAACAGATCTTTTACTTTTCTAGGTAAATATGGCCTGAGCTTCTTCAATGAAGGAGGTCTTGTACTTCAGAGCTAACAAATTTAATCTATTAATTAATTCTGTTTTATGTTGAAAAGTTTGTTTTTTGTGCTTGAACTTAAGGCCTTGTCCCTTAGCTTTTCTGTTGTACCACTGGCATTCTACTACTTAAGTCACACTTCCACTTCTGCCTTTATTGTTTAATTGGAGATAACAGTCTCGCAGACTTTCCAGCTCGGTCTGGTTTTGAATTGCAATCCTCAGAACTTAACCTCCTGAGAAGTAAGGATTACAGGCCTGAGCTACCAGTGCTTGGCTTGGTAAAGAGTTTATTAAGGGAAAATGGAAGAAAGGCAAGGAAAGAGGGAGAGAGAGAAGCAGAAAGGGAGAGAGGGAAAAGGCAGACAGACAAGCAGACAGATAAACTGATGTTTAATTCATGCTGTGCTCCCAATCTAAACCCTAAACTGACTGACCATGCAGGTTCCATGTGGATCAAATGCAGATCAGATCTTACCAGATCCAGCTTATGGTAGAAACTATATACTTACAAGCTAATCACTTTGTATCACCCTAATAAACCTAGGACAATAGTGAACTGATAAAATGAAGGTGGTAATGTTCTTTCTCTGGAATTAAGCCTGTCCTCTCTGTGTTAAAGCTGTCCAAGCACTGGTGGCTCACGCCTGTCATCCTAGCTACTCAAAACGCTGAGATCTGAGGGTCACAGTTCAAAGCCTGTCCAGGCAGGAAAGTATATGAGATTCTTATCTCTAATTAACTACCAGAAAACTGGAAGTGGTGCTGTGGCTCAAAATGGTAGAGCACTAGCCTTCAGCAACAGAGCTCAGGGACAGCACATAAGCCCTGAGTTCAAGCTCCACAACCAAAAACAAAAAAGTCTGTCCAATCTATGTTTTTTTTAGAAAACAAGATAATCTATTTTTCATCTGTGCATTCAAAACCAGTGCTTAGTGGGTTAAATAGTGCTTATTATTTTTTAAATTGTATAGGTTAAAATAAAGACCTAGTTGTAAGCAGACAACTGCTATTTGGTTATTCTCTAAGGGTACTTGGTTAGTTTTTTTTCCTCTACAAATATTAGTATTAACTTTCTTTCTTTTTTGGGGGGGGGGTCCGGTCCTGGGGCCTGAACTCTGGGCCTGGGCGCTGTCCCTCAGCTCTTCAGCTCAAGGCTAGCGCTCTACCACTTGAGCCATAGCGCCACTTCCGGCTTTTTTCCTTTTTGCTTATGTGGTGCTGAGGAATCGAACCCAGGGCCTCATGCATGCAAGGCAAGCACTCTACCACTGAGCCACCTTCCCAGCCCTAGTATTAACTTTCTTTATACATGTTTTCATTCTTCACAAAAGTATCTCAGAAGAAAATATGAGTATATAAGACATGAAGGTAAATTTCAGTATTAGTTAATTCACGCTCCCAAAATATTCAGTAACTAAGATCAAGGAAAAGTTAATGTTGTAAAGTAGTAAAGAAAAGATAAAGTGAGAAATCTAAGCCTGCACAGAAACTTTGATAAAAGCTGGGGGGAAAACATGAAAAAATATGGAAAAGACAGTTATTAGGAAGAACAAAGTAAATATGAAAAATGAAGAGGTCAAACACTGGGAAAAAGGATAATATGGAGGTTAGAAAAGAAGATGAAAGTATTCTGTAACAGCTCACAAATTTTTAGATAATAATTAAGAGGCATAAGTATACTTCATTTAAGAAAATAAAAGCATTTTTCATAGACACCAAGTATTTTCAAAGTACCAGGAAAGCTTAAAAAAAAAAAATCAACCAACCACCAATCAATCCAAAGCAAAAACAAATCCTCTTCTAAAGGCTTTTGCAGAAGTGTATTTCTTTTTTTTAGAAGTGTATTTCTTGTAACAATTAGGAATTGAATTCCTAATATGACTACATTTAAAATTTTCATAAAGTGCAGCAGATGCAAAATTTTATCATTAAAAAGAATATGCTATTATGTGTGAAAAATTAGTATCAGTTAAGTATATATTTAGCCATATCACTACCAGTATAAATAAGTGCATATTAAATACCTTTTCATCAAAGACTGGTTAGAAAATAATTGGTAAATTTTTACATAGGACATGAAGCATAGGTCTTCACTGAGTCATTACAAAAATTAAGGTAGGCAGACAAATATTTGTGACTTATTAGGTATTAAAAATCCTCTCTTCCTTTTTATAGTTCCATTCTTCTTCGTCTTTTTTTTTTTTTTTTTTTTTGTGCTCGTCCTGGGGCTTAATAAACTCAGGGCCTAGGTGCTATCCTGAGCTTTTGTAGTCAAGGCTAGCACTCCACCATTCGAGCCACAGCCTCAGTTCCAACTTTTTTTTGAAGTTTATTAGAGACTTTCATGCCTAGGCCAGCTTTACATCTTGGTCCTTAGATCACAAGACTCCTGAATAGCTAGGTGCCCGGCCCACTGTCATTACTGTTCCTTAATTTGACCTACTATGGAAAACAGACTAAACTTGCCTACTATATATGAAGAGCAGATAGCTAAAATACTCAATAATCACAATAGCACAGAACTTAAATTAAAAAAAAAGACCAAAATAAATCATTTTAGGATTTGTTCTTCCAATAATTTTTGTTGACGCTTTCTGAACAATGGATTAGAAAACATGGCATAGTAAGGGACACTAATACAAATAATTATATATAATTATTCATATATATATATATATATATATATATACTTCTATAACCACACACACACACACACACACACACACACACACTTCTGTAACAAACTGGCATACTGATAAAAAGGAATTTAGTAGATAAAATGAGGCTAGCTGCTAGCAAAATGTGCTTCTTGGTCCTACATTATCCTATCCAGAGATGACATTACAGACACAATCTCCAGTTCATCGATTCAATGTAATCAATAATTTCAGAATTGTAATACAAAACTATACATTATAACTACAGTAACACCTAACAATTTTTCTAAATTATATTACTTTACATCATAACTAATAGGTACTCAACTAGTAGATACTCTTATATTTTCCATGCACATCTTTTTTTTGGGGGGGTGCCTGTTCTGGGGCTTAAACTCAAGGCTTAGACACTGTCTCTTTGCTCAAGAATAGCTAACACTCTACCCACTTGAGCCACAGCTCCAATTTTGGCTTTTTTTGAGTACTTCATTAGTGGTAACAGTCTCAGACTTTCCTATCCTGTCTGGTTTCAAACCTCAAACCTCAAATCTCAGCCTCCTGAGTATTTAAGATTACAGGTGTTTGCCACCAGCACCAGTTCCATGTACATACACATTTTAACCAAAACATTTTAGCAGCTAGGCGCCAGTGGCTCACACCTGTAATCCGAGCTACTCAGGAGGCTGAGATCTGAGGACTGTGGTTCAAAGCAGCTGGGGCATGAAATTCCCTGTGAAACTTAACTCCAATAAACCACCAGAAAAACAGAAGTGGTGCTGTGGTTTAAGTGGTAGAGTGCTGGCCTTGAGCTGAAGAGCTGAGGGACAGCGCCTAGGCCCAGAGTTCAGGCCCCATGACCAACAACAGCAACAACAACAACAAAATATTCTAGCAAGCATTCGACAAGCTGTTAAGCGAAAGAAGTAACTTTGATATGTATAATCATTTCAATTTATTGTGAAACAGATGCAAATAATATGGGATTTCAGATTTCACATTAAAAATGTAATCCATGAAACTAAATGGTATTATCTCAAAGTTATGTATACTCAACATGAAATATAACTTCAGTGCATCTTTCTGTTTGATATTCTAAATTTGGTTTAGATTTAGCTCCTAAAATACAGAACCACAAATTCTAGCAACAAATTACAACAATAATTAAACATATACGTTACATACCTTTTTGAGATGTCCTAGTCTAAGTTTGAAAATTTCTTCCTGTTCATGATATTCTGCCAAAGTCAACCTGTCAAAAGCAAAATTTTAATCCTATATTAAAATTAATACTTATTATTTCTTATTAACAACAAAACAGGGTAAAATTGACCAAATGGAAATACTAAAATGCACAAAAGTCTTAGTTAAAAATACATGATCCAAAAATACGTTTAAGATATTTTTTCAGAATAAACATAATACTTAGAAACAAAGTAATTAATTCAGCAACTACTTGATGAGTACTATGGAATTTAGAACTTAAGGATTATAGAAAATAAGACAATTTCTTATATTTTTGTCTGAGCTTCTAATCAATAGAGAGGACAAAGGGGTAGGAAAGAAACAACTTAATGAAAAATTAGTTTGAAGCCAAGGATGATGGCACATACTTGTAACTTCTAAGCCAGCATGGAATGTCATAAGGAAAAAAATTCTGCATTCTGACAAAACAACTTTCATTTCATACTCTAACTTTGAAAGAACTTCTTTTGTCTATCATAGTCTAGCCTATAATTGTTAGTTTACTTAAATGTTCTGAGGATGTGTGGTAAATAATTCAGGTGTGGTTCAGGTCCTTCTAAAACAGTGTCAAGACTATTTCCCTTTAGCTAGATGTCAATTACATTTACTAATTCAAAGGAAGTATTCAAACGATAGAGAAAATCTATTTAGTATTCCACTAAAAACATCTAAGAGTCAAAGAAGTGAAACATTTCCAATTAATACTCTTTTCCTGGTTTTAGAGTAATTCAACTACTAGATTTCATTAAATTTAGCCACAGTTGACAGCTAGTATAGTTGGTTATAACAAATTTAGAGAATCAACTATTGTAGCTGGGGACAGCAGTACATATCTGTAATCCTTACATTCCCTGAATTTGACAAGCTAAGGCAGGAACATTATGAATTCAAGACCAGCTTAGCCTATATAACAAGACTTTGTCTCATAATACAAAAATAAAACAAGAAAAAGAATTAACTATTGAAATATGAATGTAGAGAGAGTGAGAGAAAAGAGATACAAAAAATGAGGTTTGGAAACTACTTTAAATATCTCAAGTAACAGTTCAGTAAAGTTGAAGAGCAAATAGCTTCTAGACTGTGTGTATGTAATAGGTGTGTGTGTGTGTGTGTATGTATGTGCTTGTTAAAGTGTATGTGTGTATATGTAATAGAAGTTTAATTAGCTATATAACCATGTTATTTTTTTTCTTAAATTAGTTTTAGGCTAAGTAACTATAGGATGTTTTTGTACAAAAGTAAACACTATCTTTTACTGAGTTACAATCTGGTATACAAAATCAAGGTATTTCAAAACAAAAATTAGAACTGGGCACCCATGAGTTCACTCCTGTAATCCAAGCTACTCAGGAGGCTGAGATTTGAGGATAGTAGTTTGACACCAACCAGAGCAGGAGAGTCCATGAGACTCTTAACCTCTTATTACCCACCAAAAAGTGGCACTGTGGCTCAAGTAGTAGAGTGCTACTCTTAAGCAAAAAAGCCCAGGGACAGTGTCCAGGCCCTAAGTTCAAACCCCAGGACTGACACACACACACACTCTCTCTCTCTGTCTCTCTCCAAGGTCTTAGCTCATCAACTGTAATAGAAATCCAACATAGCGAAAAAGCCATTTCTTACATTTCTGTGCTTCTCTAATTAGGAAGTACCTAACACAGTTGAGTTTTTCAGATATCCATCCATTTGTATTAATGAAAAATGTTTTAAAAAATCTATGTATTTAAATAAAAGAAATTGGACAATCTTCTTTTATTCCCAAGTTTTATTTATTTATTTGTGCCTGTACTGGGGGGCTTGAACTTAAGAGACTAGGTGATATCCCTTAGCTATTTCACTCAAGGCTCTACCATTTGAGCCATAGCTCAAATGTGGTTAATTGGAGATAAGAGTCTTACAGATTTTCTTGCCTGGGCTGACTATGAATGGCAATCATATATATATTATATACATATATATATATATATGTTATTGTAAAATACTGTACAGGGGGGTTAGTTACATGAGTAAGGTAATGAGTACATTTCCTATCAAGCATTGTTAACCCCTCCTTTGTTTTCTCCTACCATCCCTTTCTTCCGCACCTCCCCAACTCTTCCCTGCCCACCCCGCTCAAGTTGTAAAGTTCATTTTCAACATAGTGCTTGTACATCTCGTTGTTACAATGGGTCAACCTGTATCCTTATTTCAGCATTTTATTATTTCCCTGCTACTCCCCAAATCAGAAAATTGTAGATACAAGATTGAGGGCACTGGAATCAAATACAGCGAAAACAGGGGTTATACCATGGGGGAAGAAAATACAAAAGAAACAAACAAAAGATCACATAGTATATTATACGTACATTAAAAACAGCAGCAAGAAAGATAAAACCTCTTGTGTACCTATATTGGGGTTCATTTCGCTTAGCATCATCTTATATGGTCATATGTACATAGCTTTTGACCTTTTCTGCTTGTCCTAGACATACACTAGTTACTGCAGATAAGGGACACCATGGGACCTATGTTTCTTTGGGGCCTGGCTTACTTCACTTAATATAATTTTTTTTAGTTTTTAGTGAACATACTGTACAGAGGGGTTACAATTACATGGGCAAGATAATGAGTACATTTCTTATCAAGCATTGTAGCCTCCTCCTTTGTTTACCCTTCACATCCAAGCAGCCTACCCCCCCTCCCCCACCCAATCCGCCCCCCCCCACTTAATATAATTTTTTCTAAGTATTTCCATTTCCTAACAAGGTGGTGTCATTCTTTCTGATAGAGGCATAGAATTCTTATATATAAATACAACATTTTCTTGATCCATTCATCTACTGAGGGGTGAACTGCAATCTTCAGATCTCAATCTCGAGTAGTTAGGATTATAGGCATAAGCCACCAACACTTGGGCTTAACTCACAATTATTTTTATGACATATTTTAATTTAAAAAGAAAATCTAGTCTCTTAACAAGTCAACCTGCTACTTAGCAAGTCTTGTGTGAGTGTATATATGTATGTTCAGGGCCTTCTAGTCTCACTCAGCTTTTTCTGCTCACAGCTGGCACTCTATAGTATTTGAGCCATGCCTCCATTTCAGCTTTTTGCTGGTTATTTTTGGATAGTCTCATGGACTTTCCTGCCTAAGCTGGCTTCAAATCTCAATCCTCCAGGTCTCAGCTTCTGGAGTAACTAGGATACAGGTATGATTCATTGGCACCCAGAGGGAATGGTGATTTTTAAAGACATTTCATATTCACTGTGTAAAAAACCTCTCTCTTTAATCAGGAAACTAACCTCAAAGTAAACAATACAAGCTATGGTAAATAAACCATTAAGAGGCATAGCATAGCCACCCATGTTTATTACAATCAAATACCTTTACGGAACACTTAGTCATGCACTGTGGGTCACATTTTTAGAATAAACTGTGGGTTCATTCTAGTCTAATTTCAAACAGCTCAAACCAACTAGAAATGAAAAGAATTTCCTCAGCATTATAAAGGGTAAATTTAAACACCAATGAAAGGCTGATTCTCCCTAACATCAGGAGCAAGACTATAATGTTTAATCTTCTCTCCATTGCTATTCTATTTCTACTGGAAGTCCTACCAGACCAGGTAGGCAAGGAAAAAAAATGCATCCAAATTATAAAGAAGCAAAATTATCTGAATTCACAGATGATGTGACTCTATGTAAAAGAAAAAAAAAGAAAAAAAAGAAACACGAACTATATAAAAACCCACCACAGAATTATTTCTGATAAATAAGGCATGAAACTAAAGGACAAAAATCTGTGTTTCTATATACCAAAAATAAACAATCTGAATAAAATATTAGAGGGGCTGGGAAGGTGGCTCAGTGGTAGAGTGCTTGCCTTGCATGCATGCATGAGGCCCAGGGTTCGATTTCTCAGCACCCCATAAACAGCAAAAGCTGGAAGTGGCTCTATGGCTGAAGTGGTAGAATGATAGCTTTATGCTGAAGGGCTCAGGGACAGCGCCCAGGCCCGAATTCAAGCCCACGGCCAACCAAAATAAAAAAAATAGAAAAGCAATTCCATTTACAACTGCACCCAAATGAATAAAATACTTCAAAGTTAACTGAGCAAGAAAAAAATACTTGTATATGGAGAACTATAAAATATTTCTAAAGAATCTGAAAAGGATATAATTAAATGAAAAGATGTCCTATGACCTAAAAGACTATTGCTAAAAGAATAGTACATTTGAAAGTAAAAATAGTTTAAGATTCATAATGCATAGTATAATTAAAAATTATACACACAAGTCAAAGTTTAGTTTCTTCTAGACAGTTAGAAGTATTTAGAAGATATTCACAGAGCAGAACTGCTAAAACTTTGTGCTATAAAAACAATAAATTGTGATATATATCTGTGTGTATGTGCTTCTAAGATTCTTTTCCTTACTTAGACCTGCTTTTCTTAGGATTCAATCACTTTAGTTAGTTAAAGTCAATATATATAATGAAATGGACCGGTAATGAGACAGAACTACGAATGACAGTTGAAGCTATTAGCACTTTAGTGTTTTACTAAGTAAAACACATCTGACAAACCAGGAGTCTATAAAGAAAAGAAAATGAAATTTAATCCAACACTTACTTATGTATTGAAATTTAGTATTTACTGATCATTTTATTTATGCTAGTAACTACTAGATAATGGGTCTGTAGTGAGATAAATGCTAGAACTCAGACAGGTATGCAGAAAAGGTCATGGACACCTGAGGAGTGATGGGATCAACTAGGGACGGGGCAGAGAGATTTGAGGGCTTTCTACTTAGTAAGTCAGTACTGTATGTGTGAAAAGTCTGAAAGGATAAACAGGAAATGAGAGAGATAAGAAAGGCATTCAACACAGGAATCAAGTCAGAAAGAGAAAGCACAACTTATTTAAGGAACTACCCATTTAACTTGGATACATGTTGGAAAATCAGGCTAGAGAGAAAAAGGAGATTTACAAAGGGATCTTCTGCAGGTGAATTTCATCTTCAAGGCTACTAGTAGAACATAAACATGAAAGCCACAAGATGAGACAACATGGGAAATATTATTCTAAGTAAAAAAAAAAACCAAACAAACATAAAATAAAGAATCCCTGTACTGAGATCATGGCCATGAAAATAGAGGCACCGAACAGATATGACAGTTATGGAAAGAGACAGGCAGTGAGAGAAAGGGAAACAAGTAAGTTGACCCCAAGGTACCAGTCTCATTAACTAAGTGAATGTGATGCTGTAACTAAGAGTTGAAAATACCATACCAACTTCTCAAAGGGATAAGATAATAGTTATCTTTTAAGAGTTAGGGGACATTTTTCAGGAGGCAGGAACAATAAATATAGGATTAAAAGATAAAACAAATTTAAGACGAGGACTTAAAAACTGCCTCTGCGGGGAGAAGTCTGAGTAATGATAGAGGTTAGAGAGGGCAAAAGAAGCCAGATTAATGCTTTATAGGCCACATTAAGACTTCTGAATTGTATCATTCAAATAATGCAGAGCAATGCTAGGATGGGTTATAAAGAAAGAATTTGGAAAATGACTGACTACAAGATGAAAATAGATTACAGTATTAAAGTTGAAGAGGATACGGGTATAAAACTAACACAAGTTACTTAGCTCTACAAGTAGAACTTACAGAAAGGATCAATGGAGGTGGAACTAAAGCTAACATACAATTTAAAATACCAGCACTTATCCATTCCCTTATGCAAAAAATTTGCTAATTTAAAAATAATTTCCTGGTCTGGGAAGGTGGCTCAGTGGTAGAGCGCTTGCCTGGCATGCATGAGGCCCTGAGTTCGATTCCTCAGTACCACATAAGCAGAAAGAAAAAAAGCTGGAAGTGGCACTGTGGCTCAAGAGTACTAGCCTTGAGCTGAAGAGCTGAGGGACAGTGCCCAGGCCCAGAGTTCAGGCCCCACGACCAGACCCCCAAAAAATAAAAATAAAATAAAAATCAATAAAAATAATTTCCTAGATAAAGCCCCCTTTTCCTTTTTTTGTTTTTTGTTTTTTTTTTTTTTGTTAGTTGTGGGGCTTGAACTCTGGGCCTGAGCACTGTCCCTGAGCTCTTCAGCTCAAGGCGAGCGCTCTACTACTAGAGCCATAGCGCCACTTCCAGTTTTGTGGTGGCTAATTGGAGATAAAAGTCTCATGGATTTTCTTGCCTGGGCTGGCTTTGAACCATGATCTACAGATCTCTGCCTCCTAAGTAGCTAAGATTATAGCTGTAACCATCAGCGCCCAGCTACCCTTTTTCCTTTTTCATATTGATAGTCAAATGTTTCAACTGAAACTTATAACAGCTTAAGAAAATCAGGAAAGAACAAAAGGTTTTGAAAAAGCCAGAATGGAGTGCCATTCATCAGTAGAGAAAACACAGAGCAGGTGCCAGGTATGTATGTGGATGGAGCTAAATGAGAGGTAACAGATTCTTAACTGATTAACAGTTTTTTCTTTTCTTTTGTTTACATATATTTTATGAAAGGAAGGTGCCAGCAAAAAACAAAATGGTATAGCAGGGGATGAAATTCAAAGCATTGTTCTTCCACAGAGAAGAAAAGAATACACTTGTACCATAAAAACATATATTTCTTACTTACACATATTAAAGTTCTTCTGGAACAGAAAATTAGCTAACTCTGGATTTTTTTCTGTACAATAAAATTTTAACGATAGTGCTCTTTGTGGATTGGGATCATACATGATTTGTTTTATTATTCTCTACAATACACATGTTAATTAACTATTTTTTAAATGACCTTGTCCTTTAAATTACAAAGAATACTTCATTAACACAGAAAATTAGAAAACAAAGGGAAGTAGAAAGACATGGTGGTGCATGCCCATAATTCCAGCATGGAGGAGGGTATGGCAGGGATACTCAAGTAAAAAGACTAAGTTTGAAGTCAGCCTGGCAACAGTCAGACCTTTTGTCAAAAACCAAGAACAGGGCATGGCACTGGTGGCTCATGTCTGTAATCCTAGCTATTCAGGGGGCTGAGATATGAGGGTAGCAGTTTAAAAACCAGTCTGGGTAAGAAACTCCATGAGACTTTTATCTCTAACCACCCACAAGCCAGAAGTGGAGTGGTGGATCACTAGCCTTAAGCAAAACTGCTCAGGAACAGAACCCAGGCTCTGAGTGTAAGCCCCAGGTCCAGCATTAAAAAAAAAGAAAAGCTAAAAAAGCAGAATTCTGATATTTGGGACTTCTGAATTTTTCAACAGTTTTTCTTTCATGGTCCTTGTTTTTGCTTTGCAAGTATTAATTTAATTATAAACAATTTTGTAACATTTCATGTTTACTACTAACAATTTAAGAAAGGAAAATGTTAAATAAAGGCTTACAGTTGTGGTAAATTTGGTCTAATAAAGGGATCATTTTCTGCTCCATTAACTGCTTTGTTTTTTCTTTGTTTTGGTTCAGAATTGGTAGAAGGGGCCTGAGAATTATTAGCTGTGGTGGGAGGTTTACGTTTGGCTAGAAGTTTCCTTTGCCTTTCAATTTCTTCCCTTTGCTGATTCACCCATTCTTGTTGCCTGTGTAAAAACAAAACAAAACAAAATCCTATTAAACATATTACTTTTCATAATTAAAAATACATTATAAAGCATGAAAAATTTCAGGTCTCATTTCTCTCTCTCTTTCTCTCTCTCTCTCTGCCAGTTCTGAAGCTTGAACTTAGGGTGGGTTCTGTCCCTCAGCTTTTTTGCTCAAGACTAGCACTCTATCACTTGAGTCACAACTTTACTTCTACTTTTTTTGGTGCTTAATTGGAGATAGGAGTCTTATGGACTTTCCTGCCCAGACTGGTTTTGAACCCCAAATCTCAGCTCTCATGTTTCTTTAGTAGCTAGGATTATAACCATGAGCCACCAGCATAGGCCTCTCATCTCATTTTTAAGTGAAATATTCCTCAAACACCTGGAGTAGGGAAAAATATGTTGCCTTATATAATCTCACAGTAACAAATACCACTTCTAGATAGTTTATCATAATGTATTTCACTAGCCTATATAACTCCATGAGAAGAGAGACCACATCTTTTTTTTTTTTTTTTCGGTCATGGGGCTTGAGCTCTGGGCTTGGACACTGTCCCTCAGCTCTTCAGCTCAAGGCGAGTGCTCTACCACTTGAGCTACAGCGCCACTTCCGGTTTTCTGGTGGTTTATTGGAGACAGGAGTCTCATGGTCTTTCCTGCCCAGGCTGGCTTTGAACCTCGATCCTCAGATCTTAGCCTCCTGAGTAGCTAGGATTACAGGAGTGAGCCACCAGCACAGGGCCACATCTATTTTATAGTTAAATCCAAAATATCTAACATGGTGATCAACATGCACTAGAAGTGCTCAATAACCATTTGCTGAATAAATGAATGAGCTAAAAAAAGAAAAAGAAAACTAGTAAGAATTAAGTATGAGCTAAGTTTTATACTTTCATTCCACTGATTATTTTTTTCAGTTAATCTTATGAAATGCATGTACAAATTTAATATGAGAGTTGTTACTTTCTATATTTATCTCTTACAAATGTTGGGAATATACAACTAATATTTCAAAGTGAAACAAAAATTTACCTTAAAAATTTAGGGGAAATAAAGCAATAATTTTGTCAATTTTGGGGAAGTAAATAAGGGAATAGCAAAGAAATGTGTGGGTTTGAAAAATGGGTAATTAATAAACATAAAGTTATTAAATTTCCCATTCAAGAATCTAAAAAAAATTTTAAAGAGCTTTCTGATTCTAAAAACTAATAAGTATCTATTGTTGAGCCATGCCTCCGGTGACATTATTAATATGTTTATATTATTTGTTCATTTCTATTCTTCTACTCCCTTGGTGTTATAAACAGCATGATATAAAATATGTAACAGCACATAGTTCCCAATAAATGCTTATAAGTGATAGTTAAGGCACATAGGTAATTTTGTTCTTGACAGCTCAACAGAGAAACTAACTACCAGCAGAATTAATATTTTAGACCATGTATATTAATTATGAAGCCTTTCCTCATTTATACATTACAGGTCTGGGTTTGGTGGAAAGAGAATCTTTGTTCACAAAGCATTAAAAATGTATAGTTTCTATCTCAAATCTACTTTCTGCTCTCTACTGTCAATATCTTAGCTTACAAATAATGGCTGCATCTGGATCACCTCTCTGTCAACAATTTTCTTCTTTTAAATGTTATTTCCACATTAGTTGAGTTATCTTGTAACTCAATTCTGATCACTACATATAAAACTGTTATAACTCCCATTATCCAAAAATTGAACCCAAACTCCTTAGGATAAGGAAAGACATTGTCTTTTGTTACACAGTAAGCCTAATACCTAGCCCTGAATGCCTGAGTTCAAGCCCCAGGACTGGCACAAAAAAACAAAAGACAAACAAACATACATACACACTACAGATGAATATTAATTAATAAGTTTACTAAAGTTAAGATCATAATAACTGCTTCAAATTTCTTTCATATATTTTAGAGTCTAAGCTTCTTAAATACTAAGAAGATACTGAACATAATTCTAAATTTATAATTACTTAGTTATAAAAACTCAGATACTAAAATTTTAAAATTTAACAATGACTAACTTAACAAGATTCTGAAAAGCAAAGCCATCTGTCCATTGTTCAGTAAATGAAGCGCCATGTCTAACTGTTGTAAAGTGCCCAAGGCGTAATCTATCTTGCATACTCTTTTCTCTGCTTGATAGTTTTTCTTGCGTACTCTGAAAAAAAAAAGAAAAAAAAGGAGAAAAAAAATCATTGAGTTTTATTCCTTTAAATTTAAAAAAGAATGTAAGACAAAAAGGGGCTAGTAAAAGGGAAATTTACAGGGAAAGAGATAAAATGAATTTGAGTTTACCTTTCTTTTTTTGAACTTACCTTTTCAATAAGAAGTTTCTTGCTCATTGATATACATTTATTTAATCGTTCTTTATATTTTTCAAGTAATTTTTGTTGATCATCTATTTGTCGTCTGAGATCACAGTTAGCCTACAATGTAACATTTTGAATACATGGTAAAGATAATAGACTTCATAGAATTTTTTTTGTCGGTCATGGGGCTTGAACTCTGGGCTTGGGTGCTGTCCCTCAAATCTTCAGCTCAAAGCGAGCACTCTACCACTTGAGCTATAGCGCCACTTCCAGTTTTCTAGTGGTTTATTGGAGATAGGAGTCTCACAGTCTTTCCTGCCTGGGCTGGCTTTGAACCGCATCCTCAGATCTCAGCCTCCTGAGTAGCTAGGATTACAGGCGTGAGCTACAGGTGCCCGGCAACTTTATAGAATTTTTAAAAACCTCATTTCCATAAAATTAAATATTTCTGTGTATTTTTTTTGTCGACTGTGAGGCTTGAACTCTGGGCCTGGGCACTGTCCCTCAGCACTTCAGCTCAAGGCAAGCACTGTACCACTTTAGCCACAGCACCACTTCTGGTTTTCTGTGGTTAATTGGAGAGAAGAGTCTCACAGATTTTCCTTGCCTAGGTTAGCTTTGAACCGTGATCCTCATATCTCAGACTCCCGAGTAGCTAGGATTACAGGGCATGAGTCACTGGCGGGGGGGGGGGGAAGAGGGACAGAGAGGGAAAGAGAAGGAGAGAGAAAGAGAGAGAGAGAGAAGGAGAGAGAGGGAGAGGGAGAGAGAGAGAGAGAGAGAGTGTATTTTTTAAAATAAATTTTTATTTTATTCTTGTGCTGGTCTTGGGGCTTCAACTCAGGGCCTGGGCATTGTCCTTGAACTTTTCTGCACAAGCTAGTGCTCTATCACTTGAGCCATAGCTCCACTTCTGCTTTTTGATGCTTACGTGGAGCTAAGAGTCTCATGAAGTTTCTTACCCAGGCTGGCTTCTAACTGTGATCTTTGACTGTGATCTTGACCCCCCTAAAGGAGCTGGGATTGCAGGCATGAGCCACTGGCTATATTTGAGTGTATTTTAAAAAGCTTACTACTAACCATGAGATAACAGTATTAACCATTAACTATTTATTATCATTTAAAGTTATGAAAACTCAAATGGATACTAAATTTTTAAAATTTAACAATGACTAACTTAAAAATTTTCAAGAAAGTACATGAAACTTATATACATATTTTAGACATTCATATCCATATTGATGTATATAACAATGGCTATGAGTCATCTGAGTTCAGTTTTCTTTTTTTTTTTTTTTTGCTGGTTGTGGAGCCTGAACTCTGGGCCTGGGCACTGTCCCTCAGCTCTTCAGCTCAAGGCTAGTGCTCTACCACTTGAGCCACAGCGCCACTTCCAGCTTTTTCTGCTTATGTGGTGTTGAGGAATTGAACCTGGAGCCTCATGCATGCAAGGCAAGCACTCTACCACTGAGCCACCTTCTCAGCCCCTGAGTTCAGTTTTCTTATTTCTAAACAGAAGCAGCACAAGCTGCCTCAGTTTTGGTGGTATTAGAGTTTAAACTCAGGGCTTCACATTTGCTAGGCAGGTGCTCTAACACTTGAGTCACACCTTTAAGCCTTTTTGACTTGGTTGTTTTTCAGAAAGGGTCTCTTTTTGCCAGAGCAATCCTCTTTTCCACATGGCTGGTGCATACTACTACGTTACACAGCTTAATTATTGAGATAGAATCTTGTTAACTTTTTACCCAGACTGGCCTGAAAACATTATCTTCTGATTGCTTCCTTTCCAGAAGCTAGTATTATAGGTATGTATCATTGAACCCAGCCTTGCTTTTCATTTTAAAGTTGGTATTTTCAATCATGTACTTATGCTATCAGAAAAAGTTTATTTTCTTCGAGCTACAGAGTGTTTTTCCATGTTTAATAGTTTTTCAATAGTTTGCTCCCAAATAATTTACTTGATCCCCCCCCCACCCAACTTATTACTTACCCTGAGCAAATCATCTATACGACCTTCCTTTTTTTCCAGGTCCTGGTTTTTATTACTCTCTAATGCTGCTAATTTCAGCATTGTGAGATCAGTCTAAATGAAAAAAAGCTACTTTAATATCTTTTAAAATATATATTGCCATATACAAACTTAAAACTATATTTTATCCAAATTCAAAAAGGAAAGAAAAAATGAGTTTATGTATATGAACAGTATCTCAAAGTCCTAATGTAGTTCTAAGCTTTAATAACTTCAGAGGCATAAATGCTACAAATAAAAATTATACTGATGTTCCATTAAAACAATATATTCACTGCTTTTTGTTACACACTACTCTGATTCTTCAACTCTGCAAAGGAATAGACTATACTTATAAAGTATAACAAATAAATCAGGGAGCCGAGGTGGTCAAGCAAAAAGGCCTATTTTCCCAATCTCCAGCCCCAAATATTGTCAACCAGAAACTGTTGCACGTTAAAACTTTGAAGAATAAATTTGGTACAAAATGAAGGTGTAACTTAGTAGTGAGAGCATGCATTTTTGCTGTTATTATTTAGTAAATTGGCTTACTTTATGTTATTGTAATTGTTTAGTATAAAGGTGATTATGGGGTTCCTAATAGTCATAGAAAAATGTATTATTTACCTGAGTAATTTTAAAGGATAACTGCTTTGGTTGTATAACAGGGTGGTCCCCAAAAGCTAATGCTGTAGGAGAAGGACTATTCGGTCGAACCTAAATAAACAAATATTAAACACATATATAAAAAGTTGTATCTTAGCAAACAGAAAGATTCCTACTTAGCAACTAGTACTTAATATTATTTCTACTATTATTACCTTCTAATATCTGACTTACAACATAATTAACATAAAGTGATTTTTGGTTGTTTTTTGGGGGGTGGGGGGGAGGTCAGCCATGGCCCTTGAACTCTGAGCCTGGGCGCTGTCCCTCAGCACTTCAGGCTCAAGGCGAGCATGCTACCACTTGAGCCACAGTGCCTCTTCCAGTTTTTCTAGTGGTTTATTCGAGAGTCTCACAGACTCTCCTGCCCAGGCTGGCTTTGAACCGCAATCCTTGTACCTCAGCCTCCTGAGTAACTAGGGATTACAGGCATGAGCCCCCAACACCTGGCTAATTGACTTTTTTGAACTTTGTCCTTATTTGAGAAAGGGTCTCTGTTAGTAGCGTAGGCTGGCCTGACTCCAATTCCCAATTGCTTCGATTACCAGCAACTGAATGTACCACTATGCCCAAGCTTCTATTTAAGCCTATTATTTATTTGTTTACATGAGTACTTACTACATAAGGCCCAGTGAAACTTATAAGCATTAATTCTTTCACTTCACAGAAATTACAATCAAGTGTCATAAACAGATCTTGCATTAAAGAACAAATTAACTATTCCGAAACGAAAGTACTAAAAACAGATATGATGGTTCAAAAGGGAAATACAAGTTCTTAAAACATTATGTTTAGTACTAGGGACAACAATGCATGAGCACAGTAGTCTGAAATCATCTTATTAATGAGTTTTATGGTTTGTCTACTCATTACTTTAAAAACATATTCACTGAAAACATTAAATAACAGTGTAAATTAAAGTTACTGTTGAGATTTATGTATTATTCTGTACACTGCAATGTGCTGAACCCTAAGGGACAAAATAAATAAAATACAACAATGAGTACAAGAAAATATAAGGAAAATAAGAGTACTTGAATAATAAGAATTCGAGTAACTTTAAATCCAGAAGTTTATAGTTCATCTTTAACTGAAAGTCTTGATTTTTCTGGTTAAATACATACTGAAGTTCACACAATGAACTAGGATTACAGGCATTTCTGTAATTCTGTAATTACTGGCTTTCTTTTTCTTTAGTACTCTCAGAAGTGATTTTTGTTACATTTTTGTGATGAAGAAATTTAACTACTATTTATTGGCATGCATTATTGTGCCTAGTACTAATTCTATGTTTAAGAGTCTTTTGTTTGATAAGAGAACCAACAAATAAATTACAAATCGACATAAGAGGATTTATTTATCTTTGTTCCAAGGGGCTCAACAAAACTCTTTTAAGAAATACTTTAGCCAGGTACCGGTAACTCCTGTCTGTAATCTTAAACTACTTAGGAGGCTGAAATCTGAGGATCGTGGTTCAAACCCAGCTCAGGTAGGAAAATCATGAGAGTTTCCTCTCCAATAAACTACCTTGAAGACTGTGGCTCAAGTAGTAGAGCACTAGCCTTGAGTAGAAGCAGCTCAGGGACAGAGCCCAAGCCCTAGGTTTAAGCCCTAGGACCAGCAAAAAGAAAGAAGAAAAAGCAAAAAGCTTTAACAAAAAGTTTATCAAGAAGCTATGGTAAGGGGATGAATTACTGAAAAAGAGAATAGGAAACAATACAATCACAATATTCTCTCTCTCTCTCTCTCTCTATATATATATCTGAGATAAAGGAAGTAGAAAATGTAAAATGAGTCTGGGTGGAGGAATCAGAAGAGATGAGGAGAATGATGGAAGGGGCAACTAATCAAGAAGCACTGGACACTTAAGTAGACATTTTAAATTGTGACTCCCATGTAAAACTTTTTGAAGTTCAGAAAAAAATCAGTACTTTTTGTATATATACAGTTAATTTAGAAAATCTTCAGTTTTTTTTTAATTGTGAAAATACTGTACAGAGGGGTTACAATTACATGGGCAAGATAATGAGTACATTTCTTTTTTTTTTTTTAAACCAGTCCCGGGCCTTGAACTCAGGGCCTGGGCGCTGTCCCTCAGCTCTTCAGCTCAAGGCTAGCGCTCTACCACTTAAGCCACAGCGCCACTTCCGGCTTTTTTTCTTTTTGCTTATGTGGTGCTGAGGAATCGAACCCAGGGCCTCAGGCATGCAAGGCAAGCGCTCTGCCACTGAGCCA
>NW_012267221.1:21436469-21443969 GCF_000151885.1 Dipodomys ordii
CAAAAAAGAAAACAAAAAGCCGGAAGTGGTGCTGTGGCTCAAGTGGTAGAGTGCTAGCCTTGAGCTGAAGAGCTGAGGGACAACACCCAGGCCCAGAGTTCAGGCCCCACGACCAGACCCAAAAATAAATAAATAAATAAATGGTTAGGAAGGTCAATTAGAACCCAAACCTAAACTAACAAGGGACTATTAATCATAAGAAAGTGACAAGAGTATATCTTAAAATCACTTTATAGTTATTATAGCTTGTTATTGTGTTATAATTTATTACAGAAAGTAATGAACTACCCCAAAGGTATGAACCTGTTTTATTTCTTCCCTCAAAGCTTTACACATTTCTGTTTTTTGAATCAATATAGTCCCCAAACTCAATAAATTTGAAAGTATTTACCTGTGAATCAACCATTGTAAAATAGAATCATTTACAATATCTAATAGACATCCATATGTTCACAACACTATAGAAAATAATTGTATACAACAAGTCTTTTCCCTTTAACAGCATAAAACCTTTGAAGAAATCAATTCTTTCTTCCAAAGTTCAGGACTTAGGTGTATATGAAGAGAAACCAATTAATCTGTTCATAGCGTCAATCTCATGTTTTTATATCTAGAAAACAATTTGTTGATAATGGTTTCTTCTGGGTGTATAGTTTACTTTCCATATAACTTTTCTAAATTTAGTCACTTAGTTTTGAGGAAAGCTTGCTTAGTGGGTTTATTAAACCTGCAACCTAACAACCTTATCTCACTTATTTTATCTATAGTGTTAACACAATGTACAGGGCATAGTAGGCATTCAAGAGATATTTATTTCAAGCCTAGATTTAAAAAAAGTTTTTTTTTTTTTTTTTTTAATGATCTCAGCATTGAGTGACTAACTGCAACTAATGGGAGCCTGGTAATTTGTGGTGAGAAAACATTTTGCCTTTGGAAGTAATGCATGGAATACTAAAAGAAGTTTTTATTTTAACACAGATGTTCCCCTAATCAGCACATCCTATTCTCACTCTCAGAAAGCAAATTATAAGCATTTTTCAATGGAACAGATTACATTGATTGTTTCAATAGTAATACTGGTTTCTACTGTAAAATATTTCTATGTAGAAGACCAAATGAGTCACTTTCCCAGAGATTTTTAGATTCACATCTCTATCAGTTCAATGTTCCCATTCATACAATAAAGTCTGTACTGTTACTAGCGAGCAGAGAGACTTGGTAAGTTCCGTTCTTTGTTCTGCCATTGAGTGTTTGCCTCTATGGAGGCTACTTTATACCTTTCTTCCTCAGTTTCATCACCTGTTAAACAGAAACACTCATTTGCCTAAATTGTTTTTTTTTTTTTTTGGTTGGTCATAGGGCTTGAACTCTGGGCCTGGGCGCTGTCCCTGAGCTCTTCAGCTCAAGGTAAGTGCTCTACCACTTGAGCCACAGTACCACTTTTGCCTATATTGTGAGTAGTTATAATTATGTGAGAAAGAAGTTTGAAAATTATGATGTGTCATACCAATATAGCAGTAAACTTTAATGTTCTTAGAATATCACACAGTACCAAAGCTCTGCTCAAAAGTGGATCATGTACTCAAAGAAACTAGTTTCAGCTCATAGAAGAATTATACTGAATTAGTAACTAGAAATAATCCTTAATGACTTACTTCAAAATAGTCACTAATTTTGTGGCCACGTCCCCCAATACTTTTTCCTAAAATATAAAAAAAAGTTGTATAGATTTAAAACCCAGTTATAATTATCTACCACATATTACATGAGAAAAAAGAATGTGCCAAACAATTTCCTAAATGCACATAAAGTCACTATTTAATTTAAAATCATACATTTTAGTAGGGTCATGATGGCCATTAAAATATTAATAGTCTTTAAACAAGTCACATTTTAAAAATTCCATCAAATTCCATTTTAATTAAACCGAAGTCCCAATAACTGCAAAATTAGATAATGACATTAAGAATCTCATGGAGTGAGGGAAGGGGTGAAACTGTCCAAAAAGAACTGTACTCTTTACCTGACTTACATAACTACAATCTCTCTCTATATCACCGTTTTAACAACAACAGAAAAAAAATTTTTTAATAAGAATTTCATTGAGCATTTGTTTTGTTAGAGAAAGGAGGCCTGGAAATTGAACTTTGAGGCCCAGTAAGGGCCTCATTCATGCTAAGTACATACTGCAATAATGAGTAATGCTTTCAGGAAAGGGATCCCTGTTTTAAAAACATTAATTTTGTTTAGTTTTAGTTTTTGTTTTTCTTTGGTCGTGGGGCTTGAACTCTGGGCCTGGACACTGTCTCATAGCTCTTCAGCTCAAGGCTAGTGCTCTACCACTTGAGCCACAGTGCCACTTCTGGTTTTCTGGTGGCTAATTGGAGATAAGGGTCTCACAGATGTTCCTGCCCAGGCTGGCTTTGAACCTCAATCCTCAGATCTCAGCCTCCTGACTAGCTAGGATTCCAGGTGTGAACCACCGGTGCCCAGCTTAATATCTTCTCATTTTAGAAAATCAATCAATGCATAAGAAATAAAAGACAAGTGACAAATATTCATTCATGGCAAGAAAAACCAGATTGACTAATATAAACCAAGACAATCTTTATGAAACTGACAACATACTTACTATCAATATTGTAATTAGAAAATGTGTTTTACTTTTGTTTTTTGGTAGTACTGGGGTTTGAGATCAGAGCTTTGCCTTTGCTTGGCAAGTGCTCTACCATGGGCCACACCTCAGTCCTGGAAAGTATGTTGCTTCTTTTGCCCCCTTTTTTTTTGGGGGGGGGTAACCAGTCCTAGGGCTTGAATTCAGGGCCTGAGTGCTATCCTAGAGCTTCTTTTTGCTCAAGGCTGGTACTTTACCACTTGAGACACAGTTCTACTTTCAGCTTTTTGGTGGTTAATTGGAGATAAGTCACATGGCACCCCACTCAATGTTGAACCCCTTTCCATACACAGCACATATAGTTTCAGAGGAAGCTGGCTCCTTTCCAGCCCACACTCCCAGTTCTCTTTTCCGTCCTCATCAGGTATCAAGCTTTCAACACATTGCCTATATTTTTTAAGGGGAAGGCATTCTATTTCATATAGAGTTTGGCAGAAAGGACAATGTAAGGACAATGCTACTTATGTTGGACATTACTAGTCTTGGAATGAAATATGACCTCGTAATCGATTCAATAAAGAGTTTTGTTTGACTTGACTTGAAGAAGCTCACTCCTGGGAGGAAAGAAAACAAACATTAAACTAACTTCTCTCTAAAACAGATATTTAGTAAAGAAGTAGAAAAAAGTAAATCCAATTTAGGCAGCCATGCTAAACCAGAAGAAAATCAGACAGATCCATGGATGACAGAACAGAGCAAAAAAAACCAAACAAACAAACACCCCAAATAACAGCAGCAAAACAAACAAACAAATAAACAAAAAACCCTCCATAAGATCTTAAAGAAAGGTTGGCTCAACTAACTCAAAAGTCTTCATACCATTTGGGGCCATTTTGAGTTTTTCTTAATCTGCTGTGGGAAGAACTGTACTTTTGATTCATCTTTATAAGTAAGTTATTAGTCCACTAACTACAACTTGGAGTTGCTATACTAAGATAAAATGGCACTCAGATCAAAGTGAGGTTCAAAGCACTAAAGAATTAGAGAAAAGGCCCAACACATCAAGAAAAGGCCTATAACCCCCTTTTCTCCTAATAAAAACAGCTGACACAAGTATATTTCATGATCCCAGTACCACATGTAAACTGATAAACCATGGGTTCATGTCCCATCTTACAGCTAAACATTGGCTCCAAAGCATGTAATATTATGAATAAAATAATTCTATAATATTTAGGAGCCTAATTTAGCATATTTCATTTTGAGTGACCACATTAAACTATTATCTGTTGTCTATTATTTTAAAGGTTTTATGATCTAATCAAAGTTATTTTCTTAGCATTTATCACAAAAAGGAGTTATACAAGAAATGGATATAAAGAAAAACAAACACTTCCAAATTATTTTTGTGTAGTTTTTTTTCAAGGTAGTGAGGTTTGAACACAGGGCTTCATGCTTGCTAAGTCTTTCTTGCTTTAGTTATTTTTCAAGTAAGATTTCATGTTTTGGCATAAAGTCTCATATCAAAACTCTCCTACTTATGCCTTTAGCATAATTAGAATTACAGGAGCATGCCATACCACCCATATATGTTGTTTGGGTACTTGTTTTACAGTGATAGTTAAAAATTTCTATTTAAAATCAAGAAGCCATTTCAATATCATAATTCATATAAGAAAAAATGCAGAAGTCACAGAAGAGCTATAGAATACACAAAAACATGAAATCATATTTTAAACAATTAGAATACTGATTAAAAATCAAAATATCTCACTGTAAATGCCTACTTGTCTCTGAAGGAAGATATTTCTGTGCTTACCCTGACTACTTTCATTCTGGTTTTCTGCTTTTCTCTTTCTTCCCCTGGATGATTCCGATTGTTTCTTCTCTGGTGTCTACAGAAAATAAGTTAACATAATGTAAAATTACAGTTTTAATATGTAAACTTTTTTATTATTAAGACAAATTTCTTTTCAGGACCAGAGTTCAACAATGCTTGGATGTAAATGTAGTTATTGATTATTAGAAAATAACACTTCCTGTTTTGTAACTTTAAAAATTAAGTATAGATCAAGGGTGACTCACATCTGTAACTTAGCTACTCAAGGGTCTGAGACTTGGTTCAAAGCCAGCCCAGGCAGAAAAGTCAACACTACCCAATTAACCAGCAAAAAAAGCTGTACTGGAAATATGACTCAAGTGTTAAGAGAGCCAGTCATGAAGGACAGAACTGAATGAGTGTGTGAGGTCCTGAGTGCAAGCCCCTGTACTGACATGCATGTGTGCATGTATGCATATGCATACACATACACATACACACATACACACACACGAATTTCAAGGGAAACAGACCTTTTACATTTTCTGTAAGTTCATATTTACAGAATTTGACTTTAAGTGGATTAGAAATCTGATAATAATCAACCCTTTAAATTCTTGACTGGCTAGTGAGGGTGACTCATAACTGTAATCCTGTTGCATGCCTGAGGCCCTGGGTTCAATTCCTCAGCACCACATAAGTAAAAAGAAAAAAGCCGGAAGTGGTGCTGTGGCTCAAGTGGTAGAGTGCTAGCCTTGAGCTGAAGAGCTGAGGTACAGCGCCCAGGCCCAGAGTTCAGGCCCGGCAGACCCCGCCCCCCCCCCAAATATATATATTTGCTGTTGTTTTGTGACAACAGGTCACTGTTACTCAGGCTGGCCTCAAACTCATTATGTCATGTCTCAGCCTCCTAAGCTCTGGGATTATAGGTATGCAATACTATATCTGGCCCAACTTCTGAATTTTTAAACAACTAATTATTTTTAAAACTTTTTAGGTGCTGGTGATGCATTTCCATAATCCTAGCTACTCAGGAGACTGAGATCTAAGGATAATGGTTTGAAGCCATCCCAAACAGACAAATCTGTGAGACTCTAATCTCCAAGATGTGGCTTCAAGTGGTAGAGAACTAGCCACAAGTGTAAAGCTAAGTAAGGGCACAAGACTCTAAATTTAAGCCTTAGTAATATTGTGCACACACACATGTACTATGTGCACAGGCATACAAATGTTTAATAACTCAACTCAAACCAACATTTTGTGACGTTAAAATTGTAAGAAATACCACATTTCAGCATAAAATCTGACTGGAAAATAGCCACATGATTATGTATTTTGTATGGCTGCTTTTACTTTACAGTAGCTGCCACAGATATGGCTTATAAAATCTACATTATCTGTCCCATTAGAGAAAAGTTAGCAGACTCTTACTAATAACACTGTTCCCAAATTATATTTGTTCCTTAAACACGCACCAAGTATTTTCATTAGGCTAATACAGTAATTTTTGTGGAGTCTGACAAACTGTTTTACTGAATCAAAAATTAAAGCTAAGAGCCAAAGGCACAAAACAAGGGCTGCACCTCCCTAAATACATATAAAAATAAATAGCTCTGGTGCCAGAATAATTCCTGAACTTCATAGGAGCTCAAGGAATACTAGAATTAAAAAAAAATCATACTAAATAACTTATAAATCTATTAAGGCACTGTGATCACTACACAAGAAAAAATTTTAATACACATTTTTACATCTCAGTAGTTATGTGATTCAACAGCATAAATAATAGATAACCTAATTTTAAGTGATCAAATATTGTTCCTTCAGGTATCTTGGGAATTTTAAGTTCCTTTACTTCCATTCTGCCAACAAGATAATAGATTTAGAAAAGTTGTGCTGAATGCTACCACCTCTTAATTCTTGCTAGGTAGGTACTTTAAAAGTTAACTATACTTCTAGCCCTTTTTACTCTGGTTATTTCTGAGTTAGGGTCTTCATTTTTGTCTGGATTCTGATCCTCCTATTTTTCCAAAGCTGAGATGATGTCTAGTCTTTTTTGCTAAGATGTGGGCTCATGAACTTTTTGTGTGTGTCTGAGCTGGCTCTGGAACTGCAATCTTCCTGATCTTAGCTTACCATATTCCTGGATGACAAGCATGTGCCACCACACCAGGCTATTATTAAGATGAGGTTTCACAGACACTTAATCTGGTTTCAAACCTCCATCTTCTTGATCTCTGAGCCTCCTAAATAGCTGGGCTGAACACTTTAAAAGACAACCATAGTATTGTCTCCCCACCTCTTTTTCCCATTCTGTGCATAATATGTGTTATTACTTGATAAATACATGAACCTTAAATACAGTGCTACTCAAGATTCAAATTAAATTCAGTTTTATATAATTGCAAGGTTAAAATGTTTTTTTTTAAATTTTCCTTGACATGCTACATGCCCTTCATCAAGAACTAATTAAATAAGTCAACTATATAAATATATCTCAAAATATTCTTGATTTCACAAACCTGGATTTTATAAAAATCCCACTTGCTAATATACTTTGGGAGGTATACTTTCTGGTATGCTAGAAATTTAGGGTAAATAGCTAAGTTCACTCTAATTTAGGATATTTAGTTGGGTTCACTGTCAAAATTATCAAATTCAAGCTTAAACAGTCTTCTGTTTTCTAGGAATAAAAATGATCAAATTAAAAATTCTAGGTTAACGTTTTAAAAAAGAACCCTACATTTATGTTAAAATAAGAATATCCCCAAATAATTTATTAATATCCTTTCAAATTCAATCTATGACAAAACAATGTATTTTAAGCCCCCCCCAATGTGATTTTTCAGAGTAAGTTAATGTTATACTAATGCTTTTTTAAGGTACCAGGGATTGAGTTTGTTATACAAGTACTTTACACTTATTTAACCTACAACCCCCAGTCTTTTAATTTTGAGAGAGGGTCTCACTAACTTTGTATACTTCAGCTTTGAGATTTTTTTTTAAACAAAAATACTCACCATCTTCAAGTAGTTGTACAAAGGGGGTACCATTCAATAAATTAGCT
>NW_012267221.1:21448969-21495928 GCF_000151885.1 Dipodomys ordii
AGTTCAGGCCCCACGACCGGACCTCCCCCCCAAAAAAAAAGAACAAACAGAAGGATTGAAGGTCCAGGCTACCCAGACATAAAGTGAGACCCTATTTAAAAAACAGCCAACACAAAAAGGACTGGTAGTGTGAAGATAGTATACCTACCTGCCTACCAAATATGAAGCCCTGAATTCATGTTCCACAATTTCTGGGAATTACTCGTTAACAACAAAATGAAAGTTAAAAAAAGCCAAATAACAGTACTGTTATAAAAACAAAAAACAAAACTATTTTGACCTTTGTAGATTCCTTGAAAGAGTATCATAAATTCCCTTGGAATCCTTAGCCTGTACTTTTAGATGTGGTTATCTATACGTAAGTCTTTAACACCTATACCCAAGACTCCTAGGGTCTATATCTCTATCTGGATTTTCCCCCCTAAGTTCCAGGTGTTTTCTGCTGCCTACAATACTATCATTCCACAAATATTTAAACTCAGTCTTACCCAGAATTCAAGTCATTAACTTTTATGTTAACTATATTTGGCTTTCTTCCATGTTGCCAAAGCCACTAAGCCTAGGTACCTTAACCATCTTAGGCTCCTTCTCTTTCCTTTTATTCAACATTAAAAAACACTGCTGACAGTAAGTAGGGAAGCTTGTAAAAAAAAAAAAAACAAATACTATCCAGACCTACTACCATTAAAACAAAAGTGATTCATTTCACATTTTAGTTTGAGAAGCATAGCACTGGGTAAATATTAGTAACATCTTGCCTTCAAAATCTCTGGTTTTCCAATCTTTCACCGTTCTTACACATGTCACTAAACCAGAAGTTTGCAACCACTGTACTCACCCCTAAGCAGCTTGTTCCTCCCCTGCACTCCCCCCTCCCCCCCTCCCCCGTCACGGGGCTTGAACTCAGGCCCTGGGCACCGTTCCTAAACTCTTTTGCTCAAGGCTAGCGCTCTACCACTTTGAGCCATAGAGCCACTTCCAGTTTGTTTTGTTTTGTTTTTTAAGTAATTAATTGGGAATAAGAGTCTCATGGAGACTTTTTCTGCCTGGGCTGGCTTTGAACTACTATCTTCAGATCTCAGCCTCCTGAGAATTACAGATGTGAGCCTCCGGCACCTGACTAATTTTTTTTTAAGTTTCTCAGGTGATCTAAACCACATTAGGAGCTGAATCATTATCCTTTTGTTACAGAACCAAACTACTTGTCATATTCCCACATAAAAAACAGCACTCACTGTAGTTCTTCTGCCAGCTTTTTATAATTTGTCTTATTTGTCAGGGATGAATTCATGCCCTTTTTGAGTAACTCAAGTATCATCTTTCTTTTGAAGGAAGACCTGTTTGCCTACTTTTCTCTACAGACAGATAAAATTTAAGGTTGCTTACTCTTTGTTCCCACAGTACCTAGTGCCTATTTATATCTGTAATAAAGTTCATTGCTTATGAAAACAGTGTCTAAATGTCTGTCTTTCCACACATTGATCTAATCTGAAGGCAGGGACTATATCCTATTCATCTATATTCTGTGCTTGGGCACAAGAATAAGATAATTGATATGCAATAAATGCTTACTGAAAACAACACTGAATTTCTAGAGTCTATTTAATAGACTCAGAGTGATATAAATCTAGAAAAAATATATATACATTACATATACATACACACACACTCACCAGAATACGTACTAGTGATTTAAGAACTAGAATCTTCCTATCAGGTAGCTTCACAAGCAAGAGGAAAATGTTTTATTCTACAATTGTACATTTTGCAATAAGTTAAATTCAATTCATTTATGAACAGAAATAAAAGTTACAGCTGAAGTAGATTCAATCACCCTAACATTCACTATCAGATGGTTTTTATTTTAAACAGTAAAAAGACAGAAGAAAATAGGATTCTGGGTGTCTAAAAGACCATCCATTTAAATATACAAAGCAGAGAGGGGAGGTAACATCTTAGTAAACTAAAACAAACAAACAACCCCCCCCAGAAATACTAGAGAGGGAATCAAAATATTCATGTCTAACTTATAAATCAAAATAGAAAATGAATTTTATTTTTATTAAAATACAGAAATAGCTGAGTGGTGGTAGGTCACTAGGATTATTAAGTAGTTCAGCTAGAATAATTCTAGCTATTCAGGAAGCTGAAATCTGAAGACTGTGATTCAAAGCCAGCCAGGACAGAAAAGTCTTATTTCCAATTAACCAGCAAAAATCCTAGAGTGAAGGTTTGACTCAAGTGGTAGAACACTAGCCTTGAGGGAAAATGCTAAGAAGCAGTACTTAGGCGCCGAGTAAAAGCCTCAATAGCAGCACTAAATACATAAATAACAATTTCATTTAGAAAATAGAATAAAATAAAATATAGATATAAGCTAGGTATTATTGGTTCATGCCTATAATCCTAGCTGCTCAGGAGGCTGAGACCTAGAAGACTGGGGTTTGAAGCTAGCCCAGGCAGAGGAGTCGGTGAGATTGTCTGCAATTAACCAGCAGATTTCTAGACTGGAGGTATGGCAAATGGGAAGTGCCCAATGGAGGCAAAAAAGCCAATAAGAGGTCCTTGGTTTAAGCCCTAGTACCAGCGAGCATGTGCGCACACGCACGCGCACATGCACATGCACATGCACACACACATACACATACACACACACACATATTAAGAGAAGAAAGGACATAGAAAAAGGGGAGAGAGAAAGGGGTAGAGAGGATAAAAAGGGAGAAGGGGAAAGATAGGAGGAGAGAGGTGAGGAGATACCAAGAAGATAAGCTAAAGAATTGAGTGTGGAATACAGATGGTGCTAAAAGACAGCTAATTTTGTTTGTTTTAAATAAACCTAGTATTATTTACTCACAAAGACAAAATCTGTCATTTAAAAATATGTAACAGACATGGGAATGTATAATCAAGACAATAAATGGTACTAAAAGACAATGGAATTCAACCTTCACTTTACTGCAAAGTGTACCAAGGGAAGAAGTACACCCATCTTACAACAGTATACTCTCAAACACATTAGTTAATGACCTAGCAACACCTGTTATATTGGTATGGATGAAATTTCATCCCAGGCAAATTCACTAATTAAGATACCTACTCTAGAGATAAAATCAAGGACTAATTTTCCAAAAGATAAGCAACTTCTTACATGGAAAGATGAAACATAGTAGCATTAAAAGTTATAGTTTTGAATGTTTCGGGAAAAATATACAACTGGTAGTAATTTCCAAAATAATATTCGTTTGTAAAACTTTCAGATACAGGACGTAAGACAGCAAAAACAAAAGGATTTTTCAAAATTTTCTATGGCTGCCCCAAAGGTCAAAGTTTCTACACAAATAAAGGTATACATAACTAATGCCTACCCAAATGTGTTTCATTGCAACTGTAACTATGGTCTTAAAACAAAAACATTTAAACTAAAAATACAGATTTGGAATTCTTCAAAGGGAAAAGGAATTTTCTTTTGGTCCTCTGAAAGAAGCAAAATACTAAATCTACAATTTATATTGAGAATACAGTTACCTACAAACATCACAAAACAAGTAAGTGCTATAAAGTGATCTATTTTTCACTACGTTTTACCCTAAAAACTAAAACAAAACTGATCAGGCACTGAGGCTCATGCCAGTCATTCCTGCTACTTAGGAGGTAGAGAGATCAAGAAGATCACAGATCAAAGTTAGCCCAGGCAAAAAGTTCACAAGATGTCATCTCAACTAATAGTTGGGCACGTGGAAAATACCTGTCACTCCAGCTACATGGGAAGAATAGGAAGGTCATGGTCCAGGCTGGCCCAGCAAAAGTGTAAAACCCTATCTCAAAAGAATTAAAGCAAAAAGGGGACATGACTCAAGTAACAGAGAACCTGTCTAGCAAGTGCAAAGGCCATGAGTTTAAAAAAAAAAACAGCGCCACCAAAATAAAACCAGCATATTTGGTGAAGGGAAAAGAAAAATATTTAAAATCATTTTACTGTCCTTCATAGCACAAGACTATGAAAGAAGAACATGAAATTATTGAATATACCAATTCTATAAGAATTTTCAATAGTCTAGAAAATATAGAGTAAAAATATTCTTGATACAGTTTTTGAAAAACTGTACTTTGACTAGAACTAAACATGCAAGTGTGCTAATTTGGAAAAACAAAAACAAAAAACTAACCTGTGAATTCTGGTGCTACAGGGGCTACTAACGCTTACCTCAAGGAAACCTACTGCAGATAAAGTCCCGTCATTGCACAGTCCTTTCAGCTGCCTGCCAGTTGTCTCTGTGGAAGGGAAAGCCTGATGAGTGAGAACCCTATGCCACACTCCTTTGGAATGTCAGGATGCCTGTATAGAACTGTACAACTGCTCATCTAGGGATTCCTAGATACTCGGTAACAAAGGGCTAAAAAGATGTCCACCTTTGAATCTCTTTCCACTCAACACAGAAAACCAAATGCCAAAGAGAGTTCCTAAGCATTAACAGCCTACTGAAATTATCAAGAGATATATCTATATCAACTCAAGCAGCAAAAAAAAAAAAAAGAGAAAGAGATTAAAATGGAGCAAGTAAAGTTTTTATTGACAGGAAACATACACACACATACATACATACAAAAACATACATGCACACATAAATGTAAAAATTGTGACAGAACTATACAACCCAAGGAAAGGCTATTTTCACATAAAGTGAAGTTAAATTATCAGCAAATGAACACTTGAAGAAAATACGGTCTACCCATTTTTAAAAGATGCCATCAAATACACCATACTCAAAATAAACTAATACCATGGATACAAATGCCTACTTAAAAAATCCTGCATTTTCTTGGTAGTGCCAGTAAGTCAGTGGTAGAGGAAGAGATACATCACATTTTTTATAATATGCAAAATAAACACCATCAATATGATCTGAAAGAAATTCTAGAGAGAAATTATATTATATCTAAATATGTACATCTGTATCTAGAAAAGCTCATAAAACCTTACTTGGGAACAAAGAAGGGAAATACAAAAACAATAATGGAAAACTCTGAAATATAACATATTTCAAAAACCACTTTTATTTCATAGAATTATGAATGACTATTATCTTCCATTAAAAATATGTATACACCACTAATGTGTTAAACTTGTAAGTTCAGCTTAATCATAAAACTATTTTCTTTCTAATACCAAACACAGTATTTAATATGATGTTGCTTCATAAGGCAGAAAAAAAATACTCCTACAAGGACTTTAAAATCATTAACTTTCAGCATCAGAACTGATAAAAGTGAAAAAATCCCCAACACTATTAGTTAAAAAGGTGAATCCAATTTATACCTCAAATAATGCCATATTTAAAATGGAATTACTTACCTCTGATTCTTTGTCACTTAAAGATCCTAAGCTTCCAAAACTGTGATTAGAGCTTTCATTATTTGTTGAGGCCTGTTAAAGATTTTTTGAAAGGTAAAAATTAGAAGTAATTTTAAATAAGCATAATATAATCTATCTTTTGAAATGCCAATAAAGTGTGATTTATTTAAGCAAGAAAGCCAAATGAAGCAAAATAAGAAATACCAAGTTCTTAATGCAATAAATGTCATGGATAGTTTGATAGAGTTCATATTGCTATTTTGTGAGCATATTTCTATTAGCTAATTTTTTAGTTAAAAAGCAAGTGAATTAATCACCACCAACAAAAGTATTATTTGCATTTATTAGTTCCCTTCACAATTACCAAATTCCATCATACCTCCTTATAAACCCTTTTGCCTTTCTCCATATTAATAAACTACTTTTTCTTTTATTAATGTTTTGATTTTATCATTTAAGAAACAATTTACTATCCTGATCATCTTAATCACTTTGCTCAAAAGTTTGTTTCTGTGACAATATGTTTGAAGTATGATAAATAGAGTATGAGCTATTGTTCTGTTGGATGACATCTGTTTTGACTGTTGTAATAGGGGTTTATGATGAGTTTTAAGTTTGTCAAGCTAGAAAAAAATATTACCAACAGCAATTAAGTGACAAATTAGAAATTCTGATCCTAGACAATGGAGGTGTGGGCAAAAACTTTGAGTACCCCTAAATCCTCATGAAAATGAGCAAAACTAAATAGTAAATCAAAAATTCATAGACATTTACAACAAATCTAGGTGACAGCAACCTTCACCAACCCTGCTCCTTCAGCACCTCTGCCAAAAAAACCCAGCAGGTGGGAACAAATCACTACCAATTACAAGATCTGCATGGTTGATTATCTGCACAGAAAGAAGTGGAAAGAAAAAGACGTCTGTCAGAACTGAAAACAAGATACTCCTCAAACAGCAGAAAGCATTTATCAAAACCAGCAGTCAATTTGAGTACAGAAACTATCTTTGGGAAAGGATTTACCCTCCCAAAATTATTAAGTGCAATTAATCCAGTTTTGAGAGTTGGAGCAATCGTCTTATAAACTCTGGAAACAGACCTTCCTATAAACAAAAGCGAAATGAGTATACATTACTGGTGTGGAGTTTATACAGCACAACAGATACAATGGCAATAAAGGAAAAAGTCTGTCTAAGTAAATCAAGGAAGGAAACAAATACCTCAGAAAGCAAATGAGCTCAAAACCAAAAGCAGGGAGAACTGTGAGGAGAGTTATCAGAAGCCATCTCAAGGTAAGGGACATTCGATTTCAAAACACTAAAGCCACAAAATGGTGGAGCTCAATGACATGGTACAGAGTAATATCCTAACTAATAATAAAAGCATACCCGGAACATATGCCCCTACAAAGTAGGTGAAACTTGTGAACTATTAGAAAGTTTTTGAAATGCAAAGAAGATAAAAAGGATCTGAGAGTAACAACTAATAAAGCAATAAAGATGTAATATTCAGATAAAAACATTACTTAAAGATTACCAAAAGGAAAAAAATTAAAGAAACCAGCTCTGAACATTTTTTTTAAAAATTTAAATCTACTGAACTTGTGTGTGGCTCAAGTGGTGGAGTACTTGTTATTCAGGCACAAAGACAGTTCCCAGTATAGCAAGGAAAAACCCCCACAAAACTGCTGACTAAAAGAGCAACAGATAAAAATATCAACCCAAAAAGCCAACATAAAATGTTCAAAAACAACATTTTATTCCAGAGAAACACAAAGTAAATTTATTTTAGATATTCAAGGAACAATATGAACAAAATACCTTTAACACATTAATTACAATCATCCATCAGAGTTCACTTATTGCAGCCTCACTGAATCACGGGTTTTTCTTTTTCTTTTTTTTTGGGGGGTGGGCGGGGGTCCGGTTGTGGAGCTTGAACTCTGGGCCTGGGCGCTGTCCCTCAGCTCTTCAGCTCAAGGCTAGCGCTCTACCATTTGAGCCACAGCGCCACTTCCGGCTTTTTTCTTTTTGCTTATGTTGTGCTGAGGAGTTGAACCCAGGGCCTCAGGCATGCAAGGCAGGCACTCTACCACTAAGCCAACTTCCCAGCCCTGAATCACGGGTTTTAAAAAAAAAATATATATATATATATATATAATTTTTCATCACAGAGTTTTCACTATATCACAGGATTCTGTGGTATATAGGCATATATATATAATATTTATGATTTGAGTTATTTTTGCCTAAAAACTTAAAACAATATAAAAATGTTAATTCAAGCATATTAAAAGAATATTAAATCAAAATAAAATACAGTATGTATTTCTTCAACAGATGAATACCATACTGTACACAATGGAACCACAGTATGCCACTACTGCTTGTACAAGTTTGCCAACAAGAGATTGTACACAACAAACTGATGGAATGGATGGTGACCAACCACAGCACTGTGTTCTGTATCCTAGGCGCTGACTGTGTTTTAAGGCAATTTATTTAATATTTTTGTTCTTTAGTTTGAAAACTGAATTGTAGCTGGTTCTTAAGAGTGTTTTACTCACCAGGCACGATTGGCCCATGATACTCAGGAGGCTGAGATCTGAGGATTGGGGTTCAAAGCCAACCCAAGCAGAAAAGTCCATGAGACTCTTCTCCAATTAACTACCAAAAGGTTGGAGGTAGAACTGTGACTCAAGTGACAGAGTGCTAGTTTTGAGCACACGAGTTCAGTCAAGGATACCAGGCCCTGAGGTCAAGTCCCATGATCAACACACACACACACACACACACACACACACACAATTTTACCCATCTAGACATTCTGTTACTAAATAAATATGATGTGTAAATTCTGTGTGACAAATGTTCTGAAGTATTGTTTGATTTAAATGCATTACTAATTCATAATTAATCTTATGAAAATAAAATTATATTGTTAAAAAGTATTTTTATTAACCCTAGTATACCTATTTATACACATTTTATTTTATTTTTCATTAACATGTAATAACTTCACACATTTATGGGGTAACAATGTTACATTCCACTTTATGTATACACTTTGTTAATCAAATCAAATCAGGACAATTAGTATTTCCATTTCATACAGCTCCTTTCTTACTTGACTGTGGACTGTGTCATAAACACTAGATTTTATTCCTCCTATTCTGATTCTCATTATCTAGCCTCTCTCTTTTTCCTAGCATCCCATTATCTACCTTCCTCTGTTTCCTTCCCAGTTTCCACTAATCCTACTTGATTGTATTCTATTGTACCAAGTTGTTTTGGACTTCACACAGGAGAGAGAACATGCAATATTGGTTCTTCTGGATCTGGCTTATTTCACCTGACGTACTGTCCACTAGTTACAATAATTTTGCTACAAATGACAGGTCTTCATTTTCTTATTGCTGAATAATATTCCATCATTTGTAACCACTTCCTTTTTCAAACCATACATCAAGAGATACCACGATTGGCTTCACATCTTAACTATTAAGAACAGAAATGCAAAAAAAAAACATGGATATACAGGTATGTTTTTGCTATTGTCTTAATTTCCTTCAGATATATACTAGGGCTGGAATGGCTAGAACATATAGAATATTTTTAGTTTCCAAAATGAATCTTTCAGAGTTCTCCATAATGTCTATTATAATGTACACTCCTAAAAGCAGTGAAAAAGAATTTTTTCCCCATTCTTGCCAGCATGTACTGTACTTTATATTATTTAATTTTAATTATTTTATTTTATTTTGGTGCCAGTACTGGAGCTTGAACTCTGGGTGTTGAGCTCTCTCTCTCTCTCTCTCTTTTTCTTTTTTTTTTGGTCAGTCCTGCGGCTTGAACTCTGGGTTTGGGCGCTGTTCCTCAGCTCTTCAGCTCAAGGCGAGCGCTCTACCGCTGAGCCACAGCGCCACTTCCAGTTTTCAAGTGGTTTATTGAAGATAAAAGTCTCACGACTTGCCCATCTAATTGTAACACCTCTGTACAGTATTTTCACAATAAAAAATAAATAAAAATTAAAAAAAGAGTCTCACGGACTTTCCTGCCTGGGCTGGCTTTGAACCGTGATCCTCAGATCTCAGCCTCCTGAGTAGCTAGGATTATAGGCGTGAGCCACCAGCGCCCGGCGTGTTGAGCTCTCTCTTGGCTTTTGCAGTCAAGGCTGGCTCTCTACCACATTGCCACTTCCAGTTTTTTTCTTTTTTTTTTCTGGGTAATTGTAGACATCAACATTTCTGCCAGGCTGGCTTTGAACTGTGGTCCTCAGAATTTAGTCTCCTGGGCAGCTACAAATATAGGTGGGAGGCACAGTCCTGGTTTGTTTAAACATTCTGATTGGGGTGAGATGATACTTCATCGTGATTTTGATTGCATACTCTGATAATTAATGATGTGTACCTCCAGAAGGCTTTTATTCATCAGCTTGTTGATAGTATGGTGAAAGATACAATATTTTGTTGTATTTTTTTTTAGAATTATTAAGTAGTTGTACAAAATGGTTACAATTCTGTAAGTCAAGTTATGAGTACAACGCTTCTGGGTTAATGTCACCCCTTCCTTCATTCTCTCCAAGTTTCTCCCCATCCAAAGTTACATAGTTCACTTTTTTACATAGTGTACAATGAATACAACCACTGCCTTGTCTTACTGCCATATTTAAACTAGCATATACATTTATATGATTTTACTGAGACCATTACAATTTGAACTCCTTGGTTGTACCAGTCCTATTTGAGAGATTGGGAAATTAATATAGATCGAACCCAAGACTTCTATGTGCTAGCCAAGCACTTCACTATTGAGCCATATTCCCTACCCTCCTTTATAAAATTTTCATTTTGAGAGTCTGCGTGCAGGCGCCGGAGGTACCGGTTTGGATCCGGGCGAGGAGGGGTCCTGGATTGCCTGGACAGCTACATGAACATAGCCTTGGAGCAGACAGAGGAGTATGTCAATGGACAGCTCAAGAATAAGTACGGGAATGCATTTATCCAAGGAAACAATGTGTTGTACATCAGCACCCAGAAGAGAAGGATGTGAAGGCACCAGGAAGCAGCTCGTTTCATATTTAGACATATTTTTTTATGAAATGTTTTTCTATTTTGGGGGGTTCTTTTGTGATATAATTTGTCCAGTTTTCATAATAGTTGGTGATTTTTTAAAATTATGATTGATTTGCAAAGAATTGCTCATTTAAGTTTCATTTTCTTTTACATGTGTATCAATATACAAAATGCTAAAAGAATTTAAAAAATATCAAAACCTAAAAAATAAAATAAAATCTTCATTTTGAGACAGTCTCACTAAGCTGAGACCCTCAGACAGCCTCCGGAATAGCTTGGATTAGATACGTGTTGCCACGCCTACACTAGTCACACTTTAAGTCTTTAGTAGCCACATGTGACTAGTGACTACACATAAATGGAAAACAAATACCTCATAAAACTCTATTGAACATAGTAGCTACAGACTAAGAGCCAGCAAACTATGGTCCTCCACCTGTTTTTAACTAACCAAAGCCTAACTATCCAAAAGCTGGAAATGGTGCTCAAAGTGGCAGAGCACTTGCCTTCTAGTGCTTCTAACTGGGCTGAGTTCAAGCCCTAGGACTGGCACCGAAGTGGGGGATCCGGGGGAGGGGAAGGGAGGAAGTATTGCTGGAACAGAGCCACTCTCGTTATTACATATAGCTTATGGCTGCTTGAATTAAGTGCTATTATGACAGTTGCATAGAAAAGTTCTGATAGATATCACAAAGCCTATAGACATTAAACATTTTGCCTAGACAGAAAAAGTTACCCCAACTTTTCTAGAAACCCTAACAAAATAAAAAGCAGAAGTGTGTGTGTGTTTGAAACAGAAAGAGGGGGTGAGAAGAGGGAGAATTAAGAGTGCAATGCTATACTTCACCAATAGATGCCCCTACCTAACCAGATATAATTCAGTATAAAAACTGCTTCCCCAAAAAGCAGTCTTAAATTCTCAATTTGAAATTCAAGTCTAATAATACGAAATACAACAAACACTTCAATATCTAGTAGATGTGCTTTCATTCCAGTTTCAAGGCAGAAATCATAGGTAGTTTCAGAGAACTGTGCTGTCCTTATATTTTAGATGGGACTATAAATCAACCTGCCTGCCACTACTGAAATTCTAAGGAAGGTCCTTTTCCCATATATACTCTCCATCCAAGAAACCAATGGGAAAGCACAAAATCAATACTAAACTAATCAACTCTCTTCCCAGTATTTTGGGTCTTGACAGTGATATATAAGCACAGGACAGAAGAATGTGTTTCTTTGTTGGTTTGAATCAAGCGAGCAGAGTTGCCCTGCTTCCTATTCAAGTCCGGTATTTCCAGTCTCTGAGCCATTTTTTGAATTGCTCCATATTCTGCCAATATCTTCTTTCTTTGTTTAAGATAGCTAGAGTTGATTTATTCTTCTGCAAATAAAGTCTAATCATTGATACAAAATAAATTTACAATCTGGCAAAAAATATGAAGTGGATAAAAGTAGAAAACAAAGCCACGAACTTTGAAGATAAATAGATTGTGGTTCCCCCTAATCTCAATCAGCCCTACCACTATTCTATTGTTGGGCTGTTAAATTGCCCATTAAGCATTCATCATTCTGCTGTTATCAATTATTTCTAAATATTAATCAAGGATCTTAGATTTTAGGTAGTACCTATGCATATAAAGAAAAAAAAGTATCATTACTCTATCTCCCCAAACATCTTTAGATCACCGATTACAATATACCAAAATATCAAAAGCTTATGCTATTGGATTTAGTTAGAATGCTTCATATTTTAATAATTTTTTCAACTGTGGGTTTAACATACAAATTCCCACAAACTAGATGATAAATGTGAGAAACCAAGGCATCTCCATCTACAAGTCACCAAACTATGTTTAACCTGCTTTAGCTATTACTAGAATGACTATAAGATATCTAACACAAGAACTGTACTCACTGTCTGAAATCAAAAGATTAAGTGAAACAGATGAGTAACTTAAATGATACGCTGAGAGATGTTAGAATTGCAGTTCAGTGGTTGTCAGCTTGCCTAACATGAGTGAAGTTCTCAGTTAAATCTTAGCAGGTACACGTACTGGTAACATGTGTATACAACACATACACAGACACACACACAATGAAGTAATTTCAATGTTTGTTTGATGTGATATTATCAGTTCAGAAGTAAGCAAATTAGTAAACAAAACAAATTTTGGTCCTATGTTCAGCTCCAAAGAGCTTGCTGGTTCTAACCAACACCAATAGCATATTATAAAACATGTTCACAAAGCCCATGTGAGTCCATGAAAATTCCAGATGCAATTCCAAGTATTTTCCCCAGGAATATATGCAAATCTCAAAACTAACCTTCTAATTGTCTCAGTCTCTAAAATTTTCAAAAGAGAATTAAAATCAACTCATCCTCTTAACTTTTTATGGTTCTTTCCCAAAATTAAGGAGCTGAGATATAAGGATTTAAGTCCTTTATTCTTAAGATCTCAGTAGTCTAGTCAGAAGTAAATATAATATGATGAGATAAATTTTCTCTGTATATACCCAGATGTCAAAGGAAGGTCATAGGATGTCCACCAAATTTAGATTTGGGCAATCTTGTCAAAGAAACATTCTTAAAGTGCTACTCATCTGACTTTTGGCAATCAAAACAGTGATAAGTCTAAGGAAAATGGAGATAAAGACATGTGAAGCAAAGTGAACACTATGTCCAAAAGAAAAAGTGAAAATCCATGCCTGTTTATGGAACCACAGTCTAACTACAGAAAAACATGAATGTGAAAAGATTGAAGATGGGCATAAAATTGGGCCATAGAGATAAGTCAGGAAATCAGGAAGGCATTATAATGCTAAATAATTTAAACTTTAAAACTTGTATAAAACTATTTTAAAATTTCTAACCAAAAGAGTAGGCAATCGGATGTGATTTTAGAAAGATCAAACTAGGAAGATGACAACATAAGTACATATTCCACTCAGGTAAAAATTCAACAGCAATGTATACAGCTCTAATTATAGATAGATAGATAGATAGATAGATAGATAGATAGATAGATAGATAGATAGATAGATAGATAGATACATAGATACATAGATACATAGATAGATAAGATAGACAGATAGACAGATAGACAGACAGACAGATAGATAGATAGATAGATAGATAGACAGATAGACAGATAGATAAACAGACACAGATATATATATATATATATATTACTCTTTCTTTGTGACATAATACAGAGTTGAAGTAAAGTTGGAATGGTTAATAAAGAAAAAAAATCTCAACCACAAAAGTGACTCCACTCACAAATGAATAGCCTTTTAGTGTTACCGTTAACAAGGTTAGGAAAACTATTAATATAGAAAAGAGAAATAGGAACAAGCCTGGCCTTTTAATCAAATCTGTGATGAAGAACATCAGACCCAGGATGCTTAAAGTTAAATCTGACAGCAGACTTAAGTTCATCACTGCTGCAAACAGTACTGTGCATTTAGAAAACACCAAGGAATTCTAAAAATAACATGACTATAAAACACTTTCAAAATCAACAAACAGGTTCAGCAAGTTCAGGACACAAGAGCAACACAAAAAATTCAATTATATTTTTACATGACAACAATAAACAAACTAAAAATAAAATTAAGAAAACTCCATTGAAACAAAAAATAGAAACAAAATAAAGAAAATTCCATTTAAAATACTGTTAAGAGCTGGGCACTGGGGTCTCACACCTGTAATCCTAGCGACTAAGGAGGCTGAGATCTGAGGATCACAGTTCAAAGCCAACACTGGCAGGAAAGTCTGTGAGACTTTTCTCGACAATAAACCACCAGAAAACCGGAAGTGGTGCTGTGGCTCAAGTAGCAGAGAACTAGCCTTGAGCTGAAGAGCTGAAGGACAGTGCCCAGGCCCAGAGTTCAAGCCCCAGGACCGACCAAAAAAAAAAAACTATTGAAAAGGTTTGATTAAATTATGACTGAATTTCACAAAATAAAATGTACATAAAGTATCTATACACTAAAAATAAAAAACATCATAAAAGAAACTACATAAGCAAATCTAAAGACCTCTATGATCATAGATTAGACAATGTCCTACGATTGCAATATTATATCAGATATGATGAGACATGCCTGTGACTGCAGGTTAAAGCAGAAGAATCTCAAGTTGAGCCATGAGCCACTGTCAGTCCCACAGCAGTTTGGGCTTTTTAAATTTAATTTGATTGTAAAGGTGATGTACAGAGGGGTTACAGTTACATAAGTGAGGTAGTGAGTGTATTCATTGTCTAACATTGTTACACCCTTCCTCATTTTTCTCCCACTTTCCCTCCCCCCCAAAGCAGTTGTTTTTAATGTAATATTAGCAAAAGATCATAAAGACTCACATGCTAATCATACATCACATATACATATATATATTTATCTCCTATGTAACAAATTACTAATGGAAATGGCAATCATATATTGATCAAAGTAGCACCACAAAATAGTAGAAAAACATGGATGATTTAAGGAGTATTGTAGAGAAAACCAGCCAATAGATGGAGGAAAAATAAAACCAAATTAATACATATATTATACTTAGCTGATACTTTACATAAGTGATGATAAAACTATACACTAATAAAAGAAACCATACAATAACTCTGTGGCCCAAAAGTAAGGAAAAAGTCTGTAGCTGTCAGGATATGAGATGTCTACAGAACTCAGTTTAGTTTGGGGGTTTCTTTTTTGAACTGTTCATAATACAGTATTTACAAAGACATGATATATTAGAACTTTTATTCTTTCTTAAAAACTTTCTTACAACAATCAAATATCAACTGGACCCTTCCATAATTCTAAAATGCAGTATGAGATCTTCTTGATCTTATTTTTCTATATTTTGTTATAATATCAAAGTAGGAATTGTTCATCAATTATTTTCAGTTATATTAAAATTAGAGAAAAAATTTAGGTAATAAGAATGCAAAAGAATGGTAGTATGTGACTGTTAATGGACACCAATGATGCCCACATACTAATGTTTAGAAGCTATGAATTGGTTACATTAAAGTGGCAAAGATGGCTTTTTAGATATGTTTAAATGTAAAGACTTTGTGTTGGGCACATTATCACAGAGTATCTGGGTGGGGCCTTAACTAATTACTCCAGTACTTAAAAGTACTATGAACCCTTGAAATATATTATACTGTTCTATAATATAATATCTCTAAAGTGTATTATGCTGTAACAGTAATCAGGTTTATACAGCTGCTAATAGCTCACTATGCTAATAGCTTATACTATGTATAAGGCCATGGGTTTGATCCCCCATGCCAAAAATAAATATTTGTAAATACTGATTTTTAGTTACTTGTACATGCTATAAAAGTCATAGAAGTAATCATCAGCTGTTAAATACATACGTAGGGTTTCTTTTCAAAACATTCTTGGACTATTTTGTACAAAGAAAGAATATTAAAAGATTAGAATTACTCACTTTAGCTCCAACGCTGCAACTACCAGTACTCCCAGTGCTTCCACTTGCAACTCCTGTAAATCTAGCTTCCAATAACTCTTGCCTTCTTGGATCCAGACTATGAAGTTCATCCATTGCACCTATTGAAAGGGGGAGGAGGGAAGATATGTGAAAGGTACAAATACATGTTTTTAGTTAGGAAGGAATAAAAATTCAAAATGAATACTAGAGACAGATGAAATTAATTAATTAATATACACATCTACTTATCAAAACATCCTACAGATCTGTAACACGTTTGATTAGAACCCAAAGTAAGAACTATATCCAATTCAGTACACAGATATACATATACATCCAGAAGTATCACAAAACATAACCTTTGCTGCACTGCAGTGATGAATCCTATAAATGACTATTTTAATCTGTTAAGGTGGGAGGGGCTGATTTCACAAGCTATTAACAGACCACAAGTCCATCACTGGAAAAAAATATATTTTTCTCATAATGTCATCTCCCTATTCTAAATTTATACAGAATTTAGATAGTAAATGACATTAGTTGTCTTAATTTACACATAACTTACCTGACTATATTTTAAGCTCAGAAGGATTGTTTTAACACTGGCACATCCCTTCTTTGATACTTCTTCCCTGGTATTTATGGGAGATTAGTTCCACCACATATACCTAATCCACAGATGCTTATGTCTCTTACATAAAACAGTAAGTTACTTGAATATAACTTTAGTACATCCTTCCATGTACTTTAAATCATCTAATAACTAATGAAGTATAAACGCTGTAAGAATAGTTGTTACTCTATATTATTTAGGGAACAATAACAAGCAAGAAAGTTTGTATATGCTTTCCTATCAAATATTTTTAGTTATATAGTTAGTTGAAGTCATGAATGTAGAACCTAAGGACAGAGAGCCAATTAAATACTCCAAAGAATGGGGGTGAGGGGCGAGTGGGAGGGTATCACTTCAGGTACTTGCAATTATTCAGATTAAACACAAATCTTAGTTAAAATTCAACTAAATTCTTAAAAATTATTTTATGGCTGCTAATTCTTCACTTATATAACACGAGAACTATAAAAATGATTCTTGACAATAGCAAGGAGAATTATTAGTGAAATCTATAATGATTTAGGGAACATATTCAAACTCTGCTAGCCTTTTTTCACCTAACAACATTCTACCCCTAAAGTTTTAACAACTGTTCATATATGCTACCTTTAAAATCACTCAGGTGGATAAAGAAATGGATGGGTAGTAACCATCCTTCCACACTACTGGTATCCTGAACATACCTTTCCTTCTCCTTTCTTTCCAAAAATAACTCTCTCTTAAAACAAATAACAAAAAACAAAAAAAACTAACAAACAAAAAAACCCCCTAAAGTCTAACTTTTACTTCTGATTGTACTCAGTGAACAGGCTCTTGTACTCAGGCTCTTACTCCCTTCTTGCTCTATTCTGTCCTGTTGTACCTTTAAAAGGCTGGGTGTGATGGTACACACTTCAGGATTTTGAATTATGAGGACAGTCTGAGATCCATCACCAGACCCTGATTCAAAACAATCAGCCAGTTAACAAGCATATAAATAAAATAAATGTCCACTTTAGTTTGAATTGTAACCTGCTACTATTTCTATTTAGTTATTTCCTAGACATCAATGCATCTTTTTTGTCTTTTTTGATCCTACAAATATACCAAAACTTTTACTAATCTTTGACTGAAGGAAAAAAGAGAAATTACAAAAATGCATAGTTGTAGTTTTCAAAAATGTAACTAGATCTTTTCTGTCCCTCCACTTTCTCTTTGAACTGTGACTATCCCAGATTGGTAAATCACTGATCTTTTTATTCTCTTTTCAGACTCCCCTTCAAATTTAGGAATCTCAAATCAAATGCTTATTATATACCAGTCTGGATGGATCTTAACCACCTCTTAGCATTGGAGGTTACATTCTACTGAAATGATTTTTTTGGTTTTGCTTTATGGTTTTGTGTTTTTTTGGGGTCCGGTCATGGGGCCTGAACTCTGGGCCTGGGTGCTGTCCCTCAGCTCTTCAGCTCAAGGCTGGTGCTCTACCACTTGAGCCACAGCACCACTTCTGGCTTTTTTTTCTTTTTGCTTATGTGGTGCTGAGGAATTGAACCCAGGGCCTCAGGCATGTAAGGCAAACGCTCTACCACTGAGCCACCTTCCCAGCCCCTTGCTTTATGTTTTTAAAAACAGCAGTTCCTCATTAGCACAAGGTTATTTTGAATAGATTGTTACATTTTTGAAATAAGAATATTTAGTGGAATAAAAAACATAAGGAGGGGCTGGGAATGTGGCTAAATGATAGAGTGCTTGCCTCGCATGCATGAAGCCCTGGGTTCAATTCCTCAGTACCACATAAACAGAAAAAGCTGTAAGTAGTGCTATGGCTCAAGTGTAGAGTGCTAGCCCTGAGCAAAAGAAGCTCAGGGACAGTGCCCAGGCCCAGAGTTCAACTTCTAGGACTGGTACACACGCACCAAAAAAAACCCAACAAAACAAAAAAACAAAGACATAAGGAAAATGCAGAAAATAAACTCAGATGCAGTGACCAACAATAAAGAAAAAATAGTATTTAAGGGACGACACTGTCCAAAAAGAAATATATTCATTACCTGACTTATGTAACTGTAACACCTCTGTAACATCACTCTTAAAATATCAATAAAAATTTTTTTAAAGAAAAGACAGTCTTTTAAACTGATACTAGGAAAACTGTATATCTATATGCAAAAAAATAAGGTAGACTATTAAACTCATAGCTTATAAAAATTAACTGAAAATGGATCAAAATACCTTAAGAACATAAGAGGAAAGCCTCATGACATTGAATTTATCAATGATTTCTAGGACAATATAGCTAATAAAGAGACAAGTAACATGAATTCTCACTAGCAAAATTAAAACTTCGTGTGTGTTTGTGTGCGTGTGCACCCCCGTGCCAGTCCTAGTGCTTGAATTCAGGACCTGGATGCTGACCCTGAGCTTTTTTTGCTCAAGGTAAGGGTTATCACTCTACTACTTGAGCCTCAGTTCCATTTCTGGTTGTTTTATTAAGTAATTATTTTTGGTGATTAACTGGAGGTAAGAGTCTCAGGGACTGTCCTACATGGACTGGCTTCAAACAGCAATCCTCAGATCTCATCCTGAGATGAGTAGCCAGGATTACAGGCTTGAGCCACTGGCACTTAGAAAATTAATACTTTTATGTGTCAAAGAGGCAACAGAGAGAACACACAGAAAGATCTACAGATCAAGTATGATAAAGGACTGACATCCAAAATAAAGAACTATAACTCAGTAACAAAAATAGGCAGCAATTTATAAATGGGAAAAGACAAGAATAGAAATGTGTCCAGATTTTGATACAAATGGCCAGTAAGTTCAAAACGGTCAGCTACATTAACAGTGTTAAGGAAATGCAAACCAAAACAATGTACTATCATTTCACATCCATTTAGGATTGGTGTTATTAAAAAAAAAAATACTGATCTGGAATATCTCCCCAAACCATGTATTCCAAGCTTGGTCCCTAGGCCAGTGAGCTACTGGGAGTTGGTGGAACCTTTAAGAGGTAAGGTCTAATAGTAATGAGAACTTAAATGTGACTCTGAAGGGGATATAGGGGCCTAGGTCCCTCTTTTTTCTCTCTTTTGCTTCCCATTCACTACAAGGTGAATAGCTTTGCTCTATCACATGCTCTTCATGATATGCTGCCTTACCACAGGCCCTGAACAACCTGGTCTGAAAATTCTGAAGTCTTAAACCAAAATAAGATGCTCCTATTTTTAGGTTATCTTTTATATTTTATTACAATAACAGAAAATTAACACAAGTATCTGCACCCCTTGGGCAATGCTAGTGAGAGTATAAAAATGGTATGGCCACTGTGGAAATGACTTAGCAGTTCCTCAAAGAATTAAAAATTACCATAGGACCCAGCAATTCCACTTATTAGTTTATAATTGATAGAAATTAAGCAGGAATTCAACATACACACTCATAGCAGCACTGTTCATAATACCGATAGAAGCAATCCAAGCACCCACTGGATGAATAAACAAAATGAATAGATAAACAAAATATATATAATATTATTCAGACTTAAATATCAAGTAAATCTTAATGCATGATACAATATGAAGAAAAATGAAGACACTGACTAAACAGTAACAAAAGAACAAATACTGTAAGACAAATACAATATAACATTTGATAGAGTAGCCAAATTCATAGATACAACATAGAAGTGTTGCCAGCACTTAGCAGATGTGCTAGAATAGGGTGCTGGTGTCAATTAGTTTAAGGAATTTTAGCTGGGGAAGATGGGGATGTCCTAAAGATGAAAGATGTTGACAATAATACAATAATGTGAATGTACTTAACACTACTAAACTATAATCCTAAAAAGCAATCAAAATGGACAATTTTTTGGGGGGGTCTGGTCGTGGGGCTTGAGCTCTGGGCCTGTTGTCCCTCAGCTCTTCAGCTCAAGGCTAGCACTCTACCACTTGAGCCACAGTGCCACTTCCAGCTTTTTTCTTTTTGCTTATGTGGTGCTGAAGAATTGAACCCAGGGCCTCAGGCATGCAAGGCAAGTGCTCTACCACTAAGCCACCTTCCCAGCCCCAAAATGGACAATTTTATGTCTATTTTTACTAGATTTAATTATTTTGTATGCTATTACTAGGGCTTGAACTCAGGCCCTTGAACTCTCAATTGGCTCTGTATCCACTAAAGGATAACTGGCTCCCTACCACTTGAGCCACACCTCCACTTCCAGCTTTTTGTTTGTTAACTAAAGATAAAGAGTTTCATCTAATGGACTTTTCTGCCCAGGCTGGCTTGGAGCCTCAATCCTCAGTTCTCAGCTTCTTTAGTAGCTAGAATTGCAGGTATGAGCATATTAATACAGGTATGACTTCCATATTAAATTTTTTTCTAATTAAAACTATAAACTAGACTTCATCAAAATCTTAAAGCTTTGCTAGTTCAAAAAATAGTTATAAGCTGGGCACTGGTGGCTCACACCTATAATCCTAGCTACTCAGGAAGCTAAAATCTGAGGATCATGGTTCAAAACCAGCCCAGGCAGAAAAGTCCAAGAGACTCTTATCTCCAATAAACCACTAGAAAATTGGAAGTGGCACTGTGGCTCAAGCAGTAGAGCACTTGCCTTTAGCTAAAGCGTGCAGGGACAGTGCCCAGGCCCAGAAAAAAAAAAGTTTTAAGATAGAAAAAGACACAGAAGTTTAGAAGATAGTTTTTAAAAATGTATATGTTACATACTATGTACACTCGGACTTGATAACTAGTTAATGGCACACTAGATCTTAGCAAAATGAGGACATAAGGCCCTACTGCAACCTGGAACAGCAAGTAATAGGTATTTTGTTTCTCACTTTCTATCAGATATATAGCTCCCTCTAGAAGCTCAGTCTTCCCAGGTGAGATTGACAAGAAACCATATACTCAGGGGGGAAAACATTCTAATCCCAAACTCACACCCAATCCTGTCTTAATCTTTTAAACACTTTCTAAAAAGTTCTTGGAAGCATTTAAAGAATCAACACATATCTGGCACATAATAGGTGCATAACAAATGTTACTGTCATTATCTGTCTGTAATCACAGCTAGACCCAGGTTTAAGCTAGTCTGGGTAAAAAGTTAGCAAGACATCATCTCAAAAAAGCTGGTCATGCTGCTTCATATCTATCATCTCAGCTATACAGGAGGTACAAGAAGAAGAACAAGAACCACGGTCCATGCTGGCTAAAAATATGAGACTTTACCTAAAAAATAACTAACGAGAAAAAGGCTGAGGATATGGCTCAAGTGGTAGAGTGTCTGCCTATCAAGCACAAGGCCCTGAGGTTCATATTTCAACATTATCAAGAAAGGGGGAAAAATAAAAGAAATGTGAAGTCTTGGGTCTCTCTGCAGACCTATCAAGTCAGAATCTTCATTTTAATATGATCACCAGGCAAATATATGTATTAACGATTGAGAAATACTGTCATAGAAAAAGGATCTGTAGTCTTTTTATTAGACAAACAAATCCTAAGTAATTTAATCCTTGAACTCTAACAGGCATAATCATGTAGATGTTTTAACAGAAAAACTCTGAAAAACTGCCAACAGACAAAAACTCAAGTGATACTAACTGGTTGAGAATTAAAATGGAATTATTTGCAGGGGTGGGTGGAGTGGGATACCTCACTTTACTGGGGTTTCTTATCAAATCTATTGTAAATATCCATCTATAAACATTAGTCTGTAATAGTACTTTATCTTTGAAAATATATTTTCACATAAATATATATGACCGAATAGTGATACCAATTTACAATCATATGCTTTTGAGTGTATTTTTCACTTGAAGTCCGATATAGATTCTATTAGATTCTTTTGATATTTGCCTTTTATCATGTCATCACACAGTAATTACTTCCAATAAAAGTTAGAAAGCATAGTAAGTAGATTATAAAACATGAAAACTTTCTTTGTATTTGTATCAGCATCTGAACAATAGTTTGCAACTGAGAAATACATCCACTTAAATTTTGTACGAATGAAGATCTGCCTTCTTTGTGACAAACATCAGATGTTACAATAATAACTTTATTAAAATGTAATTTCACAAGCTAACAGTATTCTGTCTTATAATTATAGGTTAAATTCATGTAAAAATGTCATCAAATCTACAGAATAGAACACAGAAGTGGAGCTGTGGCTCAAGTGGTAGAGTGCTAGCTTTGAGCAAAAAAGCTCAGGGACAGCACCCAGGCCCTAAGCTCAAGCCCCAGAACTAGTGCCAAAATAATAAATAAAAAAAGATGTGTCTTAAACATCTACAGAACAAATAAATTTCAAAACTAAACACTGTTTGATAGCAGTTGGTCAGTCAGTTCTCTTGAGAAAAAAAAATTCAATCTCAGTCTTTACTAAGATTGGGAAAAGAAAAATTCCTACAAGTGCTAAACCCGTCAGGATTATCATCCTATTTTAAGGAAAACTCATATAGCTAATGCTGGTTTAACTCCATTAGCAAGAGATCATCAAAAAAAATATTTAAAAAAAATCACAGTTCACAACTGGCTCAATGAATACAATAGATTTGAACATGTTCGGCAAATTACCTGCTAGTGAAAAATCATCAACTTTGTATATCTTACACTTCTAAGTTTGTACAACTAAGACTTTGTTTTGTTCTATTCTACACATATTTTATCAGCATTCACTGCAGTGCATCTTAGTGGACCCCATTTCAAATTGTGCTTAGGGTGTCCTTGTCTGTAGTTGTTCCACAAAGAATATTCGTAAGGTTAATTTCTTTTACACTTCAAACTTGGCATTGAGTCTTACAAATACACAACAACGGAGTAATATCAATAACATCCATCAAGTTATGAAGAGCCCAAGCAAACCACTCTAAATCATTTGTCTTCTTAATTGACTACTGATGTTGTTTCAAACCTCCTCAACTCTTAAATCCACAAATCTTGCCAAAAAGTTAATAGCTTAAAACAAGTCTATTTTCTCTAGACATAATGTTTTTAACAGCTGCAATCAAATACAACTCAATTAGCATCAGTAAATGGGTCTCTATTTGGCTAACAAATGAGTCCACTGGAAATTTGTTATTGGTGGCAGCCTCATTCATTTTTATATTTAATAAGAAATCATGCTACAATATTTTATTGTAAATTTTCTAATTTTTCATTTACTGACCCGAGAAGCTGACATACTATGGTATATGCTTAGTTTAGTAATATCAACATACATTGTATTCCATCGTTAAAGAGTTACTATACCACTAGTGTCTGTCTCTTAAGTACTAAGTACTTAGGCATCTCTTTTGGTTTCATAGCTTTTCCTCATTACTGACATAATGAGTGTTTGTGGTAATAAACAATACAGAAATATAAAAGTGAGAAGTATCAAAACACTCCCTTATCTCCCAAATCCCACTCTTCAGAGGTAGATATGTACCTTTAAAAAGGACAGTGATGATTACTGTCCCATGGTATGCCTTGGCCTATTCTTCTATCCCAATAATGCAAGGTGAGAGAAGGGCCACAGTTTTTATTTCTTACAGTCCATCTGTAGCAGGAAAGGAAGAAAGCTGCATGTAACATATGTAAGAAATCCAGACTGAATACTACCTATATATTTAACACAATCTAAAACAGTATATTTTAATAAACAAGGGCAGAATACTATAAATGTTCATTCAGTGGTATTTTATACTACAATCATCATTTCATTGCTATCACCTCTATCATCCTCACAAGATTCCTAAAATGGGATTACTATAGATATTATCTATTAAACCATGGGCTCCAAATAGATATTATCTATAACACCATGGGCTCCAAAACCAAATCGTCTTGAGTTCAAATCACAGTGATGACCTCCTCATTGTAAAAACCTAATAATCTATATCATAGGATTGTTTCCAAGGAGGTCATGGATTAACTAGCAGTGGGAATTAAATGAGGCAAACACATAAATTCTTGGCAGGTTACTGGAATATATAAAGACAATACTTTTTACATACTATTATGAAGTCCCAAGAAAATAAGCAACTTGCCCAAACTTACATGTCAAGTCAGTGACATGAAGAGAAAACAAAAGGATTTTATTAGCCGACAGAAGAACATTCCAATCTATTCATCTTTCTATATATCTAGCCAAAACTTTCCAATAACAAAGAAAAAGATCTAATCTACACAATTTCCAACAAAACAGGCAACTCTATTTTTAACACATTATCTTGCTGGATGAAAATAAAAAGTGTTCTTTCACTATTCCTCCCAACTATAAATTGCTTTAACTCAAGATGTCAGAAGTTTAGTATCTAGATATAAATCTGTACCTAAGCCACATCCCATAAGATTCTCCAGAGTGGCACAATAGTTCAAATGGCAAGTGTGATACCCTGAGTTTAATTCCCTGTATCACCAAAATAAATAATAATAAATTCCTCTAAAAAGACAAATTTCTAATGATCAAATCATCCAAAACCCTAACTTTAAAATCTAGTTATTATTTTCTACCTTATACAATAAACACTATGTAAATCAATGAAAAATGAAACTATTTCAATAGGTTTGTATGATTCATCCTACTATTCAATGACCAAAATACCCTACGACATAATCAATCCCTTAGTATTTCCACAAATGACTGCCATTTTTGCATAGTATTACAAAATTGGGTATCATTCTCATTTCTCTTTTATTTGTGCATGTATGATCTAAAAACTGAAAAAACAGGGTGGGAGAAGTAAAATTAAACCAGTCCTATGCCTAGTTGGTCCTCAATTTTATACTATGGTCTTTCAGGTAAATTTTAATCACCTTAAAATACAGACTAATATCAACTTTTCCTTTGATTCTAATAACTAACTTCTTTCTCTCCTCCCTTTCTTCCTTACTTTTATTTGGTCTGGCCTAATCTCTTCCTACTTCTGCCTCCTCAATAGTTGTGACCACAGATGCCTGCCACCACACCCAACTTGTTTTTGCCTAGGCTGACCTGGAACCCTGACCCTACCTTTCAAGGAGCTGCAATTACAGGTGGGCACCACCACAATGGTCGATTTTTAAAAAAAAATAATTTTTATTGATATTAGGTGACTACATAAATTTCACGTATTTCACAGTATTGTGGAATAGTGATACTTAAAGTCACAAACACATTTTAACCTTCACATGGCAAATTGTCATTATCATGGTCTATAAAGTTTGTGAATTCTATGAGCTTTGACAATACAACTATTTTTTCCACATCAGGTGATATTTACATTTCTTTCTTTTTGCTTAGTGTAATCTGTTCCCTCTCTTTCCCTTTCATTCCCTCCTTCCCATCACTGCCTTTGAGTTGCCTAGTTCATTTTCATCAATGTCTAGTGCAGTTGATGGGACAATGGCCGCTATTTGTAATAATTTCCTAGAGATATTTTTTCTCCAATGTCAATTTATCTTCCATATAAACAAATAAGTAGGTATTTTTATAAAAGCAACAAGTTCACTTTTATTTTTTATGCTTAGAAATGAACTCCAGAGTAAGGGAAGGGGTGATATTATCCAAAAAGAAATATACTCTTATAACCCCTCTGTACAGTATCTTTACATTAAAAAATATTAAACCTATAAAAGTAAAAACAATGTACTCTTTATCTGAGATGTAACTGTAACCCCTCTGTACATCATCTTTATAATAATAAAAAATGTACTGCCATCAGTAAGGGAAAATGAGAACGTGGAAAAAATCCTACAGAGTAAAACATACCACCCATAGCTGAAGTTAACCAACATCAATATCCTACTTTATTCTTTTCTTGCATTCTTTGCTCTTCAGACTTCAGTTTTTAACAATTAAGATCATGCTTTATAGTGCATCATGGCATTCAAAGATTTATTTTTAACATTTACAGCTTTAATCATTTGCCTGTATGTGTGCACACATGAGCAAGCACATACACATACAGACACACTGAATATTCATGTGATAAATTTATCATTTTCTGAAGTACCGCTAAATGAACTTACATAAAATTTCCATCCAGTCAATTCTTTATTTTCCTTAACTGACAATTTTACATTCAGAAACTCATGACATTATATTAACCTACCCACTCATCCCCCAAAAACTTATTATTCCCCCCAAACAAAACCTTAATAATGTTAATATAGGTGCTGGTAACTTACAGCCAACTGTAAGTCTACTCAGGAGGTTGAGATCTGAGAATCACAGTTGAAAACAAGCCTGGGAAGATAGATGTTTTACCTCCAATTAATCAGAAAAGGCCAGAAATGAAGGTATGGCTCAAAAAAGGCCAAACAAGAGCACAAAGCCTTGAGTCACTCACACTCACACACACACATCTCTCAGATAAATTACTAACATAAGGATTTGTATAAATTCACTACATGTTGATGTTACTAGTAATACAGTCATGTTACTATGTTTTATAAAATTTTGAATTTTTCCTTTCAAATACCTGTTTTCTAAGACAACCAAAAGCTTTGAAGGGACATTTTTACTTGTGTGTTAAAACTGGTAACTGTCAAAGCCATGTAGCACATAATTGTTCACACCAAATTCACAGTACTTAAAGAAATTTCTGAAATTTTCCTGAATAAAATTTGAAAGCTTAGTATATTTTTCCAATGTTTCCAATAGGAAATCTGTGGTAAGTTATTTGCAAATGTCAGAATTAGGAAAGTTGTCTGGCAGCTATCAATACTCGCACAAGTCTATACCAGTTGCTATTCTGTATTTTTGTTCCCAATTATCCATAAGCAATACTTCACCTCCTGATATATTTTTAAAATTATTTTCACAGCTACCTAACATTCAATTAAATGGATGTGGAGAATATATTGGTGATTCAAGTGGTTTCTAATTTATTGCAATTATGTAAAAACAGTGCTGTAACAATCACCTTTGTGCCCAGAATGTTTTGCTTGAATTTCTTTAAAAAGACTCCTAAAACATGGTACTAAGAAGACATGTAAGTATCAGTGATACTTATCTCTCCCTAGATCCACTCCACAATCTTCACCCAGAGCAAATGGGTATGAGTGCATGAAAGAACACAGCATGCCTACAGCATGCTACCTTTGGAAAGGTCTGTGTGCAAATAATTTCCACCTTTCCCTAAATGTGGTTCACTGTGCTTTCAGTCTATTCAAACAATTTGGCATTTCCAATTTTTGGTATTTACTAAATGTGCCCCTCAAAAACATGCTGGATACAGTCTCTAATGGGCCTCCCCAGGTAGTCACATCACACATATTGAACAAACTCTATGATGCCTCTATGAAGCCAGAATTCATCAAGATTCTACCTATGCATTTTTCCATAACAATCCAGCTGTGAATCCTTATATCACATCACTGTATTGTGCCTCAGCTTTCACTACACTACACTATATACAACACTATATGCTGGGCTCCAGAATCCTGCTAGCAACTATCTGAACGAATATGGAAGTGGCTCTGAGGACACTTGACAAAATATCTACAGCACATTCTACTACTCTAAAATAGGACAAATATGTAAACATTAGTGATGCATGATGATCATGGCAAGACCTAGCTATTGGAGACTGAGCCCTGGTAAGTTAGTTTGACACTTCTGGGTCAGTATTTTAGGGTTCTGAAATTGTTCCCCAAAAAAGTCATTTTTCAGGCTGGGGTTGTACCTGGAAGCCAGTATATCTCATTACTCATGACACTGTAAGCTCCTAAAGAGTATTTTGACCTTACTTGTTCAGTGAAATATCAAAGTGCTTCCAAGAGTACCTGAGACATAGGAAACTTCTGAATAAGGATTTCAAGTGAATAAAAGTGTATTTTCAGTCATTCACAAATTGTAGATATTTCTCTTAAAAAAAAAAAACTAAATGTGAATCTTAGCCCCACTGCTTAGTAACTCTCAGACTCAGTTTCCTCATTCCTAAAAGGAAACAAAATGTCTAATTTACTGGCATGAATATCAATGCAACACTCAATTCTTTGTGGCATATAAGATACACTTAAGTCAATAATAGCAATGAAGTATAATTTCTTACAGTTCAATAATTTAGATAAAAAGTGTACAAAAGCCAAGCTGCTTGAGTCAGATAAAAAAAAATAGATCCTGTTACTGAGAAAGTATTATAGCTTCTGTATTTCTGCCTAATAGTAGATTTTCAAAGAAGATATATGGACACCTGTTAGGTGGCCAACTGCAGTGATCCAGGTAAGAGAAAACAGTAGCATGGAGCAGTAGTAGATCAGGTCATCTAGGAAACAAAAAAACAGATTTGGTGATTTTGAAAAGAGAAAGGAAAAACTTTCTTCATACACATGGATAGTTAGTAGTAATAGTCACTAAAAATGAGGAATATCTCAAAGACCTTGTTTCAGGAGAACAGCGGAAGGTTTTTTTAATCTAATTTTATTGTTGTTATTAAGTGTAGTACAGAGGGGCTATCATTTTCCTAAGTCAGATAATGAATACAATTCTTTTACAACAGTATCACTCCTTCTCCATTTTCCCCTAGTTTTCCCCTCTTGACCCAGCCCACAAGTTACATAGTTTATTTTCCACATAGCATATGGGAAATTTTAAAGACACTGAATTTGGTTTAAGGGTACAGAGCACAAAAGACAATAACTGAGTTTCATCCTCAGACCTTATTTATCCTATTTACCTAGAAGTATAGATTGAGACTCAATAAAAGGTCTGCTCTATTGACAATAATTCAATTGTTATTTAGCAAAGAACATGAGCTGACAAAGAAAGAAATGGTACAAAGAAAGAATAGCTCAACATATAGAAAATAAAACTATACTCTGGGTGCTAGTAGCTCATGCCTGTAATCCCTAGTTACTTAGGAGGCTTCAATCTGAGAATCACCATTCAAACCAAGCCCAATCAGGAAAGCACATGAAACTCTTACTTCCACTTAACCAGCAAAAAGCCAAAAGTAGCAGCCTTGAGTGAAAAATCTAAAGGACCACACCCAACCTCTGAGTTCAAAGTCCCAGTACATATACACATACACACACACACACACACACACACACACACACACACACACACACACACACACACACACGCCCCTTAAATGTTTCTCTAGAGATATGTAGATAGTCACCAAGTTATGAAGATGCTTACATCCAAGCAACCACACATCTACATATCCAAAGGAACTAAACTCAGTATCAAAGACATCTGCTGTCTCTTGTTCAATGATACATTATTTACAATACCTAAGATATACAAATGATTATCAGCAAACCAGGAAAGAAAGAAAATGTGTAATATATTATACACAGACACACAGACACACACACACACACACAAATGAAATACTATCAGCCTTAAGACATATCATAGTAGAACAGTGATTACCAGAGGTAGTGGGGATGAGGAGGACGAAGAATAAGTATTGGTCAAAGTTTCAGTTAATGATAATGTATCACACATTTCAAAACAGCTAAATTTCAAATAAGGTGACAGATGTTAGCCAGCTTTATGTAATCGTTCCATACTGTATACAAATAACCCAGCAATCCCACTTACAGGCATATATACAAAAAATATTAACAATAGCTGCACACACATCTGAAGCACTATTCGCAATACTTAAAAGAGATGGAAGCAAGTATCCATCAAAATGTAAATGGAAGCTGGGCACCAGTAGTTCACACCTGTAATCTGAGTTCTGAGGGCTGTGGTTTGAAGCCAGCCTAGGCATAAAGTTCCTGAGACTTTTTTTTTTTTGGTTGGTCGTGGGGCTTGAACTCTGGGCCTGGGTGCTATCCCTCAGCTCTTCAGCTCAAGGCGAGCGCTCTATCATTTGAGCCACAGCACCACTTCCGGTTTTCTGAGTGGTTTATTGGAGATAAGAGTCTCACAGACTTTCCTGCCCAGGCTGGCTTTGAACCGAGATCCTCGTATCTCAAACTCCTGAGTAGCTAGGATTATAGGCGTGAGCCACCAGCAACCAGCTTTCCTGAGACTCTTATCTCCAGTTAACTAACTATAAAAAGCCAGAGAGGTTGGATGCGTTTACATTTCCATCAATTGTGCATTAGGACTCCCTTTGGGCCACATCTTCACTAGTACCTGTTATTACTTTCTTAATAATGGCCATTCTAAAAGGGTTGAGGTAGACAGTGTTTTGATTTGTGGCCAGAGAGGTTGAGCATTTCTTCTATTGGCCATTTTTACTTCTTCTGAGAAGACTCTTTAGCTCATTAGCCCATTTATTAATTGGGTTGGCAAGTGAGAGTTTAGTTCTCTCTATATATATTCTGGGTATTAGGTCATTGTGGCAAGTATCTCCCATTCTGTAGGCTGTCTTTTTAGCTTGTTAGTGATGTCCTTTGCTCTGCAGAAACCTTTTAGTTTCATGCAATCCCATTTGTCATGTCTTTCTTTAATTTGCTGTGCTTCTGACAGAAAGATCCTGCCTGTGCCAAGGAGTCTTAATGCTTCTTCTATTTCTTGTAACAAGTTTCATGGTTTCAGGTCTTACATTGAGGTCTTTGGTCCATTTTGAATGGATACTGATGCAAGGTGATAAGATAGGGACCCAGTTTCAGTATTCTGCATGTGAATAACCAATTTCACCAGCACCATTTGTTAAAAAGGCTGTCTTTCTTATACTCTATGTTTTTGGCTCCTTTATCAAATATTAGATGACTGCAGGAAAGCAGTACGGAGGTTCCACAAAAAAACTAAACATACAACTATCCTATGATCCAGCAATCCCATTCTTGGGCATTTATCCAAAAAATTATAAACTAGAATACAGAAAAGCGACCAGTACAACCATGCTCATTGCAACACTATGTACAATAGCCAAAGTATGGAATCAGCCCAGATGCTTCTTAATGTATGAATAGATCAAGAAAATGTGGTATTTATACACAATTGAGTTTTACTTCTCCATTAGAATGATATTGCATCATTTACAAAGAAATATTAGGGACCTGTAAAACATTATGTTAAGTGAAGTAATTCAGGCCCAGAGAGACAAAGTTTACATGTTTTCTCTCATGAGGAAGCTAAAATTAGTTTATAAACATTTGAGTAAATACTTTGGGAGGTTACAAGTGTACATAAATGCATTAACAGAAATGAGGTACTCAACAGTGTAATTCCTTAGAAAGGCTAAATAATTCACAATAGCTAAGTTATGGAAACATCCCAGATGGCCTACACTAGATGAATGGATCAAAACCTATGGAATTTTACTTTTCCATTAGAAAGAATAGTATTATTTGCAGGAAAATGGATGAACCTAGAACAAATCATGTCAAGTGACCTAAGCCAAGCTAAGAGAGACAAATGAGAAATTTTCTCACATGTAGAAGCCAGATCTAAAATACAACCAGACATGACAATTTACACAGGGCTCTATGTATTAACACCAACTTACACAGGGCTCTATGTAGTAACACATAAAGAGATTATAAGAGGATATTCTTAGGAGGGGAACCAAAAGCATAACTCTTCTGAACATTTAAAACATTACTTATCAAAATGAATTCCAGGAAATGGAAACCTGGCTTGTGGTTGTTGTTATTGTTAGTGTAGTTGTTTTTGTTTTTAGTGTTTTTGTTGTCTTTTTAGGGGGAGCAAAGGGAGGCACAGAAATGAAGGCAGGGTGGGTGAACAAATGCAGTAATGGTATTCAATATACACTATGTAAAAAATGAACAACTGAACTATGTAACTTGTGGACAGGGACAAGAGAAAGAGGTGACATTGTCCAACAAGATTGTATTCATTACCTGACTTATGATATTGTAATCCCTCTGTACAACTCCTTAATAATAATGATTTTTAATCAAAAATAAATAAAAATTAAACACCAGGAAACAGGTACTTGAAAGGAGTAGAGTGGGGTCAAGGGTAGGGGTAAACAAATGAAGAAAAGGGGAAAATACAGTAAAAAACAAAAATCAATGCATATCCTGTAATTAAGAAAAGTGAGGGGCTGGAAATGTGGCTCAGTGGTAGGATGCTTGCCTAGCATACATGAAGCTAAAGCCCCTTAATACCACATAAACAGAAAAGCGGGATCTGAAGCTGTGGCTCAAGTGGTAGAGTGATAGCCTTGAGCAAAAGAATCTCAGAGACAGTGCCCAGGAGGCCCTGAGTTCAAGCCCCAGGACTGGCAAAAAAGGTTGGAAGGAAGGAAAGAAGGGAGGGAGGGAGGGAGGGAGGGAGGAAGGGAGAGAAAGAAAAAAGAGAGAAAGAGAGAGAAAGAAATGAAGGAAGGAAGATAGAGAAAGAAAGAAAGAAACAAAGAGAAGAGGGAAGGAGAGGGGGAGGAAAGAAAGGAAGAAAGAAAGAAAGGAAAGGAAGAAAGAGAAAAGGAAAAAGTGAGGGAAGAGGAAATGAAAGGGAAGGGTGAGAAAATTCAAAGAGGTGACATTGATCAAGAGGCATTATATTCATAAACTGCTTTGGTGAATAGCAACTGCTTTGAACAACTACTTAATTTTTTTTTTTTAAGAGAAGTAGCTCAAATGGGAAAGCCTTAACTTAGTGCACCAAAGCTCAGGAACAGTGCACAGACCCAGAGTTCAAGTCCCAGCACACACACACACACACACACACACACACACACACTTGTTTTCTGCTAATTTTATCAGGCTTATACATAGGAAATTGAGTTCTAGTTAAATCAGAGTTTGCTTAAGTTTTTGTTTATGAAAGTCTTATGCTAAGTGATTAAAATTTAACATCCAATTATATATACAAGTTATTAAGTGTAAGCCATATTTAAGTGTTATGCAAAAATTTACAGGGTATATAATGCAGGCAAAATGCCTGGGGAAGTACTCTTTCTGTACAATATACATTGAGCTAAATGGACATTGTTGTACATAGAGATGCAATCAAAACAAGTCTAGCTGAGCACTGGTGGCTTACCCCTGTAATCCTAGCTACTCAAGAGGCTGAGTCTTGAGGATCGCGGTTCAAAGCCAGCCTGGGCAGAAATGTCCGTGAGACTCTTCTCTCCAATTAACACCACAAAACTGGAAGTGGCTCTGTGGCTCAAGTGGTAGAGTGCTTCCCTTGAGCTGAAGAGATGAGGGACAACACCCAGTCCCAGAGTTCAAGCCCCACAACCACCACCACCACCAATAATAATAATAATAGATCATGATCATCTTCTGGTCAAGGTCATAGCAGCCCATCAGATGAATTTCCTATGCTACCACCCTAAATTAGATACAGAAACAAATTGTTGTTTCCCTTTTTCGAAGTAGAGCCAATGTCAGCAGAAGGTAGATAAAAAAGATGGACCATCAACATTTTGCACCCTTTTTAAGAAAAAAGAAAACCAAAAACTGTTTAGGGAGAAAATAAAGTGGGGAAAATGAAGGAACAAAGAAATTATTTTCAACAAATACCAAAAAGACCAGACTCAGAAGTTACAATTAGAAAGTAAACTAAGGGCATTAAAAACTTCCCTCCCTCCCCCCAAAAACAAAACAAAAAACTTAACTCAGTAAAAACTTTCCTCCCATCAACACCTCCTTTTTTAATGCTAAATTAAATGAAAGCACAAGACAGGGGAAGGAATATCTAAAATGATCTAAAACTGTCTTACCTTTAAAATAATAAAAACCTGGCAACTCCATAAATGGGTATGGTCAGAAAGAATAAAAGGACACAACTGCCAAAAAGAAGTCCTTAAGTTTATCTGTGTTTTAGATTGACCTCATGGCCTATATTTACTCAAAACCAGAAATATGTCTAAGGATTAGAAGTTGCTAGAGCATAAGTATGACCACAAGTATTCCCTTAGCTCAAAAAGTATAAAAACTATAAATAGAAACTGGCATTCTGCTGGGCACTGGTGGCTCATGCCTGTAACCCTAGCTACTCTGGAGGCTGAGAACTGAGGATCACAGTTCAAAGCCAGCCTGGGCAGGTAAGCACATGAGATGCTTATCTCCAATTAACCACCAGAAAACCAGAGTGGCACTGTGGCTCAAAGTGACAGAGCACTAGCCTTGAGCAAAAGAGCTCAGGTACAGTGCTCAGGCACTGAGTTCAAGCCCCAGAGCCTCCCCCCCCCCACCCCAAATAAAGGACTGGCATTCTGAGTCTATAACTCCCACTTTCACATGAGGAACAGGAAATGTTTCTTTACCATTTCTTCTGACTTTAAGTCTTATTACAGAAAAATCCTTGCTATTTTTTAAATTTTCCCCAAGTCAAGAAGGCTATAGGGTTCTCTATAGCATGAGCAGAATCTTACTTACACTGTTTAGCCAAACACATTATACAAATATGAAGTTATAAATTCTTGTAAATGATAATTCATGATTCAATATATTCTCAGATCAAGTTCACTATAATCAGCATCATAACTGCTTCATAAAGAAAAAAGCTACATATATGTGTGTATATATATATATATATATATATACACACACACGTAAACTATAAAGATTTTATGTTAAAACAATGTAACTTATATTGGCACTATTTAGTTGCCAAAAACTATCTACACAAATTATGTCTTTGAGATATTAAAGGTAAAATAGCTCTGCTTTAAAGTAGAAAGGCTAAGCTCCAGATGGCTCATACACCTTGTCCCTAATCTAAATTCCCTATAGAATGAAGTGACAATTTAAGCAAAGAAAGGTAAAGACAGAATAAAAGGGAGTAGTGAAAAAGGTCAAAGATTCAAATTCACCAAAAATTTCAAAACCAATGAAAGTACAAAACTGAAAGGAAATAATAACTTCAGATCCTGATGAATTAGATTAACCTTGCTCAAGAAAAGTTGGACTCAGTGAAAAAGAAAAACCTGCTTTTGGGTAGAAAGCAGTGAAAAATCATAACACAATTTAGGAAAAGAAGGAAACTCGAGAAATGGAAGTCTGGTATCTAAACGGACTTTCTCTTCCTCAGAGGCATCAATTCAAGAACTAGTAACTGTAAGGTAGTAAAACAAATGACAGTCTTGAGCTAGACAGACAAAAATGAGATCCAGAGCTCGGATGCTGTATCATCTCAATCTTTAATGATAGATGATTAAGAAAATCTGATTTTGCCTGTATTTCTGCCAAATTAAAATGTGAATTATCTATCACGGAAGGCTGCCATTGTTCTAGACCCTATATTATCTCTATAACTTTCATACAAATGCCAAAACATTAGAAAAGAATCAGAAAAAAACCCATAAATGAAAGGCAAATCAAATGTGGCACAAAACCCCAAAGACACTTAAAAATAAAATTATCAATCACAGACTTCCAAATAATTGTGTCGAGGGGCTGGGAAGGTGGCTCAGTGGTAGAGTGCTTGCCTTGCAAATAACTGTGTCGAATACTAAGTTTAAAGCATACCAGGGGCTGGGAAGGTGGCTCAGTGGTAGAACATTTGTCTTGCATGCATGAGGCCCTGAGTTCGATTCCTTAGCACCACATAAGCAAAAAGAAAAAAGCCGGAAGTGGCGCTGTGGCTCAAGTGGTAGAGTGCTAGCCTTGAGCTGAAGAGCTGAGGGACAGTGCCCAGGCCCAGAGTTTAGGCCCCACGACCGGACGCCCCCCAAAAAAAGCACATCAGAATTTGAAACTATAATATGAACCAAATTTATAAAAGTATTAAGAAGCATATTTATTAAAAAGTATACTAAAAAGTAAAAAAAAGAAAAAAGGTGAGGTTGACTATATAGAGACTGGTCAGAAAAGCAGAACTTCCAAAATATAAACAGAAATAAAAACATAAAAAAAACAGAAATAAGAATAAGACAAGGACTGTGAAAGATCTGAATACATAACTGAAAGAAATAAGACAAGTGTACTATTTGAAATTATATGGTTCAGGTGCTACTGACTCACATCTGTAATTCTTTTTTTATTTTATTTGTGAAGATACTGTACAGAGGGGTTACAATTACATGGGCAGGATAATGCGTACATTTCTTACCAAGCATTGCAGCCTCCTCCTTTTGTTTACCATTCACATCCCTTCCCAGCCTCCCCCCTCCCCCATAGAAGATATGGAACCAACCCAGATGCCCCTCAGTAGATGAATGGATCAAGAAAATGTGTTATATATACACAATGGAATTCTATGCCTCCATCAGAAAGAATGACATTGCCCCATTTGTTAGGAAATGGAAAAACTTGGAAAAAATTATACTAAGTGAAGTAAGCCAGGCCCAAAGAAACATAGGTCCCATGGTTTCCCTCACATCTGTAATTCTAATTGCTCTGGAGGCTGAAAAATGAGGCTCACAGTTTGAAACTAGCCAGAGCAGAAAAATCTGTGAGATTCTTATCTCCAGTAAACCAGCAGAAAGCTGGAAATGGAGGTATGGCTCAGGTGGTAGAGCACTAGCTTTGACAAGGAAAAATCAAGTAGGAACTCAAGGCTCTGAGCCGAGTGTGATTGGGAACACAAGTTGCACTCATGCACATGTACACACACAAAACCATGATAAAAGTTCCCATCAGCACAGAACTTGTTATAATGACACAAGGTCACAGATCTAAGAAGTTTTACACATAGCCCAATAAAAAGGTCAAAGAACAAAACAAAATTGATTTGAAAGGTACAATATGCAACATACTAAATGAAGATAACTGCCTACCTAAATCATCTATGTTAAGCATTCTAACATTATAAAAACCTTCAAGAAAAAAAAATGAACCTAATGTAGTAAAACACATCTGTAATGCATGAATCAAAGGGTTGGGACAAGGAGATCTTAAGTTGAAGGCCAGCCTAGACTACATAGGAACACATTGTCAAGGGATAAAAATGGAAATATAAAGAAAAGATAAAGATTAAAGAAAACATTATCAGAGAAAAAAGAATCATAATTATGTAGCGACAGGTCCAAATAAAGAAAACACTAAAGCACATTTTTAGGTGGAAGAAAAAACAAAAAGTCAACCTAACCAGAAGTCTGGAGATGCCCCCCAAAGGATAAGAAAGGTAAATATATAAATTTAAATGTCTTATTATATAAACACTATATTATTCCATAGGCAGTGATACAGAACAAAATTACCCAGTTATAGCATTTAATTCCAAAGAGCACAATGTATCATCAACATTTTCTAAAGTTAATGTATTCACCAAATGCTGGTGGCTCATGCTTATAATCCTGTCTACTCAAGAGGTTGAGAAGTCAGGCCAGACAGAAAAGTTCAAGTGATTCTATCTCCAATTAGCCAGCAAAATGCTGAACTGGCAGTTGACATCAAGAGGGTGAAATCTCAGCCATGAGCAAGAATGCAAGGCTTTGAGATGAAGCACTAGTACAGGCACACAAAAATAAATAAATAAATAAGTTAATGCATTCATCATTAAGGATACTGAATTACATTAACACTTTCATATGTCAAGGAGGCATTATGTAATTTCTAAGTAACTAGTTTTTTTTTTTTTTTTAAGGCACTAGTGACTCACACTTGTAATCCTAGCTGAGTTGGGAGGCTGACATTAGGAGGATCTAAGCTCAAGGTCAGCTTGGGCAGATCATGGCCCAGGCCCACAACCCATCAAGAATAACTAGAGCCAAAAAGGGAGAGAGGTAAAACTCAACAGAATAATGCATGTCTAGCAAGAAACACTAAAAGAAAGCAGAAAAATAAAGTTCAAACCAACAACCTATGTAGAAATTATTAGGAATATCAATTTAAACCCAAATTTATCAGTAAGTATATTAAATGCAAGCATATTCATCTTTACATCTAAAGGACAAATATGGACAAACTTTTTGAAAATATTCTACTTTCAAGAAACAGCTAAAACATATCAAGGTTGTTTCAGTTTTCATTTACATTTTAATTTTAAAATTGGGCTGGAAGGTGGCTCAGTGTACTCAGAGTACTTGCCTCACATGCATGAAGCCCTGGGTTTGGTTCCTCAGAACCACATAAACAGAAAAAGCTGGAAGTGGTGCTATGGCTCAAGTGGTAGAGCGCTAGCTTTGAGCTGAAGAGCTGAGGGATAGCACCCAGGCTCAGAGTTCAAGCCCCATGACCGACAAAAAGTAAATAAATAAAAAATTTAATGAACATTTATGGCCATTTACTTATGTAAATATTAAATAAATAAACAGAGAGCTATGCAACTCCACCTATGGGAACTAGATTTGCAACAGAATTGGGGAAGTTCAAATCATTTTTTTTCTTTTTTTTGGGGGGTCAGTCATGGGGTTTGAACTCTGGCTTGGGCGCTGTCCCTGCACTCTTTAGCTCAAGGAGAGTGCTCTACCGCTTGAGCCACAGCGCCACTTCTTGGGGAAGTTCATTCTTAAGAGCACTGTCAAAAACTGGATATTTTAAGAGCGAACAGCTAAGAGGAAGCTGGCAGTTCTGTAATAGCAGTAGCAACATGCAAAACTGTACTAAAAAGTTTAACAAAAAGAACTGAATCACCACAGAGAAAGGTAGTAAAAGTCCTTCCAATGTAATCACAAGTATAAAAGCCAAAAGGCCTGAATTAAACAGGATCAAACTGTGGAGCAATTTAAACCCTAGGATGTTAAGTGAAGGCTGACAGCTGAGTATAACAGCAACAAATGTCAGCCTGCCAAAAACTTGATGTATCAAGGAAAGGCGAGCAGGGCATATGTCCCAAATAGCACCCTGTACAAAGCAGCCCCACAGGCTATATACATGGGTGAGGAAAAGACTTCACTCAACTTTCCTAGCTAAATCACTAAATAAGTGAAAAAGTAACAGCAACAATTCTCAAGGGTTGAGGATCCATATGCAGATTTACTATATATTCAATTTTCTTTTTTATTGTGAATATATATTCAATTTTCAACAAAACTTTGTAAGACATTCAAAGGAAGAGGAAAAGTGTAAACCACATGCAGTGGAAAAGGACACAATAGAATCAGCCTATAAAAGGGCCCAAGCATTGAATTCAGCAAAGGGCTCAAAGCAGCTATTATCAGTAATTCAAAAAACAAACAAACAAAAACAACTCTCTAAAGAATTACACGAAGCCAAGTGCTGGTGGCTCAGACCTGTAATCCTAGCTAGTCAGGAGCAAGATGGCTTCAAAGCCAGGTTCAAAGCCAGTCCAAGCAGGAAATTCCATGAAACTCTTATCTCCAATTAGCCAGCAGATAACCAGAAGTGGTCCTGTGGCTCAAAGTGGTAGAGAATTAAAGTCAGGAGCCATACCCAGACCCTGAGTTCAAGCCCCACCATCAAAAAAAAAAAAAAAAAAAATTACAGGAAGATGATAATGCCTCATCAAATAATCAATGAAAGAATAAAAATTATTTTAAAAGTAAAAATATTAAGAAATAATAAAAGGGTGATATTGATCAAGATATACTGTATCCATAAACTGACATAACTACTGGGCACCAGTGGCTCATGCCTATAATCCTAGCAACTCAGGAGGCTGAGATTTGAGGATCGCTGTTCAAAGCCAGCCCTGGCAGGAAAGTCTGTGAAACTCTTATCTCCAATAAACCACTAGAAAACCGGAAGTAGAACTGTGGCTCAAACGGTAGAGCACTCGCCTTGAGCTGAAGAGTGCATGGACAGCACCCAAACCCAGAGTTCAAGCCCCATGACCGATCAAAACCAAATAAAAATAAAAAAATAAACTGAACAGCAAATTAGAACTAGCAAAAGAATTAGAATTAAAAAAAAAGAATTAGAATCAGTTCTAACCATGCCAGAAGGTAACTCAAGTCTACATAAAAATTTAGTGCTAAAGGTAATTGCATAGAGAACCATAAAATATAGCATAACTGAATATTCTCCTTAATTAATTGGATAATGCATGTATATATTATATATACATTTTATATAAAGCTCATATATTTATCATTTCAGTATTGATGCACAGAAATGAGCTAAATCTATAGGAAGCAATAAAAAAGAATTTAAAATGACAAATAATAAACTTATTGTAGCAAACTATAAATATGTATGTCCTTTCCTTTTCTCTCTGTTCCCCCCTCCAGGGGGCAGGAGGTGTTCAGACAGGGTCTTGTAATATAGACAGACAAGTCCTAGAACTTAGTATGTAACTCAGGTTGACTTCAAACTCAGTAATCATTCCTGTCTCTGCCTCTAGATAGCTGGGAGTTCTGGGTTTATAGGCATATGAACACACAACCTCACTTTGTTTAAAAGACATAAAATTTCTGGGTGCAGTGGCTCACACTAGTAATCCCAGCTATTAGTGAAGCAGAGATGGTGAAGCTCAAAGCCATTCCCAGGCAAAGCATTAGTAAGACTTTGTCTCAAAATAAAAGACCTGGTGGTCTACAACTGTAATCCTTTTTCTTTAGTAGGGCACAGACAGAGGGACCATGGCCCATGGCTGCCCCTGGGCAAAACCTGATACCCTATCTGAAAAATAACTAAAGCATAAAAAATGGGGGGGGGGTGAATAAAGGCATAGCTCAAGTGGTAGAGCACCTGCCTAGCAAGCACAAGACCACAAGCTCAAATACCAGTTCCACAAAACAAGTAAAATAAAACCGTATTAGTAATTATAAACATGATTTTGATTTTTGCAGCATACATCAATATGTATAATAAAAAAGGGGAGAGTGGATTAGATATATGAGTAAAACTTTTACATATCATTGAGTTAATATATATTTTCAATGGATTCTGACAAGCTACAATATGGATAATTTAAACCCTAGAGCAATCACTAAGAAACAATTCGAAAATAGTCTTTAAGTCACTAAAATAATTTTTAAAATACTTAAATACTCAAAATATACCAGTAAAGGAGGAACAAAAAGTCAAACAGAAAACAAAAACCAAAGTAACAGACATGAATCTAACAATAAAACAATGCAGTCAAGAAACAGTCAGATTAGATGTAAGAACAAAACCAGTGAGTACATAGGTGTAAACCTATGTACTCAGGAAGCTCAGCACTGAGGATGGAGGTTCAAAGCCAGTCAGGGCAGGAAAAGTCTGAGACACTTAAAAAAATAAAAGACACATTAGACTTAAAAAGCACAAAAATAACAGGCAGAAGAAAGTGACTGGAAAAAATTATTTATGGAAAATAACATAAAAGAACTGAAGTAGATACATTACTATCAGACAGATGATTTTTAAAAATTAAAAGTTTAAAGTACATTTCAGAAATAACATTTTAGCCAAGTGCCAGTGCCTCACACCATGAGTTTATAATCCTAGCTACTCAGGAGGCTGAACTCTGAGAATTACAATTGGAAGCCAGCCTGGACAGAAAAGTCCATGAGACTCATCTCTAATTAACCACCAGAAAACCAGAAGTGGTGCTGTGGCTCAAAGTGGTAGAATGCTAACCTTGCACAAAAAAGCTCAGGGCACAGAACCCAGGCCCTCAATTCAAGCCCCACAACTGACAAGGGAAAAAAAGAAAAAAAAGAAAATTTCATAGCAATTTAAGGGTCAATATGGGTTAAACATGGTGACACAGGCCTGAAATGCCAGCTACTTGGGAGATGGAGGCAGGAGGATCATGGATGGAGACAATCCAGGTAAAAATGTGAACTCTCACTTGAAAAACTAAAGTAAAAAGGACTAGGGGCATGGCTCAAGTGGTTTAACACCTGTCTAGCAAGTACAAGGTCCCAAATTCAATCCTGAGTAACATCAAAGAAAAAGAGACGGTTAATCTACATAGAAGATATAAAAATTTGTTCTGGTCCTTATAAAAGAACTCCAAAAATACATAAAGTAAATTGACAGAATTAAAAGGAGAAATAGAAAACCCAAAAATAATAGTTGAGAAATTTCAATAAACCACTTTAAATGATGAACAGAAAAATCAACAAAAAAAATCTACGATTTAAATATTAGAAATCAACCTCAGAAGACCTAACAGAAATATAGAATAGTTCACCAAACAGTATAAGCATTCTCTAAAAGCACACATGGAAACATCTCCAGGAAAGACCATACATGCTGAGCTATATAGTCTGCAAAATCAACCAATTAAAAATTAAACATCAGCCAGACGCATATGGCTCACACCTATAATCTTAGCTACTTAGGAGGTTGAGATCTGAGGATCATGGTTCAAAGCCAGCCCGAGCTGCTACCTAAAAGAAACTACAACAGAACTATTGATAAATTACACTTGCTCACGCCAAGTTTGTAACCTTCTGGTTAAGCACCCAGCATATGTAAATAACACTCTGGGATGAGCCCTATTTGGCTTATAAATACATGCCTATCACATGCATTGTGGGCACTTAAACTAAATACAAACCTTCAGATATGTAACTTTGCAACATTTACCAAAAGCCCTAGAATTGTTTTATGTTCTTTGCACTAAAAATCTAGTCCTTAAAATCATTTTTAAAAGCTTTTACTCAGATTGTCATATTATTATATTTAATCATCATAAAAAATTACAATTACCAAAAGCACTCCAAATAATGTGTTTTTGGCAGCCTTCCTGGCTTCATCATTCTACCTATGTGGTCTCAAAGGAATTGCCAGTCATGCCTTTTTTTTTTTTTTTGGTGGGTCATGGGGTTTGAACTCTAGGCCTAGGCGCTGTCCCTGAGCTCTTCTGCTCAAAGCTAGCACTCTACCACTTGAGCCACAGCATTACTTCCAGTTTTCTGGTGTTTAATTGGAGACAAGAGTCTGGATGTTCCTGCCAGGGCTTGCTTTGAACTGTGATCCTCAGATCTCAGCCTCCTGAGTAGCTAGGATTACAGGAGTGAGACACTGGCACCGCGCATGCCTGCCTGTCTCCCTCCCTCCCTTCCTATTTTTTTTTTTTTTTTGCCAGTCCTGGGGCTTTGACTTTGGGCCTGGGCACTGCCCCTGAGCTTCTTTTGCTCAAGACTAGCACTCTACCACTTGAGTCACAGCGCCACTTCTGGCTTTTTGTATTTTTATGTGGTACTAAGAAATCAAACCTAGGGCTTCATGCATGCAAGGCTAGCACTCTACCACTAAGCCACATTCCCAGCCCCCAGCATGCCTTTCTCACTCTACCTACAGCCTTAGAACTTTTTCCTCACTGTTTCTAATAAATGGTTTGGAACCAATGATTTGAATAGATCAGTATTAACCCCAAAATAATATGTGGACATTAGGAAGAGATTGTCTTTCAATTGTGGTTGCTAAGCTATAGGTATACATTGAGGATCCAGAAGAAGCTAGAAAAACCCAGAAGTGGAGAGAAACCACCACCAACCCCCCACCCCCCATCCCCAAGCCCCCATGATATCTGAGATTTTGGATCTAATGTTTCCAAAGCCATTCCCTCTTCCTCCTCAAACAATTTCCAATTACAAGTTTTTGTTTTTTGTTAAACTCAGGATCTGGCACTAGCTCTACCACTTGGGTCATACCCCAACCTCTTTTTGCTTTAAAAATTTTTTTTAATCAAATAAGGTTTATGCCAGGGCCCAGCCTTGGATTTTGTTCCTCCTACCTACTAACAAGCTAACTTTTTCTCTGAGACAGTCTTGCTAACTTTTGCCCTAGCTGGCCTCGAACCACAATTCTCTTTTTCCACTTTCAGTGTACCACGGATTAGAGGACTGAGCCACAGGATCTGGCTGTAGTTTTCCTTTCTTTTTCAAGGCAGAAAGGGTAGGGGGCAGTATTAAGGTTTGAGCTCTATGTCTCCTGCTTGCTAGACCGGTGCTCTACCACTTAAGCCACGCCTGCATCCCTTTTTACTTTTTATGTTCTCTCTCTTTCTCTCCTTATCTCCCCTCTCTCCTACCCTGTCCTTCTCTTTCTCCTTCCCTCTCTCCCTTCCTATTCTTTTTTTTCTTTTTCTTTCTCTCTCTTTCCCTTTCCTCTCCCTCTCCCCCTCCCACATTTCTTTTTTCTTCTTCTTCTTAAGAAAGTCTCACTTTCAGCCCAGACCAGCCTAGACTTCAATCCTCCTATTTATGCTCCCCCATCCAGAGCTGGAATTATAAACATGTTCCACTGTGCCAAGCTTTTTCTGTTTAGATCAGCGTTTCAAACTTCTTGTCCAGGCTCATCTTGAACTATAGATCTCTAGATCTTAGTAAAGTACTCAAGGAGCAATTAGAATAACTGGCATAAATATCACAACAACAAGCTCATATATCTATCTGCTTTTCAGCTCAAAAAAGCTGTGCTAAGTTTTGAACACATGTAATTAACAATATGATGAAGAAGCCAGGTGTGGTGGCAGGTATCTGTAATCCCAGCATTGAAGAGGCAGAGGCAGGAGAATTCATTTGGCTACTACCCGGTTACATACTGAGTTAAAGGACAGCCAAGTGGGGAAGGGGGGGTGGGGGCTGAATGCATACTACAATACAACCACTGTGGAAAGCAGTCTGGAGGTACCTCAGAAAGCTAAATATAGACCTCCCCTATGCGCCACCATACCACTCCTAGGCATCTACCCTGAGCAACTGGAACCAGGATACAAAGACACATAGACCTGCACTGTTCACAATAGCCAAGATATGAAAACAACCCAGATGCTCCACTATAGATGAGTGGATCCAAACATTGTGGTACCTAGATACAATGGAATATTATGCAGCCATTAGAAAGGACAAAATAATGGCATTCACAGGGAAATGGTTGAAACTAGAAAAAATAATTTTGAGCGAGGTAAGTCAAGAGCAAAGAGACAAAAGGCACATGGTCTCCCTAATATGTGGATGCTAAAGCCAAAATGCAAGGAAATATGACAAAGTAAAAAGGACTCGAGAAACAAAGGACTTCCACTCATTTTGTTGTATCATTGCTAAGTGACCCCATGTTCTTGCCCACATATATGGTATAAGTATGCACACATCTGAGGGAAGCTAGGAGGACACAGAATCAGAGGGAAACAGGAAAACATACAACATAGGGGCCTATCAGCTGCACTGGACATTGATGAAAATGAACTAAGCAACTCAAAGGCAGTGATGGGAGGGAGGGAATGAGAGGGAATGAGGAAACAGCTTACACTAAGCAAAAGGAAAGAAATGTAAATATCACCTGATGTGGAAGAAATAGTTGTACTGTCAAAGCTCACAGAAGTTACAAACTTTATAGACCATGATAATGATAATTTGTCTTATAAAGGTTAAAATGTGCTTGTGACTTTAAATACCACTATTCCATAATACTGTGAAATATGTGAAATTTATGTAATCACCTAATCTCAATAAAAAAATTAAAGAAAAAACAAAAGGTGAGTGGGGCCATGTACACTGTAATCCGTAATCCCACCTACTCAGGAGGCAGAGATAGGAGGATCAAGGTCTAACATCACCCTTGACAAAAAGTTGGTGAGATTCTGTCTCAACTAACAAGTCTGGCTGGTAATATATACCTGTAACCCTGACTGTGGGGAGGCCATAATTAGAAAGTTCACAGATGGAAAGCCAGACCCCCAGCAAAAAGCTGACACTGCCTAAAAAAAAGCAAAAGAGGGTTGGGTGTGTGGTTCAAGTTGTGGTATATCTGCCTCACAGATGCAAGGACTGAGGTCAAACCCAGTACCACCACCAACAAAAATTGAAGAATGGTTAGCTAATTGATTATAGTACACCCATTCAATTAAATAGCACTCACCTAGCCCTGCTAGTCTGAGTGTTCTTGAATCCTTACTTTACTTAACCAGTACCTCAACCTCCTCATCTGCAAAATGAGGATAAAAGTAGGACTTACTCCCAGAAACAAATGATTTCCAGAAGCAAATGAGTTAACTATTTACACAGAGGCTATTATGGTCCCTTCACATGTCAGTTATGTACTGTTTAAGTCAACAAAATTATTCTAAAAGTACACGAAGTAGACTAAACTGCCTAATTACACTGATAACCACAAAAATATGTTCAGGAAAAGGGAAAAACTTTTTTTAAGCAGCACAGACCATTCATTAAAAAAAAAAAAAAGCAGTAAGTCTCATCCAATAGTATTAATCTGATTAGTTTCACATAAACCTCCCTGACCTTAATGCAAATAGGAAATCATGAATTCACACAATGTATCACATTTAAAGACACCAGCACTTTTGCCAGACAAAGCTTAAGAATTTAAATCTAAAAATTCTTGTCATTTCCTCCATTTAATTAGTTCCCAAAGAAAGGCATAAATTGTAAGCATAGCCAACTCAGTAATCCATATAACATAAAGAAGAACAAATATCACAAGTCATTCTAAAAAGCCATTCATATTTACTTGACTTTCTAATAAATCTTGAGAATATAATCACTTTAAATACAGGAATAACTTGCTTTCTTGAAATTCACAATATTTCATACCTAATAAGGAAGCAGAATTGGGTGGATTTAAGTCAAGATCTACAACCTACCACCTGAATTCACTGTGAATATCTTTACAAGTTACCAATGGATTTTTTTTTAAAGCAATGAACTAAAACTACTTTTAAAAATACTTCTTACAGGGGCTGGGGAGGTGGCTCAGTGGTAGAGCGCTTGCCTTGCATGCATGATGCCCTGGGTTCGATTCCTCAGCACCACATAAGCAAAAAGAAAAAAAAGCCGGAAGTGGTGCTGTGGCTCAAGTGGTAGAGCACTAGCCTTGAGCTGAAG
>NW_012267221.1:21498458-21505371 GCF_000151885.1 Dipodomys ordii
GGAAGTGGCGCTGTGGCTCAAGTGGTAGAGCGCTAGCCTTGAGCTGAAGAGCTGAGGGACAGCACCCAGGCCCAGAGTTCAGGCCCCATGACTGGCAAAAAAAAATATGAATTTTTACAAGCAATGATAAATATTACAAGAGTAATTCATGAGACAAATTAGGAATTAAAATTCTTTATTTTATATCCAAATTATAATTACAGTGCGCGTGTGTGTGTATGTGCGCGCGCGCGTGTGTGCGTGCGTGCGTGTGTATGTGTGTGTGTGTGTGTGTGTTGAGGCTTGAACTCAAGAGCCTGGGCACTGTCCCTGTATTTTTTTGCTCAAAGCTAGGGCTTTACCACTTGAGCCACAGTTCTACTTTCAGATTTTTGGTGATTAATTGGAGATAAGAGGCTTATGACTTTTCCTACTTCAAACTGCAATCCTTAGATCTCAGCCTCCTGAATAGCTAGAATTACAAGTGTGAGCTACCAGCGCCCAGCTTAATGTGCATTTTTGTGGAGAAGGAAGGGCGGTCCTAAGGTTTGAACTCGGCCAGGGCTTGATCCCTCAGCTTCTTTGCTAAAGGATAGCGCTCTACCACTTATATCAAAGTGCTACTTCCAGCTTTTTCAGAGTAGTTTATTAGAGATTGAGAGTCTCATGGATTGTCCTGCCTAGGCTGGCTTCAACCAGTGATCCTCAGATCTCTGCCTCCTGAATAGCTAGGATTACAGGCGTGAGCCACTAGCGCCCATCTTAATGTACATGTTTAACTCAAGAGATAAACTTATACACTGTCCCTTTGTGTTTCTGTTTTTTGGACTCTAGCTTTAAAACAGAACATCTCAAGCATATTACTTTCAAAATCATAAGCAATTACAAATAAAAGACTATATAGACCATGTTGATAGCTTCTCTTTCAAAACTAGACCCCTTCCACAGTATTCCAAAATGCTGTACTCACATCACTCCAATAAACTGTACCATAAAAACAGCCTTTGATTCCCTGGAATGTTCTCAAAACTTATTATATTTCACAGGGAATTTAGCAACATTTCAGGAAGATTGATCTCATCAACTCCAAAAAATACAGAAGAATCCTCAGAGTTGAAAAGCACAATAAGAATGCATAAAGTCTACAACAGTGTCAAACTATTGACTTGACAAAATATCCAAAAATGCTAATAGATATACAAGTATACAGTTTAACAGTATTCAGAGATTTCAAAGGAATCATAGAATATTTACATTTTTAAACTAGATGGAAGTTTAAAGTCGCTCAATCCAATCATTCCAATTTATGAATTCACGGAATCCAACTCCACTTTCTCTCAAAATTCTCTCTATAATGTACTTTAAATTCTTACAGCTAAATACTTTTTATTGCTGGACAGGTCTATACAGTTCTTACATTCTTTTCAAAACACTATACTAAACTCAATTTACATTCCTAATTCACCTGCTTGTCTGCCTCCTAAAACAATGAGTCTACTGTCTTCTATTTATGCTTATCTGAAGACCACCAGTGTCTCTCAACATTTGGTCTGTTCCATAGGCTAAATATATGGTCCATAGGATTCTTGTTAGTCCTAGAGACACTTTTCAAGAACAAAGTAGTTCCATATGGCAAGTAACCTGTTCTAAAAACACTGCCACTTGTTGACTTTTTGGACAGTATCTGAAAAGGCTGTTATCTACTACTGCCTTTAAAACTCCATTATCTCATTCATATGAGGTATCATTTATGTATTTCATTCAATCAAAATACATCACAATAATAATCTGAACGAGGTAGCCTTACTCTTGTAATTCCAGCTACTCCAGAGGGGTCATGGTCATGGTTCAAGGCCTGCCCAGTTAAAAAGTTAGAGAAACATCCACTTCAACAAACAAGCTGGGCACGATAGTTGCACACCTATAACCCCAGGTATTCAGGATGAAGCCTGAAGTCCCAAGCCAACTGGGCAAAAATCTAGAGACCCCACACAGAAAATAACTAAAGAGTTGGGGGTGTGACTCAAGTGATAAAGCAGTTGCTAAGAAAGCATGTGGCATTGAATTTAGACTGCAGGAATATGTGTGTATTCATAGTGTGTGTGTTTATATAATGATAGAATGGAAATAGAAACAAAATCCTGCCTTCTTCTCATAATCCAATATTAAGAATGATTTCCAATAATATAAAATACAACTAATTATACCAATTGCACTAAACTTTTGTTTCGGAACATACTCTCATAAAAATGTTATTGAAATATGATCAGCTTATTACTTTTATAATGCTTTCAAAATATTTTTTTCATTTTGTTGGTATCAAGGATGGAACTCAAGGTCTTGTCCTCGCTAAACAGGTGCTCTACCACTTGAGCTATGCCCCAGTACTTTTTGCTTGGCTTATTTTTCAACCAGTCTTGCAGCATCACCATCCTCACACCTATGCCTCCAGAGCAGCTGGAATTAAAAGGCTTATTTGCTGAAATGTTCTTTCTCCTCCCTCCCACCCCCAAACTCCAGGCTGGTCTTTAAGGATTATCCTCCCAATCCCCATCTCCAGAGAGTAGCTTGGATTTTAAACATGAGTCACAATGCTCTGCAAAATTCTCAATTTCTAATATAGCAAAAATGAATAAATACAACCAACATATACAAAATCTCTTGGGGGTCCTCAATATTTATGAGGCTTCTGAGACCAAAATGGTTAAAACTTATACCCTATTTCTCATGAACTGATTTCCCAGATCTTTGTCCTGAAAATGTTACTCCACTCATGTGCTAGAATTCTTAAAACACATAATCCAGTCCTCCTCTATCTAGTGATTCAAGAAATTAGAGACTTGTGGGAGAATCTGGGGCAGTTTTACTTTCAACATCTCCATACAGGCACACAATCATAAGTCAAACACTTCATCTAAGGAATGAAGTTCTCAAGTATGGAAACAGACAGCAATAGTTTAGTTGTACTGTGATGCCATCTTTTGGAATAAAATATTTCCACTATTTACAGAAAGGTAAAAACAAGCATTTATAACTGACAAGATGAAACTGGGAAGAAAGTGCAAGTGATTTGTGTAATCAATTAGAAGAATACCCCACACACACTAACACACAAAAGAAAAAATAAAAAGAAACAAATCCACTGCTTATCTAGCTAATGTGACGCTAAGTTCCTAAACTTCAACAGAGTAAAACTAACCTTACCAGAACACTTAGCTCCCCCCACCCCTTAATATAGGACTATAGAAGGCAAATGGTGTAGAGATTAGAGGTTCACAAGATCCAACAGAAACACTCAAGCTATACTGCCAAGGTCCTCTAAAACTTCAAGGTTAATAAAGAAGAAGCCTAGGAGCCCAGAGGAAAGAATATAGTCTGTACTATATCTACCATATAAATTCCTACATTCTAATAGATTCCTAAATCTCATATTTAAAGCCATATTTTATTTGCAAATCAAATTATAAATATGATCATAACAATTAAGCAACAAAGGGAGGAAGAGAGCCAAACCAAAATATACAACATTAAAAATAATGGGCTCAGGGGCTGGGAATGTGGCTAGTGGTAGAGTGCTTGCCTAGCATGCATGAAGCCCTGGGTTCCATTCCTCAGTACCATAAACAGAAAAGGCAGGAAGTGGCACTGTGGCTCAAGTGGTAGAGTATTAGCCTTGAGCACAGAAAGGCTCAGGGACAGAGCCCAAGCCCTGAATTCAAGACTCACGACCAGCAAAAAAATAAATAAATAAAATAATGAGCTTAGATCAATTCCTAGCACTGTAATTAGATATAAATAACACATCATAGCTCTTCCCCCTCCCCTCACCAATCAAAACTACAATCCCAGACTTGTTTTATTCAAGTATGTCAAAACTTGAATAAGTTCAAAGAAAGAAACTTTTACTAACATTTCAAGGCAGATCTTTAACTCATCTTCAATGTTAAATTTGCTTAAGAGGAGTTAATAATAAACGTTTATATATATTAAAACTTAAGCTTTTTAATACTGTATTTTAAACTGCCTCAGTTTTTTTCAAGAAACTAGGTCTGTTCTTTGATTCCTATATTCATTACATTAAGTTCTTATTAGCAGTTACCTAAAGCCAAAGGATCTCTCCAACTTCAGCATTTTAACACACCCACCTATAAAAGGTGATAACCACTTGTTAAAATAAAAACTGAGGTTCCACTCAACTAGAAACACCTTTAGTTTGATACCTGGAGCTTCTTATGTACAATTCCTGTTAGCATTAGTGAAATCTGAGACTACAACTCCAAACCTGAAAATACATACCCCTTGAGGATTAACATGGTTTTAGCTTACATGCTGCTTGGTCAAAAAGAAATATCCCACTTGGACACAGAAGGACTGGTGTGAAGCTGTCAGTGTAGCTCAGTGGCCTAGTGTTTGCTGAGTTCCATCCCAATACAACACACACACACCCCAAAACATCCCCACCTTTTAAAAAAAGCAACTTGTGTGAAGTAAAACTTCCATAAAAGCATGTCCTATTATTTCATGAATTAACAGACACCACCACTACGAGTTAACAAAAAAAAAATCTATTGTAATCTAAAACTGCTGGAAAAATAATTCTGGATATTTGAAGAGTCAAGTTTAATTATCCAAAGTTTAATTAGCAAAGCTTTTAAGCTATGAAAAACTCAATTTAGAACTTGGGGCTCCCAAATTCTCAATACTGAACAAAATGTGAAGAGGTGAACAATTCAATTGCTCAGTATCCAGGATAGGTCTGACTCACAGTGATGGGCTTAATAAATACTTGAGAAAGGAATGTGAAAGATCAGAAAGGATAGTCTTTCAAAAAATAAAATGGCCCTTAACTCATAACCTACTGTACGACTAAATCTTACTAAAACTACGGACAAAAGTAAAAATATGCTAACAGCAGCAACTGATTTGTTTACAAAATACATTTTAAAACATTCAGCAATTTTCAAGTGGCAGAAAATTCATCAGATGTACTTAATCTGAGTGACTGAACAAATAAGCTGTTTTCTTCTAATAAGGGAACCTCCAGCGTTGGGGGTGGGATGAAAGGGGAAATGTCTGTCAATGAAGCTAGCGTGGTTAATGGATGCCATAAATCAAACCTTTCCATGAATTTTCTAGAGGATATTCATGCCAATCTTTGAGCCTATTGTCACTTTCACACATGATCACAGGAACAAAATGACAAAGAATGCTCTGCCGGAACCACTGGATTCAGGGCACAAAACACTTGATTAACAATTGGCCAGGCTCTGAATAGTACACATCCAACATACTATTTTCAAAACCAATGAATCCCACCGATTCCTACATAAATCGAAACTCTAAATTTCAGCAAAAGATTCACCAGACTGTTGGACTTTCACACGTTTTCTGGTCTTGTTTTGTTTTTCTGAAACGTGCCTAGATAATCTTTCAAGACAACTGGGAGTGAACAACCCATGTACCAACTGCTGATGAATACCATGACGCATTTTCTCAGACAAAAGGGCGTTAGAAGAGATCCGATGCACATTTCTTCTTCCCCTGTAAACCGAGTGTTCTCCCAAATTCCTTTTTCTGTCGTATACTTAAAAGTTAAATACAGCCAAGTTGAAATTGTAGTCGAAAGCACTCCGGTGCCTCACTAGCTAGCTGTGTAACTGCTACATCTGGTGGTGGCACACTTGCCTGCAAGCAGCCAGAAAACTTAGAAAACAATTGTCATCGATCTGGTGCATGTTTGCAGAAACCTTCCCGCAGCTATTTCCCACAAAACCCACCACCGCATCAAAGAACAAGAAGCAGCAGCAGCCTACTGGCACCGGCGAAGACAACGCACCGACACGCAGGAGGGGCAGGAGGCGATGGCGAAGGAGAGAAAGTTGCCACCATCTGGAGGGGTGGTTCCAACAGCCAGCCCACGAGTCCGCCGGCCGTTTGAATTGCGCTAGGGGGCCACGCTGGGAACCAATTCTGCCTAGATCTCTTTCCCAGGACAGCGATCCCCGCAATACCGGGGCTACCCTACAATCCTCCGGGTTCCCGGCAGCCCACCTCGCCGCGCGAGGCCCGCCTCCGGGGGAGGAGTGCGCGGGGAAGGGGAGGGGGCTCGGCGAGGAGAGGAGAGCTCCGACTGGAGCCCGAGCCCAACCGAGACCCGAGGCCGGGAGGTTAAGAGGGCTGAGCGGAGTGACAAATGGAGAGAAAGGGGGCTCAGTCCGGGAGGGAAGGGAAGGCTACCCACCCTCGCAGCACGGAGGGGGCCCCGCGTCTGTGCGCCTCGCCCGGTCCCCACCGGCGCGCACCCATCGTCCGTCCCCTCCGCCACCCGTGATCCACCAAGCCAGCGAGTGCAGCACCTCCCCGGGGCCCGCGGCCTCGAGTCCCCCGCGCCACCCTCCCCGCCGCCCCCAGCCAGCCGGGGTCGGGGCCGGCGAGGGGCGCGGGGTCGCGACGCGGAAAGGAGGGAGGAGGAAGGGACGCAGGCCCGGGAACCGGAACGCGAGCGGGAGCGGCGCCGTGGCGCTTACCTTCCCGGGGCCTCCCGGATGGCGGCGTGTGATTCAGCAGGGACCTGGCCGCCGCCGCCGAGCCCGGGGTTGGAGACGTGGAGAGCTGGGACCAAGATGGCGGCCCCTCCAAACTTCCACTGCTACTTTGGACACTCATCAAGCTACTTTCTGGGAACCCGACTCCCCCCCTGCGACGGCAGCGGCGGCAACGGCACGGGCACCCGCCTCCGTCATGGCGGGGGCCGCGCTGAGGGCGAGCGAGGGAGCGAGGGCTGGGCGGGGGGAGTCAAGGGGATGGGGGAGGAAGCCGAGCAGAGGGGACGTGGGGAGGGCCGAGGTGAGGGAGCGAGAGGGGCCGGGGAGGAGGGAAGGGGGGAGCCGCGAGAGAGCGGGCGGGCGCGCCGGGGAGGAGGCGTCGAGGGGGC
>NW_012267221.1:21505981-21545275 GCF_000151885.1 Dipodomys ordii
CGCCCGGGCCGCGGTGGAGGCGGCCGCTCTCGGCCGGCCCGCGCGTCTCCGGAGTTCGACGTGAGCCTTTCTCAAAATGGAACTGAAAAGTTGTTGAGTCGCGTCTTTCTCGCCCTTCTTTGGCGCCGTGCGAGGAAGACGAAGAAGAAGAAGAGCAGACCTGTGTGCGCCTCCCCAGCTCCTGAAAATAGGAGGGAGGGGCTGGACGCAGAACTTGGCGTTGGAAATGAGTGTGTAGTACCCAGAATGGAAGGACACTCCGGGTGGTGTAGACTGTGCGCGTGCCACAGCCTTTGTCTTAACGGTGAGTGGGAAAGCTAAGTAGCAAATTTTAATTACTCAATTCACATTTTTTTAAGGTGTTCATCTTGGAAAAAAGGGTACAGGCTTCTAGAAAATTCCAACTTGCTTCCAGTGCTGATGTTGAGTCCTGACTACAAAATCCCCAAAGCAAATTACAGCGTTGGTTCAAATTTATACTGTGTACCTTCCTACACACCCACCCACGTCCACACACCAGCATAGGCCATATTGTACGTAAAAGATCAGCCCATACAAGTTGTCATGTCGAAAAACGAACTTAACAACTTGGGTTGGGGGATGGAGGGAGTATGGGAAGGGATGGAAGGGGAAACAACGAGGAGGTAACAATGCTTGATAAGAAATGTACTCATTATCTTGCCCATGTAATTGTAACCCCTCTGTACGGTAGTCTCACAATAAAAAAAAGAAAAAAAAAGAAATGTACTCATTACCTTGCTCATGTGATTGTAACCTCTCTGTACATTATTTTCACAATAAAAACTTATTTAAAATTTTTTTAAAAGATCAGCCTAATAGTTCAGGAAAACACAACAGGTTATTATTATTTGGAAAAAAACAATGGAATAGAACACTAAGAAGATTATGATATAAAGCAACTGTACAGGCATAAGGAAATGGTATGATTACCAGGGGGACCAAAATGTCATTTCTATTTTTATGACTTTGCATTTTTCATAGTAATGTTTTCTTCAGATAAACTATCATACTGGAATAGAAACTTGGTTATCTGAAGAAGTAATTTTAGTTTGGTGCTTCGAATTTTATTCTTCAAACTTGGGAGGGATCTCACAAATTTAACAGCTTTGCTGAGGTATAATTGACATAGTAAGCTGCACATATTTAAAGTAGGCCATTTGATAACTTTGATGTGTTTACAGCTCTGAAACCATTTCTACACCCTTCCAAGTTTCCTCTGCCCCTTTGTAGTTCCTCCTCACCCACTCCCAAACCCAGGTACCCACAGATTGCCTTCTGTTGTTACAGAGTGTTTTGCATTTTTAATTTTAAGATAAATGGAAGTATACTATGTGATTTCTTTTATCTGTGTTTTTCAATTCAACCGTTTTTTAAAAATGATTCATCCACATCGTGGTATTTATCCATTATCCTTTTTTACTGCCTAGTAGTATTCCATTAAAGGAATGTGCCACACTTTATCCCTTTAACTGTTGATGGACATTTGCATTTTTCTTCTTCTTGGCTTGTTATGAATAATGCTCCTATGAGCATGCCTGTGAAAGTCTTTGTGTGGATATGTGCTTTTTATTCTTTTTTTTTTTATGTGCTAGGGATGGAACCCAGGCTCCTCTCCTATGTATGGTGTACCACTGCAAATATACCATCCCAAAGGCTGTACCACTGAGCTACATCTCCAGCCCATCTTTCTGTACTTTTTTTTTTCTTTTTGTCGGTCATGGGACTTGAACTTAGTGTCTGGCACTGTCCCTGACTCTTGCTCAAGGCTAGCATTCCCTGGTTAATTGTTGATAAGAGTCTAACGGACTTTCCTACCTGGGCTGGCTTTGAACCGAGGTCATCAGATCTCACTTTCTGCACTTTATTTTTTTAACCTAAGTTTTGTTTTGTTTTTTGTGTTTGTTCGTTTGTTTTTTGGTCGGTCATGGACCCTGAACTCTGGGCCTGGGTGCTGCCCCTCAGCTCTTCAGCTCAAGGCTAGCACTCTACCACTTGAGCCACAGCACCACTTCTGGCTTTTTCTGCTTATGTGGTGCTAAGGAATTGAACCCAGGGCCTCATGCACGCAAGGCATGCACTCTACCACTGAGCCACCTTCCCAGCCCCACTTTTTGCACTTTTAACAGTAAGTGGAATCTGCAGATTGCGGTGACAAGGGCATAGGATAGGAAAGCAGTGGGTGGGAGGAGAGTATACTATTTTTCTGGGGTTTGAATTTGAGACCTTGTGCTTGCTAGCAAGCATTCTACCACATGAGCCATGTTTTGCTGCAGTTACTTTTCTAAAAAGGTCTCTTGTTTATATCATAGTTGCAGAGTTGGTCTGGACCTTGACTTTCCTATTTAAGCTTCCCATATTGCTAGAATGACAAATACACACCAACATATCCAACTTCTTTAGTTAAGAGGGGTCTTACAAATGTTTGTTTTGCCCCTACTAACTGCCAATCAACAACCATCCCCTTTGAGCCTCCCAAGTAGTTAGGATTATAGGCATGAGCCACAGTGCCCTGAAAGCATGTAACGTAATGTTTCCATTTCCTCCTCTATGAAAAAGAAGTTAGAGTCGCTAGTGAGTCCTATGAAGACCTCAATCCTCTCAAGAATAAAGGCCAGCCAGAGGTTTGATGACCCTATCTTCCTCCAAAATTTTTCAGAGCTTCCAATTTCCTTTATTCCAACTGAATTGCAGACTGGATTCTTAGTTTTAAATAGTAACTAAAGGAAAATAGCATACACATAATCAAGTTACTTCAGATATATTTTGATTGCACTGCCTAAAACTAAACAATTACATATTTGATTCTTGCCTTCTTTTAGCTTATGGTAAAGATAACTGACTTTTAAAGAGGTCTGTATCATCAACAAGTAGCTCATTAAACACTCCATGGTTTAACTTGAAAATGCCCTCATTTAAAATCATATCTTTGGAGCCATGTACTAATATCTCATGCCTGTAATCCTAGCTGTTCAGGAGTCTGAGATCTGAGGATTGTGATTTGAAGCCAGTCCAGTCAGGAAAGTCTGTGAGACTCTTATCTCCAATTAACCACAAAAATGCCAAAAGTGGAGCTGTGGCTCAAGTAATAGGGTGCTAGCCTTGAGCTTTTAAAAAAGCTCTGGGACAGCACCCAGACCCTGAGTTCAAGTCCCAGGACTAGCACAAAAATAAAAACAAAATCATATCTTTGAAAAATGCCAAAGAAGGTAGCATGGTGGCCTACACCTATAACTTTAAGGCTTGAGGGACAAGACGAGGATCACAAGTTCAAGGACAGCCTAGGCTTCATAAAAAGACAGCAAGACACTTTCTCAAAAATAAAAGATTCTCTCTTTCTCTCCTCTCTGTCTCTGCGTCTGTCTGTCTGTCTGTCTATACACACACACACACACACACACACATATATTTTAAAAGTCTGGAAGGATATATCCCAGTAAGAATGCATAATACATACTATATAATGAATTGTGTATTCCCTTTAAGTAATTTAAGCATAAAAGGGGCTTGAAGACACAAATTATGTAAATATATAAAGCTGGGCATGTTGGTGCATAACTGTAATCTCAGTACTTGGGAGGCAAAAGTAGGAGGATACTAAGTACAAAACCTGTCTGGACAACATAGTAAGACCTCATTTGGAAAAAAAGTTACTTATATGCATATACAAATATATACATGATTATACTTTAAAAAAAAAAGACCATGTGGAAGTCAGGTGCCAGTGGCTCATGTCTGTCAACCTAGCTACTCAGGAGGCTGAGATCTGAGGATTATGGTTCAAAGCCAGCCTGGACAGGAAAGTCCATGAAACTCTTATCTCCATAAGAAAATTGGAAGTGGTGCTGTGGCTCAAGTGGTAGAACACTGCCTTGAGCTGAGGGACAGGGCCCAGGGACAGAGTTCAAGCCCCACAACAGAAAAAATAAAAAAACCATGGCAAATAAATGAAAACATAAAAAGCTAGAAAATTCTCTCCGTGACTGGCACATTTGGTAGTATATAAGAATTCAAAAACTGACGGAAAGACAGATGGTATGATAGGATGACTAGTATGGTAGGTAGCATGACAGAAAGATACACAATCAGGAGAATCCAGATGTGGACTGAAAAGTATACCTGCCACTCTGTGATGCACTAGAAATCTCAAGAACAAGAAAAACCTCTAGAAAGGTTCACTGGGCAATCTTCTTGGGACAATTATTCCAAGAAAGCCACCTTGAGAACACAAATGTAAACCAAGTAAAAAAGACCTGGAAAGAGACTGGACAGAGCATCCTATAAATCGAATGCTTCATAGGGACAGAGATTCAGCCTCTAGTGCAGTGCCTGGCACAAACTGAGGGCAGAGTCAACGTTGTAGCATGAATGAATGAACAGAATCAATAGATGGAGAGGCCTTCCAAGATTTCCTGATGGTAGGTTATATGCAAAAGCCCTAACCCACAGCATGGTCATGATTTACAACTCTGTTGTCTATTAGAAGCTTTTATATTTTTATTCTATGGTGAAAATATTTACAAACCAATACTACCGACGTAATAAAATGCATTTATATCCTTCTAAATTCAATTAAAAAATCAGTGCTAAAGTCCCCTGGGGCCCTTTCCCTAAACCAACTAGAAATAGATCCAGAACTGAAGAAGGTGTGTCCTTTGTAAGAAATCCCATACAGTGGAGTACTAGCACCAGTTTCTACTGTCCTGAGAACTAATTGTATTCATTGCTTCCCAACTCAGTGTTCAATGATGTCACAACTATAGCTTGAAGTCAGCTGTGGTCGGACTATTTATACCACCAAAGTAAGCAAAAGCTACAAATCAAGGCTTCTTCCTTCCTATCAGAGCAAGTTATTAAGCATTCACCAGTGTACTATTGCGCCCATAGCCCATTTATCATTGTCCTCTGTCTTCCATTTCCCTGCCTTTCCTAAAAACATAAACCTAGAGATGACAAAGCTGCTAATCTGTTACATTTACTCTTACATTTCCAACATCTAACATCTGACTGTCATAAAGTAGATGATACATATTTGTTGAGCCAAGAGAAACACCAAGATTTCATCTGTAATCCTACCTACTTAGGAGTCTGAGATCTGAGGACCAAGATACAAAGCCAGCCTGGGCAGAAAAGCTCGTAACCAATTTCAAGCCCCAATTCCAGCACAAGGCAGGAACAACACCAACAAAATTTGGTTAAGCCAAAAAAATTCCCACACAACTGGTTAGCAAACACCTGAGCCTTCTAAGCTAATTATCTCATAAACAGCTGGATTTCTAGCACAGAGAGAAAAGGCCAGGTGCTCACACTCACCTTTGGTTGGCCAAATGTTTGTAGTTTGGTAAAGATCATTGATCTTGGAAGGACTGCCAGATAAAATACAAATTTATGTGGACCATATATATATATATATATATTTATGTGGACCATATATATATATATATATATATGGTCCACATAAATTTGTATTTTATTTTATATATATATATATATACACTAAAAATATTCATTAAATGATATTCAAGTGTAACAGATTTGGCAATCCCATTCCAATAGATCCTACATGAATTCTTGCTTGTGTGTATCAGGACATAAGCAGAATGTGCACAGCACTAGTGTTTGTAGTTGTAGTAGCCCTATACTGAAAAACCACCCAAATGTCCACTGACAAGAGAATGGGTGAACAAACTAGAGTTGTAAAGTTCACATAATGGGATGCTACACCGCAATGAAAACACTACATAAACATAAATAACTGGAATGCCAATGAAAAGGAACAAGTTGTTAATAACACTCAGTGGCACAAACCTTGAGAAACTACTTGAGAAACTGAGGCAGAATAATTTATAGAGTCCAAGAGTTTTGGGCCAAAAAGCAAAAAAGGAAGGGAAGGGAAAAGGAAAAGGAGATGGAAAAGGAAAAGGAAGAAGAGAAGAGAAGAGAATGAGGAAGTAACAAGGATAAATCAGCATGATGCTATTTATGACATTTATGAAAACATAACAGATATGTACGTGTGTGTGCATGCATGTGTGTGTGTGTGTGTGTGTGTGTAAACTAGAAAGAAAAACAATGGGACTGAGAAGCCAAGATCAGACTGGTTACTTCTGTCAGAGAAAAGGTTAGGGGTAGTGGGTAGGGGTGGGGGTAGGACACACTGATCTCAAAAGCCTTCCTAAACTGGCCTTGCAAAACTGGGTAGGAATACAGTCATATTTCTCCTATTTTTCTCTTCAAACTACATGTATATTTTAGATCTACTCTTGCATACGTGAAATATCCTACAAAATCAGGAAAATGCGAAGCGTTGACTCTACTTACTTCTTATGTGAGTGAATGAGTTGCCAACACAACCCCACCGTCTAGACTCACCCTTTTTTTGTCCACTGTGTGCATATCAATAGGTGCTCTGGAGACATCTGCCCACCATCTCAACATGCCATTCAGTCACCTTTTTGATTAGATGCTTAGACAAATGCCTGCAAACACTGGATTCCGAGAACTCTCATTTCAGCTGTGAGTGGGTTTGTGCTTGCCTGTGATGTACAAGTCACAAAGGATCTGTTTTCCAAATCCCTGTAAAGAGCATTCCATAGTATGTACATAATAGTTTGGGTTACACTTCCTCTGAGCTCTCCAACAACAGAAATGGTTTCCCTTGTTTGTCAACCCATTTGGGGAAAAGAAAGCCGTAGTCCATAAATAACAAAAACTGGAACTACAAGATTCTCAAAATTGGTTCATTTTGCCTGAGGTTAAAAAAGTCATAACCAACTTCAGAACAATAATATCCCCTCCCCCAAAAGTGCACTAGAAGCTGTCCTCCAAGGACACGAAGATTGTGAAATGTTTGCAAAAACAAAGTACAACAAGCAAACAGTGCTCATATAGCAGATTTTAAATCAACAATGTACCGTTTAACAAAGCAGGCAACTTCAAAAAGCAATTGAGAAAACATTTAAAAAAAACATATAAAGGAAAGGGTGACACTGACCAAGAAGCATTGTACTCATAACCTGACTTATGGGAGTGTATCCTTTTTGTTCAATTACTTAATACTAATAACTAAAAATTGTGATTTAGTGTTATAACTTATTCATCCGAGATTTTACTGGTTAAACCAAAATATATATTCATCATATTAGAGGAAGACAAAAACATCCCAAAATTTTACCCTAGACTTTGTATCTGTAGACAAAGAAATTGATATTTCATTTCATAAAAAATAACATCAAACATCTTTGTGTTTTTTATCATATCTTTTCAACTCCATGGTTGAAAGACTTTTAGGATTATTTATTGCTTTTCCTAAAAAGAAATAAAGAATACAAGGCTAGCGATATATAATTCTGTGGTAGAGTGTGTGCTTAGCATGTGCAAGGCCCTAAATTTGAGTCCCAGCATAAAAAAATCCAATTTTGTGTGTGTGTGTGTGTGTGTGTGTGTGTGTGTGTGTGTGTGATACTAGGATTCGAGCTGAGGCTCTCAAATTTGCTAGGCAAGTACCGTACCACTTCATCCATACTCTCAGATATTCTTGTTGGGTTTTTTTTTCTTCAAATAGAGTCATCTAAGTCTCAGATCCTACTATGCCTCCTAAATAGCTGAGATTATAGGTGTGAACCAAAACACTCACTCCTTTTCTTTTTTTTGAAATAAAGTCTTATGGGGTTAGAAGCATGGCCCACATGATAGACTGCTGGCCAATGAGCAAAAGTGACAGGTACAGAGTTCAAGTCCCGGGGCTGGGAGGGTGGCTCAGTGGTAGAGCACTTGCCTTGCATGCATGAGGCCCTGGGTTCAATTCCTCAGCACCACATAAGCAAAAAGAAAAAAGCCAGAAATGGTGCTGCGGCTGGGGTGGGGGAGGTAGAGTGCTGGCCTTGAGCTGAAGAGCTGGGGGACGTTGCCCAGAGTTCAGGCCCCATGACCAGGCCCCAAAAAAAATGATGTCAGAGTTCAAGTCCCAGTCTAGAAATTGAAAAAAAAAAAAAGATAAGTTCTTACTATTTTGTCCAGACTGGCCTTGAACTCCTAGACTAAAGAAATGTTCTTACCTCAGCTTCCCAACTAGCTCTGACTTCACTTGCACACCAAAATGCCCATCTCAACACATTTTAACCAGATACATAACAAATATAAAGAGATTTGTGTGTATAAGACCTTTAGATAGCTAGAAACTTCTGAACAATGCAGAAATGTCAAGTATTGATGAGAATTTCTTCCTCCTCATCTCAAAAACAAGCAGTCAAAATGTCACCATGAAGCAAGAGGTAGGAATCTTAGCTTCAAGTAGTTTTTTCCTTGATCCAGATGTAGGTTAGAAATGTGCTCCATTTGTGAAAATATCACAAACTGTATTCTTACAGTAAGAAGAAAAACTCAGAAAAAACAACGTGGAATTAAATGCCTGGAGGAGAGGCTCAAATAATAGCGTACACACCTAGCAAGAAAGCAAGCCTTAAGTTTAAACCTCAATGCCACAAAAACCCCAAGGAACACACACTGAGATTCCTATAGCTACCTATAAGAAAGTCTTCCAGTAAATATTTCACTTTGAGCATTTAGTGAAAACAGTTGCCTAGTCATGACTTATAACCTGAATATTCATCAGTTGTGGACTAATACAAACTCTTTGCAGGAAATACTTGTTGAATACCTGTGCTGGGTAAAGTGGTTTGCCTGGTCCTGTGGGAGAACAAAGCATATGAAGCTTCAAGGTGATAAGGAAAGACTACCATCCATGTCAGGAGCCATGTGCAAAAGAAAGAATTGAGAAGGTGACAAATAAATGTCCTAAATGAGGGGCAATTTCATCTGTGCCATGAAATATAAGATTAGTTCCTTTTCAAGATCCTAAACTTCTCCATTATCTGTCACAGTCTGGATCCATTCCATACACCAACTTCAGATTCTATTTTTAATCACATCCTAAGCTTCATGTAGTCATGAGCTCCTATTTCCATCCTTGCTTTTTCATCCTTTTCACCTTAGGTAAAGACTTCAACTCACTTTCAAATCTCTCCTACAAATAAACTTTTAAATTTGACATAGGCTTCTCCTTTGTCCATGCACCAAAGATGCAATGGGTCAGGAGAGGACAGGGACATCTGTAAGAAAACGTAATTTTCCTCAGTGAAATTAAGTCATCTAACTACTCAAAATACAGAAAAGAAACCTTTTAATTAGATTAAATAAAGCATCAATTTATTGGTGATAAAAAAAGCATATCAGGAACATTCTTTCATAGATTTGACATATAATTTGATGAATCATAAAATCATGACTCACTGAATCATAAAAAGAACTTATGATTTGGAAGATTAAAATTAAAAAAGAGGTGGTGGAGATATCTAAAATATACTTTTAGCTATAGATTAAGTTAGCTATAGATTAAGTTAATAGATACACTAATAATGAGAGATGACTTAGTGCTTTAAGTTTAAAATTCTAGTAATATAGTTATGGTATGGTAGTATAATGTAGTATTTATATAGTACATAATACAAGAAACACAAATTACATTATTTATAGTATGGGATTTTTTGGTGGGGGAGCAATTTAGTAGTAAATCAAGAGTTGCTTTAAGAATGTATTTTTAATTTTTTAACCCACTTATTTCATCCTAGTGATCAACCTGAAGAAAATGATCCTTTTCTTTTTGGCTTTACTTTTTTTTTCTCCAAGAAGCATGTCAAGCTTTTTGCCTGAGTCCTCCTTCCCTTCACCACAGTCCTTCTAGTTATACTTTCTGAGTAGCTGAGACTACAGACACAAGCTCACTCTTGTAATCCTAGTTAATCAGGGGGCTGAGATTTGAGAATCACAGTTCAAAACCAGACTGGAAACAAAAGTCCATGGTTTAAAACCAGACTGGAAGCGAAAGTCCATGAGTCTCTTCTCTTCAATTAACAAGCAAAAAGCTGGAAGTGAAGCTATGGGTGATGTAGTAGAGTGCCAGCTATAAGCAAAAAAAACCCAAGTGAGAATGCAAGATCCTGAGTTCAAACACCAGTACTAACACAAAAATAAAAATAAAATCCATCTGTCAATTGATTGATAGATGAATAGAAGATAAGAACAAGAAAAACCAAGTCTGTAGAGCAAATGACAAAAATGAAAAGCAGCAGCAGGCACACATGGAAACAAAGGCAGCAGTGAACTAAGCCTGATAAATCTAGTTATTAAATTTAGCTTTTCTATTAATAAAAAAGGCCTCTCAGAATGTGTTAAAAATTAAATCCAAGGTTTCATGGCTTATAAAAATACATCTAAATAAAATAACACAAAAATACTACAAAGGATAGATCAATAAAGTATAGTAAGCAAGCCTATTAAAACGCTATTAAAATAGAGTTCAAAATAAGAAATCTTAAAGGTTATTTTGACTTACTATAAACATTAGATATACACATCAACAACTATTTTGAAACAAAAATCTTCACAAAATGGAAAATACAATTAGCTAATTGTGAGTACAATGGAACCACTACCTCTATGCATCTAGTTTTCCTCTTCTTTGAAAAAATTTTGTTTGCTTCTTTGTCTTTTTCTTCCCCAGGCCTGGAGCTTAAACTCAGGGCCTGCGTGCCTTCCTTGCACTTTTGTGCTCAAGGCTAGTGCTCTACCATTTGAGTTATAGCTCCACTTCTGGCTTTTTGGTACTTAATTGGAAATTCATGGACTTTCCTGCTCAGACTGACTTTGAACTACGATCCTCAGATATCATCCTCCTGAGTAGCTAGGATTACCTGTATGAGCCTCCTGCACTGGGCTTAGTAACAAAAACCAAACAAACAAAAAACATACATCCTAGGCCTCTTGTACTAAGTATAGATAAAAATGTGACAGAACCTTGGTATCTATTGCAGGCTAAGGAATTAAGAGTTAACACACCAGGCAGGGGGTATAGCTCAAATAGCAGAGCTCACCATCTAGCAAGTGTAAAGTCCTGAGTTCAAATCCCAGTATTGCAAAGTAATCCAGTCAGTATAACACATCAAATTCCTTAAATAATAGCTACTTAAATTATAAGCCTATTTTGTAAAATAATTTCAATACACACATACTGCACATATTAACTATATAAAACACTCCGATAGTTATAACATAGAGTTGTTTCACATATTAATTAATATGAAATCACAAGATGAAAGTGGCTTGGATTTTTCAGTCACTCAAGACAGAGCAGGTCCCTTATAATCTGGTCCACTGGCACTTACTTTACATGTACAGAAATAAACCCATGTTGTTTTAAGCCTCTGAAATTTGATGCTTTGTTTGCTATTATAGAATTACCTATTCTATCTCAATATTGCCCAAATAACCAAGAAATTCAAATTAAAAAGGAACTACCATTTTCCACTTGATAAATGGAAAAAACTTAAAATATTAATATCCAGCATTGGAGGAGTAATACTTTCAATAAATGAGGCTGAGTCACATGAAAAGCCACATGGAAAAAATATGCACCATGATCCCTACCTCATACTGAACACTAAATATGTTCTAAGTGGATTGTAGCTCTTAATGGAAATATTTTTTAAATGCTTAGAAGAAAACAGGAAAATATTTCCATGACCTTGAGTTAGGCAAAGAATTCTTAAACAGAATATAAAATATGCTAACCATAGAGATAAATCTGGCAGTTTGAATTTTATTATGATAAAGAGCAGGTATGGTGACACTTGCTTCTAATACCAACTGCACAAAAGATGGAGACTGGAAGATCAAGGTTCAAGACCAACATGGAGAAAGGTAATATAAAATTCTATCTGAAGGGAAGGAATGGGTGAGAATGTTGAAAGGGGTAACATTGATCAAAGTGTACTATTTTCATAAACTGCTCTGTTAAATGATAACTCCTTTGTACAACTACTTAAAAATAATGGGGGAAAAAGAAATCCTATTGGTCCCATGGTTTCCCTTATTTGCAATAACTAGTATAACTCTAGGACAGGCAGAAAAGGTCAAAAGCTATGTACATATGACCATATAAGATGATGTTAAGCGAAATGAACCCAAAGACAGGGACACAAGTGGTTTTTTTCTTGCTTGCTATTGTTTTTAATGTACTTACAATGTACCATGTGATTCTTTTGTTTCTTTTGTAAGTTCTTCCCCCATGGTATAACCTTTGTTTTCACTGTATTTGATGTCGGTGTCCTGCATCTTGTATATACACTTTCCTAATTTGGGGAGGGGAAGGGAAAAAACAAAATTCTTAAATAGGGATACAGGTTGACCCATTGTAACAAAGAGATGTACAGGACACTATGTTGAAAACAAACTTTACAACTTGTGGGGGGGAGGGAGGGAGGAGTTGGGGAGATAGGGAAGGAAAGGATGGTAGGGGAAAAACAAAGGAGGAGGTAATAATCCTCCATAGGAAATGTACTCATTACCTTATTCACGTAAGTGTAACCCCTCTGTACACTATTTTTATAATAAAAAACTTTTTTTAAAAAAAGAAATCCTATCTAAAAAATTAAACTAAAAATAAAAGAACTAGGACATGTTTCAAGTGTAGAATTGTTATCTAGCAAACTTCAGGGACTGAATTCGATTTCCAGTACAACAAACTCACACACACAAAACCCCCAAAACTCTGATTCAATGATGTAACTCCTTTGAACAACTAACTTACAGCCTAACAAAATGTAGAAGAAAGAAGAGGAATGAATGAAGAGAGAAAGCATGGAAGAATGTAGTCATAATATTCAATGTATACACATGAAATCCTATCTGAAGGGGAGGGATAGGTGAGAAAATAGAACTAAGAAATACATATGTGAAAATAGAACTAGAAAAACAGGACAAGTGGACTCTGGAAAGATGGTGGAAGATTGATAAAGAGGTGACATTGATCATAAACTGATATGTTGAATGGAAATCCCTTTGTAAAACTACTTAAAGATAATAAAAATTAATAAAAAATACAATTAGAAAAAAACTCTGATCATTAAAAGACTTACTTTTAAGACAGTGGACACAAGCAGTGGGAGAAGATATTTGGGAAAGATATATTTGACAAAGAACTTGTATTCTGAATATGCAAAAATACAAACTAAACCTACAAATCATTACAGAAAAGATAAATGGTACAGTAGAAAAGTGAGAAAAAATTACTTCACAAAAAGTAATTAATGCCCTAAAAACATGAAAATATGCTAAATACCTTTAGTTAACAAGAAAATGTAAATTAAAGCTAAATACAATACTGCTCACTAGAAAGCAAGTGAGCATTTGTGAGTACCATCCACACTAGTGGGAGTGGAAATTGGCACCCTTGGGGAAAGGGTAGCTATAACTACTAGAGCTGAACATAAACATTTCTCTGAGCCATTAATTATATTTCTAGGTATGCACTCAACAGAAACACATATATTCACAATGGATATGTCAAAGAATGTAAAAAGGGCTTCATAATAGCTCAGAACTAGAGTAAATACAATGTGGAATTTTCACACAGTGGAACAGTATGAAGACATAAGAATTAAGCAGACATTGGTGGTTTATTCCTATAATCCTAGCTACTCAGGAGGCTGAGAGCTGAGGAACCCAGTTTGAAGCCAGCTGGGGCATAAAAAGTCCATGAAACTCTTCTCTCCAATTATCTAGCAAGTGGTAGAGCAGCAGCCTTGAGCAAAGAAGTTAAGGGACAGTGCCCAGGCCCCAATACTTGCACACACATGTATATACAAAGAATTGATAGATCACAATTGTGTAGGTGAACAGTATAAACATAATGCTAAAGAAAAGATAGAAATATTTATACTATGCGATTCTATTTATATAAATTAGAAATCATGATAGTCATTACTATTGAGAGCAAAGAAGTGAGGCTTCTGAAATGCTGGGTTTTTTTTTTATTGTTGTTTGACCTTCAAATCCTAGGAGGATTTGAAGTCAAGGTCTCAAACTTGCTAGATACACACTTGAGCCGTATCCCCAGTACTAGTTGTTTCCCGATTTAGGTTCAGATTGCCTAATGTTTATTTTGTGAAAGTTCAATACACTATACATTTAGGTTGGTACACTTTGATGCATGTATGTTATACTTCACTAAAATGTTTAAGGTATATAATAAAATTATGCACATTCCATTATGGCAAGTATCTAGTTAAACTGATGTAAACATTTTAGAAAGTATTTTGAATATGTATGTATAGTACACATTATGTAATATATATTCTTATGTCTGAGTCTTTCAACATTAATTATATCACCAAATTCAACTATAACTATACCATATCTCTTAGTTCAGTATTATTCATCCACAGTTATGATCACTTTGAAAGTGCTGGTGCAACATCACAAAAACTTTTGGTATAATATAAGGCAAACAAGGAAAAAGAAAGTTATATACATTTGATCCATTCTCAAGTATATGATTTCAAAGAGCACAGTTGAGGAAAACTATGAATGCTCAGGATATAGAGAGTTCAGCTCTGTACTGTGGTTCTTGACTCATTTTCCCAAAATACCACTCAACTCCCACTAGATACACCATCTTCAATATATCTAGTTTCACTATATCACTTAAGTTAATCATGTTGACCTTTACCTTACTTTATGGATACCACTTGCTTTTTGGGTTGTGTATTTTCACAAACTTAAGGAAAGGAGAACACAATATACTATTCAATGATTTAAAATGTAATTGATACTAACTCAAGATTGACTGAGAGCTTCTCCACATAGACTGTATAAGGCACATGAGAATTAATTTTTCTCTTTGAAATTGTATTTATTCATTCATTTATGTTATGCTTGATCAAAACCGCATGCAATCTGTAAGGTAGGGTTATAGTGTAAACAATTGTTATAGCTAAGTAAAGGGAATAAAATGACTAGGAAAGAAAATAAGTAAATGATACATACACAACTTTCTGCCTAATCTCATTCACACTTTTGTTTCTAAGAATTACATATATAATGATGACTCTTAAATCTGTATCCTGAGTCCACATCTTTCCTGAGTTCCAATATAGTCAGAATGGTCACTTCCCATTCCCCTTGCATGTTCCATAGATAACTTCTTCCTCTGCTATTGGTTATCTTGGGTAAAAATGGTTAGAAATAAGGACTAAGGTAAGGACCCAGTTATTAAAATCAGAAATCTAAGACTCACTGCTCCATTTCCCATTCTCTCAGGCCTCATGAGTCCCTAACCCTGGACCACAATCTTGCCTCTTACCTAGCTAGGATTAAAAATGTGAACTGGTTGAGTAGCCTAGCTACTCAAGAGGCTGAGATCTGAGGATCGAGGCTTGAAAAAGCCAGCCCAGGCAGGAAAGCCCATAAGACTCCTTTCTCCAATTAACTACCAAAAAAAAAAAAGCTGGAAGTTGAGCTGTGGTTCAACTGGTAGAGCACTAGCTTTGAGCACAAAACTTCAAGGTCAGTGCCAGGCTGAAATCGAACCACGTGGCTTGTTACTTGAGCTAGGTCTTTCCTTCTTCTTCTTCTTCTTCTTCTTCTTCTTCTTCTTCTTCTTCTTCTTCTTTTTTTTTTTTTTAAAAAAAAAAACAACAAAAAAAAAACCTGGACTGTCCTTGAATTGGAAATCCTCCCATCTCTGCTTCCCAAGTAGCTAGGTATGAGCCATCTCATCTAACCTTGAAACAGCTTTGTAACTAGTTTTCTTGCCTTCATTTTTGACCCATTTTAGTTCAAGTGCCATGAGTACATTTCAATATTTTGCTTTTCTTCTCTTTTTTTTCTTTTCATTTCTCTCTCTCTCTTTCTCTTTCTCTCTCCCTCCCTCCCTCCCTCCTTCCCTTTCTCTCCCTCTTTCTTTCTTCCCTTTGTGTTGGTACTGGAGTTGGTACTTAGTGTTAGTGCCAGGGTGCTTCCCTTTGTGTTTCTAATACCAAATGTGAACAGGCTTTTCCATTTTAAAGTTCTTCGTTAGGTGACTGATAAAGTTCAAACTTTCTAACACTATATGATTTTTCTTTATCTATCTTTATCTTGTTATCACTTGCTTGTTGTTCCAGTTTTCACATCTGGTTACACCCTCGGAAAATTCCACAATGCAGTCACACCAAATTTACTATAGCGGCCAAACAGGTTGTATATTGGGTTTCACTCCCCTTGCCTTCTCCCAGCTCAAAATTCCATTCTTTTGGCTAGCTCATCATCCAAGACTTAGCTCAAATCTTTCTTGAACAGAAAAATCTTTGGGAATCACATTTCTCCATGTTTATAATTATGGAGTACAATCCACTTTTCTATCTTAGTTTTGTATGAGCAAGTTTCCAATCTGCCAAGGTGCTCTTCATGATTGTCATTTTACATGCAATGTTGAGTGCAGAATCTCCCAGCACCCCGATTTGTCCTCTAGACATCTTTCAGAGGCTTTGAAACATAGGCAGGCTCTTTATTGCTGTGAGTCTGACATTTAAGCAACTAGCTCCTTCTATTCCTTGTGTAAAAAAAAAAAGAAGGAAGAAAAGGAGAAGAGGAAGAAGTCCTTTTGGTTTGACAAGCTGACGGTTTCTCTGTACATCAATTCCATTATTCATAACTAAGGAATATTTAAAGGAGCCACTAAACGAGTGAATTTGCCTTCTAAGTGCCAGGGTTTCAGAGGGCAGTGTTTGTCACAGAAATTCAGGTGCCTAGCTGATGAGAAGTAAACCTTAGTGTATCACCAGTTCTTTTATCACTGGAAAGATAAATCCAATTTGAAACAGAATTGGCCATCAAATACAAACTTGATTATTTGATCATTCTATAAACCTGTCTTTCTCAACTAACAAGCTGACATAAGTACAGCATCATGACTAAATAAAGCCCACAGGGCTGGGAAGGTGGCTTAGTGGTAGAGTGCTTGTCTAGCATGCATGAAGCCCAGGACTCGATTCCTCAGTAATACATAAACAGAAAAAGCCTGAAGTGATGGTGTGGCTCAAGTGGTAGGGTGCTAGCCTTAAGCAAAAGAAACTCAAGAATAGTATACCCAGGACCTGAGTTCAAGCCCCAGGACTAGCTAAATAAATAAATAAATGAAGCCCCCCAAAAGGATGTGGAATCATACCCTACTATAGTACATTAAAATATATATTTATATATTCCTAGCATCAACATGTTCTTTAATCTGGCATTTCTGAATGCTTACCATCGGTATTTATATATTATCTAATGTGACCCTAACAATGGTCAAGATATGGATGCTATTGTTATCTTCATTTTATTAAGAGAGAGAGAGAGAAATAAGAGAAATAATGGATGACTGAAATAAGGTTTGGAGAGATTAGGGAATTTATCCAAGGTGACTCAGGAATTGAGAGGAGAAATGAACTGGAACTCAAGACTGCATAAAGCAGTTTTCACTTTTATGTCTTTTCTTTCTTTGTTGTTTTTTACAGATACGCTGCTTGGTTTGGGGATGAAATGTCATGGTGCTCTCACTCAGGCAGAAACTGAAGGGAAGTGTGCTCTTTAGCTTCTCATTCTCCCCCTTCCCCCTACTATCACTCTCTTTGTTGACTGGGCATGAACATGCTAGGGTAGGTGCCAGTAGGTAGTAAGCTAGGCTAAGCTAGCAGGCAGAAACAACAGTAGAACAGGAATTCCAAAGGAACTGAGACATATCAAGCAGCACTTTCGCTGAAGTGGTTTCAGCTTAATACAGAAAACTACAGAGAAGCTTAAGATCTTCCTTGTCTAAATATAGTCAAACAAAGCCCTATAATGTATACCGCTTTCACTCTTTTTGTTAAGCATGTATAGACTTATTAAACTGAAGAAATACAAGTGTGAGTTTAGGCTTTGAATCATTTTTCTGGTTTGGGTGATCAATTTAACTTAACATTATCTAAACAGTCTTAATTTTCAAGTATTATGGCCTTTTATACTGATGATTATTAAATTTTATACATAGTTTTTATTACATTGGGTAAGTAAGTGCATTCTCAGTGCTGTCATTTTGAGTGGCTCTGAGGTAGTTTTTACCTGCTCCAGTTACAGCTTTTTATAGCCCACCTAATGATGAATGTGAAGACATTATTGTTACATAGGAAAGGGCCTTATATTCCATACAAGAAAATGTGGACTAGCAATTACCAATGGCATAGAAAGGTTGGCAATGGTGCAGTGATGACAAGCACAGTTGGAATGATGTGACCGATTTATTCATTTCCTTAATAACCTCCATTGTTGTAATGAGTCATCCTGTCTCTTATTTTAAATTACAGGGCACCATTTTATTTCCCAATCAAATGAATATACATAATGGTATTTTTTCTTTCACTTTCTCATTCTCATTTCAAAGACCTAAATTTTCATAATCTAAAGTTAAGAGAATCAGGTAAATATGAATTGGAATCTTTGTTAAGAGGTAAAACAGGGTAGAGAAGGGGTGGATGTCCTCTAAACATCTTTGAGAGGCGTTGAAACACAGGCAGGCTCTTTGTTGCAGTGAGTCTGACATTTAAGCAACTAGCTCCTTCCATTCCTTGTATAAAAAAAAAAAGGAAGGAAGAGGAGAAAAGGAAGAGGAAGTCATTTTTTTTGACAAGCTGACGATATTTTCTCTGTACATCAATTCTATTATTCACAACTAAGAAATATTCAAAGGAGCCACTAAAGAACAGAAGAGTGAATTTGCCTTCCAGGTGCCAGGGTCTCAAAGGGCAGTGTTTGTCATAGAAATGCAAGTGCCAATTTGATGAGAAATAAAAGCTTAGTGTACCACCAATTCTTTTTATCTCTGTGAATATTTCTTCTTCAGTACGGGCAAGTGAAATCTCAGAATATCAGCACAGGACTGCTGCAGACTAAAGAGATCAATTGTTGTCTCCTATGATTCTTAGAAACAGGAGAAACTGTCTGCTAAGAATGTTGCAATACATTTTAACTTACAGCTTCAGTAATACAGGAGATTTTTTTTTTCTTCACTGGCTTAAAAATAAAGGACTGTTATTCAGCCAAAGTCTGAGACTAAATTTTCAGTCATATAAATTCTGCAAATGAGTCATTTGCTGTATTAGGGGTATGTGGGCATAAAACAATGATTTGAAGAAGTTGTTTTGAATTTCATATAAAGTTCAAAGTTGAAGAAGATCGTTTTCATAAGATATACAACTATAAGCTTAATAAAAATGGTAACAACTTTCAAATATGATAAACTCTGATAATGATGATTGAGGAGTTGAATTTAGAATAGATTCAATCTGTAAGTAAATTTGACTACAAGAAACTGTTTTTGATTATGAATTAAACCAAAAAATTTGTCATTTATTAATATTCTTCAGCAGCAATTGGGAGAATTAACATCTCATTGATTTTTTAAAGAACATTTTTGGTTTTTGTTGAATGTTATGAAGAAAGAAGGAAAAGAGAAAGAAGAATTAGAAGTAGGTCTGAGTTTGACAATTGTCAGTATTCATTATCTATATCCTATTTCATTATTCACTAGCAAGAAATATTTAAAGGAGCCATTGAAACAAAACATAGTATTGCTTTCATGACCTTGAAACAGAACTTCAAAATTAGTAGTGTATCTAGGTACTAGAAGTTCACTCCTGTCCTATCTACTCACAAGGCTGAGATCTGAAGATTGAGGTTTAAAGCTGGTCCAGGCAGATGAATCCTCAAGACTCTTATCTCCAATTAACCAGCAAAAACATGGAACTGGAAAGAGTGGCTTAGATGGTAGAGCACCAGCTAAAGGAGAGTTTGAGACCCTGAGTTTAAGTCATAGTACTAGTACACACATACATGCACACACAATGGTGTAACACTATTACCAATACCCCAAAATTGTCTTGACTCAAAAATAAAGGCAATGTTGGTATTTATCTTTCTTTCCATCACTGTGAACCAACCTCGTGCACTTAAGCATTGTGATATAAATATAAAGTCTCCAGAACATTTTTGAGCACCAAAACAATGAGCCAGACCCTAAAGCCATGTGATTGCTCTGATGCTCTGTGCTGCTCCAGAGCCATCTTCTCATCACAGTAGCACCATCAAGGTCCTTTTCTGTCTTGGCTCCTTGTAATAGTTTAGCTGGTTTTACTTCATTCCTTATCCAAATAGACCCTATGATACATCCCCCCCCAACCCTACCTTGTCAAACAAAGTAACTCTTACACCCTTGAAAATATCATTCACAGCATCCATTCAGTCCAACCATTAGCTTCTTACCAATTTGAGCTTCTAAGGAAAAAATCATCATCAGACTAAGAAAAATTTCTTTTAGTCATAGATATCTCTGAGAAGAGGGCTACAGGGAAATCACACTGTCTATACTAATAAATGTGAAAAGAAAGATGGAATCAGAACATCACCTTAACATAGTAAAATTTTAGATGAAGCACCAATGGCTATTAGTGGATAAAAGTAGAATAAAGAATAGAATTTTACCAAGTGTTTCCCCTAAGTGTTTATTAATTACAGTGTGCACAGAAGTAACTTTTCAGCAGAGAAACCTACAGATACTATCTTAATCAACTAGCTGACTTAACACCATCAGAAATGGGGTAAGTTGACATCATGGATCACTCACTGGAATGTACTAAGAACTTAGCTCCACTTCTATAATGTTGAAGAATCCAGGTTTTTGGTAATTTGTTAATTAGGAAACAATGTGCCATTCTAAACAGCATTCTTTATTAAGAGTACTATCCATTTTCTACTAAAATGTAACCTTTTCTATATCTCTGACTATATAACCATCTAATACCCCCTTTCCCTCTCTTTCTCACTCTCATCCCATATTTGTACTAATTTCTCTCTATCTTGATCCACTCATTGGAATGAATCTCATTTCCTGCCTTATTATCATGCTTTAATTATGATTTATTTAAAATGATTTTTAATATCTGCTTATCTCTTCCTCTTCATTTTATCTCTGTTCCCATCTCTCTATTTAGAGCCTCATCCTTTCTCCTACCTCTCTGAGAATTTTCCCCGGTACATTACCCATTCTGTTGCTATTTAAAATGCAGCATCATCAGATTTCTACCCTTTAAATCCTTCACAGCCATTCTTCATTCTCAATGCACAGTCCAAATTCCTTGCTATGGCACATAAAAGTCGTATGACAAATGACCCTGCCTATTTGCCAGTGTCATTTCCTGCCCCTTCCTAGCAGATACTGTCTGCTCTAGGTACCCAATAACTTGAAGCTCACAAAGCATACCACACTTTGCATCCTTTATCTTTGGATATGATGCTGCTGCTGCTTAGAATGTCTTCTACCCCTCATCTAAGCCAGTTAACATTCCACATTTAATATCAGATAACACATCAATTCCCCTCACCAAACTTTCCACAGTCCTTCTGTTAGACTGAGCTACAGCCCTTGCTATGGACTCCATAGCATCATAATATACCTCTGCTAGCATGCATTAAACATTTTATTACAATGACTGGTTTCCTTGTTTATCTCTCTCACCAGATAGTAGACTCCTTAAAAGCAAGCTTTTTTTCATTTCCATAATCATAGAACCTAACAGAACACTGACAATTTCATAATATAAATGAACTCATACCTCTTATTAAAACCTACACTAAGTGCTTTTCATAATCCAATAACTGCTAAGTGTCAGCTCATAATTTTGTATTCTGTGAAATGCTCTTAACTAAAAATAATATTGTCCAGCTTGTTCACTCATCTTATTCACAAGGCTTGGCTAGTGACTTTGGGATATTTCCAAAGAAAGAAAGTTTCCTCTGTTTAACAAATTCAAAAAACAAAAAAAACCACAAAAAACTATGCCTCAAGCTCTAAAAGTAAACCCTAAAGAGAAGTTCTCAAATGGTTTGAGTAGGAATGACATTGTTGGATTCTTTTGACTATTATACCCTTATTCAAATTCCTGTGAAACCAGCAGATTTATGGGGGGTACCCCTCCCTCTGTGCTCCATGGCACCAGACACAAACATGAAGTGTAATACACCAGGAAGCCTCTCTTCTCCATTGTCAGTACAAACTCTCTTTCTGGTAGGGATGTCTTAGGAAACTTCCAATTTGATTATCATAATGAGGAGGGAAAACTGCCCCCTGTCAATGAGTATCCAAGAGCCAGACATACTAAGTATCTTTTGATATATGTAGGGATAATCCCATACAACCAAGAAACGTTCTGCCCAAATTTTCACATTGATCTCATGAAAAAACTGACTTCTTCAGAAAATAGAAACAGAAGGTTTTTTCTTTATTGTTGTTTTCATTTTCTTTTCTTTTTGTCTCGTTTGTTCATTTATCTGTTTGTGGGAGGGTAAGGGGGAGCACAGAAATGGAGGAATAAAGGGTGAACAAATGTAGCAGTGGCACTCACTAGACACTATGTTGAAAATGAACCATACAACTTGTGGGTAGGGATGGGAGGTAAAAACTGGGAGAGAATGAGGGAAGAGGTGACATCATCCAAAAAGAAATGTACTCGTTACTGAACTTGTGTAACTGTAACCCCTCTAAATATCACCTTTATAATAACAATAAAAAATAGTTTTAAAAAACAATCCGACTTGTGCTGTGTGGCTATGTATGTCCCAGCACTTCTTGATATATTGGAACAGGGGGATTGTGAGTTCAAGACTAGACTGAACTAGAGACCCTGATCCAAAAATAAAAATAAAAGAATCTGATTTCATTTATCTTTGATTTCCCATTGGCAAGAAGAAGCTTCGTACTTTCCGCCACTCATCCTGCAGCTTGAAATCAGGGCCTGGGTGCTGTCCCTGAACCTTATTATTCTCAAGGCTAGCGCTCTACCACTTGAGCCTCAGTACTCAGTACCACTTCCTGCTTTGTCTGAGTAGTTTATTGGAGATAAGAGTTTCACAGACTTTTCTGCTCGAGCTGGCTTTGAGCAGCGATCCTCATATCTTAGCTTCCTGAGTAGCTAGGATTATAGGTGTGAGCCACCAACACCTGGCAACCTTCTTGCTTATTATTATTTTTTATTATTATTTTTAAATAGTTGTACAAAGGCGTTGTCATTCAACAAAACAGTTTATGAATAGAATGTGTCTTGATCAATGTCACTGCTTTCAACATTCATATTTTAAAATCTACTATGAGCTGGGTGTCAGTGGCTCAGTGTATAATCCTAGCTTCTTGGGAGGCTGAGATACAAAGGAATGTGGTTCAAAGTAAGCTTGGGCAGAAAAGTCTGTAACTAGTAAAAAGCAAAGCTGTAATAATGGCTGTTCATTTTCATCTGGCTTCCCAATCTCACAATACAATGTTAATGTCTTTGGGATGGAGTGGCTATTTGGGAGATCAGGCTAAGGAAAGTTATTCTGAGGATTCATTCAGTTTGATAGTGAGATGCATCTGGGAGTTTGAAGTCACTTTTCTATTAGAGTCAGACTTTGAAGCATGGGAATATTTTTTTAAGGAAATCTTATGCTGCCTAGTGTGCAAAGTCACTGGATCCCCAATATGTGTTATCATAGGCAGACAGGAAAGCATAAGCAGAAACAGGTAATATCCTGGGTGACAATATTCCATTCCAAAACCCCAAGATGTCCCACATCTGGGCCACCAAACCAATTAAGCAAATTGTCCTTCATCTTTATGGAGCCCATAAGAAGGTAGAAGGGCAGAAAAGGTCAGCCTGAAAGGGCTAGGAGAACCAAACGCACACGCATAGTCCTTCCCGCACCTGGACAGTGGCTAAACCATTTGGAGGGTCACAAGGAGAGGACTCTGATTTTTCACCATCTACTAAACTTACTCCATTGGATAAAACCCCATTCCCCTCAGCTTCCCAGAAGCCAAGCTTTACCCGAACTGCCCACCTCACCCCTCAAGGTATAATTACGTTTTCTTTTCCTTCCTTCCTTCCTTCCTTCCTTCCTTCCTTCCTTCCTTCCTTCCTTTTTTCTCTCTCTTTCTTTCTTTCTCTCTTTCTTTCTTTCTTTTCCTTTTTTGCCAGTCCTGAGGCTTGAACTCAGGGTCTGGGTGCTGTCCCTGAGCTTCTTTTGTTCAAGGCTAGCACTCTACCACTTGAGCCATCACGCCACTTCCTGCCTTTTCTGTTTATGTGGTACTGAGGAATTAAACCCAGGGTTTCATGCATGCTAGGCAAGCACTCTACCACTAAGCTACCTTCCCAGCCCCTAATTATGTTTTCTTAATAAATCCATCTTTACTATCTGTACTATGTTCTTACCCTTTGTTGTTCTTTTGCTACAACTTGGCAATGGCCTAACCTTAGATGTTGCAAAGAAAATCGAGGAACATCTGGAACACCCCCTCTGGTACAGGGCCAGGATTCAACATAAGGCTCATTATTAAGGCACATTGGTGACAAACTGTTCAACTAGTGTCTTGACTCAGAAGAGTTTTATTAGTCATCACTTTAAATGCTTTGAAATCTGATAAATAAAATGGATTTGATAAACGTTTTCCAAAACTACACATTAGTCTGAAAATTTTTACATGGCATTTCTAATATATTATGAAGAAATTATGATTTGCTCTCACAAAAATCCCTGTTGAAATTTGATTCTCAATGTAATAGTATTAAGAGATAACTAGATTATGGAAGCTCCAACCTCAGGGATGAATAGATTACATCATCTTTTTGAAGGGTCTAGGTTAGATCACTCAAGAGCAGATTTGTTCTCTTGGGAGTGATTTTGGTCTCTTGGGACTAGATTAGCATTTTTGCCTCTTATTCCCTCTCTTTTTCTCCTCCTCCCTCACTCCTTAAAGTCTTTTTTTTTTCTTTGTTGGTCGTGGGGCTTGAACTCTGGTCTTGGGCACTGTCCCTCAGCTCTTCAGTCAAGGTGAGCACTCTACCAATTGAGCCACAATGCCACTTCTGGTTTTCTGGTGGTTGATTGGAGATAAAAAGTCTCACAGACTTTCTTGTCCAGGCTGGCTTTGAACTGTGATCCTCAGATCTCAGCCTCCTGAGTAGCTAGGATTACAGGCATGAGCCACCATACCCGGCTCCCTAAAGCCTTATATGCCATCTGTCACAAGGACTCAACAGAAGTCAGACTGATGCCCTTAGACCCTCAAAACTAAATGCATCTTTTTTCTTTATAAATCACTGTCTTTTTTTGTGTGTGGGGGGGGGGGTCTGGTCATGGGGCCTGAACTCAGGGCCTGGGTGCTGTCCCTCAGCTCTTCAGCTCAAGGCTATCACTCTACCACTTGAGCTACAGCGCCACTTCCGGCTTTTTTTTCTTTTGCTTATGTGGTGCTGAGGAATCAAACCCAAGGCCTTAAGCTTACAAGGCGAGCGCTCTACCACTGAGCCACCTTCCCAGCCCCTAAATCACTAAGTTGTATGTATCTTGTTAGAGCAATACAAAATAGATTAGGGCTGATGCTAAGAGAACCTTAGAAAATGATGGTTATGTTTCTAAAATTATCAATAATAAAATATGTTTGAAGCAGATACTAGGGAAAAGCCTACATTGTCTTTCTATTCTATGTCAAATGTTCTCTCAAACATGCAAAGAAGCAAACAACAAGCATTTGTTAAAAAAAAGCCAACCCCCCCCAAAAAAAAACAACCTTAGGGATTGAAGCTATGGTTCAAGAGGTGAAGCATCTGCCCAGCTAACACGAAGTTCTGAAACAAAACTGCAGTACTCCAACAACAAACAAAACACTCAAATTTTGGAGAAAATGTATAAGTATTCAGGAATTTAGAGTGTATGCTATTTTTCTGAATTTTTGTGGGAGGTTAATGGTATTTTTCAGTTAAAAAAATCTAATCTGGTGATTTCTTTCCTTACTTTAGTTACCTTGATTTCTAATTTTGTATTCTTTTTATCAACGAATACCCATATTTCCAAACTGGTAACTTTCAGGCACCATAAGTCTAGATTCTGCCCTCATATCTCAGGAACCCAGTGAGTCCTAGAAAGAGCAATCTCAGAAATTTTCCAGATCTACTTGCATGGGTTTGGGTGCAGGAGGATCAAGGAGGAGTGCCACGCTCTTCTCACATCTGCATCAGCTGGATGGAGATGCTCATTTGAGCATATTCTTTCTCCTAAGTCACACTCTAGATTCATTTAACATTCCTAAGTAATGGGTATTTTTAGACATCTCATTCTAGCCAGGAGAAGTCCTTAGGAAAAGCACAGGAAAACAGTTTTAAGTCTCCTACCACTGAAAATGAAATTCCTTGGTCCCTCTGCTTCTTAAAAAACCCCATTTTGTCAGTAACAATAATCCTACCTGGACATAGAAAGGGATTTACGCCATAATAAACATTAAAGGCCAATATACTATCTTCAGGGTATCTTGTGAACCATCCATATCACAGATGTCTGATCCTTCACAAAGAGAAATGCTGCATACTAGAATTTTCTATAAAGACTCCCAATGCATTCTACCATCTTCAAAGCTTTCATAAGTCCAGAAGTAGGTTAACTTTGACTCAGCATTTCTCAGTATTATTTCACTACATATTTTGAGAATTTTTGTTTTAAATAAATGGGCTTGTCGTTGTTGGTGTTACTATTACTATTGTTACTATTACTATTACTATTATCATTATTATCTCATATAAGTGGTAAGCCTGCAAAGAGCATTTATATTGTAAAGAGCTTTTGGTGATGATAGAAGCCAATCTGTAACATTGGACTTTGAAGTTTCATGGCCAACAAGATAGAAGTAACTGAAAAACTAGCTGTTTTTAAATGCTGCCGGTTCGACATCTTGCTGATTGTTCTGGCTGTTGAAAAAGAAGGTCTTGAGCCTATCCATAACAGGCAATAATAATAAGTTATTTGTTCCCTGGTTATATGTTTTCATGGTATCATTGTCAGATTTGGAGTTAGTGGACTAGTGGATTAATAAACTTTAGATCTATAATTTTAGTTTTCTGGTACAGAATCTGTTAAGTGATAAAGACATAAACCCAGCTAATTTTTTGTAATTAATAATAAAGTGCTTTAAGTAGTTATAAGAATTCTTGTTTAAATTAGCTCTTTAAGCCCTTCTGCTCAGGTATAAACATGCATAATATTGGTAACCACACATTTGCTTTTAAAAAAAGCAATCTGTGAGCTCAACCATATGCTAACATAAAATAAATGCGTGAAGCCAGCAGTCACGCATAGGAATATCAGGACTAAGAGTGAATGAAAGGCCGACTTCAGGAAGAGTAGAATCACTCTCACTGGGACTTCATAAACCTCAAAACCTTGCATCTTCCATAACATAAAATACATCTGCATAGTGATTTAGTTTTTGTTTTGTTGTGTTATTTATATATTGCTTTAATAGTGAAATTTTCCTGCTCTATGTGTGTATTCTTTTCTTTCTTATTATGCTCAAAGCCAATGGCTTCCATGACAGTACATAGAGAACATAGTTGAGAATTGCCATTGAAGAATTGCATTTCTTTGTTCTCTACTCATATTAACGTGTGTAAATGTAACACTCAGGAAGTGTGAGAAAATGAACCTTAGAGAAGCCACATATGGTTCTGCAGGTTGAGTTTTGCACAACCCATGCATTGATGCACAGCAGCACTGAGTTGAAATCTTCCATACCTACAGAAATAAATTGATTAAAGAAGAGATGTATGTAAAAGAATTTTTATGAAATCCCTTGTTTTTTTCTTTTTAATATATGAGCAAGGTTATTGTATTAACTTCAAGTTCTACACTCTTTATTATAGAATACAGTAAATTGTTATGGTTGATTTAGAAAAAAATCAGTGAAATAAAATTTATATAAAAGTAGAATGTGAACCATTGCAATTATTTTCCATTAGGAGAAAAAAAATCCATTCCATCCTATCAGGAAAAAAAGGGAGGATTGAAGCAGCAGCCCTATGTCACTTTGCTCATTCTCTTCTCCTTCCTACTATATCTTCCCCTCAATCAGTTCAAAATGCAGACAGTCTATGCTGATATGTTGGAGTCAGCAGCAAGATTTCCCTAAGATGCATTTTCATGTATTTCATATATTTGCTGACAGTAGAGATGGAACTAGTGAAATTCTTCTATCCCTTGACATTAAAGGCATGAAATCCTTTTCACAACTGAAAACGTCCTTTTCCCAACAAGATTTCAGACACTAAGGCAAACACACATAGTATAATAAATGATCTACCAGTAATACGTTCTAAATTTAAATATCTATTATTTTCCAATGGGTAATAATAACAAAACATATCCTTGCCTTGAAATTCTGCATATTATTCTTGAATAATCAGCACTGTTCATTTCATAAGGCATTGTCTTCTTGTTGTTGGTTGAGCGTATAAATGACCACCTAAAAGTGATTGTCATTGTGAAACCCACTGAGATCCCAACAAGCTTAAGAGGCATTGTAGTTGCCTTCAGAGAGTCATAGTGTGACAATTTCATTTTCTTTAAGTGTAATGTAGGCAATTGTCTCTTACTAATTAGAAAACATAGAACCCACAGGGATTTTTTTTTAATGGTCTCAAAAATTTGACATAGCTACTTGGCTTCTTAGGCAAAGTCATGCTGTCTGTCTGTATTTTCTATATCATTGTTGCCCCAACTCCCACTGGCTGCATGGACAGAGGCTATGAAGATGCTAGAACAGGAGAAGGGAGTTACTCTCTGTAAGGTGAACACCCTACAGCTCTAAAAAAAATCCCAAGCACCTTGAAGTTGAAATATTAACAAAGATGTGATACTTCTTAAAAGAGGCCACTGTTCAGCATCATTATACTTCACAATGAGTCAGAAAAGAGTTTAAGTCTGGGGTTGGGCACTCGGCCTTATCCAATGTAAGCATTATCAAGGAAATCATCCAATTAATGCTACATAGCTGTAGTCTTGCTATTCTAGAACTGGGGCAAGAGGCAACTGAATTAAGAAGCACAGACAGGGTCAGCTGGGGCCACATAGCAAGACCTTTTCTGAAGAAGGAGGAGGAAGAGGGAAAGGAGGAGGAGGAAGAAAAAGAGGAGGAGGGCCCAATTATACCATGTAAATTTGGCTCTAAAAGCTTACTTGGTGATATCATTTCGTGTTTTGCTTTGCTGAAACTTATTTTCAGAGTCTCTAAGTAGAAGACATATGACTAGAAATTGCATCTCAAATAAATCATAATTTGGGCCTTTATTTACACCAGGAAAATCAAACATTTCTTCCTAGAAGCAAGAGACTTAAGTACAGGGAAAGTATGAAGAAAGAACAGACTTAAAGTATTAATGCTTGAAATATAAACTTGCATAAAGTAGTGTTATAAGGTTTTTCACTTTATGGTTTAATAATAGCAAAAAATAAGGAAATTATACAATAAACTAGGTTTTTGGTGAAGCATTTCTACTTTAAGCCTTTGTATACAGGATTGGTAAAATCTGGGAAGCTTTTTTAAAAATTAAAGATCAAGGATTGGAGGTAGAGTTGGGTAGAAAAGCATGTGCTTAGTTATATGAGGCCTTAGATTCAATGCCCCCCACCCCACACACAATCAAGACGAGAATTGAAGAACCCTTATGGAAAAGAAACAGAAAACATTTTCCCTTAAATGGCTTTTAAATACTTCAAATAACACAGGCTACAAACACAAATATAAAACATTCAGTCATATTTAATGTGATATTTCCAAGGTGGTGTCAATGGACCACCTATATCAGAATCAGTTGGAAAGTTTCTAAAACACAGATACTTGGGCTCCATTCCAAAATTTTAAAGAAAAAAATGTATCGGAGCAACAGAATTCACTTGTTTTTCATGAAGAATAGTAGACGATGGGCTAGAGGTGTGGATCAAGTGTTGGAGAACCTGCCTAGAAAGTTCAATGTCCTGAGTTCAAACGCCAGTACTGCTCTTCCCAGTAAAAGTACTAGAAAATAAAAATAGAAGAAATTAAGGGATAAGAGCCACTGTAACCAAGTTTCTCATGGGTAGATTTGATGTGTTTATTTTCACATCTTCAGTGCCTGGTACATAGTGCCTAGTCTAATGTTAACAGGGCAAATGTTCAATAAATGCTTATGTGATCAATTCATATAGAGGAGGTAGTCTTTCTTTAGAAAAGGCAGTCTTGGGCTAGGAAGGTGGCTCAGTGGTAGAGTGTTTGTCTTGCATGCATGAGGCCCTGGGTTCGATTCCTCAGCACCACATAAGCAGAAAAAGCCAGAAATGGCACTGTGACTCAAGTGGTAGAGCACTAGCCTTGAGCTGAAGAGCTGAGGGACAGTGCCCATGCCCAGAGTTCAGGCTCCACGACCAGCAAAAAGAAAAGAAAAGAAAAGGCAGTCTTTCTTCTAATAATAATTTAAAACCAAGCATTAACCTAAGGAAAGTCTTCAGCTATGTTGTATAGTTCCTAGGGGTGAATGAGAACAGAAAAAAAAAGGAGAAAGACAAAGGACTTGGGCTGGCCAGCTGGAAATACAATGTAAATATATCTGATGTGCATATTTAATGTATGACATAAATGCATAAGCTCAATTAACATGCTAAAAGTATACCTGCTCAATTAATTAGAGCATGAAGCTCTTCTGCTCAGTGGCATCATTTAAGAAATACCAGTGGATCAACTTGGCCCTCATACCTCAATTGGAAAAAATTAATGTAAATTATTTGCATATTACAAATGAGTAGAATAACTTTCAGTGCAAAAATTAGCACATTTGAAAGTGCAATGGAGAAATCCTAGAACGATTTTGGATAGATATAACAGGGTCATTGTGATTATTCAATTAGCAGGCTGTGAGAGCAGCTGGTCCAGATAGAGTTGGTGGCTGGTTGGCAGTGATGAGAATGGGAAGTTAGACCCAGAACCACAGATGCGTTAGAAAATAGGTCAGATTGACTCCAGGATAGGAATAAGGAATTATTATAAATGGCCTTTAAATCCTGCATGACAAGGAAAATCTGACATATAATTTTACTCTCCAACCCACTAGCTAAGCAAATATTTTGTTCTTCACCAGTGATAACATAAAGCCTTTCCTATCTATGTACCTATCGACCAATTTTTAAGTAAATGTACAACACATTTCTCCACTTAAGTGCTTTATTTAAAATTAACAAAGTATTGATTAAAATGAACGAAGCACGACTTCTGACAGCATCAGAGTTTTTTAAAATTTAATTTAATTTTTTTATTGTGAAAATACTGTACAGAGGGGTTACAATTACATGGGCAAGATAATGAGTACATTTCTTTTATTTTTTTGTGTGTGGGGAAAAATGTATATTTATAATTTGCCAGCTTGATTCAGTTTAGATGATTCCAATTTTGTTGGCAACATCTAAAGCATCGTAATCAGGAGCCAGTGGAACATATGCCTTCTTCTCTCCATCAGGTCTGATCAGGGTATTGACCTTAGCCACATCAATGTCATAGAGCTTCTTCACAGCCTGTTTGATCTGATGCTTGTTAGCCTTAACATCCACAATGAACACCAGTGTGTTGTTGTCTTCTATTTTCCTCATGGCTGACTCAGTGGTCAGGGGAACTTGATGATAGCATAGTGGTCAAGCTTGTTTCTCCTCGGAGCACTCTTCGAGGGTTTTTGGGCTGTCTTCGGAGCCATAGCGTCTTGGGCCGCCGGAAGGTGGGTGAAGTGGGGATCTTCTTCTTTTTGTGGCTGTGGACACCTTTCAGCACTGCCTTCTTGGCCTTCAAAGCCTTTTCCTTGGCTTCGGCTTTAGGAGGGGCAGGAGCTCCCTTCTTCGCTTTCGGCGCCATCTTGGTGAAAAAGGCAATACATTTCTTATCAAGTATTGTAGCCTCCTCCTTTGTTTCCCCTTCCCATCCCTTCCCAGCCTCCCCCCGCCCCCCACCCAATCCTCCCCGAGCATCAGAGTTTTTTTGATCATATATATCATTACTTTATTTTTATTTATTTTTTTTTGCAATACTGGAGATTGAACCCATGGCATGCCAGGCAAGAATTCTACCATTGATCTACATACTAGCCCTACAACATGAATTCTTTTTTTTTCTTTTTTCTTTTTTGTCGGTCGTGGGGCCTGAACTCTGGGCCTGGGTGCTGCCCCTCAGCTCTTTAGCACAAGGCAAGCACTCTACCACTTGAGCCACAGTGCCACTTCTGGTTTTCTGAGTGGTTTATTGGAGATAAGAGTCTCACGGATTTTTCCCTGCCCGAGCTGGCCCGTGATCCTCAAATCTCAGCCTCCTAAATAGCTAGGGTTACAGGTGTGAGCCACTGGCCCTGGTGATAAATTCTTAACATATAAACATCAATTCCTATTCATCTAGTAAGTTTCTAGTGAGAGGGCCATATGCCCCATAGTCATTTTTTTAAAATATTGAAAAGATTACTTTTTAAGGTTCTCTGCCACTAAGTTATTTGCTACTTAGGAAAATTTCCTCTTAGAATATTCTATTAGGGATGGACATGTGTATCTGTCAGGTAGGTTTTCTAGGCTAGAGCACAAGATCAAGGTCACTCTGGGATCAGAACTTAAGGAATGTTGCTGTGGTTTTTTTCAGCCACAAGTCCAGAATCCCTCTGATATTCACAGGCCTGTAGGCCTTGGTTCTCTTCATGTGAGTGCAGTAAGGTTCTAAATTTCTGTGGATGCCTTTGCTTAGGAAGTATCTGATCATGGACAGGGGTCAAATTTCAAACTGAACCTGGAAATGTTGGAGGCAAGTTTCCTAGTAAAGGTTTTGTGAGATAAGAATTATGGGATACAAGGTTTGGTGAGGTCATGTCTTCATTGTACAGAATACTGATGAACAAATACCTAAAATTCTGTGGGTATTTTAAACAGACAACTCTAAGAGGGAGAAAAAGAAGCTAGTTCATAATGGGTAGTTTGTAATTGTTGAGTAGATGGCACAGCTTTGACATAGCTTACAATAAAGGTGATGACTTAGGAATTCCCTGTCGTGAAAACATGGGAACCATTGTGTAAACAAGGGAGACTGGAAGGAGAGGCCAATAGAACAGGAAGTTCTTTTCCCTCTAGTTAGATCAGACCTAAGGCTATTAGAAAATACAGTCCTTTCTAAATGTACATTGCTTCTTTGGAAAACAGTAATAATGAGGTTTCCACTTTTCCCTCCTATCCAAGATGTCCTTGTTCAGCATTCCATAACTAACTGTGTTAATTAACGGAAACAAGCTTCAGTTTATCCTTAAGGTGTTTCTGTTTGTTCATTCGTTTTTGTTTTGTCACCCGGTCCTGCATTGTTATTGTTCATTTGAGTGATACCATCCCATTAAAGGATTGAAAGTGTTTCCAATTTTGAGCTATTCAACAACCATGGTTTAGAACTACTTTGTTTCTGGTTTGTTGTTGTTTGTGCTGATACTGGGGCTTGAACTCAGGGCCTGGGCACTGTCCTTTAGGTTTTTTGCTCAATGCTGGTACTTGAGCCACTTGAGCTAAAGCTCCACTTCCAACATGTTGGTGGTTTAATGGACATAAGAGACTCAAGAACTTTTCTGCCTGGGCTGGCTTCAAACCATGATCATCAGATCTCAGCCCCCTGAGTAGCTAGGATTAAGGCATGAGCCACCAGCACCTGGCTTGGAACCATTTTTTTTTTTTATAACATATCACTATCAGGTAGCCAAGTCTTCTTTTTCTGCATTGTTTGGATAACTTGCATATCTCACATTTTATAATCTTGGTACCATGTATTAGAATCCATAAAGGTAGTCTAGGCTTAAGAATCTAAGGTTTAGACAAATTAAATGACAATGGATCAGAAATCAAAATTATTTGAGAGCCCAACATGAAGTTCCTTAAGTCCTACTTAGCATCAGCAATGTCTAAAGATCTATTTTAAACTTTTATTTATCTAAATCACTTGAAAATTGCTACTAACAGATCAAATAGGCCTTTGCTGAGACTCCCTTTCTCCCTCCTTCTTTCTCTCCCTTTCCCTCTCTCTCTTAATGTTGGGGATTAGACCTAGTGCACATACTCTTTCACTGAGCTATAGCCTTAGCTGTGAAACTCTGTTTTTATATTTATCTGTCTTTCTTCTTAAATTTATCACTAAAGCTTGCACATTGGTAAAGTTTGCAATTAAATTTAAATTTATTTTACCAATGTTTGTTAATTATAGTTTAAATGCTACCTCATTATTTACCAATTTAGAGTTGACATTTCATCATCATCAACTTCTTTATATATATATATATATATATATAAATATCTTTATTCCAACATTACCCAACTAATAATTGAATATAAAATATTAGGCTGGGTGTTATTTTTCTCCATATATTAAAGTTATTGATACATTGTCTTTTTCCTTTCTGTGTGGAGTTAAGTGTGAATCCAATATATATATTTTACCCATAAAAGCTTTCAGGCACTCTGAAGCATAGGTTCATGTTTATAATTTTTTTATGCTTTCAATATAGAATGTAATTTCTTCAATTTTCTTAAATTTCCTTAATTTGTTTTCTGACCATTTTCTCCCCTTCTGATTTTCATGTTCTTTATTTCTGAATTTCTATTTTTGTTCGTTAGTTTTTCTAGTTTCATTTTTTTTAAATTTAATTTTGTTTTATTTGTGAACATGAACATACTGTACAGAGGGGTTACAATTGCATGGGCAGGATAATGCGTACATTTCTTACCAAGCATTGCATCCTCCTCCTTTGTTTACCCTTCACATCCCTTCCCAGCCTCTCCCCTCCCCCCCATCCCAATCCTTCTCCTTCCCCCCCTCCCCCCCCAATGACGTTGTAAAGCTCGTTTTGGACATGACAACTTGTACTTCTCATTGTTGCAACAGGTCCACCTGTATCCTTAAACAACTGGTTTTTCCCCATCTCCTCCACAAGTTATACTGACATCAAATATAGTGAAAGCAGGGGTTATACTGTGGGGGAGGGACATACAAAGCAACAAAGAGATAATCTTATAAATGCGTTAGAAACACATGCATGAAAGAAAAAAACATTAAAATACATATCTAAGGGTTCATTTCATCATCATCAACTTCTTGTGAAATTACTGGCTGGAGGTGTATGTATGTGGAGATGGGGGGAGTCTTTAATAAGAGCCACGATATCAACACTTACCTTACCCTACTTGATTCACTTCAAAGCATTTGAAAGGACAGCTGGGGTACATGTACAGCCATTCAATCAAGAAAGACCCTTTATGACATACTTGTCAGGAGATCATATAACCTACTGCTTTAGTAGGTTAGAAAGCTGCTTCTATTTTTAAATATTTAATCTTTTTGGTAGCATTAGGGCTTAAACTTAGAGACTCATGCTTGCTTGGCTGGTGCTCTACCACTTGAGCCAATTCTCCAGCCCTGTTTTTGGCTAGTTATTTTGGAGGAGAGTCTATGGAACTTTTTTACCCAGTAGCTAAGATTACAGGGTAAGCTACACTTACAAGCTGCATTTTAAGACACTCTTCCAACTTTGGTTCTAATTTTATGGTCTCACGGCTGTGAAGAAATCTCAGTAACTCTTTGACTTACACTCTTCTGTTCTTTCAAGAGAGTTGCTCCATCACACTGAACTCAAGTGAGTGCAGGCCTTTATTTCAGTTACTACTGACAATAAAAGAGGGCAGAGATCCTTAGTTACCATTGATCTACATATAATTAAGGGTATTTTATCACTGGATACTGGTGGCTCACACTTGTATTCCTAGCTGCTCAACAGGCTGAAATCTGAGGTTCAAGTTCCCTGAGATTCTTATCTCCAGTTAACTAGCAAAAAGCTGGTGGCAATCCAAAAACACTGACAACACCACATGTTGATGATGGTGTGGAGCAACAGGAACTCTCACTTATGGTGGGAATGGAAAAACAATGCAGTCACTTTGAAAATGAAGACTCTGAAAAACAAAACTCTTACAATATAATCCAACAATTGTGTTGTTGATATCCATCCAAATAAATTGAGAATTTATGTTCACATAAAAACCTATACATGGATTTTTTAAAAAAACAGGATTATTCATAAATACCCTAAATTGGGAGCAACGGAAATGTAGTATGTGAATTTATGAACTATGGTACATGCAGACAATGCAATATTACTCAAGCATTGAAAAAATGTGGAGGAAATTTACATATTATTACTACTGAAGGAAGGAACTAAATAACTACAAACTTAAAAAAAGACTACAATTGCAACTCTGATAATTTGGAAAAGATAAAATTATAAAGACAAAAAATCCAGCCATTGAGTAGGAAGGAGGAATGAATAGGTGAACCCAGAGGATTTGGGAAGGGGGTTAGTGAAAATACTTAATATCATACTATAATAGTCAACAAATCCAAACCCATAGAACTTACAACACTAAGATCAAGCCCTAATCTAAACTACAGACTTTAGTTGAACACAGTATGTCAATACCTGATGGTTACAAATGTGTCATTCTGTTATGGTGGGGATGGCAGTAGGGAGGTTATACATATGCAAGAAAGGAAGCTGGGTGCAGTGGCTCAGGCATGTAATCCTTGCTACCCAGGAGACTGAGATCTGAGTATAGCAGTTCAAAGCCAGCCTGGCAGCTAAGTCCGTGAATCTCTTGGCTCCAATTAACCACCAGAAAACCTTAAGTGGCACTGTGGCTCAATGTGGTATAGTGTTTGCCTTGAGCAAAAGAGCTCAGGAATAGCACCCAGTTCCTGAGTTCAAGCCCCATGACTGAAAAAATAAGAAAAGGGAACCTTAAAGTGCTCTAAAAAGAAAAGTATATTTAAAAAGGAATGGGCTGGAAAGGTAGGAAAAGCCAAATCTGATAACAGTTGATTGAGTTGATTTATGTTTGAATTTAAAATACAATAAGTACAAGCCGGGCACCAGTGGCTCATGCCTGTAATCCTAGCTACTCAGGAGGCTGAGATCATGGTTCAAAGTCAACCTGGGCAGGAAAGTCCATGTGAAACTCTTCTTTCCAATAAACCACCAGAAAACCAAAAGTGACACTGTGGCTCAAGTGGTAGAGTATTAGCCTTGAGCTGAAGAGCTGAGGGACAGTGCCCAGACCCAGAGTTCAAGCCCCATGACCGACTTAAAAATAAAATGAAAGCACAACTCAACTAAGTTGACACAAGTTGTAACTCGAAGGATTCGTCTTTCTCAGCCTTCCTAATAGCTGTACCTATAAGTATGCTTTGGCCTTTTCATTTCTTTTTTTTCTTTAAGATTTTTGGCACTGGTAAAATTACCACAATCCTTGGAAAATATAAAAGTTAGCACTGTTATGACCTTAAGCAAGTATAGAAATAATGTTTAATCATGAACTAACTCATGGTGTTGCTATTTTAAAGGAATAAGTATAAATTTTGTTATCACTGCTATATAAAGCATTCAAAATATTCTAAATATAAACACAAAAAAACCAACAAAATATTCTAAAAATGTTTCATATTAAATTTATAATATGAAGCTATTGAAGTCATTTTAAGTTTAGAATCACTGTTTCAATAGGCACAAAAATGATTTTTTTTTTTAGTTTTGTTTCTTAGCTTTCTGAATGTAAAGCATTAGTATGGAAAAGGCTCTTCTCTCTCATTAAAATCTCCAAAGACTTGAAGATTAGAAACTCAAAAGATGCATGTACTCCTAGAATGACACAATCACTTCAAGAATTTATTTAGGAAATAACTAAAAAGGCATTAATCTTCGTGTTGCTAAATGTGGCAAAAGTAGGAACAATCTAAATGTTCAATGTTTGATCTTCACCAATAGCCCAAGGTTTACAATTCCTCCTATTGGCAAAGCTGTGAAGAATTAGTCAGTGGTCACTGCAGTTGGACTCCAACATGAGATGACCTCTACATGGGATGTCAATCAGAATTATGAATGCATTTTCACTCAGCAATCCCACTCCTTCAAGTTATCTTAGCGATACACCTGTACTTCAGCAAAATGACCATGTATGAGTTTGTTCTTTCTCCCTCTATTTGTAATGGAAAAAAATTAACACTGGTTAAATAGACTATGGTGCAATGACTATGTCTGTTTTGTGGCCCTAGTAGAGAATGGTGAGCTTCTATTACACTGATAATGCAGAAGTTTCAGAAATACAAGCAAGGTGCAAAGCGGTGAAAATAGCATGTTCTTTTCTGTGTAAGCAAGTGAGGAAATAAGGACGTGTATTTGCATTTGCTTTTATTTACCTAGGAAAACACTGGAAGGAAACACAAGAAACTAATAAAATGGATAACTTAGGAGGAACAGGGAATGAGTGTTCAGAGTTTCCTTTCCATGTATTTTCATTTTGAAACACGAATGCTTTCCTTATTTGAAAAGTTAAATTAAATAAAGAGAATGTTAAATTATTGTGAGGTATATTAGAATATTGCTGATTCAAATTGGTGTTGTAGGTGATTAAATACAGAGAAATGTTTAAAATATATATAAGAGATAAGAAAAATAGGCTATAAAGAAGATAAATTCCTATAATTTGAGAATTCTCTTTATTTCTTCAGAACAGTTTCCTGAAGTAGAAAAATTCAACAAAATATGTTTTTGTAAGTCTATTTATTGAAGTCTTAGCTCCCAGTATCTCACAATGTGACCATACTTGGATGTATGGTTTTCAACAGGGTAACACAATGGGCTCATTCCACAGGCTCTCATCTAATATCACAAGTGCTTAGAGGAAGAGGAAAGGTTTACATACAAAGAGAAGACCATGTAAACACACAGGTGGAGGTGGTCATTTATAAATCAAGAAGTATCTCAGAAGAAACCAACATTGTCACACCGTGGTCTCAGTCTTCAAGCCTCCAAAATTGTGAGAATACAGTTCATACTGAAACATAATGTATGAACTGCATTCTTGTCTGTGGTACTAGCAAACAGTTTGCTATTGATCTAATCTTAAAATATCCACAGACTTGTCCTTATTAGCGATGCGTAGGAATGCCTAGTTCATATCTTCTGCTGGCTAATTAGGTGAGTCAAAATAGAGTATCTCATCTTTATTTGCATTTATTTACATTTTCCTTGTGTTAAGAAGTTAACACAAGTTCACAATCAGTGAACCAAAGGACTATCCTTAGAGGAATAGAGGAGAGTGGAAAGGAGCCCCCTGAAGGTGGAACTATCAGGATCAATGTCTTTTTTTTGGGGGGGGGGTTGTCAGTTGTGGGCCTGAACTCTGGGCCTGGGCACTGTCTCCCAGCTCTTCAGCTCAAGATTAGCCCCCTACCACTTGAGTCACAGCACCAGTTCTGGCTTTTTCTGCTTATGTGGTGCTGAGGAATCGAACCCAGGGCCTCATGCATGCAAGGCAAGCGCTCTACCACTGAGCCACCTTCCCAGCCCCTACAATGAATTTTAAGATCCTTCTCAACCTATGATCCTAGGCAGTCACTAGAAGTGAATGGAGTTAACAGAAAGGTTGGAAGTCATCTAACATTTTATGATA
>NW_012267221.1:21545325-21572886 GCF_000151885.1 Dipodomys ordii
CTTTTTCTGCTTATGTGGTGCTGAGGAATCGAACCCAGGGCCTCATGCATGCAAGGCAAGCGCTCTACCACTGAGCCACCTTCCCAGCCCATCCTTTTTCTTTTTTCTTTTTGTGGAAAACCCTGCTGTGGTTGTTTCCACCTCTCTTCCACTCCCTCCAGGACACAGTAAACACAAACAACTCCCCTATGCCAAAAACAATGCCAAACAAAACTTTGGGTCTCAAAGTCTAGGGATACTTTGGGCTCTGACTAAAAAGCAAAACTAAAAAAAAAACCAACCAACCAAAAACAAACAAACAAAACCCCAAAACTCTGTCAGGTGCTGGTGGCTCATACCTGTAATCCTGGTTACTACTCAGGAGGCTGAGATCTGAGGCTTGTGGTTCAAAGCCAGTCCAGGTAGGAAAGTCTGTGAGACTCTTCAATTGATCACTAAAAAAAGTGAAAGTGGAACTGAGGCTTAAGTGATGGAGTTGATAGCCCTGAGCAGACTGTGAGTTCAAGCCCCAGGACTGATGTGCTGGCGTGCGCATGCACTCACACACATGTAGGATGATTTATATGGAAAATTGTCAATCTTGGTAAGTTGGGGCAAGTTTAAGTCATTGAAAATGCTATGGAAGATTAAGAGGCAGAGAGGAGCAGCAGGGAGAAAGCAAACTTTCAGCTTCCCCTTGAAGGTCTGTAGAGCTGGCTGGATCAGGGACAATAGCCACAAGCCACTGGCCCCGAAGGTATTTCACACTACTACCTTATCTCCTAGCATCTTTGTGGTGTCATCCTTTTGCCACTTGAAAAGCTCATTTCCTGTTGATGTCGCTACATGTCACTATCTTAGAAACTAATAGGTGTGCGGAAGACAGCCTAACAATCCAAGAGAACTCAAGTCCTTGTAGCACAGATGGCCAGGGCCTACAACACAATTTACATTGTTGCAGATCCTTTCTTGCACAATACAACATAATATGAGTATTATTTTTTACTTATTTTTATAAGCTCACTTTGTAGAATAGGCTTTGGTTGTAGGGAAGACTTTTGGTTTTCACCAGGAGCTCTGTCAAAGTTTGTCATGGTAAATTCACTTCCTCTTTCTTTGCTTACATCAAATTAAGCTCATGCCAGAGTCTGGTTACCCCCTATTTTAATACACCAGCAATAGAATATGTAAGAAGACCACATGGTTGTGTGCACCATTTAAAGTTTCAAGGCTATTTTCCACTGACTCAGCCTAGAATTCTACATCATGAATGCATCCAGTAGTACTTCACTTAAATGGATGCTTCTCTCTTTCTTTGCTCAGAGCCACTACCATTCCCAAATTAAATGACATCATTTCCCTTGATGTTTTCTTTACCTATGGTAATAAGTCTCAACCCTGGATGTCCTGTATCTTTCTTGCCTGGATAAACAAGCTTGTTTCTCCCAAGTCATTGAGAGAAATGTCTGGAGCAAACAAGATTCTAAACCAGGGAATAGAAGCTTCCAATTCCTGCACCAACTGCTTTTATAACTAGTTGTATGACCTTGGAAAAGCAATTTAAGTCCCCTTTACTTCTAGCAGGTAGTTTTGTAACTGTAAGAAATATCATAAATCCATTCTGTCTTCATCATTTTTATTATCAAGGAACATTTATCAAAATGCCTACTTGGTGACAGTGGCTTACAGGCCAAGGTGAGCAGCCTTGGCCCCATTCATCAGGGACTAACGCAGGATGCTAGAGCCTCATATGATTATTTGCAAAGCTTCAATGCTCTGTGGGGAAATGAGGAAGTAAAGCAAAAAATTGTTTTTGTGGGGTTTTTTTAAGAGAGAGAGGGGGAGAGATGGGTATCAGGCAATGGTGGCTCAGCCTTCTAATCCTAGCTACTCAGGAGGGTGAGGTCTGAAGGATCAAGATTCAAAGCCAGCCCAGGTAGAAAAGTCTGTGAGACTCCATCTCCAATTCTTCAAAAAACCAGGAAAAGTTGGAGGTAGAGGTGCAGCTCAAGTGGTAGAGCTCCAGCCAAACAAACATAAGGCCTGAGTTCAAACCCTAGTGCCCTCCAGACCTCCCAAATAGCTATACTTATTTAAATAACTTTAAAAAACTCTACACTTTATCCTACCTAATATCCTTTCTTTGGTGTAAAAACATGATTTTAGAATAAAATTATGTCCATAGAAGATATTGTTTTATAAAGTTGTGCTTTTCACCAAAATAAAAAGTTTTGCTCATTTAAGATATATACAAGGCAGGCACTGGCTCTTGAATATAATCCCAGCTACCAGGAAAATCGTGGTTCCAGGCCAGCCCAGGCTAAAAAATAAGCAAGATTCCACCTCAGCATCAACCTAGGCATGGTGGTATGTGTTTGTAATCCCAGCTAAATAGAAGACTAAAGGCCCATCAAAGTATTAAAACCTTATCTGAAAAGTAACTGAAGTAACAGGGGGTGTGACTCAAATGGTAGAGTGCTTGGCATAAGTGCCTGAGTTCAAACCCCAGCACTAAACACACACACACACACACACACACACACACACATTTCTTTTCTTGTTTAATCTCCAAAAAGGCTTTACTAATGGATGAGTACCAAGTCTAGGTTCCATTAGACTTCAAAACTTGGCATTGGGTCTTATCTCTTTTGAGAAGGGAGTTAGCCCTCACCTTTAGAGACCACCCATTTCCCCCTTGGTTCAGTGGTGAGTACTTTCAGAAATTTTTGAGTGGGTCTCTGGAAACTGAGCGTCTTTTCTGCCTAGTGGTGCTCATGCCCTGGGTAAGACACTTATACTTCTGTACCTCAGCCTTGACTTCTATAAATGAGGTCATTATTGTTTACCTTTTCTCTTAATGAGTTACCCAAGATTACAGGGACACTTGCACAGCCCATTCCCCAGTCACTAGTTGTACACCTCATCCCTGCCACTCTCCCTTGATAAGCCACAGGATTCAGATTGATGCCACATGAACAGAGGTTCTCACATTGGAGGGAATATCAAGATTGCCTGGAAGTCACAAGTTCTGGAAGCTTTTGATTCAGTGAATCTGGAGTAGGGCTCCAAATTTTAAATTTCTATTAAGTTCCCAGGTGATGTAGCATCTCCCTTTGTGAGTCACTGTATGATGAATACTGCATCTATTGGAATTGGTTATCCATCAGTCAATCTGTCAATCACAAGCTATACTTTTGTTATTATAACCTATTACTTTCTACATTTTGGATCAGCTGCTGAATTAATAACCTCTCAAGGGCCTTTACAGATAAAATCCTCTACAATGTTTAAATGAGGCAAGACAATGGGTCTGTTCAATAGTTTAACTCCCTTTGCAATAATATCCTCCTTCAACTCTTTTTCAGTATTTCAGTATCCTCTCCACCCACCAAAAGATTAACATGCAGTTTCATGGGAGATAAGACTGGCACATTGTGTTCGGCTTCCTTCGTGACTACAAACTATAGACTACAGAATATTCTTCCCTGCATCTTGTTGATTACAATGGAAATCTTGTTTTCCTAACAAGTATCTCTACCTGGTTGATCTTCCAGGCATAGAAAATTTGCTTTTAAGAATGTCCAAGTCAGGGCTGGGAAGGTGGTTCAGTGGTAGAGTGCTTGCCTTGCATGCCTGAGGCCCTGGGTTCGATTCCTCAGCACCACATAAGCAAAAAGAAAAAAGCTGGAAGTGGCACTGTGGCTCAAGTGGTAGAGCGCTAGCCTTGAGCTGAAGAGCTGAGGGACAGCACCCAGACCCAGAGTTCAGGCCCCACGACTGGACCCCTCCCCCCCGCAAAAAGAATGTTCAAGTCAAAAAAGAAAATGTCCAAGTCAAGCTGGGTATGGTAGTACACACCTGCAATCCCAGCATTCAAGAGGCTAAGGTAGGAGGATCACAAATTCAAGACCTAAGTGCACTAAGTAGTGAAATCTTATCTCAAAATCAAATAGACCTAAATGTGACAGCTGTGTGCCAATTAGTGAAGAACTTAATGCCCTACCCAATAAATAGCAGTATAAATAATAGCTCAATAAATGTAGTTGTAATTATTAGTGATAGCACTGTTACTACTACTAATAAACCAATCAGTAATCAAAAACAAAGAAACAAATAGGCCAAGAGTGATGCAACATGTTAGTAATCCCAGCTACTCAGGGAAGGAGCCTGGTTTTGAGGCCTGCCTAGACAAAAAGTAGTGAGATTCCAACTCAATAAATTACCTGGGTATTCTGGGCTGTACCTGTAATCCCAGCTAGATAGAAGCATAGGAAGGAAGAGAGAAGTCCAAGGCCACTGTAGGCAAGAAGAACAAACCTCTATTTAGAAAAAGGAAAGAAAACAACAAAACCCCTAAAACAGAAAGCAGCTGGATTTGAGGCACAAGTGGTAGAGCCTAGCAAGTGGGAGCCCCGAAGTTCAAACCCAAGTAGCAGCAAAAGAAAAAAGGAAGGAAGGAAGAGAAAAAAGAAACAAAAAAGGAAGAAAGGGAGAGAAGGAAAGAGGAAAAGGAAGAGAAAGGAAAAACAAAGAAGGAAAGGAAGGAAGGAAGATTTTCAAGACTTCCTAAGAATATTCACAACTCTCCTGGAGATATATTAGCTTCACCTCAGGTCATCCTAAGTTGAGCCCAAGAAAAAAGAACCAAAGAAAGTTTAAATTATGTATATAGTCTTTTCTAATAGTGAAGTCTTTTCTCAGAAAACATTTCCATTAATTGCTCTTCAGAGGCTAGTTGTCCAGCGAAAGAATGAGTTCTTTGAGGGCTTTGGAAGTCTATTGGCTGTCTAGTTTGTCAGAGCAAGAAAGACAATTAAGCAACCCACACAATAAGAGCACTGGCCAACTTCCCTCACCCATTGCAGGCCCCACAGCTCTTCAAGTGGCTGTCAGAGGTGTAAGTCTGTGGTGGGACAATGCATCCACTTTTTTTTTTTAACCTAGCTACAATCTCTTTTTTCTAATGGAATTGGATACAAGAATAATCAACTCATGAGTATCATGTTAGCCAGGATTCTCCAGAGAAACAGAGCCAATGGGATGTGCATTGGGGAATTGGCTCACGCAATCATGGCAGCTGAAAAGTCATGAGACAGGCCATTTTCAGGTTAGAGATTCCAGGATGCCAATAGCAGCTCAGGCTAAGTTTTGAGGGGCCAATGGAGCTACAGTGGTATAACTCTCAGTCCTAAGCTGAAAGCCTGATAAACAGGGAAGGGGTAGCTGGTATAAATCCCAAGCCCAGAAGTCCACAAGCCTAGGATTTTGAAGTCCAAGGCAGGAGGGTTTTGTCCCAGCTCTAGGGTGAGGAATGAGGTAAGATGAGGGGGTAGTAGATATCAATTTGCCCACTATATTTATTTTCCCCAGGCTCCCGTCTGATTGGTGCCTGCTCACGCCAAGGGCTTATTGGCTTAACTTTATCCATTCAGACCTATACACTAACCTCCACTGTTTACATTCCCACAGAGACACCCAAAGTCATGCTTCTCTAGATTTTGGGGTTCCTTAATCCCATCAAGTTAGCAACTTTATTAAGCATTACAGACCTTCACTTTAGTACGATTAGCTAATGTGCATCAAGATTCTATGTTGGTTGTCTGTGGCTCACACCTGTAATCCTCACTTAAGAGGCTGAGATCCAAGGACTGTGGTTTGAAGCCAACCCAGGCAGGAAAGTCCAGGAGGCTCTTATCTTCAACTAACCACCAGAAAACCAGAAGTGGTGCTATGGCTCAAAGTAGTAGAGAGTTAGCCTTGAGTGAAAAAAGCTCAGGGACAGTGTTTGCCTGACATTTCCTGGTATTAATCTATTCAATCTTTATAACAGTCCCATACATACTGTTATTATCTCATACTATTATTATCTCTACTTCAAAAATATGGAAACTGAGGCATAAAGAATTAGCTAATTGGCTAAGAAAGATAATGCAAAGTAGCCCTGGCTCCATTGGGATGCAAAACCAAACACCACTACCAGAGGAGCAATAGAGAACAAAAACTCTGTAGACCAATTAAACCCAGAATTCAAATGTTTTATTTAAGTACTTTGCCAATTAAAACCTGTAGTGGGTTGTATTGTGTGTTGCTGCCTCCCTTCTCAAAGATATGTTGATATCCTAATCCTCAGTAAGTCACTCAGAGTGTGATCTTATTTAGAAATAGGGTCAATGCAGATGCAATTAATTAATCTGATATCATACTGAGTTCCTGTAGCCCTTAATTCAATATGACTGGTTGTAAGAAAACCAGGAAAGACAGACACACAGCCATGAGCCAGGTACCTAGGAAGAAGTTTCCAGTTATATGGTTCAAGCTGGAAAGCTGGAGGTGGGGGAGGGGAGAATTTCCCTAAAGGATTCAGAAGAGGCCCTGCCCAGCCCTACCTGTATTTCAAACTTCCAGCCCCAGGACTGTGAGGTAAAGGCATTTTAGTTATAAGGGAAAGAGGAAAAATACCAAGAGGAAAATTGGGAACTCTGAAACATTGCTGGTAGAAATACAATATGCTTTAGCCACTTTGGAAAACACTGCTAAAAATTTTAGTCCATGGTACATGTCAAAGAGAATTGAAGACATATGCCCACCAAAAATTGTACATGAAATGTTTATAGATTATTATCCATAAAGGGTAAAATCCAATTATCTATCAATGGTTTGAGAGGATTCACTTGTTCTTTTCTGTTTCCTAGAACTTTTTTCAAAATTTTCTGCAATGGCCTTTCCCTGACCCAAACCTAGAACCAGCTATTTCTCTGAGGAACATGGATTTCTCTCATCACTGGCAGATAGAGTTTAGAAGCCAAGATCCATTAGGCATTAGGTGTGCTCATTGATACTGGGCTATATCAATGGAAAGAGCTTGGCTTTCTGCTATTAGTTTAAATCAAAACATAAACGCACACAATAAACTTACACAACTTAAAAACATAACACAATACTTTCCTACTACTCCCTTAATACTTTGTATTTCTGGGTTTTTGAGTCAAACAGGCTAGAGCCCAGAGGAAGAAAATTGCATGTATTGTGGTACTGGAGTGTCGCCTAAGAATAAGGACACCAACTCAAAAGGAACTCAGCAAGACAGTTTACTTTTGCAGAACAATGTACCAGCAGCCAATAATTTGGCAAGTAAGTACACACAGCAGGCAGGCTGCTCCCTTTTTATCCCTAACCCAGCAATCCCCGCTCCTCTGCTCACATTGGCTGAGCTCAGGTTCACAGCCTGCAAAAGGATGTGTCTTAATTTACAGGATGGAACTGAAATTCTAGGAGCTTCTAACAGGATGTCTTAAAGTGCTGGGGAAAAGGATGTTTGTAACTAGCATATAAATATGAGCCAAAACTACCTGGCCAAAGCAGGAACCCTTCAGGAAAACTATTTTCACAAGATTAACAGAAAAGAAGCAAACTATTTTTCTCACAGTATGGAAAGTGGTAGAATCCATAAAATGAATGAGAAAATTGGTCCTTATTGTTAGAAACCATTGATATTTGGGGTCATTTGTTACAACTGCATAATGTGACCTGTTCTGACTACAGGTATTACAGCACAAAGCACAAGGCTAAGTAAAAATAGTCATTTTAATATAAGTAGCAAGAAGTATCAAGACATTTAAATTGTGTTTGTTTTCACATATATCATCAAGGCATCAAAAGAGCAGAAGACCAATCAGAAAATTGAAACTGGTCAAATTTCCTAAGAGATATCTATCTGGTCCTCAATTCTGACTTAATTAAGGGCCATTCTCTGTATAACAGATCCTGAAAACCTCATGAGAAACAGGGTAATGAGGGCCATGTTTTCCAAATAAAAACCACTTCACAAGAATCTGAGGACTCCATGTCACTGTACAGATTTATGAAGAAAACAGAATTCTTAATAGAGCCTCAGGCATCTGCTCCTATCATGGAGGGAAAGCACTTCCAAAAGCAAGGAGACAACATTTGCCTAGAACCTACTATTATTACACTCTGTGCATATGGTAGCTAAAAACTCATTAGTTTTATAATTTTGGCTGAAGTTGGCAAGCCACCTCCAGAAATATTTCATACAAGCAGAGTGACAGATGGCGATTTCCTTTGTTATAGATGAGCTGGTTAGGGTAGTGGTCAGAGACACAAAAATCATCCACATAGTGTGAAACTACTTTTATGTAAGGGAATTAATTTATTGTCAGCTGATGATAAGTTATAAGCGGCTTCAGCTTTGTTACATTATTGGTCAGATTTATATCATTCCTCTCAAATGAAATAAGCAGCCAGATGTGGTGATGAGTACAAGTAATATTAACAGATTGACTAACGCAGGAAGGTTGGTTAAGTGTTCAAGGCTAGTCTGGTCTGCAAAGAGGGAGCCTATCTCAAAACAAAGCACACAACAAATGGAATTAGAAAATGCATTAGTGGGGCTGGGAAGGTGGCTCAGTGGTAGAGTGCTCGTCATGCATGCATGAGGCCCTTGGTTTGATTCCTAAGCACCACATAAGCAGAAAAAGCCAGAAGTGGCACTGTGGTTCAAGTGGTAGAGCACTAGCCTTGAGCTGAGGAGCTGAGGGACAGCGCCCAGGCCCAGAGTTCAAGTCCCACAACTGACCAAAACAAAACAAAACAAAATAACAACAAAAAAAAACAGAAAATGCATTAGTGCTCACTAGGAGGGAGATAGAATCATCCCTTAGTGTCCATGAAGAATTGATTCCAGGACCTTATATCAACTTCTGATAATACCAAAATCTGCAGATGCTCGAGTCCTTTATAAAATGCTTTCGTATTTGTATACATCTATGCACATTCCTTTATATGCTTTAAATCACAAATATTGAATGCAATATAAATGGAAATAGATGTTATACTGTGTTGTTTAGGGAGTAATGACAAGAAAAAATCTCTAAATCTTCAGTGCAGACACAGCTATTGTGGGCCTACCACAGGATCTGAATGAGACTCAAGGTGAACACTATCTAAACACGGGGTGCCAGAGAGATGGAGAATGGGTACAATGGCAGAAGAGACAGCAGACTGTCTCTGGGCCTGCACAATACTGTGTTCACATGGATTCATCTTAGTTTGTGGCAAAGTTTTACTTTTTTGAGACAGCATCTTACTATGTATGTAGCAGAAACTGATCTCAGACTGGTGATTCTCTGCCTCAACCTTATTTGTATATGCTACCACATCCAGTTCCTGGTGGATTTTTTTTTCCACCAGGAAAAAAGTCTGGATATTTCCACCAGGATTGATTTAGTCCTTGGATACAGAGCCTGAACACAGAGAGAGATCATTGTACTCCTTTTGTAACACATAAAAGTATAGTCCTTTTTTTTATTTTAAACCTTTTTCCCAGAGCTACATTTTTCTCTGTAGAGATTGCTTCACTTGTTCTATGCCTTTTTGGCATCCATTGCCAGCCTCTTCCTTTTGGTAAAAAGGCCTTAATAATACTGAGTCTCATCCCATCCCTCCATACATTTTAGGTGGAGCTGATTCCAGTCCAGCCCCAGGATCTGATGATAATCCAGAATAACCTGGCTAATTAGGATACCCTATTGCCTGTCTTCATGACTGATTCAGAAGTAGGTATGTAACCCAATGGGGGCAAAGAGAACCTTCCTCCAATTTTGTACTAAAACTATTAAGAAGAGATGTTCTCTTTCCAATGGCTAGAATGAAAGCCTAGAGTTCCTTCTGGCATCTTTGCCATCACTGTAGGAGATTTTGTCCGACAAGACAATCATCATAGGAAAGCAACATTTGGGTAATCAGATCTCAAAAATTTTGAAGTCCTCAATCTTTTCACTTATATGAGTCAGTAAATTTTTTTTGCTTGTTTAGGCTACATGGGCCTTTGAAACTGTAGGAGTTCTGATTACTGCACTTGCTATTTAAGAACGAATAGCTAGAAGAATATTACAGTCCTCTCTGGTCTTGTATCTATGATGTGTCATTAAACCAGCAAAATAACACAAATGAAATTACTTCAAAATATGGCACATTTCCCCAAAGAATACTAATAATTCACAAACCTTAGAGAACAATGTCTTGAAATATTAGACACCTTGAAAGAATACTGCTAATTCTTGTTAGTAAAGTTTCAAACAGCATTGACTTTATCCCAAAAATAGAATAAATGTATGGACCATTTTGTTTAGGATGTACAACTCTCATTATTATGACCACTTTACAGATGAGAGAGTTCAGGCTTAGATATATTAATTTTCCAAGGTAACTCAGTTCGTGTGTACTGAATCACTTCAGTGTTCAAATTCATGCCTTTTTGGCTCCAAAGTTCAAGCTGTGCTGAGCTATACTGCTTGTCGCTTTGTTAACCTTTACTCTTAGATAATGTTTTTATGAATCTATGAAAAGAGTATTTTGTACCCTATATATATATTATTAATGTAGTGGCTTAACTTTGTAATAAGAGTATTCTGCGGGCTGGGAAGGTGGCTCAGTGGTAGAGTGCTTGCCTGGCATGCATGAGGCCCTGGGTTCGATTTCTCAGTACCACATAAACAGAAAAAGCTAGACGTGATGGTGTGGCTCAAGTGGTAGAGTGCTAGCCTTGAGCTGAAGAGCTGAGGGACAGCACCTAGGCCCAGAAGTTCAAGCCCCATAACCAATTAAAAAAAAAAAAGAGTAATCCGGGCGCTGGTGGCTCATGCCTGTAATCCTAGCTACTCAGGAGGCTGAGATCTGAGGATCGCAGTTCAAAGCCAGCCCGGGCAGGAGAGACCGTTAAACCACCAGAAAACCGGAAGTGGCGCTGTAGCTCAAGTGGTAGGGACAGCGCCCAAGCCCAGAGTTCAGGCCCCATGACCGACAAAAAAAAAAAAAAAAAGAGTATTCTGCATTGCTCATGTAATGCCAGACTTTCCTATCATACCTGCCTACTTGACTCCCAAGAGTCCTAGTTGCCTGGACCAGAAATAAGCACCTGGATGAGTCAAGGTAATTAGATCCACTCACTTGGGAATTTCCACTCAGCAGTAGAATAGAATCTTGAACTGCAAGGACACATGTGTGACCAGAAACAACCTACTTTTAGGTTTTTCACTTTCCAACAATTTATTCATTATCTTGTGCTCTCTCCCAGGGTCCCCTGTCAGGCTCTCCTATTGAATTGTCCAAGATGCCTAGGGGCTTTCTGAGAAGAAAGCATTATCTCTGTTAACCCACCCTACACAAAGGGGGAAAGTCTGGAAATCTGCTTAGTTCTCTAGCAGGATTAGTCTGATCCCCATTGCAAGGCAGGTGGATGCTGGTCCATCTTCTGTAGCCTAGAACCTAATTCTTCTCCACGATTGGTTTCTTCTGAGGCACTGAGGGGGCATCCATCTGTTCTATGTATCTTTCTTGGCTTCTGATGGCTTCCTGAAAACCCCTGGTTTTCCTTTGTGTCTTCCTTTTTCTTCTTTTCATGGATATTTATTATACATGTTATATAACATATAGTATATTATACATATATATAATTTTTTTTGCTCAAGGCTAGAGCTCTACCACTTGGGCCACAACTCTACTTCCAGTTTTTTGCTGGTAAATTGGAGATAAGAATATCATGGATTTTTCTGCTTCTCAGATCACATCTTTTTTTTTTTTTTTGGTCGGTTGTGGGGCTTGAATTCTGGGCCTGGGTACTGTCCTTCAGCCACAGCACCACTTCTGGTTTTCTGAATGGTTTATTAGAGATAAGAGTCTCACGGACTTTCAGGCCCAGGCTGGCTTTGAACTGTGATCCTCAGATCTCAGCCTCCTGAGTAGCTAGGATTACAGGTGTGAGCCACTGGCCCCTGGCTTCAGATCTCATCTTTAGTAGGCATAAGCCATTGGTGCCAGGCTTGTTTTCCTTTTTTTATATTTTGAAATTGAGAGGCATTTTCTCTTTTAAAGCATTAGCTCCTTTGCTTTTGATCTCCATCTTGTTGTTTGTGTTTTGTTGTCTAATTATTAATCTACAATAGGCATTATTCGTTCTCTTGGTTATGAAGATTTTTTTCCTTTGTCTTTAATCTCCTGCTAAGTACTATGGTACCTTTAGTAGAACTGTATGTATTTACCACACATGGAATGCTCAGAGAGTCTCAAGTTCATTCAGAACCCATCGCCTCGGGTCAACAGAACTGTCTTCACTGAAATGCTGGAGGTGTGGCTCAAGTGGTATACAGCCAGCCTGGTGAGCATAAGGCCTGAGTTCAAACCCCTAGTACTGTCAAAAGGAAAAAAAGAAAAAGAAATTGTAACTTTTATAATAAGAAGAGGCATTTTAAAAAGGTAAAAAAGTAAAGAATCATATATAATATATTTAAAGACCAAAATGTATAGTACAGGAAAAAAAGTATAAAAGGAAGATATCCATGTGTGATAGACAGACAGACAGACAGATAGATAGATAGGTACCATCATTCCTATTGAGAGAAACCCAATAGCTGCAAATTGGTTGAAAGCTTTCCTTATAGATAGAATTACCTGTCGAGCACAGTTTTGGAAGAGCTCAGCAGATGGCATTCCAAATGAGAGATGCCCACATGGGCTGTGAAGGCTGTAATACATTTCAAATGTCTATGTCTGTCTCACTGGCAAATGAGATTGCTCTGAAAAGGTGGGGAAAAGCATATCTATATCTTTTTAGGCTGTCTGTACTTGTAAAGAGATGCACATCTGCCTTATATGGACTAGAACTAAATCTGGATAGCATCAGATTACATGTGGCAACTTATCAATGATACTAGGTAATCCTGAGGTTTGAGTAACTCTGAGGTTAGGGTACTCTATTCGATTTTTATTACATTCTAATATTCCCATTCTTGTTTCTTTATAAGACAAAGGAATCTGATTTTCCTAGAAAACATGCTATTTGCTGATGGGAAGTTGATGAGATGAGGTCCCAAATATCAATTCTAACTCATTTGGTTGTGTAGAACAGAAAACCCAAGTACAAGGGTCTTCAACAGTAAGGAATTTATTTTTCTACACAGGAGTCAGTGGTTTCCACATTGACTACTTAGCAAGTTCAACAGTGCCATCAAAGAATTTGGCTCTTTCCCAGTTTTTTTTTTATGCCAGTAGTGAGGCTTGAACTCAGGAACTTAGTCTCTTGCTTGGCTTTTTCATTCAAGACTAGCCCTCTACAACTTGAGCCAGAATGTTGTTTCCTCTTTCCCTATTTTCTTGTCCCTTTTCTATTCCTAGCCCAAGCTCCAGTAATGTTGAAACATTCAAAAAGGACAATTTCTCTCCCTAGTGAAGGAAAGCCTTATCTACAGCTATTCTTCACGTACAGCCATGTATCTACAACTCACTGGGTGGCTGTGAAGTCATTTGGTGCCAGGTGAGGCACATCCATTTTCTTCAGTCTTTCCTTCTTGTCGTCCTATTCAGATAAAAACCTAATGTTTCCCCAACTTTGACTTTTCATCTACTACTGTCCAAAGTCTGCACCTAACCACTTTGTTTCCTCTCAGTCAGGAATAGTTTACTATTACTAATTCACTCAATTAACTTCCTCCTTCATCACTTCTTAATTAGCCTAAGTGACTTCTTTGCTAAACCCTGCAGCTTTACAATCTGCTCTGGCCAAGCTGCATCTTCAAAGAGACATTTACCTTTTTTAAAAAAATAATCAAAATACTCTAAATACCTCTCAACAGAATATAACCATTTAAAAGAAGTTATACTATCACAAAGGTATAGGATTAGTAATCCATACACCTTATAATTACTATTCTCAAAAAAGGTACTATCAATAAAATGATGTAAGTTGAACCAGTTTCCCTCTTTAAGTCTGTAAAAAGGAGATCAAGCATATGATCAAGAGCCTGAAGCTCATGGTTTAATGAATGCTAGGAGTTCATTAAAACAAAACAAGTTAGAAGCTAGAAGGAACTTTAAAAACTATATAGATACCTACCTTCAATTTTACAAACACAGAACACAACTTCCCACCCTATAGTCATAAATCATATACATAATGTTGAATAGTGAGCATGTAGGCTTCAACAACATAAAATTCAAATAGTAATTCATCACCCAGAACTCAATTCATACAATTAAAACTGTACAGAAACTCTATACAGTATTGTGTATACACTTTATACACCCTAAGGGGTACCAGTGGTACATGCCTGAGATCTGAGGACTGAGATTCAAAAGTAGCCCAGGTAGACAAATCCAAGAGACTCTTATCTCCAATTAACCAGCAAAAAGTCAGAAGTGAAGGTATGGTTCAAATGGCTAAGAGGAAGAGGAAATCCCTGAGTTTAAGCCCAGTATGACAAGTACTGCCACACGTGCACACGCGTGCACACACACACACACACACACACACACACACACACACACCCTCTTACTATTTGTCACAATTGGCTCTTTATTTTTATTTTCATTTTTCAGCAAAGTCAAAATGACAATGAAGCTTGGGCCATAGAAATGAAAATAATTCCCAGTGGAGGTTGATAGTTTCTTGGTAGATCTTGGGAGTAGATTTTATGTATATGGTACAAAGAGTTTGTCTGATATTCTAATTTTATAAATCAAATTATGGCTTTAGGTTATGGGTAAATAAAAATAAATAGCCTTTGTACCCAGTTACTGGCAAAAAGCTTGTAAACTCAGAATTTTTTAAGTGATTGGAGTGCCTTGTTATTTATTATTACCTCCTTCATGATGTGTGTGTGTGTGTGTGTGTGTGTGTGTGTTTTGTGTATGTCTGTCCTGGGACTTGAACTCAGGGCCTGGGTGCTGTCCCTGAGATTCTTTTTCTCAAGGCTAGCACTCTACCCCTTGAGCCACAGCACCACTTTGGGTTTCCTGAATAATTTATTGGACTTTCCTGCCTGGGCTATCTTCGAACCACGATTCTCAGATCTCAGCTTCCTAAGTAGCTAAGATTACAACATGAGCCACCAGCATTCAGCACTTTCCTGATATTTTAAGACAGGCCCTCACTTATAGCTCAGATTGGCCTCAAACTCTTGATCTTCTTGTCTTAGTTTTCCCAGTGGGGTTGCAGATGTGCACCTCCACATCCAATAAATGAACCCCTTTTGGCTGTAACAGACTTATGTTAATGAAGTGACTAAAAGGGGCATCTAGATCGATGATGCACCAGTCACCAGAAAAACCAGAGAGGGCCCCCTTCCAGCCTTTAGAGGGGAGAGGGGCATAGAAGACTGAGGTCAGTTACCAATGGCTAATGATCTAATTATTCATACCTCTGTAATAAAACTTTGATTAAAACTCTTGAGCTATGAAATCCTAGTTACACAAGACATGAAGGTAGGAGGATCATTTTGCCAGCCTGGACAAAAATGTGAGACATTATCAGAAAAATACTGAAATAAAAAAGCCCAAAAGCCAAAAGACTAGGGGCTCAAGTGGTAGAACACTTTCCTAGCAAGCATGAGGCCTTGACTTTAACCCCTAATACTACAAAAATGAACTTTGAAGAGATTCCAGGGTAATAGCACCGAAGAGATGTAGTGGTTCCCTGAAGAGGACATAGAAGATGTCCACGTTCCTTCTCCCCATTATTCTAGGTTGTATAGAATAAGCTTTACAGTAAGCCAGTCATCTTAAGTAAAGCACTTTCTTAACTTTCATCATTCATCCTAGAAAGTTACCAAACATGAGCCAGGGTTATGTAAATCCCTGAATTTATAACCAAGTAGAACATAGGTATGAGTAACCTGGGGACCCAGGACTTAAAATTGGCCTCTGAAGAGGTAGCTTTGTAGGGGATGAGCCTTCAACCTAGGAAGTCTGGATGAACTCTTTGTAGATAGTGTGAGAATCTAGTATAATCAAAGCACATCCAGTTGTTGGGAGAGAATTATCAAAGTCACTTTTGAACATGCTTTTGTTAGAAAAGTTACCACACATTTGGTGGCAGAGACAGCTATCCACAGATGTCTATGTAAGGTTGGGATCCATTTCTCCCCAATTGGTCTAACAATGCCACGTCTAGTACTTATCACACAAGTGAATTACTTATTTCCTTGTTTGTCTGAATGAAACTGAGTACTTGAAAGTCTGAGGCGGGCTTTAATGCATGGGCATTTATTTACCACAGCAAAGCCAGGATCTTCAGGTCTGAAACAGATAAAATTTGATGAAGAAAGGGAGGCAGTTTCCAACTTGTAGGTATGAAGAAATCATAACAGCCAGGCCCTAGTGGCTCATGCCTTTCATCTAGCTATTCAAGAAGTTGACATCTGAGGGTTGTGGTTCAAAACCAGCTTGGGCAGGAAAGTCTATAAGACTCTTATCTCTAACCACCCAAAAACTAGAAATGGAGCTATGGCTCAAAGTGGTAGAGCTCTACTCTTGAGCACAAAACCTCAGAGACAGTAGCCAGGCCATAGCTTAAGCTCCAGTACCAGCACCAAAAAAGAAAAAGAAAAGAAAAAGAAATTAAGAAATGGAATTATCTGACACCTCTCTATACATTTTTCTTACTTTTTATTTGTATTCTTCTGTTACTTTTAGGCAACACCTTGTAAGGCTCTTTTCTATAACAAGTAGATATCAGTGACTTGGCAAATTGAAGAGTACTATTCTAACGAACCAATCTCAAGCTTGAGTGGCTGGTAATACCTTAAGCACCCAAAAGAAATGACTGCCAAACACACAAACCTATCACATTACGCCCAAGCTAAATATTCCTAGCTCAAATTTCCTTAGACAAATCCTCCAAATGGCCACAGACTCCACCACCACACAAACTACAGGAGTGTAGTCAGGGTAGATGGAGGTCTTCACTAATTGTCATGAACATATCACTTTTGTAAAATGTACAAAAATGGATGACCATATGAATACATTATTAGGTGGATCCTGGAAGGAGACCTATGAAATTGAAGTCCCTGGAATTCTCCTCTGCATAGCACAGGGCCAGACACAAAACATATCACCAAAGCAAACACTTGATGCGTGCATGGAAGAGAGGTCACCTGTGTGCAGCTGGTGGAACTAGGCAGGAGTGATAACAGGGACAGAGGATGAGGAAGCACTTGGAGTCAATTATTCAAAGTCAGGGACTGCCTTGTGGGATTTCCTTTGAAAATTTGCTCCCATGTAATAAAAGACATAATAGTTTCCTCCAGTTAAAAACAGTAAAGTGATTAAATCTTAACAGCACTGAAAATAGCTTTTGCAGCACATACCTCATAGTCTCTCCTTGATGCCTAAAAGCAAATGGAGGGCTGGCAAATCCACAGGGTGATAAGGAGTCCTGCAACCTGCTTCCTGCCCTTGTTCTGGATATCTCCTCAGCCAGTCACTGAGCTTCAGGACCCCTGGGAGCTTCTTGATCATTGGAGAGTCTTTAAAAACTTGGATAAGGTCTATCTCATCTTTAGATCGAGGCTTAAGCTCTATATTCATCAAATAAAAATGTGAAAAGAAGCTTTTAAAAATGTAATTGGCACTCTGAGGTGCCATCAGGAGAATGCCTGCACAAACTGTTTAGGGAACATTTCTGATAACGAAAAGAACTAACATTTCCAAAATTTGAAAGAATAACTTTAAGATTCCATATTAAAAACATGCTATAGTTTAATAGTTTAGGTCTCTATCAGCTTGCCTAAACAATGGGCTATTTGGCATACTTAAAATACTCTATTAGTAGTCATACCTCAAGTTGGAATTTATGGGAGACAGAAGTGAGTGTAAGGTGGCTTGTAAACAGGCTCAGGTTTTAGAAAGCTAAAGGTCACAAATATAGGCTACACAAAGAGGCCATGGATAGAATACTGGAAACATGCTCAAGACATAGGCCAATTCAGCTGGATGCATATTTACAGTTCTTCAAAATTAGGTAGTCCTCTCTGAGATAAGTTAGATAGAACAAGATGACAGGGCCATCAGGAAAACTCAGAAAATTAGTCAGAGCCATGACCTAAAATGAAAAGATACCACTAAAAGATTTAAATATATGTGAGTAAAATGTCATACTATGATTATGGCTACTCCATTGGGGTTGTCCTTGGCAAAGTGATTTTAGCTTCCTCTCCCTTTGCTGGCATTCTAATTTTTATTTATTTATGTTTGTTTGTTTCTTTCTTTTTATAGTGTCAGGGATCAAACCCAGGTCTTGCTCATGTTAAGTAAGTGCTCTTACCACTGAGCTATATTCCCAGTCCTCTTATCACTGCATTAAAAAAACTCTAACCAAAAGCCACATCTACATGAATAATATTGACTGCTAAATAATCTTTTTTTTTTTGCTAAATAATCTTTACAGCAGTAAGCGTTAAAAAATTAACCATTTTAAGAAAGTGCATGCAGCCAATATACCCTGTTCTTTAGATGCTAAGTGATTTGCAAACTCAGTAACTTAGTCTAAGAATAGAAGGTAATTCTTTGACTAGAAAGGAATGTTCAAGGTGGCAAAAAAAAAAAGACTTCCTTTATTACAAAATCCTTTCTTTATAAAACCACCTTAATCCCATTGTTTCTATTTTAGGGAAATAACATCAAAACAGGATTATAGAGCCAACCTAAACCCACTGTTTACTTGTTTGGATTAAAAGTCGCCAGGTGACAGAGCCATTTATTTAAGAAAATTTTAAACAGAATTCTCCATCTTAAGAGGAGAAGGGGTGGGAAAGGGAAACAAAAGAGGAGGCAACAAAGCTTGATAAGAAATGTACTCATTATCTTGCCCATGTAATTGTAACCCCTCTGTACGGTATTTTCACAATTAAAAAAAAAAAGAATTCTCCATCTTAGTGTAGAAGGCATATATACATGCAGGATGGGGACTGCCATTTTGAGCCTCTTAAGCCCACATTTTTGTGTGTCAGGATGAGAGTGCTTCTTTTTCCTTTTCTGTCAGTCCCTGATGTTCAATGCTTTATGAAATAAATCTGTGAAACTTCCACCTTGTGAGCTGTTTTTGTTTTTGTCAGTCATAGGGCTTGAACTCTGGGCCTGGGTTCTGTCCCTAAGCTCTTCAGCTCAAGTGCTCTACCCCTTAAGCTACAGAGCCACTTCGGGCTTTTTCTGTTTATGTGGTGCTGAGGAATCGAACCCAGGGCCTCATGCATGCAAGGCAAGCACTCTACCACTGAGCCACCTTCCCAGCCCTTTTGCTTTTTTTGTTTTTTCTGAAAGGCTTTGTGATCTGAATGGAAACTGAGAAGCAAAGTTGAAGATTTTTTGCCTTCTCATCTCCAACAATCTTCCTCATTCCTTTCCTTTCTCTGATGACATCCCTTGCTTCTAAATATAGTCTTGCATGGGAGATATTTGTTATTGTTTGGTGTTACTGAACACTTCGGACCTTTCTGTGTTTAGAGACTCCTATTTTATAAATCACACTGAGAAATATTCTTTGTTTCTCACTTTAGAAGCAGAAACTGCCAGATCTTCATTTTCTAGCTCCTTTACTAGAAAATGGTGCCACAAAATGTAAGCAAATCCACTTACAAACACTTGCATTCATCACACAGCAGAGACACAGAATGCACATGCCTGTTTCTCTCTGATCTTTCCTCCTGTTCTTATAAAAACCACCCAGATTCATTCATGAGCTTGCCTCTCAATAACCTTGTCAAATCCTAATTACTCCTCACAGGCCCCACTTCTTAACACCATAGTCAGATGAATGTTTCTCCCATCTAATGCCTCTCTTTGAGGATTAAATTTTAGTGCATGAAAACTTGGGGGACCTCAAACTATATTCAAATCATAGCACATTTCTTGATTTAAGTGCTTAAAACCTAATTGGTTCTCATTCTTTGGCACAAACAACATATCTTTTGTCCCTCCCTCCCCCAACACATACCATATGTCATACACTGACTCTTTGTTACTATCAGATTGATGTCTACAAATTTGAAATTACCTTTTGTACATAGTCTCAAGTCAGTTTTTGTGACTACATGTTAAAATAGGTGAATGTTGAGCTCTAGGTAATGATGTTGATGGCAACAACAAAATGTGACTATTTTAGAATGTTTATGACCATTTTAGAAAAAAAAAAGAAATACCTGCCTTTAACTTAAGTGACAAAGACTTAGGTACTGTGGAGAATGTTCTCCATGTTAGTCAGAATTAGCTTCTGTTGTGTGAAACTCATGACCAACTCTGACATGTTGGTCACAAGTAAAACTCTATTCTGAGGACTTGGATAATGGCTTGAAATGGTTGTCCTTAAGTATTTCAAACTGAGTTTGTGCCTTTTTTTGAGGAAGGTGTGGTACTGGGAATTGAACTCGGGGCTTTGCAGTGGTGCTGTGCCACTTGAGCTCTATCTCCAGCCTTCCACCCTGCCTCTTTACCTTTATTTTTCAGATGGTGGTCTTTTGTTTTTGGTCTGAATCAGTTTCAGATGGAAATTCCATCTATGCCTTTTCCATAACTAGATTATAGGTATACAGGCTCATGACCATTACACCTAGCTTGTTTGTTAAGATGGGGCAGTGGGGTGATAAGGAGGGGAGTTTACTAACATGTTGTCCAGGCTAACCTCAGCAATCCTGATCTCTGTCCCCCCAAATAACTGGAATAACTGGCATTTATTTATTATGAGCATTGCTTTTCACAGTAACATGGGGGCAAGTATCCAATTTTGCAGCTTAAGAAAATGAATCAAGAGAACCAACTGTCCTGCTCAAGTGGCAAAACGTATTTAGCTAGGCACTGGTAGTTCATGCCTGCAATCCTCGCTACTCAAGAGACTGAGATCTGAGATTGCACTTTGAAGTCAGCCTGGGTTGGAAAGTCCATAAGACTCTCATTTCCAATTCACTGTAGCTATGGCTCAAGTGGTAGACTGCTAGCCTTGAGCACAAAGCTCAGAGACAGCCCGTAGGCCCTGAGTCCAAGCCCTAGGACTAATACAAAAACAGAGAAACAAACCACCACCAACAAAAACAAGAACAATAATAACAAAATAGCCCAAAATACATTTTAAGCAAAGCTGGGAAGGTTGAACTCAAATCCTTTGATCTTTCGCTTTTCTCTCCTTCATAAGTTTGTATTGTACAAGCAAAATAAAAGCGAGAAAAAGTGCTTATCAGAACTGAATTTACATAAAGCACAGAAAGGTAGAGGCCATAATTAAAAATGATATGAGGTAGCTGCTTCTGCCCATGAAGTTTCCAACTCTAGAACAGGCTTGGACACAGCACTAAGGGACTATTTGGTTCCCTCATTTTTTTATTTTTTATTTTATTTTTTTTCTGCCTCCTGTTTAGGGGCCAGCTAAGCCTGTGACCAGTTACAGAAGCTAAGATAATCACTGATTCTTTCCTATTTCACAGAGACTTCTGATCAGACCTGGTGATATACAACGGTGATCCCAGCACCAGGAAGCTGAGGCAGAAGGATCTCAATTTCAAGGCCAGTCTGGGCTTCAAAGTAAGATCCTGTCTCAAAGAATGACTTCCTAAAAGTTATCCGAAGAGGAGCCATTGCCACAGAAAAAACAGTCATGGAGCAGTAATCGGAGAAACTTAGTGTAGTACAATTCCCACAGGAGGTATGTGTGCAGAATACTGAAGACAAACCTGCTCTGCAGAAGACATTTCAGCTTCCTCATAGTACTTCTGCTTTATAAAGGACTCGGCTCCATAAAGAGTAACTTGAACAATCGTAGCTCCCAGGATATCAACCTCAAAACAGTAATGTGCATTTAATGAGAACTTCAAGGAATGTTCCTTAATTTGGAAGAGGTGCTGTCTATAGCAATGACTGTAGTTATTGCAGGCAACCACTGAGAGTTCAGCTGTTGTGTTAAAAATAAAAGGTCGGATTCCATTTTGTAGCTTCTCACACATTATGTCGAATTCATGGTGACAAATAGCAAAATGCTGTGGGAAGTTATTCTTTAGTGTGTACTGTTTTGATTCTGATGTGGTTTTTTTTTGCCTAGATATAGTTTTTTTTTTGTTTTTAAAGCAGGGCCCCATAATGTGCCCTAGGCTGGACTTTAACTGACTAATATAGTTCAGCTGGCTCAAACTCTAGATCCTCTTACTTTGCTTCCCAAGTGCTGGGATTATACATATGTGCTACCATGCCTAATCTTAAAAGTCTGATTGGATATTTCAATCTTCTCTGTATATAGATGTAGATAATGTCCTTTAGATGGAGCTCAGAGCAGATAGTGGTCACCAGCTCTTGTGGTCTATTTGAAAATAAATCTAGCAAAAGGGGAAATCTACTTCCTCCTCATCTTCTCCCCCCCCCCCCGCTGGTACAGGGGCTTGAACTCTTGCTCCCACTTGACTTGCTTGCTCAAAGATTTTTGCTGGATAATTGGAGATTTACAGACTTTCTCCTCAGGATGACTTTGAATAATGATCTTCAGATCCCAGTCTCCTGAGTAGCTAGGATGACAGGTATCATTGGCAGTTAGCTTACTGATTTTCTTCTTTTTACTAAACTCATTGTAAAGCAATTTTAGATGTACAGAATTATTTTGAAGGTAGTACCAAGAGCACCCATTACATCCCCAAATACCATTTTTCCTATTACTTATCTCATATTTATTATAATACACTTGCTGAAATTAATGACAAGTAGTATCTATTACTCACAGTAGTTCAAAGATTTCTGAAATTTCCTCAGCTTTTTCCTAACGCCCTTTCTCACTTCCAGGATCCCATCCAGGATACCACATTAATTGCCACCTCTCCTTAGGCTCCTCTTGGCTGTAACAGTTCTTCATTCCTTGTATATGATGACCCTTTGAGGAAGACTGGTTAGTCTTTTGTAGTATTCCTCAATGGGGATTTTTAAAAATAAGTTTTTATTGTGAAAATACTGTAAAGAGGGGTTACAATCACATGAGCCAGGTAATGAGTACATTTCTTATCAAGCATTGGTGCCTCCTCCTTTGTTTTCCCCATACCATCCTTTCCCTCCCACCTCCACAACTACATTCCTCCCTCCCCCACCCCAGCCTAAATTGCAAAGTTCGTTTTTTGACATAGAGTCTTGTACATCTCATTGTTGCAATGGGTCAACCTGTATCCCTATTTAAACAGTTTGTTTTTTCCCTTCTGCTTCCCAAATTATACCAACATCAAATACAGTGAAAACAGGGGTTATACCATAGGGGAGGGACATACAAAGCAACAAAAAATCATGTGGTACCTTATAAATATGTTAGAAACAATAGCAAGAAAGAAAAAAACATATGAATCCTTATCTTGAGGTTCATTTCCCTTAACATCATCTTATCTGACCATTTCTGCTTGTCTCAGACATAGACTAGTTATTGCAAATAAGGGAAACCATGGGACCTATGTTTCTTTGGGCCTGGCTTACTTCACTTAATATAATTTTTTCCAAGTCTTTCCATTTCCTAACAAATGGGGCAATGTCATTCTTTCTGATGGAGGCATAAAATCCATTGTGTATTTATACCACATTTTCTTGATCCATTCATCTACTGAGGGGCACCTGGGTTGGTTCCATATCTTAGCTATGGTAAATAATGCTGCAATAAACATAGTTGTGCTGGTAGCTTTAGAATGGTCTTGTGATCATTTGGGTAAATGCCCAAAAGTGGGATTGCTGGGTCATAGGGGAGCTCTATGTGGAGTCTTTTGAGGAACCTCCATACTACTTTCCAAAGTGTCTCAATGGGGATTTGTTTACATTTTTCTTATAATTAGATTGGGGTTATGGGTTTGAGGAGGAGGCTCCAAGAAGAAAGAGCCACTCTTCACATAAAATCAGAGGCACATCCTATATTGTACTGATAGGACTTATTTACTATTTGAATTTGTGCTAATCACTTTTCCTCTCAATCTTAGGTACCTGCTTCCAGGTCCTCAAGTAGCACTGCTTTGCTTTCTCTTTTGATTAGTTTTTCTAATTTTCTAATTTGTTCTGAGACAGGACTTCAGGCTGGCCTCAGACTTGACGAGTGTTGGAAATACAAACATGCACCACCATTCCTGCCCTTGGATCGACTTATATTAATTATCATAATTTCCTAAGGGAAATTATACCAAACATTTGAAGAAGTGAGAGTCATTAATGCAATCAGGACTTCTGTACATTGTAGTCCCATATCTAAGGAGACACTTTGGAAGAAATCTCGGCCTTCATTACTTTTCTGACAAATCAAATCATCCCAGACTATAAGACTCTTCTTGTGGCAGCGTACAAACCAGGTGATGCTGTCAGTGAGGGAAAGAAGAATTGCCAAAGGTGCCAATCACATCGTCCAGTCCATTTTTAGACACCTTTTGTTTGGCTAAATATAGTTGTAATCCATTTCTGTTGCTAAGCATCATATTTTTATTAGGCAAGGTACTCTATTTGAAAATGCAAACACAGTCTGGGGTTTGTCATGAAGCGCCTGAATATAAAAATGGGGGAGGAGAGACTCTCAATGCTCATGACTCTGGTCACTTTGAGCTCCTAGAAAGGTGTGGCTAAATCTACCTTTCAAATGAGTCCAGGCAATGCTGTTTCCACCATGCAGCCTACTTCCTTTTATTGCCATCTGTCTTGTTCTACAAATCTTTTCTGTCAGCCACAGCAGAGCTGAGCTACAGCTATGGCTGCTGAGCTGTGTCTAGCTAGCCAGGGTCACGTGGCACGGGTGACAACAGAACAAATAGTTCATACAGAGGAGCAAAGGCTTTCTAGAGCAGGGCACTCTGCAGGAGAAGGAAACAAAAAAATATTCAAAATCTTTCTTCCCGACAAGATGCTAGATTATATCAGACAACTTTCTGCAGTTGCTAAAAATTGCAGCAGGTAATACAGGGAAGTTTATGCAGAAAATTCTTCTCTGGCAGTTGAAGAAAAGCAGGATGGGTGTTTTCTATCTCAGCTGCTTAAGAATAAGCTTCTCTTCTAATAGGCCTGGACCCTATGTATCAGTCATGCTTCTTAACTCCAAATCAGAAACCAGCTATGGATCCTGTAAGTAGAAAAGGCCTGTTTGTGCTGAAATTCAAAAATATGATCTAGCACCTACCTATTTTTTATTTAAATATGCTTTTATTGTTATTTTCGACGTATTGTACAGAGGAATTACCATTTCCTAAGGCAGGTAATGAATACTGGTTTGGGACAATGTCTCCCCTTCTTTCTCTTTCCCTCAGTTTTCCCCTCCCTTTTCTGCCCACAAATTATTTAGCTTATTTTTCAGATAGTATATACTGAACAGTATGATTGCATTTGTTCATCTTTCCTCCCTCCCTTTCTGTGCCCCCAGTTTTGCTCCCCTAAAAACCTCCCCAAAACAAAAACAAACACCACTGCTGCCACCACGACCACCAACAACAACAATAACAATAACAACAAAAACCCATGTTACCATTCCCTGGCATTTGTTTTGATAAATAGTATTTTAAATGTTCAGAGAAGTTATACCTTTCGGTTGCTCACCTAAGGCTATTCTTCTTTAGACTGACTGCTTGTGTGTGAATGCCCAGAGTCCTATATAGGTTATCATGTCCAGTCATATTTTAGATCTAGTTTCCATACATAACAGAAAACATGTTCTGTGTCTCTCTGAACTTGGCTTACCTCACTTAGCATGATTTGTTCTAGGTCCATCCATTTCCCTGAAAATGACATAATCATATTTTTTCTACACAAGTAAAATTCTATTGTGCATATATACTACACTTCATTGATCTATTCATTTGTTAAAACAGATCTGGAGTGGTTCTATAATTTGGCTATTGTGAACAGTGCAGCAATGACCATGGATGTTCAAGTGTCTTTACAGTATCCTGGACTCATAAGGATCTGGGTAGATCACCAAAAGTGGTATGGCTGGGTCATAGTTCTATGTTTAGTTTTTTTGGAATCTCCAAACAGCCTGTCAGAGTGGTTGTACTAGTTTACATTCATACCAACAGTGCAATAGAGTTCCTTCCCCCCCAGATCCCTGCCAGCATTTGTTGTTTGATTTCATGATGTTGGACAGTCTAACTGGGGTGAGATGGAATCCCATATTTTGATTTGCATTTCCTTGTGTATCTGTTTGCCATTCTTACTTTTTCTTCTGAGAAGTCTTTCTTTAGCTCCTTGCCCATTTATTGATTGGTTTATTAATATGGGGGAGTGTTAATGTTTTGAGCTCGTTGAATATTTTGGATATCAGGCCTTTGTCAGATATATTGCTGGTAAAGATTTTCTCCCAGTCTATTGGCTAACATTTTAGCTTGGTAACTATATCTTTTGCTATGCAGAAAATTTTAATTTTGATATAAACCCATTTGTCAAGTCTCTCTTCTATTTGCTGTGCCCCTGGGACTCTTTTCAAAGAGTTTCTACCTATACTTATAAATTCTAATTTTTCTCCTACTCCATCTTGCAGTATTTTCAAAATTTCAGGTCTAATGTTAAGGTCTTTGATCCACTTTGAGTTGATATTGGTACATGGTAGCAAACGGGGATCCAATTTTCGTTTTCCATATATGATGTCCAGTTTTCCCAGCACCAATTATTGAACAGGCCATCCTTTTCCCTCCATGTTTTTTGGCTCTCTTGCCAAATATCAGATAACTGAATAGTTATCTATATAGTTTATTTCTGGGTTCTAGTCTGTTCCATTGATCTTTGGGCCCGTTTTTGTGCCAGTACCAAGCTGTTTTTGTTATGGTAGCTAGCTCTGTAGTAGAGTGTGTGGTATGGGATGATGATTCCCCCAGTATTTTTTTTTTTGGTCTAGAATTGCTTTGGCTATTTGAGTTTATCACTAGTTTATATGGACCACAGCTAAGCATGATTTTTACATAGTTAGACAAAAATTGAATAAGAACATTCTGAGCCAAGAAAAGTACAGGAAAATTCACCTTTCACTGTGCATAACTATGTTCATGCCACAGTGGCAAAACTGAGTACAGTTGCAACTGAGCAGTTGCAACAAAGTCTAAAACATTTATTGATAGAGCTGATAAAAGCCAAAATGTTTACTAATCATATCTGCAGCCAGTAACAGTCCCCACAGTGGTCTAGGGTTTCCACAGTGACAGTGGTTGGGACCTCTGATGTGTGGAATTCCCTAAGTATCTAAAGATTCTCTTGAGAATAGCAAGCTATGGGCATTTAGGAGAATACTAAGGAAGGTATAATTTTACTCATCTAGAATAACTATCCCTAAACTAAATGTTGCTCTGGTCTCAGGGAACAAATCACAAAAACAAGGTATAAGATATTCAGTGTTGCAGGGTGCCGGTGGCTCACGCCTGTAGTCCTAGCTACTCAGGAGGCTGAGATCTGAGGATCACGTTTTAAAGACAGCTCAGACAGGAAGGACCATGAGACTCTCATCTCCAATAAACCACTATAAAAACCAGAAGTGGCGCTGTGGCTCAAGCGGTAGAGCGCTCATCTTGAGCTGAAGAGCTAAGGGACAGCACCCAAGCCCAGAGTTCAAGCCCCATGGCCAAAAAAATAAAAAGATATCCAGTGTTTCCAAGTAAATGAATTCCAGAGCAAACAGAAAAATATAAAAAGACCAGGATTTGATAGCTAAAAAAATATTGTGCACTCAAAAAAACCTATGAGGGCTGGGAAGGTGGCTCAGGGGTAGAGCGCTTGCCTTGCATGCTCGAGGCCCTGGGTTCGATTCCTCAGCACCACATAAGCAAAAAGAAA
>NW_012267221.1:21572936-21581792 GCF_000151885.1 Dipodomys ordii
GAAGTGGCGCTGTGGCTCAAGTGGTAGAGCGCTAGCCTTGAGCTGAAGAGCTGAGGGACAGCGCCCAGGCCCAGAGTTCAGGCCCCACGACCTGACCCCCCCCAAAAAAAACCTATGAAAACCAACCAGTTGAAGTGATCATACACACACACACACACAAAGAGAAATATCAATATGATTTTTAAACCTAACCATGGCAATAGTCACATTAAATGCAAATGAACTAAACAATTAAAAGATAGAAATTGTCTTGCTGTGGTAGTGCACAACTGTAATCTCAGCACTCAGGAGACTAAGGCAAGAAAATGGAAAGTTCAAGGCCAACCTGAGTTATACAATGAGAACCTTTCTGAAAACAAAATGAAATAAATAAACCAAAAGGCAAAGATTATCATTTTGGTTACAAAATCAATACTTAACAATATGATTCCTAGAAGAAATCCATATTACATATATGGAAACAAATTGATTAAAAGGAAAGGACTGGAAAAATGTATCTTAGTAGTACTAGTCAGAAAAGCTCTAGTGGCTCATAGCATTCATGGGCTAGAAACAACTCAAAGTGGCAACCATAAGGTGAATGGATAAACTAAATACTATCTCCACTCAGTATGATATTGCCAGACTACAGACTGGGATGAACTATTGATATATTTATCAATATAAATGAGTCCCCTAATAGTTACATAGAGCAAAAGAAACAAACAATCTTCCTCCCCCCAAAAGAGTATACTATATGAATTCATATAGAGAACATTGTAGAAAATGAAAACTAAAAAACTCATGTACAGTAACAAAGAATATTAATGGTTTCTTGGTGGAAAATGGCAAAGATTACAAAAGAATGGTAGAGGTCATGGATATTTTCACTATCTTAATTGTGGTGATGGTTTCATAGTTACATTCATGTGTCAAACATATTAAATTGTATATTTCAAGTATATGCTATTTATGATATGTCAATCACAGAACAATAAAGCTGTCAAATGCTTTTTTTTTTTACTTATTATAAAAAATCAGCCACACTATGTCTGGCTTTGTGGTTCCTCTGCTGAGATTCTTCTTCATCAGAATGGTTTTGCCCAGAAATCGGTAGTTTCTTTGTGGTGTATGAGAGTATATCAAAGCCTTTCCCTATACAGCCATATCCTCAAACTAAGCAAGGCGATGAGAAGTGGGAACCACAAATTTCTCAAAGCAGAAATTAAAGGTCATTGGCGTTTCCCAACTTCAATTCTTTTAAGCTATTGAAGGGCAGATTTCTGGGTTTTGTGAGCAAGGTGCTGGTGGTTCATGCCTATAATCCTAGCTACTCAGGAGGCTGAGATCTGAGGATCATAGTTTGAAGCCAGTCTGGGCAGGAAAGTGTGTGAGACTCTTATCTCCAATTAAGCACCAAAACAACCAGCAGTGGAGCTGTGGCTCAAGTGGTAGAGCACTAGCCATTAGCACAAAAGATCAGGGACAGTGCCCAAGCCCTAGAATCAGCACACACACACACACACACACACACACAGAAAAAACACCCACCTCAAACACCTTAATAATAAAAATTTACATATACATATATATGATTTGTTCTTTTGAAACAGAGATTTGAACTCAGGACCTTACACTTGTTTGGCAGAAGTTCTGCCTCTTTACCACACCTATAGTCCTTTTTTCTTTTTCTTTTTTTTTTAAGGGCCTAATATTTACGCTTGGGCTGGCTTGGATCTCAAGCCTCCTAACTCTTACATAACTGGGATGACAAACATGTACCATCATGCCCAATTTCTTATTGGTTAAGATGGAGGTCTCAAGAATTTTTTGCCTTGGGCAGCTAGAATTACAGATATGATTTCCTAAACAAACTAGGGTATTTGCTGATATTCCCAATTATTTGATGCAGAAATAAAGCCTACTTTTGAGAAAGGATGAAGAGATTATTATGTGCCTTGCTTAACACAATAGGCAATGTCACAGCCTGTTAATTTCATGCCTTTTAGATGGTGAAAGAATTTTACAATGGCGTGTCAAAGGATCTCCCTATGCCAAACTACCTCTGCATTTAAGTGTGTTCTACCTCCTAGAGATAGCTCTTTTTATCTCTAATTGTGGGATGGAAAATGTTTTGGTTGGTGGGGGTGAAGTCCCAAGATTGTAGATTTCCTTGGCTGTGAACAGGAAGAAACGGATTGCCATCCCAAGGAAAGTACTGCCAGCGACCACATTCCAGGAGTCATTTGCTTTGCTGGGACATTTGCTGGCTAGCTCCAATAATTTGCAGGCAGAGGACTGTAAGGACCAAAAGATCTAATGGATTCAACTTTGACACTCTTCTCCATTCTTGTTTTTCTGTGTTAGTGATTTTGTATTGCACAGTCAATGGTGTCATTGCTTCCCAAGTAGAACCTGCTGGACCTCAGCTGCCTCCCTGGCTCCAGTCTCCATCTAAGCTGGATAAGAGGAGTCTGCTCTGCGATGTGATGTGTATATGTCAGAAGAGTCCTCCTCAGAAACTTTTCCTGCTTTTTGTTGATTCTGGCTGTCTACCTGGACTTCTGCAGCAATTAAGGGAATCCTCCAGGAGAGTTCCTCCCAACTCTAGCCTCCTGCTTCTGGCACAGCCTGGCCTGGGGAGCAAGCTTTGGCCTCGGTCTATTCTACAAGACTGGAATCTCCTTTACATTTCCAAGTTCCCAGGATATGTGCTCCTTCTCATGATGGTTGTGATACTGAGGCGTGGCCAAATGGCTGAGGAGTCAGGTGAAATAATGGGTGCACATTTCATGCAATGCCTGAAAATTCCTATGGAATTCTAGGGAAAAGTGAATAAATATCAACACTGTTCTCTAGTAATGTGATCCCTACTCATAGGAAACACCTCAGAGGAAGTGTTCAAGTAAAGGTGATATATGAATAAAGTAAAAACTGTTATTTTATTTTAGGTGGTTGTCAACATTAGTTTCTTCTATTCTTTAGGGATTTATCACCAGCCCCAGAAACCCTCCACTTGTGGGAAAATGTTGAGTAATCACTATCTCTCTCTTTACCTACCACCAGGGCCATTGTTGATCTTCTAACAAAAACAGAAGATGAGGTAAAAAGAGAAAAGAAGAACAGATTTATTTAGTAAGTTTTCTAGACAAAGGAACCTTCAGCAATAAGGAGACAAAGACCCATGGAAAGCCTTCTTCTTATCTTATGTGTACTCTGCCAAGGTTTAATGGGCATAGGCAGCCAAGGAGAAATGTGGGTGAACAAAAGGTATGTTCTATTGGTAACAGACTGAGAAGGACCCAGCAAGGCCTGTTCAGATTCTCTTGGGTCTCTGAGTAGCATTCCTTTCTCTTAGGTATGGGGCAGGACCCCACAGGAATGAGGGTCTTGAAGAAAAAGAAGGAGTGACCTTTCAGCTTCTATGATTTGCTTTAGAGAAGAGAATTTCTAGTTTCTTTGGCTCACCTTGGGGAAGAATCATTCTAGAAGCAGAGACAGGAGATAGGAGGACACCTGAAAGTCAGAGACCTTGTTTATCATCTCAAAGCATCCAGGACATCATGCTTTGAGGTATCGTGTTCTGAGCCCTCAGAAAATTAAACCACATTGCCAGTTGCAGTTGTCACGCACTTTATTCCTAGCTATTCTGTAGGCTGAAGCAGTAGGATCACTTGAGCCAAGGGGGTCAAGAACCCTTGAAGAAATATAGTAAGACCGCTCCTCAAACACACACACACACACACACACACACACACACACACACACACACAAAGGGAAAGAGGAGAAGAGAAATCTGGGGGTATAACTCTGTGATTGGGCACTTTCCTTGTATTAAATTTATTTGAATAAAAATGCAATCAAAGCTGAGTATAGTGATTCAAGCATGTGATCCTGGCTATTTCAAGGTGGGGATCAAGGGGTCTTAATTTGTGGTCAGCCTGGGCATGAAAGTTCTTGAGATTCCATCTCAACCAACTGATGGAAGTGAAGGCATGTGCTTGTTATCCTAGACACAGGGAAAGCACAGTGGCTAGGCTCAGTGACCTGTCATTCCCAGTAACATTAAGAACCACAACTAGGAAGATCAAACTCATGCTGAATGAGGCATAAAGAAATCCCTGATCCCCCAAATAACCAATGCACAAACGAGCAGAGGCCTGGTTTGAGTAGTAGTGTGCTTGCTTAGCAAAGCATGAAGCCCTGAGTTCAATCCACAGTGTCACTAAGAAAAAAAAATCAAAATTTGAGACTCAAATATATAAACATGATAAATAATCAGTAATAAGGAAAAGTGAAGCTGTGTACTGGTGGCTCACATCTGTAATCTTAACTACATAGGAGGCTGAGATCCAGTGGACCATGGTTTAAAGCCAGCCTGCTTAGAAAAGTTGGCTAGACTCTGTCTCCAAAATAACCAGCAAAAAACAGGCTGGAGATGTGGCTTTGAGCACACCAGCCAAGTAAGCAACTGAGCAACTTTGAGGCCCTGAGTTCGAATCCCAAAATTGCCCTACCCCACACAAAAAAAGAAAAAAATCAGAGAGATCTCAAAAAAAAAAACAAAAAACAAAAACCCAATCAGTCTTTATTAGTGGCGCACCTTAAGCACTTAGGAAAACAAGAACACTTCAAACTCCAAACTAGGAGGAAGAAACAGATAATAAAAGATAGAAATTAATGAAATGAAGGCTTAAGAAAAACTGTGAAACAAAAAATTAGTCCTTTAAAAAGATAAGAATAGCAAACCCTTAGCTTTACTAATGAAAAGAAGATCCTAACAGGAAAGGAATTATCACAACAAATACCAATGAAATGCAGAAAATCTTTAGGATATAATTTGAAAACATATTCAAATAAACTGGAAGGCCTACCTAAATTTACTCAAGAAGATATTAACCACTTAAACAGACCTATATAATGAATAGTAAGACCGAAGCAATAATAATCTCCTAACAAAGAAAGGCCCAGGACAAGTGAATTCATGGCTAACTTCTACTAGCACTTTTAAAGAAGAACACCACCAATTCTCCTTAAGCTAGTTCATAAAATAGAAAAAGAAGGAACTCTATCACATTCATTCTGTAAGTCAGTATTATCCTGATACTCAAACTGAACAATACACATGTCACACACATGCATGTACACACACATATACACTTACACACACGAAAGAAAAAAGAAAATTATAGACCAATTTCCATGATGAACATAGGTGCAAAATTTCTCAATAAAATAGTTGTAAACTGAATTCAACAAATTAATAAAAGAAATCCTATACCATGATCAAGTTGGTTTCATTCTGGCAAGCACCAGTGGCTCACATCTATAATCCTAGCTATTCATACTTAACATATGAAAAACAATAAATGAAATATAGCATACAAACAGAACCAAGGACAAGGATAACATAAACATCTTAATAGATGAATAAAAAGCCTTTGAGTAGATCCAATTTCCCTTTATGATAAAATCTCTTTAGAAATTTAGAAGGAACATACCTCTACACAATAATAGCTATATATGACAGGCCTACAGCCAACATTGTACTAGATGGGGGAAATTGAAACAAATTCTTCGAAAAAAGATAAGAATGTCTACTGTCTTAATTTTTATTCAGTGAAGGCTAGAATTTTTAACTAGATCAATAAGGCAAGAAAAAGAAATAAAAGGGTTACAAACAGGAAAGAAAAATGTAAAAATATCCCTATTGGTAGATGCTATGATCTATATTCCAACAAGAAAAAAAAAACCTTCAATCTGATAAACACTTTTGGCAAAATAGTAGTGTACAAAACTAATATACAATGCCTGACAAGAAATGTACTCATTACCTTGCTCATGTAACTGTAACCCCTGTGTACAATATTTTTACAATAAAAAACTTATTAAAAATTGTATTACCTAACATGAGGGTAGGATGGGAGAGGGAGAAATGGAGGAGCACAATGGGAGGGTAACATTTATCAAGAAGCATTGTACTTATAACCTGACTGATAAAACTGCAACCTCTTTGTATAACCACTTAACAATAAAATATTTGAAAAAAAATCAGGCAAGCACCAGTGGCTCACATCTATAATCCTAGCTATTCAGGAGGCTAAGATCTGAGGATCATGGTTCAAAATCAGCCCATGCAGGAAAATTCATGTACTACTTACCTCCAATTAGCCACCAAAAGGCCAGAAGTGGAGCTGTGGCTCAAGTGGTAGAGAGCTAGCCTTGAGAATAATTTAAAATGTTCAGAGACAGCACCCATGCCTTGAGTTTAAGCCCCAGAACTGTCATACACAAAGACAAAAAAAAAATCAGTAGCTTTTCTATATGTCAACAATGAGAAGGCAAAGAAAGAAATTAAGAAAATTACTCCATTCACAATGGCCTAAGAAATACATAGGAATAAATTTAACTACGCAACTGAAAGATTGCAATAAAAATTATAAAACATTGAAAAAGAAAATAGAAGAGAACCCGGGCACTGGTGGCTCACACCTGAAATCCTAAGTAGTCAGGAGGCTGAGATCTGAAGATCATGGTTTAAAGCCAGCCCAGGCAGGAAAGTCCATGAGGATCTTAACTCCAATAAACCACCAGAAAACTGGAAGTGGTACTGTGGCTCAAGTGGTAGAGTGTTAGCCTTGAGCTGAAAAGCTGAGGGGCAGTGCCCAGGCCCAGAGTTCAAGCCCCATAACTGACAACAGAAAGAAAGAAAAAGAAAGAAAGAAAGAAAGAAAATTGAAGATATTAGAAAAAATCAAACCAAAATTTTATATGGAAGCAATAAAAACTCCAAATAGTCAAAAAAAATCCTGAACAAAATATCACAATACCTGACTTCAAATTATACTTCAAAACCATAGTAACACAAACAGAAGTTTCAAAAATAAGCCCATACAACTACAGCCATCTGATTTTTTTTTGTTTTAAACAGAAACTGTGGTTTAATTCATGACATATATAACCATAGCTTTGTAGGCCAATAAGTACCCCATTGCCACTTTTTATAAATAAAGTTTTATTGAAACTCACAACACATCAGTGTGTTGAAATACTGCATATTTCTTTCTATAATAACACAACACTTGAATAATTGAGACTCTGGCCCTTTAGTTTTCAAACCTTACTATATTTAGTGTCCAGCCCTTTAAAGAAAAAAAAATCTGCTGATTATCTGCAGATCATGTTGTAAAATAACTTGATCATGAGAAATAGAGAACCACATTTTAAGAGGTCGAATCAGGAGTCTTTATTAGAGAGCTGGTGACTGCAGGTAGACTTCTGTTTCAAAGACCTGCAGGCCCTCTAATACACTTAACACAGTCAGAAACTGAGCCATAAGAGCAGGAGAGAAAAGAAAGAGCAGAGAAAGAATCCCAACAAACCAGATCAACTCCAGTGGAGAGCTGAAGTGGTGACTGGAGAGAGCCAGGAGCTGGAAGACACAGAAGGAGGCATGGCTTAATGGCGCCTGATCCATTACTGGTTTGGTCCTAAACAGTGTCAGGGTCAGGGGGCAGGGTCACAGGGAGCTCAAGAGTTCAAAGCACTTTACTGACAGGTCCAGTGACCTATGGTCCAAGTTCCTGCCTCTGCAGGAATTCACGGCCATCTCATTTTTGACAAAGGAAGCAAAAACATACATTGGAGAAAAGGACAGCCTCTTTGATGAATGGTGTTGGGCTGAATATCTACATGCAAAAGACTTCAACTAGAGCTTTGCTTCTTGCCCTGTACTAAAATCAGTTTCAAGTTGATCAAAGACCTTAATGTAAGACCTGAAACATGAAAAGTACTATACAAAAAAAAACAAAAACAAAAAATAGGGAAAACCCTGGAAGATACATTTAAAATATTTTAAATTTTGTAAATTGTTATTACAAAGGTGATGTACAGGGGTTACAGTTACATAAGTGAAGTAAATCATCCCTTCCCTGGCTTACTCCCAATTTTCCCTTTGATTTAAATTTTTTTGCACATCAACATACACAATAGCCAGAATCAAGAGACAACCCAAAGAAAGGGAGGAAATCTTAAATCTTAGTCAACTATTCAGTATATAAAAATATTAATATCCAGTATATACAACAAACTAAAAAAAATAGCAAAAGAACAAATGATCCAACTAATAAATGACAAATGAACCAAACAGACAGTTCTCAGAAAAAACACAAATGGCTAATAAATACATGAAGAAATGTTCAACATCATTAGTCATAAAAGTAATGAAAATCACAATGACACTAAGATTCCATCTCACCCCAGTTGCAATGGCAGTCATCAAGAAAACAACTACAGGCTGGGCACCTGTGGTTCACACCTGTAATCCTAAGTACTCAGGAGGCTTAGATCTGAGGATCACAGTTCCTGCCCAGGAAAGAAAGGCTGTGAGACTCCTATCTCCAATTACCCTCCAGAAAACCGGAAGTGGTGCTGTGGCTAAAAGTGGTAGAGCACTAGCCTTGAATGAAAAAGCTCAGGGACAGTGCCTAGACTCTTAGTTCAAGCCCCATGACCAATAAAAAATAAAAAAAAGAAAAAGAAAACAACAAATGTTGATATGCATGCAGGAGGAGGCAGGAGGTGGGTAGGGGGAGGAAAGCTCACTCATATGCTGTTGGTGGGAATGTAAATTAGTTCAGCCACTACAGAAATAGCTATAACGATTTTTCAAGAAACTAAAAATAGACTACCATATCATCCTCTATCTATCTATCTATGGGCACATAGCCAAAGAAATGTAAACCAACAGGGGCTGGGAAGGTGGCTCAGTGGTAGAGTGCTTGCCTTGCATGCATGAGGCCCTGGGTTCGATTCCTCAGCATCACATAAGCAAAAAGAAAAAAGCCGGAAGTGGCGCTGTGGTTCAAGTGGTAGAGT